>NC_084469.1:76263000-76910917 GCF_027409185.1 Cynocephalus volans | reverse complement strand
ACAAATAATTAAGCATGTTCACATCTGTAACAAACGAAGGCAAAATGGTTGTCAGCAGGCGTGATTGATGACCTCCCTGAGATTTGATCTGATGAGATTCTCCCCACCGTGGGCAGGAGCCCGATGCCACTGTTTGCAATCATGCCTTTAGCCCTTTTCAGGAGATCACACCGACGAGATGCTTGAAGAAAAGGATGGGAAAATTAATGACTACAATGAAATATTTGCATTTTTCCAGGGCTGGAAAAAACAATGAACAAGAGATGTGACAACCTCAATTATTTGGTGGTGCTAAGAGCTCGGAGACAGCTCCTGCTGGAGAGGGCTGTTGGGAAGCCCGGGGGTGTCAGGCTGGCTGGAAAAATGGCAGGTGACAAGGACAACATTTTTTTTTTTTTTTAAATGCTACACAGGCCCACAGAAGCTCAGCTAAAAAGACAAATTGCAGGAGCAATTTCTTATGGAGGGGGATATTTGTCAGCATTTAAGCTTGTTTCTTCACAAAGGTTGAATCAGGGTTTGAAAATAAGCCGGGCAGTAGACAAAGGAATGCAATCTGATATCTGCCAATCGATACAACTGCCAATGGCTTGGTCTTCTTTGTTTCACATGGTTTGGGGGCTCTCGGTGTAGGCTGCACACTGTACGCAACCGAACACTTCTTGCCCACTGGGAACTCATTTGGAAGGGATCCCAGTCTGCTGGAGACTTAATTTGGCTTTTTCCAAAGCCAGCTCCAGCCAGTTTTCTGGGCAAATTTCCCTCTTGAAGTTGCCCAAACAAATGGATTTATCATCCAACATGATGCCAGCATAGAGGCTCCGTGAGCCAGAATGCCAGCATAGAGGCTCCATGAGCCAGAATGCAAGCATAAAATAAAATAAATACCTTTGGATGAAGGAGATGGCAAAGCATCTCTCTCTATTGAGGTCGCTGCCAATGACACCTTGGCAACCCCAAATGGCAAAATGGAGTTTTTGAAGATTAATTTTAAAGTGCAAAACAAATTCCATTATATGAAGTCCTCCCATAATTTTCATTTCCCAATGTATTTGCTGTTGTTTTTAAATGGAATAAAAAAGTCAATTTACAATTCAATTAGCTGTCTGAAATTTTCGTTATGGTAGTCCATCAAGTTACAATTGGCCACACGAGGACATCTATTACACTGGCCACATGGAATCATATGGAACCACTACTTTGTTAAGCACCTACTATGTGTGTCAGACACTGTGTGAGGTGCTTTACATATATTGTATTATATCTGTTATCTTCACTGCAACCCTGCAAGGTAGATATTGTTATCCCTGTTATACAGATAAGGAAATTGTTCAGAGAGGTTTAACAATTTGCCCAAAGTCACACAGCTGTTATGTTGCAAAGACAGAATTCAAACCTAGATCTATTTGGCTCCAAAGCTTAGGCGAACCTCTGCTCCTTGTTGTTTGGATTACCTCTGTTAGATTCTAGGTAGATCAATCAAATTAATCTATTCCTCTCAGGGCTTGTGCCATGACAATAGGATGGATGATTCATTGCTCTTGGTCTTCACCCACTGCCCTCCTCTCAGCCTCCAGCCACTCTCAGATTGAAATGAACATCTTCTCCATTACTGGCCTCCAAACACATCCCATGTCCTGCCCCCAATCCATTAGTGAGATGGAACTTTCTCTCTGCACAAGAAAGAAATCAGCCTGCAGGTTTTGGGGTCCCTGACTCTTAAAATCAAAATATTGCCATTAAGGAATTTGGGCTTCAACTTTTCCGATTTGTATTTAAATTCTTCGGGGAAGGTGGGTCAATGATCAGACATTCTTTCTCCCTTAAAATAGGTGCTTAAATAGGCTTTCCAGCTTATTGCCCAAGGCAGTGCTGGGAAGCACAGATTAAACAGAGTGGTACAAGTCTTGGGTGAAGTATCAGGATTTCAAGGATGGATTTCAGAGTTTTTAAATTACTAGATCATAGTGTAGATTTAAAGCCTTAGCTGTAGCCTTTCTTCTCCTTTAGAATCAAAACTCAAATGTTTATCCACGATTTGCCCAGGTTAGGTTTTTATAAAAGCATTGTTGTCAGTTGCACGCAGGCAATAAAGCTGAGCGTTTTTGACCTTCATTCCACAACTTGACTTCAATATCTGCTAATTCCTTTTTATAAAACAAATTGCATCAATCACGTTCGCATTTAACCAACTGCAGCTTAAATTGTTTTTGTTCTCTTTCATAAGTTCTTTCTCCAGATTAAATGCTGTTGCACCGAACGAACTGCTCTCAGCTGAAGTGGGAAAGCGTGATTCGATTAGTATAGATTCTGGAATCGGGTAAGTACTGGATCAGTGTCCTCTCTAGAAAAAAGGTGACGTGTCATGGGATATTAAGAATGGCCATTTAATGTAAAAACTCAGATAATACATGAGTTAAATGGAGAAAATGAGAGAAAGCTTTTAAGCATTCTCCCAAGACGGATGGCAGAATAATATTATCGTACACGGAACGGGAGCTGATCGACACCGTCAGGAGGCCATTATAGAAGTGGGGTATAAAATCATTATGGTGAAAAGCATTTCAGAACTGTGGCCTGAGAGCGGCAACACATAATGAATTATCAATAGAGAACTGGTGATTCAGTCCTATTACAATATGAACAGAAAACTTCCTGTTACATAATTTTAATCTGCCACTCTGATAAATGGCTTGAGGATGGAGCTCCATTTCCTTTGTGAGCAATGGGCAGGAGATTAGGGGGAACAGACATGAGAGTCTTCAGAAAATGTTGTTTTAAATTAAGTATCGTATGAACCAAGGATTCAACAAATACCCTTGAACTCAAACCCCATGATTCACCTTAAAGACACCTGTTTTTAAGTGTCAGGTATTGAACTAGAAGCTCTACATAAATCATCTTTAATTCCAATAAGACTGTATTTATAAAAATTAGTGGCCAGCCCCATAGTTTGCTACCATGATTTTTTGAAACAGTATGTTAAAATATTATTGATATTGATTACTAAGCTTTTCTGCACCTCCTTAAACTTTGCTCCCCAGTTAAGTAGCCCAGTTACCTTATCCTAGTCCCTGCCCTGCTACCCATAAAAGTGCAAGATAGGCAAAATTATCCCTAGTTCATAGCCTATGAAGCTGCAGTTCAGAGAGATTTCATAACTCAGGTTTATGGTTTGTAAATGGTAGAGGTGAGATTTGAATCTAGACTGTCTGACTCAAAATTCCAGCAACTTTCTACTTTCCCAGGCTGTCTCTATGTGTAGGTGTGTATGTGTGTGTATAGTTAAATCTTCCTAGACAGTATCACTATCCCAATTATGAAGTTCTTTACAGAGTTCCAAAGGGCTAGCAATGGTTGGCCCCAAGTGCGGGCTGGCTAAGGGGCAGGAGGAAATTATTTTTCACTGCATACCCTGCTGTGATTTTGAATTGGATACCAAGGGAATGAATTAGCAATTTAAATAAAAACAAAACAAGCTTGGAGAGGGCATGGATTAACAGGCCTCTTGTGCCCTGTTTGTACAGACTTGGAGTCTCCCCTCCTGGTAAATCATCCCGCAGCTAAACTCAACACTGGAGGCAGCAGTGTCTTCAAAACAGGAAAAGAAGAGGCTGATACATTGTGGAATATTATGCAGCTATTAAAAAGATGAACTATATCCACAGGTCTTGATGTAGAAAGATCTCCAAGATCAATTGTTCACTTTTTAAAAGTCAAGAGCCAGTGTGACTGTGTGATTGTTATTATTTTTAAAAGGATATACACATACCATTATATGTGCACATAGGTATATTTATATGTGTGTATATATGTTTTACGTGCTTGTGTGTGCACAGAAAAATTTTATAAGCTTATATAAGAAGCTGATGAAACTGGTTATCACTGGAGGGAGGGATTAGGAGTATCAGATGGAAGAAAGCCTTAAATATCCTCTATGCCCTTCAATATTTTCCAAATTTTTACTGTGAGCAGGTGTCATTTTATTATAAGTTTTTAAATCTCTGGTGATTTTTATTTTCTTAATTATAACTTCTTATATTATCTAAATATTTTATAATAAATATATCTCACTTATAACCTAAAAATGACATTTAAAAATTTTATCCTCTGACACAATTAATAAAGAAGTACATTGTACAGATTTGTAAAACAACAGCTTTCTCATGATGTATTTCACATACCATAAAATTCACTTATTGAAAACGTACAGTTCAATTGTTTTTAGTATATTCACAGTTATGCAATCATCATGGTAATTTGATTTTAGAATATTTTTATTACTCCCAAAAGAAATCTGGTACTCATGGGCAGTCACTCCCAATTCCCAACTCCCTCACTCTCAGCCCTGGGTGACCATTTAACTACTTTCTGTTTCTATAGATTTGTGTATTCTGCACATTTCATACAAATGGGATGGCACAGTATATGGTCTTTTGCATCCGATTTATTTCTCTTAGCATAGTGTTTTCAAGGTTCCTCTGTGTTGTAGCATGTGTCAGCACTTCATTCCTTTTTCTGGCTGAATAATACTCCATTGCATGGCTAGACCACATTTTTTCATCCATTCATCATTTGACAGACATTTGGGTTGTTTTCACTTTTTGTCTATTATAAATCATGCTGCTATGAACACTTCTGAGCAAGGTTTTCAGTGCAATTACTGGATCATATCATAAATCTGTTTAACATTTTGAGGAATCACCAAACTATTTTCCAAAACACCTGCATCATTTTACAATCCAAATCCTACCTTCTTCATATCCTAGCCAACACTTGTTACTATGTTACTATCTTTTTAACACAGATGCATTTAAAAAATAATATAAATAATGCATGAATTCATTCTTACTCTAAAAGAGTCAGTGCAAACCATGACTCCACAGAGCTGAATGGGAAAGTTCTCTCTTCACTGGTGTCTCCGTCTTGTTTCCTTCTCCAGAGGTAAGTACAGTTTTGTGCACATCCTTCTGGTAACTTTTCTGCATTTTTCTTCATGTTTATGTAAAGAGAAATATAACTCTCCTGTTTTTACACAAATGTGATCATACTACATGTACTATTTTATGATTTTCCCTTTTCATTTTACACTGGATTTTGAAGATTGTTCATTATATAATAATTTTTAACTCATCTAGGTTATTTTTTTTTTTTAATGCTCCTTTACATCTCCCCCAGAACACAGAGCCTAGGTTTGTTCAACAAAACCTGCCTGGCTTATGCCACAGCAGGTTACCTAGAGTCTTGCAATTCCCTTTATGTGCCTCTTTGTACCCTGGCAATGATCCAATTTTCTTTAAATTTAGTGATGATCAAATTTACTGAGAGCAAATCATGACTCTGTCATTTACAAGTTCAGTAGCCCTGTGTCTCTGTGCCTCAGCTTCCTCATTAGTAAAATAGGGATTAAAAATAACACCTACCTTGTAGGGTAGTTGTGAGGATTAAATGAGATAATAAAGGTAGAGCCTTGGTTGCGTCTGGCACCCAATAATGGCTCCATGCTGTTAACTCAATCCACAGTGTGAGAACATATGCCAGCAGAGAAGTCAGTTTCTGTACTGCAATTCTCTGAGCCGTTAGGCAGTCTGGCCACTAAATCAGTTCCATGTGTTCATCAGGGGCTTCCAGCCCGAGGAGTTAAGATCTCAGCCCTGGGGAGTTGGGTAGGGCCACAACCCTTAAGCCTTACTCTTCTGATTGAAATAAAATTGCAAAATGAATGGTAATCACAATAGTAGATCATTATCCATTGGATACAAGCTGGGCCATCACAAAGGATATTGACATAGCCACAAAAATGAGCCCAGGTCCAGAGGGCAAGCCCCCAAAAGAAGCCAGGCTGAGGGAAAGACTGAAAATTGCCATCACAATTGAAAACATCACTGCTTGCATTAGGAGTCTACAATTTCTGATGCGTTGCTGCCACCATCGTTCTGGGGTGGAGGAGAAGGCTGATGTGTGTGCTTCATAGTGAGTGTTTAATGATAAGAAAAAATGGCCAAATGGTCCTCTGTTGACACTTCTCATCCCTGGGATTTAACTGGCCCCCACTTACTTTATTTTGGGCAGAGTCATATATGAACTGTGATTATTGGGCCCTGTAAAGTGATCAATAAATATTTGTTGAATTGTGTAGAATCAACTGGACTTTTACTTACTCTTTAATTCCCAAAGCTAAGTACTAGGCCCTTTGTAAACACCCCTTTGATATGCTAAAGAGTCTGAAACATTTAATGAGCCATTAGTTTTAAACTGGACACATCAACTTGGGAAGTTATGCATTTGCTGGTGATTAATGGCAAGGACTAATTAACAAATATGATCCATGACTTGGTTGGAGAGAAGCTTGATGCAGCTCTGGTTGGCTGATCCCTTTCTTTTGTGACTGATCTGAATGCTGGGTGTTGTTCTGGGTCCTGTGCATCTTTGCCCTGATTCACTTTGTTGGTTATCATACATGAAAAATAAAACCACTTTCCTGCCGCTTAAAAAAAGGCCAAGAAGAGAGAAGAAACTTACTGGCAAGATCAAGTTCTAACTGTTATATTTATTCACTTGCTGTAAAATAATCAGGCTTTCAATCAGTTTCACAGAACAGTGAAGACAGGTGCCTAAAGATGAGAGAAGAAAGAGCCGAGTCATATAAATTGTATTATACCTCTTACGTAGCCTGTGGAAAGAGAACGGGATCCTCTGTCAATCAGGATTGGCTAGGTTATGCTGCAGTAACAACCACAAAATCTCAGCAAATGTTTATTTCATACTAATGTCCCATAACTAACTCACGTCAGTAGGGGGCTTTGCTCATTGTAATCGCTCAAAGACTGCAGCTCCCACGATTACCACCATAGTATGAAAGGAACATGGAAAACAAGAATTGCACTAGTTCTTAAATTTTTCTGCCCAGAAAATACTTCTGCTCACATTTCATTGGCCAAAGCAAGTCATCTGGCCATGCTGACTTAAAAGGAGGCAGGGAAGTGTAGTACTTTCTTGTGTCAGGAAGGAGGAAAGTCAGGAAATATTTGTTGAACAGCAGAAATGATTATCACAGACGCCAAATCTACAGGGCTCACCACAAAAGAGCCTGTGATATCTCCACGCAAGGTAAAATCTGTGTCCTGGAAAGCTGGGTGTGGGATACAGCCTTGTGAGCTCAACTCCATGCATCTTCTTTCCTGTGCCAATCCCCACTTCTTCTTCCTTCTGTTTCTCCCAACTCTTTGTTCTCTCACCCCATCTACTCCTGAGTGTGCAGAGCACTTCTCAGCTTGGTGATCTTACCAGCCACGGGTTGGGGTATGCAGGGGGAGAGGGGCTCTGATTCACACCGACCTGAAGTGTCTCCCACTTCAGAATGAACAGTTGAAATACCCCAAGGCTCTTTACCTCCTCTAACTTCCCAAAGATGAAAACCACAGACTCTAAAATCTATACCTGGCAGATGACTGGTATTGGAATATATGAAGAACTCCTCCAACTTGAAATTAAATAGATAACACAATTTTTTTTTAAAGGAAAAAAGATTTGAACAGACAATTCACAAAGGAAGACTTATGATGCCCATAAACACATGAAAAAGTGCTCAACACATTTAGATATCAGGAAAATTTTAATTTAATGTAAATTAAAACCACACTGAGATACACTACACACCCACCAGAATGGTTGAAACTAGAAATACTGGCAACACTAAATGTTGACTAGGGTATGGAGCAACTAGAATTCTCATCCATTACTGTTAAGAGTATAAAATGGTACAATCACTTTGCAGAAAGGAGCGGTGTTTTTTTGTATAACTGAACATACAGCAACCCTATGGCTTAGCATTCCAGTCCTAGGTATGTACCCAAGAGAAATACAAGCATATTTCCTTGAAAAGAGTTGTGCAAGAATGTTCACAGCAGTTTAATTCATTACAGCCAAATATCTGGAAACAGCCCAGGTGTTCATAAAAAGGAGAATGGACAGACAACCTGAGGTATGGTCGTATAATGTTATGGTTAGTGACAAAGTTATATACTAACGAGGACATACTGTTATGAGTCCATTTTTTAGAAGTTTTAGAACAGGCTTAAGTCATTCATGGTGGAAAATCTTGGAAGAACACTTGCTTCTGAGGTATGGCGGCAGGAATTGACCAGGAAGAGGCATGAGGGAACGTGAGGGGGAGATGGTAATTTTCTTTCTTGATGAGGGGTATGCACTCACTACGAAGGTACATGCACTTGTCAAAACTCATGTACCAGCGTGCCTAAGATTTATGCGTTTCATAAATGTATGTTTTATTTTTTAAAAGTTGTAAACAAATATTGAACTTCAGACTGATGTGTTTCAGTTGTTGATGCCTGCAACTTACTTTGAGGTGCACACACACAAATAAATAAAAGATATTGGTAGATGGATATTAAATGGATACATGATAAAGCAAGTACAGCATAATATTAATTGTAGACTCTAGATGCTAGGTATGTGGCTGTTTACATATAATTCCTTCAATCATTATGTACGGAAGAAAGAAATCCCCACAGGTTCTGGAGCCCAATTCTGCAGGACTGAGGCCAAGTTCCATCACTTGCTTGCTGTGTGACCTTAGACATGTTTCTTAACACATCTAGTCCTTGGTATCGCCAACCTCCTGGGGTGGTTGTGAACATTAAAGGAGATCAAACATGTAAAAACCCTCCTCCCCTAATAAATGCCTGGGTCATTGCAGCTATTATTTTAATTATTATTCCTTTGTTCTCTCTTTATCAGATATTCTGAAGATGAATCACTTAAGAACATCTCTGATGCTGTCGTTGCAAAGCCCCAAATTGGGAAGATGAAATGGGAGCCCCTGTTCACCTAGCATGATGCCCGCACACAGCAGGTATTTAGGAAGTGAGTGCAACATGATTGACGGGGCTGCCCAGGTCATAATACCATGACAAGCAACCTCAGAACACCGTTTGCCACTTACCAGAAAGGGGCTCACATGGTATCTTTGTATAACCGGAACAAGAACTGGCTCTCACGAGGGTGTTTCCCAGGCGTGAGGGCTCCAGATCTTGTAGGGAAAGGAATGTCTTTCCATTGTTTCTCTCTTTGGGGGGGTTAACACCTAGTCTATAGATTTCTGATTAGAGCGCTGATTCTCCCAGAAGCAATCTTGCCACCCATTCCTCTCATTCCTTGCCCACCCTTGGCAATGCCTGAAGACATTTTTGGTTGTCACAACTCAGGAATGGTTTGCTCTTAGCATCTGGTGGGTAGAAGCCAGGGGTGCTACTAGACATCCTATAATGCACAAGACAGCCCCCCACCACCCCACCCCTGCAAAGAATGATCCAGCCCCCATGTCAAAGGAGCTGAGGTTGAGAAACTCTGGGGTAGATTGAAAAGGAAAACTGGACAGAGTGGCCTGGTCAATATTACTCATTTGATAGTCATTTCCCGAGCCCTAGATGGCAGACCCTGGGCTCACTCAGAAGGGGAGAGCCATAGCCCCTTGCCCAGCGGCAACCATGAGTATGGCGAGGGCTGCCCCGGGGCTATTTCTCCCCCAGGCTGCCTCCTCCCCTCCCTCTTTGCATCCTAGAAACACAATGCTCCTTCAGGATATTTGTGGGGCAAAGCTTCAGAACTCCATTCCTCTTGCACTTTTTCCAAAGCTGAGATGAGGATGCCCCAGAATGTCTCATTGATTCATGTAATAGATTTATTTCATATGTCCATTACCCTGAGGCCCGGGGGAGAGAGGGGCCAGGGGCAGCCGAGGACAATGCACATGGCTATAAAAACCACAACTACATTAAATGCAATTGAACGGCTGAAATCTGTCCCAGGCCCACATTAGAGGAAGCGTGTCATAACCCTTCTGTCACAACATCGGATTTAAAAGGGGCCTCCAGAAATGGAGAATGGGACCTGGCCAGCCTGCATACAACAGCATCCTGTGAGCTGTGACTGGAAGACCCTGAAAAGGCTTCTTTGGCCCAAATCTCTGCCCCCAAGCCCAGCCACGGTGCCTGGAATCCCACCCTTAGATTCATTCTTTTGGGTTAAGCGCTGTTCTCTCTACTCAGTTCTCTCTTCAATATAAACCTCATCAGAAATTGTCATTTGTCAACAAGTTCCTGACAGTGTATAAGTAGTGGTTAAATGCAACGACTTTGGGGTCAGATGGACGCCTTTGTTTGAGCCTGGGCTCTGTCACTCAGTAGCTGTGTGATCTTGGACTCACAACTGAACCTCTCTGAGCCTGTGTCCTCATCTGTAAAATAGGGATGGTAATAGCACCTGCTCACAGGGTTGCTGTGAGGCTTGGATGCTTGTAAAGTACAGTGCCAAACTCACGGGTAGCTCTCAAGCAGGGTTATTAGTGTGCTAACAATAGTAGTGATAACAAGGGGTAACAAGTCTTTGTTACACTCTAGCAGGAGGTTGAGATTCACTTGCAAATAGCTCTAATGCAAAGTAGAAAGTCACCTGAGAGAGAGGCCATCAATTCAGAGGGGCAGCCTTAAGCCAAAGAACCTTCCTGGAGGCAACTGTATTTGAACTGGGCCTTAGAAGATATGTGTGTGGCTTGGACAGTGGAAGTACAGGATTAAGGGTCTGCCAGGATCAGGGCCCCATGTGAGCAGAGGCTAGGACAGGATGGCCACATTCAGGGTGTTCAGCGGAGGCGGAGAGGGGCTGGAGACCGACCAGCTGCACACTGCTCACACACCACACCCTTTCAGGCCTGCAGCTGCCCAGATGCTTTTTCTAATTTGCAGAGACACCTTCTGAGCCCTTAGTTGAAGTTCTGGCCTAGGGCAGGAGGCCTGCTGAGAAAACAGCAAGGGTGGATGGAACTCAGAACGAACCTGGGAAGGCCAGCAGAGGGAAGGCCTTAAGTCACTAGGACCCCACCAGTTGGCACGGGCCCCGAGTTCAACAATTCTGTGTTCAAATCCCTGCCTGGCCGCTTGACAGGTGTGTGACCTTGAGCAAATCCCTGCACCTCTCCGGGCTTCAACTACTTTGCTAAATGACGATAATGATTCCTGGCACGTGGGATATTTGGGGATTAAATGAGATAAGACTTGTCGAGCCCTGCGGATGGTGCTGGGCACAGACCAAGTGCTTCTTAGAGGTTTTCTTTCATGTGTAATGTTGTCAACAATAACCCACTTACTGCTGTGACGAGTTGATCAGGTTTGTTTTGCAGTATTAGTTCACTAATCAGGCAACTGACCTAAGGAAACTGAGAGGTGGGCGAGCCCTAGTGCTGGGTGGGAAACAATTTATGTGTATCTGTGGATGGGTGTGGGCATTTGTGTGTGTAGATGGGCAATCTGAATATATCTATGAGCAGTGGGAAAGGTGGCAGTGGCCAGGAGGTGAGTGCTGCTGACTTTCTGAGGTGCTGGAGCCCTCTCTCCTGGGGTTAGCCAAGGAGGCTGATGCAGGACATAACCAGGCTTGCGACGTGGACTGAAGCTTCAGGATGTAGAGAGGGTGTCTGTCCATCATCTGAGAGCAGGCAGGGACATGGTCTGCCTTGTTTGCTCCTGGGTCCCCAGGGCCCAACATTTTCAAGGTGCTGCACAAATATTTGTGAATGAGTGAAGGAACAGTATAAAAGACAAGGAATATGGAAAAAGCCTGTGAGGAGGAATCCCAATACCATATTCAGACTGCAGCCCTGTGTGGGCCCTGGGGTGCTGTGCACAGGTGTGGTGGGTGAGCTCATAAACACATACATGTGCATACACATGTATACAGACACGCTCACAGAGAGACACACATGTCCCCATGATCACACATAGCATACGCATGCGCACACACAGGGATGTCCCCCCCACATTCACACCTGTACACGTGTGTGCACACACATTCACAAGTATACACACATTCCCCATACAGTACACATGCCACACACAGACGCACATTCACAGGTATGCACATGTTCCCCCACATTCTTACACAGTCTCACAGAACATACATCCACAGATCTGCACACATCTCCCCACATGGACACACAGACACGTATTCACAGGTATGCGGACATTCGTATTAACACAGTCACAGTCATCGACACAGTCAAATTTCCCATCTCCATTATATACAGATGTAGACATACATTCCCAGGTAAACACACGTGTCCTCACATTCACATACACCAGCACACGTTCCCTGTATTCATACACATAGATGTGCACATCCATAGAGGTCACAAAGTTTGTGGAAAAATAGAATTAAAAAATAATACAAATCTTCCCATGAACTTTGTGATGTACCCTCGTACACACATTTGCCACGTTCACACACCCAGGGGTGCATTCACAAGGACACACACATTCACGTGAACACACTTACATTCATGGACATGTTTGAATTTCCCCCACCCCACACAACAGACACACGTTCACACACACATCCCACACATACATACCTTCACAGGTATGCACCCCCCCCACAGATACATACCTCTACACAAATTCACAGAACACACTAATGCTGATAGATATATTCAGATTGCCCATCTACACACACAGATGCCCACACACATCCACAGAGACACATATATTCTTCCCCATTCACACGCAGCACACGCCTATAGACATACACACATGTCACCTACACTTATACACATGCTTGTTCACAGATATATGCACATTTGTACATGGACACACAATTGCACAGATAGGCACACATTCTTCCTTATTCACACAATCACACACATTAATAAATAAACCTTCCTGCACTCACATTCACACACACACACACCCCTCCCACACACTCCTGCTATGTCCTGAGCTGCTGAATAAATTCAAAGCCCTCAGTGCCTGCCAGCTTTGTCTGCAGCACCTCAGAGCTTTCTCCAGAGTTACATCCCATCAAGTCACACGTGCTACCCACGTTTACACGAGCAGATACGCCAGCTGCGTTCTCCTGCCCTGCTCCAGATAAGTTCCCCACCTCCAAGGGCAGTGGGAGAAGCCCAGGGTGTCCTGAGTGTGGGGCTGCCATAATGGTTTTATTTTACCCCCTTGGCAAGCTTTTGATCAATGGCATTTGACCCAAACCTACACTACCCCAGTGTTCTGCCACATGTGGGTGACGCCCATAGTCCCCACCTCTCAAGTGGAGCTGATACACCTAGTCCTCTCTCCACTCACCTTGGGACTCAAATCCAAACAAGAAACCACCTTTTTGCACTCAATTATAAGAAGCTGCCTTAACCATAAATTAAGTTATAATGCCTGTGCCCACCAGATGAGCTAGTAAGACACCCCTTGCCCTTGTCATAAATTAACTTGTTGATCAGATTTTAAATGAATTATAAAAGTTGAAAATTAAATCTGGCTAAATTAGGGGCTTCCCCTGTCATTTTAATGAAGCAAGAGCCACCAGTGGCTTAGATCAGAGCTGTGACAATGACTTCCAGCCCAAACTTCAGCTGCAGACTTCTACCAGCTTGTGTGTGCCAGCCTCTCCACGGCATAAGATGCTCTCAGCTCTTGGTTCTGGATGGCCAAACTCCAACCCAAAATACTCTAGTAAACCTGGCAATGAATTACTTCTCTAAGTGTAACAGGTATGTAGTTTTACTTATTTCTTCTAACTCTTCATTGTGGAAAAAATCCAACATACACAGAAGCAGAGAGACTGGTAAGATGACTCCACACACCACCACTTGGCTTCAACAAGAAAAATATTTCTAGAAATTAAACCAGTGTACCCTATGCATGGTAATCAATGATACCTACTTGCTAGTCTCTCCGTGGTCTCCCTCACTCCTGAATTTATTATTTCAGGGAAGGCAGGTATTAAAAAAGAGGTCACAGATCAACTCTGTGTCTCAAATTAGACTCTTTTGAGTGCATAGCGAGATAATGATCACTGTTGGGGGAAAAGGGGAACATTCAAAGCCCCACTTTGTATGTCCAGAGCTGGCTTGGATGTATGAACATGGAACTTAAATATACACATAGCCTAGAGAGAATAGGGATCATGGTGGCAAAGAGCATCCCACCTGAGAGGAAGCATGAACATCCCCTCAGTGGCTTGGGGTTCACCCAATTGTGGCACTATATCCAACCTGGAGCACCAAGGCCAAAGGACGTTGTCAAGGTGCAGAAGCCCACTTGCCCACAGCCAGCATGTTGGGATCCAAAAATTCTCACATGTAAAGGGATAGAGAAGTCATAGGAAAGAGTGAGCCAGGAGAGACTGGGGGTTATGATGAGATGGCCCCAGGGAGGACTTCATAGCAAGAGGCCATGGCAGAGGCTAAGGACCTCAGTAGTGAACTCGAGCCTGATGTCCCTCAGACCAGAAGGAATGGTCCACACCACCAGATGCCAAAACCAGATCTGGATCACCATGCAGTAGAATGTAGGACCCCTCAGCAAGGCCCCAGAGAATAACCCAAGGGTCATTAAGGTCTTCTTTCAGCTACTATGAAGCTATATAAGCTTCCCCCATCCCCAGGAGCCATATTGGAAATGACAAGAGAGGGAGAAATTGCTGGAGAGTGAAGAAACAGCTCTGCCAGGGGCTTTGAATAGATTTCATATTTACACAAAAGAGGCTGCTTAAACCAGAAGACAACTGCAGTCAATGAGAATCGGAGACCTGGGGAAAGATGAAGTCAGTTATAGAAAATACCCAAAGTGACATATGTTAATATATCTGAGTTCTAGTACATGCACTTTAATGATGCTGTTTAAGGTCACAAAGAGCATAGAATACTTGCAGTTTGCTGATCTTAAACAAAACTCAAGGTGCATATTTTCTAGTTTCCCCTTGACCTGAAGTCATAATAGTGATTTCACAGAGATCTGTGGTATTCTGAGCAGCAGAGAAGGTTATACGGTTCCTGTTACTGCTCTTCAGTGGGTGGAAAAACCATATAAGATGAAGTTGCTGGTCTTAAAACATCTGAATTAAAGTCCAAAGGGTTTTCTTCCTCTTGTGGGGAACCTAGAGCCACTGGGAAGGATTATTGGTGGGATTTTTTTTCTCAAAGGAATCTTTTCTGCTTGCTCTCTCCCTTCCCTCTGTGCCTTGCATTAGAGACGTCAGAGGGAAGAAAAATTGTGTCTGGATGAAGAGCAAGAGGCATCTCTCGCAGCAAGAAGGAAAAATTCTGGGGGACATGCTATTTTAAATTAGCTTACTTTTGACGTAAATAAATTAGAATCAGACAGGAAGGCCAAATAGTGAACCCCAAATCTAGAAAACCCACTTTCAAAGGAGAGAGTATTGAGATCTTCAGTTCTTTGTCTCCTTCCCATTTCCCTGCTCGTCACCACTCGGAGGCCAGCTACCAAGTATTCCAGGCCACACATCAGAGGTGGCACAGAAGACAGACCCCAGGGAATTGTAATGCCATAGAAGGGCTGTCTCGGGAGAGCAGTGGCTCTAATTAACCAGAGCTGGCTTGCGAAGGTGCCAGGGCTGACTGGCCACTCAGCCCAAAGAGACAGAGAGTGGCAGGAGGGTTATTTAGAATTGAGCAAAGCCTCCTTCAATCAGGCTTTTCGAGATAATTAGGAAGCAGAAGGACAGTTCATTAATGGCCTAAGTTGATGTAGTACCAGGCTAGCCTGCATAACAGTGCAGTTTCTGCCACTACTTTTATCTGCTCTTTCATTTCTGAACAAAGGGAATGTATTGCTTCTCAAACTTTTTGAGTGTGGCTGACAGTATGAAATACATTTTACATTGCAGTTTAGTACACACACACACACACACACACACACACACAGACAGACACACACACACACGCACGCACAACTGAAACAAAAGTTACACAATCATGCTGACCATTCTATGTGCAATGTACTCTGTTACTTTCTTTTCTATACTATTCTATTCCATATTTTTTACTGCTGCTCGTAGTGCACTAAATTGAATTTGCCACCCACTAATGGGTTGCAACTGAAAAATACTGGTCTGTAAGTCTATAAGTAGCACCTGCTTGTCTTGATATTTCATTTCCATCTAGAGAGTTTTCAGACAGGCAATTTGTTTGGGATTTTACACTTTGATTATTTTGAGGTTCTTATATCTGAGATCCAAGATGCATGGCTATTTTGAAGGACTATTGGGGTTGAGTTATTGCTATTATTGCTAGTGGTATTGTTGCAGTTATAAATAGGCCCATGAGAGATTTCTGGTTACAGAGGCAGTGGGGATACAAATACAATTTCTGGTCAGCTAAATGGAACTTGTGGAATCTCTAAAGAGAAAGTTCTTTCTCTGGGTTGATCAGAGAGCTCTGTCTTCCTGGAAATGCAGTCGTTACAAAAACCCAAACATATCCTAGAAAGATTAGATCAGAGCTAGATATCACAACACCGGGGTCCTAGACTGGCTCTGATTAGCTACACAATCTTGAGCAAGTCCTCTATCCCTGTGGTGGACACCACTGGTTACCTAACTTAGTATTCATTCCCTACTCCTTCTTTACTGCCTGCCACCATGCAGCTGGAAAGCAATGACTCCCCCCCAGCCCAGCATCCTTTGCAGCAAGAGGTGTCCATGTGATTCAGCTGTGACCAATGAAGTATAAGGAGCAGTCTGGTGAGAAGAAGGTGGTAAGGGGGAAGTTTTAATTGCCTGATCAAAGGTACAGGGGTAGCTGGTGCCAACTCTTTTTTCCATTCTTCCTGCTTTGAGCAGACATGATTTGGGGAGCTGCAGAAACCCTCTTACAACCATGTGGTGACAATCATGAAAATGAAAGCCAGTCCAGTAAGAATGACAGAAAGAAAAATGGGGCCAGGGTTTCTGGTGGCATTATCGAGCCTATAAACATCGGCAACTGCCAGTACCTGGACTTTTTGGTTATTTGAGAAAAAAAATGTCTGTTTGTTTAAGGAACTGTTCATTGGATTTTTCTGTTTCTTGGATCCAAATGCCTTTCTAGTGAACACAACCTCTCTGTTCAGTGTCAAATGAGGACACTATGCCATCCATCCTACTTTCCCCACAGAGACATCATGAGGATCAAAAACAGGATTTCTCGGCTTCAGTGCTTTTGACATTTAGGGCCAGGTAATCCTTTGTTGTAGCGGCTGTCCTGTGCACTGCAAGACATTTAGCAGCATCCCTGCTAAATGATAGATACCTCTACCCAATAGATACCACTAGCAACTCTTTCCCATTTGTAGCAACCAAAAATGTCTACAAACATTGCCAAATGTCCCCTGGGAGACAAAGTTGCCCCTGGTTGAGACCCACTGATTAAAGGTAATGATGGATATGACTGCACTTTAAACGTTAAAATTTTCAGGAGAGTAGAAAACATTATTGTCAATGTATGGTATTTCCCTTTAGATTTTTAAGTTAAAACTAAATCTTTTTTAGAAAGGTACATTTTTATACTCAAATGAAGGATTCCTTGCTAAGTAAAGAAAAAAGCAACAAAGTTTCTTGAAATCAGAGGAAAACTTCTGCAACGTGTGCATCTTGATCCATTTCTCACAGAAACATGAGTGAAGCTCAGGTGGCTGACGGGGATGCTCTAGAAGGACATTTTGCATACTGATTAAAAATGACATTGGAGCAAAGCCATCCTTGCGTGCTCCGGAGCTTCCTCAAGCAAAGTCTGTTTCCTCCAGCAGTGCTCCATCTCTCCAGTGCTGGGAATGTTAAGCCCAGGTGTACTATTTAAGTTATTCATTCACAGAGTTTCCTTAAGATGCCAGATCCTTAGTAGAAACAGATTAACCTTGGGAAATGGTTCTTTTTTCAAAAACCAAAGTCTGAGTGTCTTTCGAGGATTTCCCTAACCCATTTCTCAGTTCTTGTGGTTTGAGAGGAGCCATTCCCATTCTAGGGATGATATGTGACCTAGAGCTAAGCCAATTGGCATATCTTACCTCTGACCATGGTGTTTGGTCTGGAGATGGGCATGTGATCCACTGTGAATCACTTAGAGACAGGTCTGACTCTTGGGAGAATGACAGATGTGGGCTCAGGGGCATATAAGCCAGGGTCGCTGGAACCATTGTAGACATTCATGGGGACTCTGCCTGAGCACAGAGGAACAGAGAAGACAAAAGCAGTGAGAGGCCAGATCCCATTAACAGTGGCTGGTGACGGCTTCAGCCTGAAGCTGGTGCTACCCAGGACTTCTCTCTGCAAGAGCCAATGAACAAATTCCCATTTTTGCTTAGGGTGGTTCAGATTGGGTTTTTGTTCCTCACAAATAAAGCCAAGCCTGCCTATTAAAAGACAGAATGGACTTATTGAAGGTGGTCTATCCTACGGAGTAGACCCTGCCCCCACCCCAGATGGGAAGGGAGGTGCTGATGTATTGGGGTGATATATTTTACTTTATAATATAAAACCTGGCAACATACTTAAAATATTAAAGAAAAAGGAGAAAAAGAAGTGTGGGAAGGAGAGAAGGAGGAGGGAAGAATCCAAACAATAAAAACAAACAAAATAAACCCAGGAATCTGTGGGCCCATTCGTTCCTCTTCTCACTGCAGAATACACCAGAGAGATATGGAAAACTTGACCCTCAGAAGCCACACTCTGGAGTCAGACATTAATAAAGATGTCTTTGGGGGGACCCAGAAACTCATAAAACAGAGTCTGGCTGGGCCCGAGGTGCTGGGTGGCAGCTTGCCCAGAGCACTGTCAGAAGCCACTAAGGCCTCTGAAACTCCAGAATTATGGGTTCTTTCCCTCTTTCTCTCTCTCAGAGGAAGACTTGATACACATAAATACTGTCTAATGACACGTATCAAGCTTGCTGGCAGAAGTCACAGACACCCCATCTGCCATATTATTGCCACCATGACAAACAGGGGACACCACAGTATGACACAGGGCCAGGCCCAGGGTGGCACCAGCTCCAGAACACGGCAGTTTTCCTGCTTCTCAGGTGTGTGCAGGGAGCGAGCTATTTGGCTAGATCAGAGTGGCTCTCAGATGACCCCAGTTTGGGCCCTTTCTCAGCCCTACTGGCTTTTTCCTGGAGTTTCATCTTCACTGACTACATGATCATAGTGGCTCCCAGCAGGGTTGTATGTCCTCTTAAGTTGACTCTGGTTTTGTGACTCATGCCCAAGTCATTAGGAATTATATCACACAGACTAAGGAGGCCTGTGGCCCTCTGAGCAATTAGGCTGAGAAATGTCCTCTTTGTCCAAAGGAAAATGATTTGGGGGCAAACCAAAACCTAAAACAAAACAACTCACTCATAGCAACTAGTTGCCAGAACATCTTTCTTTCATACAGACTCAGGTTCAAATGTTGACCTTGAGATCCTGAGCAAGTGAACTAACTTCTTGGATTCTCTGTTTCTTTATCAGAAGGAAGAGGCTAGTAATCTCTTTTTCCTTGAAGTTTTGTAAGGACTGTGTGCTGGTCATACAGAAACTCGAGGCCTTTGATGTTATTGTCATCACTGTCATTGTTAATATCATAGACATAGAGCAAAGTTCTGGGTTCATTCATCTGCCTTCCTCACTGCAGAGCAGAGCTCAGAATACAGCCCGATGGCTTCTCTCGGTGCCTATTTCCCAAGGACGGCCAAGCATAATCAAACTGAGGTTGGTGCTGGTTTGAAATATGCAAGAGTTTCTTCCAAATAATCATCCAAATTTCAAGAGATTACATTTTTTTTTTTTTGTATCTCTCATCATACTTCACACACAATAGATGCTCAACTGAACTTGGCAATAAAAAATTGTTGATTGGTTAGAAATTACCTGTGTGAACCACAGCGACTCCCTTTGTGGCGAGTGGATGATGATGGCATTTGAGGAGGTCCCTGAGCCCCCGAGTGTGAAGTGCTCATTCCCTTCTCCAACTAATGTCGGGCCACAGATGCTCAAACAGCCCCATCCACAGCTCTGCTTCATAAATAATCAGTCAGACACAAGTTTGACTTAATCAAGAAAGGCTATGTAAAGTAGATTAATGACATTTTGATGAACTTTTCAACTCAATTTGAAAAGCCATGCTACGTTAACCACAGTTTCCAATTACCCTCCAGGAAAAACTCTGGGGAAAGTTGAGACCCCTCTAAAGTACACAATGTACTTGTAGGAAGACGGCAATCTCAGCCATAGTCATGGTCTTTTTTTTTTTTTTTTTTTTTTTTGACAGCTGGCCAGTATAGAGATCCGAACCCTTGACCTTGGTGTTATCAACACTGTGCTCTAACCAACTGGGCTAACCAAACAGCCCTCTAGCCACAATCATCTTCTAAGACTCTTTCTACATCGATGGTCAAGAGAAAAACACATGACCGAAATAACCAGACACAAAGAGTTTTCTTTCTCCAGGGGAACGTTCCACATGTTCAAATCAAAGGCATTAGTTAGCACTATTTGATTTGCACCTAAAAAGTAATTAAATGTGGCCAAATCAGGATAAAGAAACGAGGCAAACCTTTCCACTAGACTTGCCTCAGTTTCCCCTCTTTAGAGGGCGCTAATGGTGGACAGTTGCTTTCAGGGTATGTCACCCGAGGTGGTAACAGCACTGTAGGAACAATCTGCTGACCAGCCTCCGCCACTAAAATCTGAAACTCCCTGAGGGCAGAGACCTTTGTCATTTTGTTCACTGTTGTGAAGCCATTGAGCAGGGGTGGGATGTGACCTGATTTATATTTTTAACTGGTGTGTTTAAATGGTAAATAAGTATGATTTTAATTTCTAGAAAAACAATAAAGGAATGACCAGGGTCTCTTTTTTCCTTTTTAATTTTGGACCTCAGTGAAATGGTCAACAGAGCTTTCCGTTACGTTTATGGACCCATGTGACTTGTCTGGTTCAGATCATTCTGATCACCTTTGGGCATCCCGACCTGTCCCAGCTCATGTGGCAGAACAAAGAGAGACCTGGGCCACAGTGTTTGGATGATGACATCACCAGCAGTGCAGCTTAGGTCCTTGCTCTTGCTAAGCCCAAGACCCAGTGTTATGGGGTTCTGCAGAACCATCCAGAGTGCCATCCCCCAAACGAGCTTCAGTTGGTATAGGCCACAGGAGGGACACAGTGCGTTTCTTTTTAGGACTTTATATCTTTAGAGTAGTTCTAGGTTTACAGCAAAATTGAGAGGAAGGTACAGAAATTTCCCACATATCCCCTGCCCTGCAAATGCACAGCCCTCCCCCATTATCAGGGTCCCCTGCCAGAGTAGTACAATTTGCTATCATTGATGAACCTACACTGACACATAATGGTCACCCAGAGCCCATAGTTTATGTTAGGGTTCATTCTTGGCAGTGCACATTCTAAGGGCTCGGGCAAAGGTATAACGACCTGTGTCCACCATTACAATATCATGCAGTGTCATTTCACTGCCCTTTAGGGGGTGCCTAGAAATCCTCTGTGCTCTGCCTAGTCATCCCTCCTCTTCCCCCAACCTTTGGAAACCACTGATCCTTTTACTCTCTCCATAGTTTTGCCTTTTCCAGACTTTTCAGATAGGCTCCTTTCACTTAGCAATGTGTATTCTCCATGTCATTTCATGGCTTGACAGCTCATTTTATCTTAGCATACACTGCAATTTTTACTCTGAAGGATTTTCTGAAGCATGTTTCCCTTTCCCAAAATTGTTTTAAAGAAAATCTGCTTCATTAACTTTTGCCTGCAAATATCTTCCTGAAAAATACCCAATACATTTCTGACTCTAATCTTTTGTGCCTAGAAATCCTTCTCCCCCCCCA
Organism: Cynocephalus volans; assembly: GCF_027409185.1. Classification (NCBI taxonomy): domain Eukaryota; kingdom Metazoa; phylum Chordata; class Mammalia; order Dermoptera; family Cynocephalidae; genus Cynocephalus; species Cynocephalus volans. The sequence goes on along the minus strand of NC_084469.1, from coordinate 76,889,241 downwards.
CCCCTCACACCCATCCTCTACACTTCATTTGTTCAAGCATAGGTTAAAAATGCAGATGTCTGTTGGGGGCCAGGTCAGAGACACACATGAGTGAAGTAAGCTGGTTGTAAGACAGGACCGCACTCCCTACCTGAAATCCCCAAATCCAAAAGGCTCTGGCCACTGTAGTTTGCTGTAAATCATTTGTGGCAAACACCTGTTCTGACCTCATCTTATTTGGCTGCAAAACCTTTCCAGAACACATGAGAGTCTACTGTAAAGCCTTCATTTATCCCACTTAGTGTGAATATTCATACATCTTACTATAGAGATATTAGTGTGATTGGTTGTAGGGGCACTGCCCCAGAACCTACCGGGTGGTATAAGGTAATAGAATATATACACCATATTGCCTCTCTAAAATATAAAAAATTATGAATGAGGAGACATTTAATAGGGAGTGGAGACATTTAATGGGGACTTGGGGAAGTAAACTTGACCCCTACATAAAGCACCAGGCAGCAAACTGTTGCTGCTCAGGAAAGAAGGCCCATGTGGCAAGAGCTTTCAATTTTTCAAAAGAAGTTGAGAATGTAGATACTGATGTGCTCTCTCTTCCCATTTTTAAAGCACTGTGCAGACTAAACAAAACCAGTTTGCCTGTTTACACCGTCTTTGTTGGAATCATTTATTCTTGGCCTGCCCCAAATGCTACTATCTTCAAAAGTGTTTCCAGATTTCCCACTTGTTATGAACTGAACTGTGTCCCCCCTCCTTCCAGATTCAGATGTTGAAGCCGTAACCCCCAATGAGACTGTATTTGGAGATAGGGCCTTGAAGGAGATAATTAAGGTAAAATGAGGTCATAAGGGTGGGGCCCAATCCCTCTAGCTTCCTTTTAAGAAGAGGAGGATTTACCAGCGCACTCTCTCTCTCCCCCCGCCACCATGTGTGCATAGAAGAAAGGCCGTGTGCGGACTCAGTGAGAAGGCAGCTATCTACAAGCCAGAAAGAGAGACCTCACCAAAAACCAATTCTAATGGCACCTTGATCTTGGAATTCCAGCCTCCAGAACTGTGAGAAAATAAATCTCTGCTGTTTAAGCCACCCAGTCCGTGGAATTTTGTTATGACTAATACATAATGAACAGGCTTACACAGCATTCATCATTAATTTTCTCCTACCTCTATTCCTACATTCTCAACAATTGCTTAATTTTATTCCACATTTGCAGTATTTTTTTTTTTCTCTTGCATTCTCTTAACTGTGGCTATTGGATAATCCACATAAAGCCCTTACTACAATGCCTGGGCATCTATAATTGGTGCCTATCAATATTTTTATCATTATTTATTTCTATTATTATTGTTTTGATCATTGTATATTCTGGAGAGCATAGGCATGTCTCACCATTTTGTTATTTGATCCTTTTTGGTAACAAACTTTTAGGGTCCTAAGTTATGGGAGGCAGATGTCTCTTGCCTGAGGGCATCTTGGAGGGGTCGACCTAAATCCAGGACCCTGGGCAAGTTCTTTGTCCCTCAGTCTCTCCATGGTAAATCATCCTGTTTTCTCCTCCACCTCCCCATCCCTACTATCATCTTCCACACCCATGGACTCCCGCACGGTGCACGCGCACGCGCGCGCGCGCGCACACACACACACACACACACACACACACACACACACACACTCACACACACTATGGAGAATGCAAGGCAACAAGGAAATTAACCAAAAACTCTTCCTGAGAGGAATGAGGAATGCAGTTGCAAGGGAAGAAATAGGCTTATGGTGAGGGGAAAGTGAATTAGGATAACCTGATGAGAGTGGTCATTTCAGGGGACATCAAGAGAAATGCACATCCCAGGGTGGCTGGAACATGTTGACTGGCCTGTAGAAGAGCAGTTCGGGTTGACTCAGAGTCCCCGGGTTCAAATCCCAGCTCCTTGACCCTGGGCCTCATTTTTCTCAGGGGTTAAAAAAAGGAAATTATAAACTTACCTTCTTTATAGTGGGCACGAGAAACAAATGAGTTGACATTTCAGAAAATAAATGAGTAAATATCAATAAATAGTCAGAAAATGCTGGCTGTTACTGTTAATACTGATACTATACAATCTGTCACTTCCTGTTAAGCAACATAACTGATTCTCAATTTACAATGTAGTTTCTCAGTGTATTTAACCTAAGTGTGGCTGTGGGATTCAGTCTATATGCAATTGCAGTGCTATGTATATAAAGGAGCACTACTATTAAATCTGTATTCTTCACTGAAATATTTTTATAAAAAATTTATCATATTGCTATGACAAGGAGAAAAAAAAAACACTGTATAGGGTCCAGCTGGCCAAATATCCTCCTGCAGTTTAGGCCGCCCAGCTCAAGGAGAAAAAGGGAGGAGAACAGATTCTTCTGGCAAGAAAAATCTTCTTGTGGGAATTTCCATTTCCCACTGGAATCAGCTAATGTGCCTTCAGCAGACGTTTATCCTAGGGGGCTTAGTAATTTCTTCGTGTCTGGGCAAGTTACTTAATCCCTCCTTTCCTCATTTTTCTCATCTATAAAATGGGGATAATAATAGTGGTTACTTTGTGGGGTATTTGTGAAAATTAAACAAGTTAATACATGTAAAGGGCTAAGAATTGAGGAAAAATGCCGGGCACCTTTCGGTGGCCCAGAAATGTTAGCCATGTCTATGTTATCCTGCCTGGGGCCAGGTAGAGGTTACAAGGATTCAGCTTTCGTTGGGATCTTTGAACGTGCTACAGCTACTGTTACAGGGACGCTGAGAGCTGATTCAGACTGACGGGGGGTTGAGAATCAGTTATTTTCATTTTTTTTAAAAAATTCGCTTTCGCTGCCCTTTGCCGACTTTACCAACACCCCTGAAATCTGCCTGGCGATTATCAGAGGATAAAAGCTTTTATCATGAAAAGTTTTGTTTGAGAAAGCACGAACCATGCTTCTCACCGCCGGCTTTCCTACACGCCAGGGTTCTGTCCACACTCATACAAAGGCTGAGATTCTCTCTCTCTTTTAAGGGTTTAAAATCCTACAAGCCGGCCATGCAAGTGACCAGTATCAGATTATGATAACAAGATCATGTTCAGTTATAAAAACAAGTGTCTAAACTTTTCTCATGTCACTTTTTCCCGGGGTCCCTTCTGAGAGGGAGGCTCAGCTCATTTTGAAGACAGCGCTTTGAACTGAATTCATGGGGTATTTGCATAAGAAGATTTGAGGCTGAAGAATGGCTGCTATTGCATCTGCCCATTAATATGCCTGCTAATTCAGCACATTGTAAGCCCATTGACAGCTCACAAAGGGCTCAAATTCAAGGACAGTTATCCTATGGCCATTGTGAAAGCTTCAATTCAAGGAATATGTTCACTCGAGGAATACAGTTGTTACAATTAGATATTTTTCATGAAACATTATAAAGAACTAATGACAACTGGTAGCACAATACTGCAACAACCACCAAAAAACATTCAGAACTCCATGAGCTTGACTCTGGCTTGCTCTCGCTTCCTTCTAATCTCCCACTCCCTCTTTCCTAGATGCAGCCTGCTGGTGATGGATAGAGATCTCCAAATGCGAAAGCACATTCATCTTGCTCCCTAAATTTAAATAAAAAGCAAAATGAAATAAACGTATCTCGGCAGAAGAGAAGAAACCCACATTGCCGGCATAAATAGTGGTTAATTTAATCCTGTTTATGAAAAAGTCACACTGTCACCTCCAAGGGATAAACAAGGCAATATTTGAGAACAGAGATGAAGTATTTGAGGGGAGAAAGCTTATCTCTTTTCAGAGGTTGAGAAAAGATGTTTATGCAGATCTAGGAAAATTCCAAACAGGCAGAAAATGGTGCTAAAGGGTGCTGTGTTTAAGCGGCTGGGGGCGGTGAGGGCATTTGAGTGAGAAAGTCCCCTCTCTCAGGAGGGAACTTGCAAAAGGTCCCGGTTTGGAAGACAGGCGGTTTACTTGGGGTGGGGAGGCCAGCAGGAACTTTCTAAGAAACTGGGGGCTAAAATGCCGTTTCCAGCGGGGTGTTTGTGAGCGACGTGTCCAGGGACGCCTGGGATTGGGGACATTGTCTGGGCATTGTGCTCAGCTCCCACTTGGCTGTCCATTGTCACTGGGGCCCATCAAGCCCCTGGCCTGAGCACTGGTTGTATTTTTCTCACTCTACAACCCTCAGAAAAGACATCAAAGACCAGAGAGATGTGCTTTTTGCTTTGTTTGGTGTCTGATTCTCAACATGTGGTTTCCCGGGCCAAACTTCGGCACCTTTTAACCTATTCTGTTCAGCTTAGGCTAGAGCTGTATTTGAGCATTAGGGAAACTATAGTAACCGATAATCTGCCTGTTGCTGAAAAGAAACTATGTATCTTGTCACACAAGAGCTGTCGGACGATCACCATCCTAGACGAGACCCTTTAGGGGCTCCCTGCTTTCTTTCCTGGGGCTCAGCCTGTGCCGCTGAAAAGACGTCAAAACCCTTTGCCTTTCTGGCACTGAAGACCCGTGTTCATGTTCATTTATATTTAACAAATAAGGTATTGTTCTTTGCAACATATCAGCATTTGATTATCTATTACAAATGTTTTCATCAAGTCAGAAATGAGGCCTCTTAACAAAAGGGGTGTAAAAAAAAGAAAAAAAAAATCGTTGGTGCAGCCCAGGGGTGGAACAGAGACTGGGATTTTCTTGGTGGAATATTTGGGTTCTTTGGCACATCAAGTCATACCTATTGCATACAGCTCCACCAAAAAAAAAAAAAAAAAAAAAGTCAGGGGACCCCAGTGTAGGATAGTTGAAAATGTGATTGTGAGGACAAAATCTAGGTTGAGCAGCGTAGTGTGGGGGTAATCTGTTGATAGTACAGGTTTTGGAGTCTGATTTTGAAGATGTAAATCCTACCTCTGGCTCTTACTTGCTGTGCAACCCTGAGCAAGTCTTTTGAGGTCTCTGAGCTTCCTGTTTCCTGATCTTAAAATGACGATAATAACAGACTTTACATGGAGGGCCTGTTGGAAGGATTAGTTGAGCTAATCCCTGTGACAGTACAGGGCCTGGCACATAGCAAGGGCTCAAAAAGGATGGCTGCAGTGTTACTCCACAGAGTACATAAATCAGCACCACCAGCTCAACAGGAGTGGGGCAGGTAACTCCATGCCTGGATCCAAATGGATAAATAATTATAGTAACTATTATTATTATTATTATTGCATTACATCTGTATTGATACCCCACCCTATTAAAGGAATATGTTAATCATTAAAATACCTAAAATAATACGGAAATGTAGAGCATAGAAAATGGAGGTTTATAGACTCTCATCCTCCTGAGCAGACATAAGATTGGAGGGATGCAAGCGACGCAGGTGGGGTGCAAAATTTTAGGGGGGTGCTGAATCTCAGCATCATGCAAGTGCAACTCTTGTACCTTGGGTACCTGAGTTTCCTCATCGAGACCCAGTCCTGCTCCTGAGATAAGCACCAGGAAGGGTTTGATCCCGTGGCTTGCAGAGTTTCCTCATGGTGCATCCCAGCATTTCATTAGTATTGACATGTGAGCGCTCACGCCTTGCTGATTGTTAGAGTTCACTTTCTTGCTTACCCAATAGATTTTGAACATCGTTCCTTACTTAAAGTGTATGAGCCTTGCCCCATCCTCGTGTTTTGTTTTTTTTTCTTTAAAAGAAGTCCCATCTCTTTTGTTTGTTTGTTTTGCAATTGAGTAACGCAGAAATGAGAGGTGACCATCGTTATTATTTGGGTGCAGGTACTGCCTGGCTTTTTTTTTTTTTTTAAATGCTTCTGTAGAAAGAATCACAGCTCATGTTTTACTGGATGTCTTTTATGAGCTTGTGCTAAGAATTTTACACCATTCTGACTCATTTAATCCAAATCAGAACTCAGTACACTTCTTAGAACCCAAACATGTGAACACATATGTGTATGTACACACACACACAAACATACACTTTACAAAACAGTGTCATGCTCTATGTATTGCTTTGGGACTTCTTGTTCTGACCCAACTTTGCAGCGTAGCATCTTTCCATGTCAGTCTCTACATGCCCCTTTCACAGTGACAGTTGCACATGTTCCATTGAATGGATGTATCACAATGTATTTAGTTGTTTCCAGTTTTCTGCTCAGGCAAAACTGTTGCCTGTTGCCTGAGAGGGCTTCGTTAAACTTCTGGCTCAGGGTCCAAGTGATGGGTTCTAATTTGCTCCATAAGCAGACGAAATACCTGCCCTGGGAGAGGCAGATATTTATTCTTCTTTTTTCAGAGAAGGAGACTGAGGCTCAGAGGGTCGATATGACTTGTCCAAGGTCACTACTGAGTTAGTGGCAAGCAAGTCTTGTTGGGTAGGAGCATATTCAGGAAGCGGAGGCCGGGTAGAAGTTCTCAACCTAGAGCACCTCCTTACCGACAGGTTAAGATTGCAGTCTTAGGTCTGGGGCATGGGGATTTTTAAAAAGCATCCCTCCTCCTGCTGTTTTGTTATACAAGGCTGTTGAAACCCCCCTGACTAGATGGACAATTGTATCCCTTTCAGCCAACTCTGAATTTAGGTCTCCAAGCTACCATCATTCCATGAGCTCTTGATGGGCAGTCCAGCACCCTTCTCCAGCCCCACTGGGGGAGCAGGAACTGAGCTGCAAGGCCCCCAGGGTGAGATCCACATTTGCACAGTACTGAGCCTGTGCCCTCCTGTCCCCCAACTTGAGCTGCCTAATGAACCCATCTTGGCATCTTTCTGCTAGTTCAATGTCATATTTAAGCATTGTCCTGCTGCCTCAGGTGGGGGAAGACAGCAACTTCATTTTAATCTCATCCTTCCCCACTCTCCTCACCTCAGTCTTTAATTAAAGGTAGAATCTCACAGTCTCTGAGACCCTAGAAATCATCCATGCCAAACCAATGTGTTATGAATGGAGAGGCTGAGCACACAGAGGGTAAACAGCTTGCCTAAGGTCACTGGGAGTATAAGTGGCTAAATTGGGACAAGAAAGGACTTGAGGCTCTCTTGCCACACACAACTGTGTCAATCTGTCTATATATTGAATAAGCCCATATTGAGTATCCACTGTATACCAGCACTGTGCTAAGCCCCAGTGTACTAAGTCAGATCAGTCATGGGCTCTACTCTAAAGAATTTAGAGTCTCATTAAGGGGATGAACACATCCACTAGAATAAAGCACTCTAATAGGTGGTCTATTAGTCTGCTCAGGCTGCCATAACAAAATACCATAGACTGGGTACTTGAACAATACAAGTTTATTCCTCGCAGTTCTAGAGGCTGGGAACTCCGAGATCAGGTTGCCAACTGACTGGGTTTTTGGTGAGGGCTCTTCCTGGCTTGCAGACTGACACCACGGTGTCCTCACATGGCCTTTTCTTGGTGCATGTGCATGAAGCTCTCTCTCTCTCTCTTTTCCTCTTTTAATAAAGCCACCAATCCTATCATATTAGGTCCCCAGCCTTGTGACCTCATTTAAACTTAATTGCTTGCTTCAAGTCCCTATCTCCAAATACAATCATGTTGGGGATTAGGGCTTCAATGTATGAAGGTGGGTGGGTGGGTGGGTGGGGGGAGTACAATTCAGTTCATAGCAAAATAAAAATAACAACAATAATAATAGCTTCCATTTACTGAGAACTTCCTATATGTTAGGCATCATGCTAAGTGCATTGTATACATTGTCATTCAATCCTCACAGCAACCAGTGAGGCCAGAGTTATAATCATCCCATTTTACAGATGAGTTAACTGAGGCCCCCAGAGAGGTTAAGTAACTTGTCTAGGTTCACACAGAGTGACTGCAGAGCCCTCCTCTTAATCAGTACTAGAGAGAGGGTGAGAAAGTTTCAAGGAGGAAGTGCTACCTGGGAGAAATTTTGAAGGACTAGTAGGAACAAGTGTCTTCAAGCTGAAGCCAGCCCATTCTTTTTCCCTCTGGAATCACAACTTGGGAGCATGACATGTTTATTTCCCCAACCTCCCTTTTCCTTTTAAAAGTTCCTAACTGCAGCCTTGTTGGGGGAAATGCTGCATTTACAACAAAGTCCTTGGGCTCCAAACTTAAGTTCGCCTCCATTAAGTGGCTTTCCCAGTGGCCCGACACCCCCTGGCAACTGGCTGCCTTCTGCTTTTGACAGCTTGGCATATTTGGTCATTTACCGGGTGCATGTGAAGATCAAATGGGTTAAGATTCTTCTCTTTAAACAGCAGGGAAAAGAACATCAAAAAGGTGTACATTTCGTTTCCCCAGTTTTGATTAAGTCAAGCATGAAATGAAATGTAATACCCTCAAGTGGCCGGGGTTTACACCATTGATGTCGTTACTTCTGCTTCAGGAGGTCCAATCAGCCCTGGGCGAGGGGAACAAGCTAACAGTTTTAGGGTGGCCAGATGGACGGGGTTTACCATGGTTGAAAAGGCAGCTTAGTGCTTGCCTCTTCAAGCCAACTGTGTGAAATCCTGGTGTGGCCCCTTCCCCGCCCAGCTTGCCCTCCCACAGCCCAGCCCCCCCACCTCCCTCTCTCCCAGCCCATTCCAGACCAGCAGCACAGAGGCCAGAGCAGCCAGCTCCTGAAAGCCACCCCGTCCAGGGCTGCTCTGCCTGTGACCCCTCCTGCTGCAATAGGCAACAGGGCATGTCTGCGGGGGCAGGGCTGGCCCAAGAAGGAATTAGAATCCAAGGCAGGAGAACAAGACTTGATTCCTGGATTGCTGTTTTGGGAATTTGTTAACAAATGATCATTACGTGGGAGGAAGGGTGGATGCCCCTGCATGGCAGGTACTGTGCTAGGCCCTGAAACTGCAAACCTGGCTCTATATGGTCTAGCAAAACCCTACGAAAGTTGGATTGGAGTGTTAAAAAAGGATTTAAAGTCTGCCCCTGGGGCTCACCTTATGAGGTTGAGTCAAAATCAGGTAAACTTTTTGTGGGTAGAAGCCATTTCATCTATTGGCCTAAGGGCCACTTTTTGAGGGTCTGTTGGATGATTTCTATCTGAAAACAAAGTTATAGTATTAGCTTCAAAATATAAAAAGAAAAACAGCAAGATCAAACTTAGAAAATGTTTAATTAACTATCTAAAGAGGTAGGATTATGTCTGAACTCTAACTCGTGTCGGATTACATCTAAATAATAAAGAATAAATCAGAAGAACAACGTGGATCGTTTATTCTCATTAAAACAAAACTGAAAATGATTAAAATATTCTAAAAATACCTTCAGAAAATATTTTTGAAGTAAAAAAGATCGTATTTAATGTGTGATGTGGATGCATTTTATATATTTGATAAAACTTGAGAGGAGGAGCTCCCAAATTCGAAGCTTTGGGGCCTGGTGAGATTTGAAAACAGCTGCTCTTAGCAGCCGGCAGTTGTTTCTGAGCAGGGTGCTGCAGTCCCAGGTCTGAAATCAAGTGCGATCTTTCTTAGGCTGGAAAAGACCCATTTTCCAGAGGTGTTTTCCAGAAAGTTCTAGTGCAGGCTCAGCTAAAAGCTACAGACTCTCAACAGCTGGAAGAGAATAGCAGGGCTTTGGGAAGAACTTAAGAGAATCCTTAATGCTGCTAACAATCCCCTGCTATTGAACTACATTAAGTAGATATTATGGAAGGACAAAGAGTTAAATAGCTTGACATCACCCTCATGCTGCATGCGCCCGGGACCATTTTATGGGCAGCATCATTGTTCCCGCACTCCCCAGGTTAGCTTTAAATTGCAAATGATACCCTGAAAAGGAAAGAGAAGTGGTTTTCTTCTCTCTCTTTCTTTCTTTCTCTCTCCTCCCCTCTCCCTCTCCTCCCTTCTTTCTCTCCCTCCCTCTCTCTCTCAAAATGGCCCTCACAGATAGAAAATCATTTTAGGCCATAAGAAAATGAAAGGCATTGTTAACATGCTCGGACCGTAGCAAATGAAATACATTATGGGCTCAGGAGCTGAAAGCTACACTCAGCTGTTTTCTTTTGGTGCCTTGGAATGTGGTCCACATGAGAACATAAACAATGCCAAATCTGTACGAATTAATAGGCTGGGCTTGACATATTTCCCTTTGTTTGAGGCCAAACAGGAGGGGGTTAGGGGTGTGGGAGGGGGGGGAGAAGGAGAAAGGAGAGGAATCTTATTTGATTAAAAAAAAAATCCAATAATCCAGCTGATAGGAGGAGTGTGTGCTGCAACCCTTCTTAAGATGGGACTGCAGAATCAATGGCCAACCAGCCCGTCCAGCATTTGAAGGCTCATCACTTGCTATGATCAAAACGCTTTTCTGAAAAAAAAAAAAAGAAAAGGGTCTCCATAGAATTGTTTGCAAACTGCAATGTGCTTCGGCGACTGACATGAAAATGCTGGAAGCTGGAAACCTATTCCCCGGCAGAAGCCTTCTCTGTCACCTTGGTGGGTGAATAATTGTGCCTTTTGCATACGCCTTGTCATCAGCAGCAGGAATGAGGGGGCCCCAAGGACCGCCCTGGCAGCACGGGTGTTGCACCAGCAGAGTAAATTAAAACACGGATTAGAGCAAGTATGATTGGGGATGACAAGCAGGGCGGGTGTAGCCACAGAATGAGCCGAGGTGCCCATATGGTCCTTGGGAAGCCCACGCCGTGCAGCTCTCTCTGCAGCCTGCTCCAGCTGCCCGTCTGGAGGGGGCACTTAGGAGGCCTCAAGCCATTTTCTGGAACTGGGAAAATTAGTTTCCCTTCTTTCCAACTTCAGAAATACCACCAGCTGTGACCAGGTACTTGTAGATTTCAGCAGCAATATCCATCTCCCACCCTCACCCAGATACCCAGGAGCAAGCAAGGAGTAGTGCTGGTGGGGTATTCTGATGGGCAGGGGCACCCTTTTTTGGTTACCTGATTTGAATTCAAAAAAGATACTTCCTGGGGGCCTCAAGCCATTAAAATAAGGTAAAGATGGTGGTACCCCAGCCAATCTGGCTGCCATGAACATGGTGAGGATCAGAACTGTCTTGATAACAACACTTAGTAGGCACAGACCATACTCTAAAAGTGCTGTAGTTGTATTTCCAGGGCCTGTGCCAATAATTTGTAATTATACCCTCCCAAAGATGCCCAGGAGGGGTAAGTGGAGCTAAAGTTTAGTCTATATTCTGCTCACTGAGCCATTGGCCCGGTGCAGGGGAGAGTCTCCAGGACGAGATGGGGCCTTTTCTACTTTCCACAAATGCAGCATATAGACTGGCAGTGGCCCCATACTTTTCACAGCCTTGCTAGAATCCTATGGATAGGTCTGATCATCATCATACCCATTTTACTGATTAGAAAACTGAGGCTCGAAGGAGTTCAACAATTTGCCTAAGGTCACACGGCTAAGACGCCGAGAGCTAGGACTCCCACCTGGGTCTTCTGAGTACAGGACCTGCCCCTTTTAACCACTGTGTGGGAAGAAGGACAGGGTAAGATTAGGAGAACTGGACAGTGAAGGCTTGCCCAGAGGCCTTGTCAGCACAGGGCCCTAGGAGCACAAAAGGATGTGGTGATGGTCCTTTGGGATAGGAAGGGTTTGAAAATCCCACAAGCGAGCAAAGCAGGGTGAGCTCTGAAAAAGCAATATATGGAGGGTCACTTTCAGCAAAGCCCAAGAATATCTTCCCAACCCCATTTGATTTCCACATAGGCCACACCAGAGTCCTGCAGAACATGCCTGCACATGCACGCACACACACCAAACACGGCGTTTCTTAAACAAGTGCCAGTAAACAGTGCTTACTTGCCCTCCTGCTGAGAAGAAATTACCACTGACTGATATCCTCAGTGACAAAGGGTCATCTCAGGGCAGCATTACCCTTTTCACATCTCTTGCTAAACTTATTCCATAAAATACATTTGACCCTATGATATCTGCACAGGCAAATTTCCACAGAACTGGATTTTCTTTCTACACGTCAAAGGGCAAGAAGTCACACATGAACCTCAACACTGAAGCATCACAAATTAAACCTCATTGACTTGATTCCTCCATGACCTTGAACGTGCAGTAAGACAACAAGGAAATTCCTTGTCAGAAGTTGCTTTAAAGGGGGTGAAGGACAGTAGCAGGGGAGTGGGGGAAAGGGGGGGTGAGGATGATGAGGGTGGGAAATGGAATATTCATCTTCAAGATATCCTAATATCAGAATCCAGGAGGAAGACTCGCCTCTGTCGTCACTTGGATGTCTAACAGGGTGTCATAGTGTTCAAAGAAGACCTTCTGGTATCTCTCATCTCCTCCTCTCACCAAAACTGTCTCTGGCACCTTCCCCATCTCTCTGCAAATGATGAGTCTGTCCCAGCTGCTTAGGCCTAAGATTTTAGAGCTGTCTTTGACTCTTCTCTTTCTCTCGCACCTACATCCTACCCATCAGCAAATCACGGCAGTTCTACCTCCAAAACAGAGCCACATGCACTGCTACTGGTCCAAGCCACCATCATTTCTTGCCCAGATAGCTGTAATGTCTTTCTAACTAGCCTCTTGGTTTCTACCCACTTCTGTGTCACATCCTTTAAAAGGAGTCTTCTGCTCAGATCCTGTGATGGCTTCTCATGTCATCAAGAGTAAAAACCAATGTGCTCACTATGACACAAAGCCCTATACTTCTGTTCCCTGGCCGCCTCTGTTATTTGCTCTCCTATCATGTCCCTCTCAGTTCACTGTGTTCCACCCATGGTAAATTCCTTCCAATGGTGCACATCCACCAAGCATGCTCCTGCCACAGGGCCTTTGCACTTGCTGATCTCTCTGCCTGCTCTCCCTGCTGCTCTTCCTGCAGATATCTACCTGGCTCATTCCAGCATATCCTGCCTTCAGGTTTCTTTTCAAGTGCTACCTCATTGCAGACGTCTTCCCTGACCCCTCTAAATGAAATAGCCAAGCCAGCCCCCATCCATGTCTCTTTCTCTTCCCTGTCATGCTTTATTTTCCTCCCTACCATTTATCACCTCGTGCTTATCTATTTTATCTGCTACTGTATCCTAGGACTTAAATCAGTGTCTGGTACATAGAATGTGCTAAAAACTATACATGGAATGAATGAATAAATGAATGACTGAATGAACGACTTCCTAATTTAGAGTGGAGTGTAGAAATATCTCTGTCTACTTATTAGCATGGCTGTCATCCCCTCCCTCTCTCCAACCCTCCTTCCTTTTCCTCCTTCCACAAAGACATCCTGGATGCCTCCTGGGGCCACACACCCTACAGAATTTCTCTGGATTGGAACATGGCCATTCCTCTGTGCGTATAGCAGGTGTTCAAGGCACATGTACATTTCAGTCCCTTTGGTTCTTTCTTTGTATCCTGTCCCAGCATCCTCCTTCTTGCCACCCTCTGCCACATTAGACTTATTAAGTGATCTCTAAATCTGCCTGGATGATCCCGCTTCTGGGCCTTTACCTGCACATTTTTCTTACTCTGGGACACACTTCTCTGTTTTCTCCACTGCCCCTCTGCCTCCCCACTCCTTTCTAGCTCCTTTCTACCTGGCGAACTGTGCTTAGGTTGATGCTGAATAAATCCCCATTAGCCGGGATCCCAATTCCACTCCCAAACTGCTTCCTCCCCACCACAACCAGCTACAATTTCCAAAGCCTTCTGGTGCTTCTCCGACCCATTGGGTGATAGAGAAACGATAGTAACCACTTTACATTTAAATCAAGATACTTTATACTTTTGTAAACCTCCCCACTTGCTTTATCTATTTCTGGAGGGGCAGAGGAAGGAAAAGCACAGAGGGCTCAGTGACTCACCTTGGGATGCACAGCAAATTAACAGAGCTGGGGGAGGGCTGGAGACAGGCTGGCAGGCGTGTGTGTGTGTGTGTGTGTGTGTGTGTGTGTGTGTGTGTGTATGCGCGCACGCGCGTGCGCACGTGCTCTCCTGTGTACACGCACAGCAGGGGGTTCATGTGGGCCTTGACAGGCTGCTGAGTTGGAGCAGGGTGGGCGCCATAACCCATGAATTTGGAAATAAAGACCTGGAGTGCAGGACCTCCTTCATGTCCTGCACACAAATGTGTCCCGGTAGATCCAGAACCCCTCGTTGTCTGAACTGTAGAACTGGGATTTGGACGCTGAGATTTTCAGGAGGGATGAGAAAGGAGGAGCCTGCATAATTTTGGAAGCCTCTTTATTCAGTGTGGGGAGAGAGAAGAGGAAGCCTGGTGAACAGGTAATTCATGGATAACCCACATAAATCACTTGGCAGAGTGCCTGGCACACAGTTAGTAATCAGTGAAGGTTTACTATTATTACTGTTACTGTTCTTATTCCCTGATTCGAGGATTCCCACCCATCAATTACAAAAGCTGGCCAAACTTGAACTTCAGGTGTCTAAATTAAGCACTCCAGCAATTAATTGAATATAATCATTGTTTACTAATAACATCCAATACTTAAGATTAATATAATTTTAAAAACATTGTTCGAACCAAAAAAAAGGTATGATAACCAAATGCATACCTGATACTAGACGGGCTCTTACACTGCAGGTGGAGGGGTGATACTAGAGAACATCAATCGACAAAACTGAAACACAGATGGTAAATTAGATGAAATGTATTGGTTCATTTTACTGAAATTGGTAGTCATGCTGTGGCTACGTAAGATATATCTCTATTCTTCAGAAATCCCTGTGGAAGTGTCCAGGGGTATATAACTTCCTGTCAAGTGGTTTAAAGATGCAAATTTGTCGCATATATGCACGTGTGTGCATGTTATATGTGTGTCACATGTGCAAATGAGAATGCAATAGGATCAAGTGTTAACAGTAGGTGAATCTAGGTAAAGGGATAGGGTGTTCTTTGTACTGCTTTTAATTTTTGTAACTTTTCTGTAAATTTGAATTTATTTCCAAATCGAAAGTTTAAAAAAAACAAAACACTCTTCAGTGCTCAGGATTATGATTTTTGTGTTAAATTAAAAAGAAGACTGTAGGGAACATAATCAAATTGGAAGAAAAAAAAAAAGGAATTAAACTTATCAATGTAAAACCGAAAGAAAGAATAGAAGTCTGGCCTATAAGGAGCAAGGTAGGTGTTTCATTTGTTTGCTTGCTTGTTTGATGGTGGTCTCTCTTTCTCTCTCTCTCTCTCTCTTTCTTCAAGGCCCTCAAGACTCTCTTTAAAATGTGAGATTCCATCTTCAAGTGTCAGAATGTTTCGGAAGGTGATTAAGTGCAGCCTGCTTGATAACTCTAGATGCTTCTGGACAAGGGGGCTTCTTTGAAGTGGTTTAGCATTGCACAGCTTCACACATTAATTGTATGCAAAGAAATAAAACACTTAAGCAAACTTCAATCTAAGGAGATTTGCATAAAGGATTAGGACCCATTGGCCCTCTAAACTACTCTTCCATCTGAAAATGGGTGCGCTGTGCTTTCAGATCCCCCCAATTTCTTTGTGTTCTCATTGAAGTCTGATTTAATCCTGCTTTCTTCATTCACACCTTTTCTCTAAACCTCCCAAGCCTGTGCTTTGCAAGCCCAGGATCATTCTCCTACCAAATTGAAGGGGGTTTTCCTTTCATTAATTTCTCTAAGAAGATTACCGAGTGCTTGTTTGTTGTTGTTGAAGCAACTAATTTCCCTAAAGCTCTTTGTTTTTCCAACTGGTTTACACTTTAATGCCCTTGATTGAATTTCAACAACAAGGGATCAACTTGACCAACCAAGTCTCTTTAGGAAGAAAATAAAAAGCAAGAACTTGTTGCAAACTATTTTAACCACAGGCCTGGTTTAAAAAAATACATATTCAGCCATTTAAACAGTTTTCAAAGAGATACATCCTAATTAGCATATCATTTGGGCCTTGTTTTGTTCCTAAAGTCAAGGTGACCTTCTATGAAAGTGAATTTCTGTAATTACTATAGATGATGTGAAGAGAAAAGTAACATCCCACAGCATCCTGTCAGTAGAGCAGTTTTTAAAGATTTGGCTTATGTTTTCTTTCTCTCTCTCTCATTCTTTGTCTCTTTCTATCATTTCTTGTGTTTAAGAGTCTGAGGATAAGGTAGATGGCAGATCCTTCCCAAGAACTTCAATCTATCTACACTTTTTTCATGTGACCAAAAAACTTAAGTATGCCCTTGTTTGGAAATCCATTTTTTTTTTTAGCCAGGATAATTGTGTGGAAGCTAAGTGGTAAAACCTCCTTCATTCTGATTCACCACCATTTAAACATTTGTGCCAGTTAATTACCATAATTGGTTTGTTTAATTAGCATGAGGAACACTGGCGCTTTCACATGGGGATGCCCCTATTTACTTGGAGATGCCATCACTGTAACTCACCCCAAGGACACTGGCCTGGCTATTGAGGTCTGAGTTTTGGCTTCAAGTCTCTGGGGAGTTTCCCCTGCCTTAAATACCTTAAAGATTGACCCTTGAACTTTCTAAGCTGAAAATGCTATTGATATTCTGTACTTGGTCAGAAGAAAGGAGATGAGGGGGACAGTCAGAGGCCTGGCTGTGGCACCCTGTGGGGGAATGGAGCTCCTTGCGGATCAGTGGATTCCTGGGAGCCACCTCTGAAGGCAGGCTCTGGAGGGGCCCTTGTGCTGTGGATGACAAACTGATCACTAGATGATAAATCCCAAGAACAATTATTGAGTGCCTACCACTGTACAGAGTAATGCACTAAATGGAGCATCACCCATTGGGAGAGGCTGTAAATGAGGAATTTAAATCATCTAGGAACAAGACCCAGTATCAAACCCCTCCATGGGGAAGAATGGCAGGAAAAGTCATGAGAGAATACAATAAAAAACATGCAGCTTTGTCTCCTGTTAATTTCAAGAATTAATTGCAGGTAAAGTCCCATTAAGATGATTTTAAAATCCTGGGTTCTGCGTGATGATGGATTTTAGACCAGGTTCCTCTTTAAAACACTGGAAATGTATAGAGGAGGGAATTATTTTAAACTCCTCCAACAAAAGGAATTCCACATTCCCAGGTGAAATACCCCAGATTCCAAAGGGATGAAGTTGGGTTTCCCATGAAATGTTCCGATGGAGAAGACAGACCTGTTCAGAATTCTGAATCGTTGAAATATAAGTTGAGGACTGAGCATCTTCTTAGGTCTCAACAAGGCAGAGGCTGAATATACAGAATATACATATATTGAAAAATCACCTCAAGATAAATAGCTTCAAAGGCCTCTAGAAACATGAACTCAAACAATCTGAAATCTATTTGTGGTAATTTTGGTTAGTAAAACAATTGAGAATATTCAGTTGAGGTAGTTTGTGTCTCTGGGTGGGACTGAAATCACACAGCCATATATTTTAATATTGTGTTTTAAAATTTTATTTGTTATTGTTTCTTTAAAAAAAAATCCACTGTCCTAATTTTGGCTCTAATGCAACTTAGCTGAAGGTTCGAGGCAAATGATAACCTATTGTACACAATTATATAATTTAAGGAAAGCAAATGCACTCGATCTTTCAAAACCTGCACTAGCGCCCAGCTATTGATCTTACATTTATCCAGGCATGTCTTCTTGTCTGAGTATTTTAATAATCTAATTTTAAAAATAGGATTCTTCTTTGAGAATATCTAAGTGTGACTCCTGTGCGTCCTCCAACCTACAGTGATGTTGGGCTAATAAAGTCAAGAAGTAGACTAGCATATGCCTGGTTTTATGAGGAAGTGAGAGGGCCCGAGGAATCATTATTAGACAATTATTATAACTTTAGAAAAAGTCTCTGTGTACTGGAGCTGTAATGAATAATTAAAAGAAGTGTTGCCATCCACTTTAATTAGATCTCAGTGCATTTTAAAATATGTATGTGGAGATCTGCATAGACTTCTAGTTGCATTGTGTGGGAGAACCAGAAATCTCTTATTTGGGCAACAGAAGACAGTTGAATCAGGAATCCTATTGTTTTTATGATTCAGTGCTGAATTACCAATTTCTGGAAGGGGGCTGCCATGGAAGGAAGCACCCACATTGACACGTCTTCTCCTAGCCTCATCTCCCTTGTCAACACCATCATCCTCGGTTCCTCCCCATCCTCTCTCAGCCAACATCACAATGCGGCTTTTTCTTGCATGATCATTGTCATCGACCACAGCAAACTCAGTGTGAAGAGGCACCACTAATAGGGCAGTGTTTGACATCGCATTGTGAACCAGAATAAGCAAATAGGCAAGTAGAATCTTCAGGGTCAAGCATTAAAGTCATTTTTGTGACCCAGGAAATCATTTTCGGTGACAGTGATGACAAATGCTGAACACAGGCTCTATGTAAATACATCTATGAATGTTGTATCACAAACGCTCAGGGTCTTTGTTTGCCCAGGACACTCCCACCAAGACACCTACCGCTTGGCAAGCAAATACCCCACTGGAAAAAGAAGATGCAAAGGACTAGCTTGTGTTTAAGTTTCTAACAATACATTTAAGAGAGCAAGAACGCCTTGCTTAATGTGGCTGCTAATGAGGTGGTGACACCTTTAGGTTGTCCTGATACCGCTATTAGCGGCCAACAGCTGATGACCAAAGTTCTCGATTTTGGCTACACATTGGAATCATCTTTAAAAATAATCTTGATAATAATTTTTTTACCTTAAAAATATTTTTTTAAAAGCTTTAAAAATAATCTCCATGCCCAGGCCACACCCCTGACCCATTAAATCAGAATTCCTGGGAGCAGGACCCAGGCATCAGAGTTTCTGAAAACTCACCATGCAGCCCCATTGGACTACCCCTGGTTTAAGAGACGTTTTGAAATAGGATGCTGGGGGGACACTTTTATAACGTCAAGTTTTGATGGCCACACTACAGTTCTCCAGAAACAAACAAAATCATAATAATCGATTAAAGATGTCAAAATTGAATAGCCTAATTACACAAATATTGGGGGTGACCTGACACATTTGCTCAAGAGCCCCAGGCTGCCCCAACAGAGCGCATTTGTACTGCTCCTAATGGAAACTCTCTTCCCTCCCCTCATCTATTGGACTCGCTGGCACAGGAGGCTGCCCTTTATCTCATATTTAAAACACAAGCAATGACTGAAATTCATTTTCAATTTATTTTCCAATCATATGAAAGGAAGGGGGAGAAAGATTATTCTATCGAATCTTCCTCTGGCTGGTAAAAGGTTGGTAAGCCTTGTTCTGGATGCGTGGCAGAGAGCTCCCGGGATAGTCTATAGGGAGCAGAGTTAATCGAATAAACTAATCTTCACTGTGGAGATTAACTCTCAGTGGCTGCAGGAAACCCGGTGAGGCAGAATGCAAATAGCAGAGACCTCGAGGTGCTGGAGGCAGTTGGGAATCTCCCTCCCTTCCCCCTAATGCTGCCCCCTTTATGCAGTTCTGAAATTTGGGAAATGTAGTGGAAATGCAGAAATGCCCATTTGCCTGACAACCAGGGCCCAGCCCCAGGCGTGGAGGTGCAAAGCAGTGTGTGGTGCTTTCCTGGGCTTTTCTGAAGGGGCAGGACAGCTGTGCCGGGAGCCCAGGCTTTTCCAGCTGTGGGGAGCATGGGGCATGTGCGTGCTGGAGGTGAATCCCACTTGGAGGTGAGGATTTGGTTCAAAGCAGTCCCTGGTGCTGGGTGAACTGCCTGACTTTAAGAGCACAGCCTTTCAAACAGCCTTTGATTCCCTTTGCCAAGGCAGAGGGCAGACCGCATCAGGAGGGTGTCAGCAATTGTGTCTGCACGCGGCTGGAAGGAGAGACCTGTTCTCAGCCTCCCTGTAATTTAGGATAAAGCCTCAGCCTGGAGGCTAGGAGAGGGTGGTCTGCGAGGGTTCCTTGGGTCTGCAGAGGGATTCCTGCCCTCAGGGAGGGCTGTCTCCCAGTTTGCTCAGTTGTTGGGGAATCAGTGTGAATGCTAGTCCCCTGGGATCTGCCAGCTCCTGCAATACCCAGCTCCAGGGTCAGGGGCTCCAAGCCCCTCACCTTGACAAGAGAGATGGTGGGAAGTGACAGCAAGGTCCCTGGAGGGGCTGTTCAGACTCTCTGATGAGTTGACGCCTCCCTCCCCTCAGTGCCGAGTCAGTCAGAGCCAATTCTTGTATTCCACGAACAAAATGAGGGTAAGCGCAAAGGTGGGAACACCTAATCTCTCCCAAATTGACCACTTCTTTCTGCTTTCCCCAACACCAGCGTCAGCCCCTAATCTTCCCTTCCTGAACACCTTCGGGGGCCTTTGTGCGTGGTGGGGGTGGCTTTCCTGAGTTCTCTCTTGGCATCTTCAATCTATTCTCTAGCAGCGGCCAGAGGAATCTTGTCACAAGATTCACACGAGGTGATGTGCTTCTCCTACTTAGTTCCCATTGTTTTTAGGAGAACACCTGGTACTGTTAATAAATGTCCTGTGCTTGGGCAGTAGAGCAGAATGTTTAGGGGGTGCCCATGCACACCCAGTGGGCTGGCTTTAAATCCAAGCTTTGCCACTGACTGGCTGTGTGATGCTGGGCAGGTCACAGAAACCTTCTCTTTTGCATGATCTATACAATGAGAGGAAAGTCCTGACCACGTGGGGTTTTCTTGAAGCCTGAATGAGCCAACACAGGCTTAGCAGAGTGCCTGGCACCCAGCAGGTCTGCTCTTGCTGTTATTCTCTGGCATCCTCTCCTGCCACTCTCTCTAGCTTTCTATTCTTCAGCTGCACTGGCTTTCTTTCTGCTCCTCCAGGTTCCCTCCTGTCTCAGAGACTATGCACATGCTCTTCTCTCTTCAACGCCTCCCCTCTTCCCCTAATTAGAAAAGGAAACTTGAAGGCCCATTGGCTTCCCCATCAACAGCCCTGATCAATGCTTAAATGAGGACAAATTCATCCCTGCCCCCAAATGAAGAGTGACTCTCACCCCTTCCAGGTCCCCTGAAGCCACCATCAACAGACTTGGCTAAACCTATGCCAACGATATTGGCAGGCTGACAGCAGGTGGTCTCTGAAGAGTAACCTGGGAAGTCACAGGCTCTTGGAGGGGGAAAGGGTTACCTGCAGAAGGCAGCAGAAGCACGTGCAGTGTTAGGATCCAACTTCGACCACCCACCTGAGGCTGTACGAGTACTCACCTCTGCTCGCTGAGAATGTTGTGTGTGTGCTGAGCCCTGGTCTGTGTGCTTTGTCTGTAGATGATTCTCATTTATCCTCAGAAGAACTTTACAAGGGAGGTGCTATTCTCTCCTTTTTATAGACAGAGACAGAAAGGGCTCAGAGAGGCAAAGTGACTCGTTGAAAGTCACACAGCAGAGCTGGGACTTGAACCCAGGTTTTCCTGATGGTGGAGCTATGATCTCATGCACTATTTTATATTGATACTCAGTCTAGTCCTGCTAGAATGGACTGCCCCCCATGACCATGCTAGAAGACTCAGCATTAAATGCAAAGTTTTGTCTTTTAACCAGAGACCCCCAGTTCAGTGTTTCAGGGGAAAAATAAAACCCAACATCTTCAAGTTTTCACCGCAGCCTCTCTTTCAAGTCCCAGTTCAGGTGGCAACTCTTTCTGGAAGTCTTCCAGGGGTTCCCCAGGGCACTCTCTCCATCCGCCTTGCTCCCGGGCCACCTGAGCTGCCCCTCTTCGGCAGTGCTTCTCCAATTCTGACCTGGGACATAAACTCTGCACTACCCTGAGCCCCTTGATGGTAGGGACTGTTATGGTTCAAAACTGCGTTTCCCAGTTCTCCCTTCTCCTCTTCCAGAAGGGCTGGGTATGTGGAGAGTGTTTCATACATGCTTGTGAGCCCAAGTCAGATAGGAGGGTGTCTGCCCTCACTTCTCCATAGCAAGCTCCCCGCCGCCAGTGTGGAGGTGTGCTCTTCACAGCTACGAACTCAAGGATGAGCATGGAGCTTTATTTTCTGTATCTGAACTAAACTTTGCTCTCCAGTGCAGATTCTGTCCAAGAGCAGAAAACCTGATTCAGTAAACAGAGATAAGCCCAGTCCTGATTCTTTCTCCCTTAGTCCCTTTTGGATAAATAATCCAGAAAAATTAAGGGTCTTCCCTTCCTGCTCTTCTCCCCTTCTTGCCAAGGTTGATTTAAGTTCTGGGGTTCAGGGAAGCCTTATCAATCACCCAGGCATTCAGGAGTGGCCTCTGGTCCATCCTTATCAACAGTTGTCCATGCTGGGTTCTGCCATTGGTCATGGGTCGCTGGTGGTCAAGCCTGCTGGCCCCATGGAAATGACCCTGTCCTACTGTGGCCTGCACACAGAGAGATGTGGCAGCCACTTAAATGGTGAGGGGATCCTGCTCTCTCTTGAGAATGTATGCCCGAGAGTGGGTATGAGATAGGAGATGGGAACCTGCTTTTTACTCAGTGGGTCTTTTTCTTGCATGGTTTCAGGACTATGAACACGAATATATGTATTTTTATAACTTGGCCTCTCAACACAAACCAATTGCTCCATTTGATGCAAAACCAAAGCAATCGATGATCTTTTTAAACACTCTTAGTCCGTTCAGAAACTTCTCTAAGCTTCTACTCTGCTGTTACCTGCTCCTCCTCAGCCTCTGTGCAATAAGGCTCTTCTTGCTACTCTCCTGCAGCTCACAGTATGCAGTATTTACAGCAGGTCAGGCCCTGTGCAGGGCGCTGAGCATACACAGTCATTGGGTTCTCAACAGCCCTGCATTCATTATCCGCCCCCAATCTACAGATGGGGAAACCGAGAATCACTAAGGGAGGTTAAGCCTTAAGTCCAAGGCCTGCAGTTGGTAAGTGGCATAACAGAAGTTGACTGTTACTTTTCAACAGGGAAGGGCATGCTGGCAGCTCAGACACCATGTGTCAAATGCCATGTGTCAGAGTCCTGGGTATGCAGTACGTAGCGAGACCTGGCTCTGCTACATCCTAGTTTTGTGCCATTAGTCAAATCACTGAAGAAATTTGGGCACAGAAAAATAGAGATAAACCTTTTAGGATTATTTGGCAGTTTAAGAGAGAGAGTGCTGTTGAAGGGCTTAGGACCGTGCTGTGTTCCTAATGAATAGCAATTTATTAATTATTATTGTTATCAGCATGATGTCTTGTCTTCTCTCTTCTCTTAGGCCTCTGGCTCTCAACTTTGATGTCAGAATCCCGAGGGGTGCTCTTAAAAACTAGAAGTCCAAGATGTATGCCCGGGGATTCTGATTTAATTGGTCCAGGGTGGAGCCCCTGCATTAGTATTTTTTATTTATTCTTTTTGTTTATTGTGGTAAAATATAAGTAACATTATATTTATCATGTTAGCCATTCGTAAGTAAAATTTAGTGGCGTGAAACATGTTCATACTGTTGTACAACCATCACCACTATCTGTACCCAAAACTTTTTCAGTTTCCCCAACAGAAACTCTGTACTCATTAAACAATAACTCCCCCTCCTTACCTACTAGCCCCTTGGTAACCTCTGTTCTACTTTCTGTCTCCATGAATTAGGAGAGATAAAAATATTATGTATTTTAGGTACATAATATTAGTGGAGTCATACAATATTTGTCCTTCTGCACCTGGCTTATTCCACTAAGCATGTTTTCAAGGTACATCCACATAGTAGCATATATCAAAATTTCCTTCCTTTTTAAGGCTGAATAATATTCCACTGTATGTATTTTGTTTATCCTTTCATCTGTTGATGAACACAGGTTGTTTCCACCTTTTGGTTATTGTGAATAATGCTGCTATCAGTATTAATGTACAAATATTTCTTCCAATCCCTGCTTTCAGTTCTTCTGGATATATACCTAGGAGTGGAATTGCTGGGTTATATGGTAGATATATGTTTGGTCTTTTGAGAAACTATTAACCTACTTTCCACAGCTGCTGTACCATTTTACATTCTTAGCAGTCATGCACAAAGTTCCAGTTTCTTCACATTCTGGCCAACACTTGTTATTTTATGTTTTTCTTTTCTTTTTTTCTTCCTTTATAAAAAAATTGTAACCATCCTAGAAGATGGGAATTGGTATCTCATTGTGGTTTTGATTTGCATTTCCCTAATGAATGATATTGAGCATATTTCCACGTGCTTACTGGCCATTGCATATCTTCTTTGGAGAAAGTTTATTCAAGTCCTTTGACCTTTTTAAAGCTGGATTGTTGGTTGTATTCATTCATTTTCTCTTGTTTAACTGGGTAATTTATAAAAAACCAAAATTATTTCTTACAGTTCTGGAGGCTGGGAGGTCCATGGTCCAGGGAGCACATCTGGTGAGGGCCTTCTTCTTGTTGGGGACTCTGTACCGAGTCCTATGGCAACACAGGGGATTATATGGTGAGAATGGCAAGAGCAAAAGAATTAACATGCTCACTTGCTCTTCTTATAAAGCCATCAGAACCACTCCCTGATAACCCATTAAACTATTAACCCATTAATAGATTAACTTATTCATTAGGGCAGGGATCTAATCACCTTTGAAGGCTTCACCTTTCAACTACCATAAGCAGATTGCCTACTCTCTTAACACTGTTATGATGGGGGTCAGATTTCAATGAATTTTGGGGGGACATTCAATCCACAACACTTGTTATCTTACTGTTGAATTGTGGGAGTTCTTTATATATCCTGAGTATTAATCCCTTAACAGATATATCATTTGCAAATATTTTCTTCCATGCAGTAGGTTGTCTTATTGCTTTCTTAATAGTATCCTTTGATGCACAAGTTCTTAATTTTGATGAAATCCAGTTTATCTATTTTTTATTTTTGTTGCCTGTATTTTTGGCATAATATCCATGATGTCATTGCCAGGTTCAGTGTCATGAAGATTTTCCCCAATGTCTTCCTCTAAGAGTTTTATAGTTTTAGCAATTAAGCTTAGGTCTTTGATTCATTTTGAGTTAGTTTTTATGCCTTCAGTGGTGTAAGGTAAGGGTCCAACTTCATTTTTCTACATTGAGAATATCAAGTTTTCCCAATACTATTTGTTGAAAATACTGACCTTTCCTCATTGAATGGTGTTGGTGCCCTTGTCAAAAATCAATTGACCATATACTTAGGGTTTATTTCTCTGTTCTTTATTATATTCCATTGGTCTATGTGTTTGTCCTTATGTCAGTACCATATTGTTTTTATTACTGTTGCTTTGTAATACATTTTGAAGATGGGTAGTGTGAGATCTCCATCTTTATTCTTCTTTTTCAAGATTATTTTGGATTTTGGGGACCCTAGCAGTCCCATATGAATTTGAGATCAGTTTTTCCATTTCTGCAAAAAAAGGCTGTTGGAATTTTGATAGGATTTGTGTTGAATCTGTAGATTGCTTTGGGTAGTATTGACATCATAACTATGTTACATCTTCCTATTCATTCTGTTAGGTGCTAGTATAAATGGAATTGCTTTCGTAATTGCATTAGTATTTTTTTAAAGCTCCCTAAGAGAAGTTAATATGCAGTTAAAGTTGAAAACCATTGTCTTAGTCAAAGCTTCCTAAAGTAGCAGGAAGGCAGTATCTTCCTAAACTTCCTGTTTCCTGTAGAGCCTGGTGAGTCTCCTAGCACTGTCACTGCTAAGTAACTCTTTTCCGATGCATGCATGCACAGCTTTCACCTTGGAAAATAAAGTTTTAAATTTGTTTGGTTTTAAATATGCTGTACTTGCATCCTGATGCTCTTGGTTCTCCCCATCCCTTTTGCATATTTCCCCAGTCAGTTCCCAGAGGGTGGGTCTGTGCACCATGGATCCTCTGCAAGGCTGAACTTGTAGAGAGAAGGAGCTGACACTGGCTACCAGGCATCTTCTACTGGGGTGGGATGCGGTCCTCCCAGTTCCTGAGGGAAGCAACAATATCTGATTTCAACCAAATGGTACTGGGTTTGGAAATGACCCCTGGTACCAGTAGCAGCAGACAGACAAACAAGTGGTGGCCAGACAGATGGGCAGGTCTCCTGGGGAAAGGAGGGGTCTGCTTTTGATTGAGGAGACCAGCACAGACACCCCATGAAGTCCATCTTTGCACCCTCTGCCGTCACCTGATTATGCTCACCTTCACATTTATTATGGGTGCCCTTTATGACTGGTATCCAGGCGCCTCCAGCCCCAGACACTCATTCAGAGAGAAGTGGCCTCCTGCTCTGGTTTTCTGATCAGGAATTCACAACAATGAGGACTCCAAGTTCACCAGCACTGGTTGGCAATGCTCTGTGAGAAACCTAACAGATGGGCTCTAATTGCAGACCTGTTGTGGGGACATTGTTAACAAATGCACAAGTAGCAGTATACAGGGCTTTTTGGAACTGAATGTGACTTGGCAGCTGGGGATGGCAGTCTAATTACCAACATCTGAGTTTCTTGTTTAATGAAGGGGAATGTGGAAAACGGCCGTGCTTGAAGCAGCTGGGATAGAGAAAGATGCCAAGGCCATGGCAATACAGTGCCTGCACACACTCTTGGTGGCCAGGTGCCTTCATGTCATCCAGGGGCCTCCCTTGCTTTCTCCCTGGAATCCAGACATCACTTTGGGAGAGGGGATGAAATTCTTGGGATCCTTAGATATCACCTGTAGACCACTAGAGAATTGTGTAGGTGGAACACATTGGTCCATCATAGTCATCAGGTTTTTCTTCTTAAATTAAGTCAAGTGGAAAATGCACAATGTTGAATCTATGGCTTCCTGTATCCCCTTGCACAATCCTATTTAACCTTGAAATGCACACTCCTGTTTCACAGTTCAGGGATTTGAAATAATAATTGCTCAGAGTCATGTAGACTTGCTTTGTCCAAGTACTGTTTTAAGCACTTTACATGATTAGCTCATTCTATTCTTCAAATAACTCTAAGAGATAGACACTATTATTATTTCTGATTTACAGATGATGAAATGAGGCATGGAGAGGTTAGGCAACCTCTTGGTGAGAAGCTGGCCTCAGACTAGGTTCCAGCCTCAGGCTGACCCGTCTGACATTAATAATAATTGGCACTCAGGGAGGGGCTTGCTGAGTCCTGGGCACCGTGCTTTACAAACTTGACCTTGTTTATTTAAGCCTGACAATAACTTTATGAGATAGATTTTGCAGAGATGGAGGTTTAGAAGAGCAAGTAACTTGTTCAAATCACAAATCTAGTGATGGGCTGAGCTAAGATTTGAATTCAGGGTGCCTGCTCTGAGCCTCACTTGGCTGTCACTCTTTGAGGAAAAAGCACTGACCTGGAGCATCATAGGAACAGAAAGGATTTTGTTTTTGTCTTTTAGTTCATTGACCATCTGGTTGCAGAGTGCATTTAGGAGGGTCCATGTAAGAAGTTGTTGTTGGGTTTTAAGACCAGGGAAAAGTGAATCATCTTTGGAGGGATCAAATTATTTTTACTAGGTAGACACTGTGAAACTTGTGAAACCAACCTGTCCAACCAGGGTACAGTTTCCCTTGGGGATATGCAGGTATATGTGAAGCTTCTAAGTTTCTACCTCTTAGTAGAGTTATTGCAAAACCACCAGGTAAGTGTCTTCACATTCTCTCACAGTATCATTATTCTTTGGAAAAAAGCTACTCAGTCTCTGCTCCTGGTCTCCCCAGGAGTGTACTACAGACATATTTGAGAACCACAGTTGTAAAGAATTGTGATCCTTGTTTACCCACTTTACCTCAGTTGCTGGGCTGCTCTGGAAGCATGAGTAGCAGGTGCTCAGGACCTTGTGGCAGACATTTAGTATACAGTAGACTTATCCCAAGTTTCTCCTTATTTCCTATTTGATCTAATTTCTTTCTTTTAAAATAATAATTGGCTATGGATTATATTTTTTAAAATGGACTACAACAATATTTCTGGTCAAACATGCACCTTGAGAACCTTGCCACCCCCTTCCCCTTGAGCCAGCATGGGCCTTTGTAGCTGCCTTGACTAACAGAGTATGGCAGAGTGATGCTGTGTGACTTGCAAGGCTGGGTCATAAGAGGTGATACAGATTGGTTAGGTAAGATAGAGTAAGCACACTTCTCCCTGTCTCTTTCACTGAAAGCAGCTATAACACCTGAACACAATACATGGAATAGCTATTTCAGCACTCTGAGAAGAAATAGTAGGCAGATTCAGAAAGAAGACCAGAATGTGATATATCACTGAATTGAAGATGAGTTTATAATTCCACCCCTCCCCCCAAGTTCTTCCACTACTTGCCCCTGGATACAGATACAGTCATTAAGTATGTGGCAAATTGGGGTAACTAAAGACTCAGCATCTGAACAGAGAACTGAAAAGGGACTCCTCAGTGTACTGGAAAGTACAAGGGAAATAGCAAAGAAGGAATAGTTCAGTAAAGTAATGCCATAAAGCTGTTTATGAATTCCTGCACTCACCTCTGAGCTGCACACCTGTGGATCTGATCCAAATTGGCATGCAAGAAAATCTGAGAATTGAACTGACACAGAGACTACTGCTCAAGGGCCAGACTAGCAAATGAGTGATATGCATGCAGACCAGATTCAAATAGCACTCCAAAGGCTTTTCAAACTGAACTGGCATTAGAACCTTGGCCCACAATAGACAGGTTGGCACTTATAGCCTGAACAGAACAAGGTCACTTGCCTACTAAAAATGTCAACTTTCTTTATAGAATTTACATACAACCTAGTATTTTATAACATAGTATTTGAAATATCTACAATAGAATCCAAAAATACTTGGCATAGGAATAACGGGGAAAATCTCAACTTGCATGGGAAAAAACAATCAACAGATGCCAAAACTGAGATAACAAAAATGTTGAAATTAACAAACTAACAATTATACAAATAATAATAAGTAATTTGAACACACTTGAAATAAATGGAAAAATTGAAAAGCTCAGCTAGGGTTTGGTGGTTAGCTCAGTTGGCTAGAACATAGTTTTGTAACACCATGGTCAAGGGTTTGGATCCCTGTACCAGCCAGCCACACACAAAAAAGCTCAGGTCCCCACCCCTGAAAATACAAAGAATCAAATCCAAATTTTATAATTGAAAAACACAATAACTGAAATTAAAAACTCACTGGGTGGGCTTAAAAACGAAATGAGATGACAGAGGAAAGCGTCAGTAAAGATGAAAGACATAACGCTACAGATTCAAGCAGCTCTCAATCTCAAGTAGGTAAACCCAAAGGGATCATAATCAAACTGCTGAAAACTAGATCAAAGAAAAAAAATCTTTAAATAACCCAGGTTAAAATGATATATTACCTAAAGAAGACCAATACTTTGAATGATTGCAAATTTCTTATTAGAGACCATGGAGGCTAGAAACAAGTGGAGTGGCATTTTTAAAGTGCTAAAAGAAAAAAAAAATACCAATCTAGAATTCTATGACCAGCAGAAAATATCCTTTAGAAATGAAGGTGAAATACATATATTCTTAGATGAAGGAAAACTAAAAAAAAATTATTGCTAGTAGACCTGCTGTAAAATAATTGCTAAAGAAAATGATACCAGAAGGAAACCTGTAACATCAGTAATGAAAGAATAAAAACAGAATTGGTAAATATATGGGCAAATATGATAGACTACTCTTATTTTAAATTGTTTGATAGTTGAAAGCAAAAATTATAACATTATCTGATGAAGTTTTCAGTGCAGGTAGACATAATATATATAAAAAAACTATAACATAAAGGAAGGTGGATAAAAAGGCCTACAAGGTTGTAAGGTTTCATTCTACTTTACACTTGAAATGGTAAACTACAGCTTCTAAGTAGATTGGAAAAGTTAAATATGCATATTTTAATCTCTAGAGCAACAAATAACAAAGAGATGCGGTAAACACACACACACACACACACACACACACACACACACACACACACACACACACACACACAGGAATAATTAATATGAGATACTAAAAACATCCAAACAACCCAAAAGAGGGCAGGAAAAGGGGTAGATAAAGGAACTAAAACAGAAACAATAAACCAAAAACAAATAATAAAATAGTAAACCTAAATTCAAACATATCAATAATTACATTAAATGTACATGGTCTAAAAGCAGCAATTAAAAGAGAGAATGTCAGAACAGATAAAAAAGACATGACATGAATTTATGCTGTCTACCAGAAACTCACTTCAAAGATAATCAGATAGGAAGATTAAAAGTAAAAAGATAAAAAAGAATCTGCCATGAAAACATGAATCAAAAGAAAGCTGAAGTGGCTATATTAATATCAGCAGAGTATACTTCAGAGATATGAAAATTACTAGAAATAAAGGGGGACAGTACATAATGATAAAAGGGTCAATTCACCAAGTAGATATATAATCCTAAGTGTGTAAGCACCAAACAACAGAGCTTCAAAATACATAAAGCAAAAACTTTTAGAACCAAAAGGAGAAAAAGACAAATCCATAATTATAGTTGGAAACTTTAACACTATTCTCTCAGTAATAGATAGTAGATAGAAAAACATCAGTGATATAGATGATCTAAAGAGCAACATTGACCAAATGGATCTAAATTTATAGATCATTCTATCCAGCAATAGCAGAATACATGTTTTTTCAAACATACATGGAACATTTATCAAGATAAGTCATACTGTCACTCATAAAACAAATCTTAACAAATATAAAATACAAAATACATTCTCTGACCATAATGGGATTAAATTAGATATTAATAACAGAAAGATAACAGAAACATATCTAAACATTTGGATATTAAACAATGAATTCCTAAATAATTCATGGGCTAAAGAAGAAGTCTCAAGGAAAATTAGAAAATACTTTTATCTAAACAGAAATGAAAACACACTATGTCAAAATTTGTAAGATGTAGATAAAGCAGTGTTTAGAGAGAAATTTATAGTATTAAATACTTACATTAGAAAAGAAGAAATTCTTAAATCAAGAATCTAAGCTTCTACCTTAAAAAACTAGAAAAAGAGCAAAATAAAACAAAAGCAAGCAGAAAAAAGAAATAATAAAGATAAGAACAGAAATCAATGAAATAGAAAACTGAAAAATAATAGAGAAATCGATGAAGTCAAAAGCTGGTTCTGTGAAAAGATAAAAAAAAATTAATTCTATACCAAGACTGACAAAAATAAAAAGAAGACACAAATTAACAATAATAGGAGTGGGCTTCAAGATGGCGGTGGCTGCGGTGGTTGGCGCGGAGTAGCTGAGGTGGAAAAGGCGGCCACTTGGCCTTAGGCAGCCGGGAAACTTGTGGACCTTCTTCTTGCCGTCACTTAAGGGAGGACCGCTGCTGGTGGCCGGTCGTGGGGGCTGACCGCCAATTTGCCCTTGGCAGGAGAGGCTGCCTCATTTACAGGCAACAGCTTTGAAGTACGGAGCAGGAAAAGAACTGTTTCTTAGCTGCAAAAGCGAGTCTCTAAACAGGGAACACAATGCCAGCGCTGCTGTGGATGCAGCCAGGATCCCGGAGGCTGGGGCTGCGCTGAAGGCGGCCAGCTGCCCTATTCAGAATTCAAGGTTAAGGCCGGCATAAAAGAAGATTCCTGGGAGCGCCCGAGCTGTGCGCGCCGCGGGACCGAGCGAGCAGCCCGAGGTGGGGGGAGCTGAGAACGGGGAAGGAGACAAAGCAGAGGCAGAGAGGGAGCCGCCCGACCACAGACCTGTGAGTGACCCCCGACCCGGCCCTACTCGGGGGGCTGACGCCCGCCCGGCTTCCGCCTGCATCACCAGGCCACTCACTGCCCCCAGGGCTGCCTCCATTTTCTCAGGTGGTGGCAGCTCCGGCCCGGCTCAGCCAAGCCTGTCCTCCTCGCCCGGCTCGGCTCCTCACTGAGCCTTCCCACTTGCTTGCCCCGGCATGGGGCTTCCTGTGGCCTGCGGGCTGGCCTCCCCTCCCATTCCCTCCACGGTTCTCTGGCGGGGCTGGTGGCGTGGGGCATCCCCGGCCAGCGTCGGGAGGGCAAGGAAGTATGGGCGGGGCCAACTGTCACTCCACTGCACCCTGGGCTCCGCCCCAGTAAACTTCCTGTTACTGGGAGGCAGATACCATCTCTGCGGCCACCAGTTCGGAAAAACGCCTAACGGATTTCTGGTTAGGAATAGTGTGGTTGGAGAGTTCCCAAGTCTGCTTGAACCTGCCGGAGAGCTGACTGCGGGCAGGCACCGGACTCATTCCACGCCGGGGGGATACAAAGGTGAACCATGTGCTGCGGGCTCCTCCCCCAAGGAGCTCACACTCTGGTGTGGGAGATAAGACAAGTACACAAATAACCGTGATACCAGGAGGAAGGTGATAAGTCCTGAGAAAGATCTGCACAGTGCTACAAAGGCACCCAGAGCGACCGGTCGTCTGCACCTAGCAGAAACCTGGTAGACTTCCTGGGCAAGGCGGTGCCGAGCAGGGTCTTGAAGGCCCAGCTGATAGACGAGGGTTGCAGAAGACACGTCCTAGCCCAGCCCAGTGTGCACAGAGCGGGAAGAAGTCCGGCTAGGGAGGTGGAGACTCGACAGAAACCACACAGCCTGTGGAGTCGCCACTGCACGATCCAACAGCCCAGGCCAGAACACACGGAACAGGGAGAAGTCCTGCATGAGAAGTGAAAGCTCAGCAGAGATCACACACCCTGTGGTACCGCCCCATGATCCAGCAGCCCAGCAGAGTCCAAGCGGACCAGAGAAGTGGCTCCCCGGAGAGGCCCAAGACCTGAGGCAACCATACACACAAGGCACTAGAGGCCAACTGAGCAGTCACGAAGGTAACCATACCAAATTGGCAACCACAGCGACATCTTAGTCAGGCAATAGTCTCAAACCGGTGGACTGTGAAACCCCCTGATGCAATGAATAAACATAAAAAAAAGATACCAGAAATACAAAAAATCAAGAAAGTACACCACCAAAAGTTAATAAATCTCAAACTCTAGATCCTATAGAACAAGAAGCCCTTGAAATGACTGACAAGGAATTTCGAATGATAATTCTAAGGAAATTGAATGAGATACAAGAAAACTCAGCTAGACATCATGATGAAATGAGGAAAAGTATACAGGACCTGAAAGAGGAAATGTACAAGGAAATCAATGTCCTGAAAAAAAATGTAGCAGAACTTGCTGAACTGAAGAAGTTATTCAATGAAATAAAAAACACAACAGAGAGTTTAACCTGCAGGCTTGTCATAGTTGAAGAGAGAACCTCTGAACTTGAAGATGGGCTGTTTGAAATAACACAAGCAGACAAAAAGAAAGAAAAAAGAATCAAAGACATTGAAGAAAATCTGAGAGAGATATCAGACAACCTTAAGTGCTCAAATATCCGAGTCATGGGTATTCCAGAAGGGGAGGAAAACAGAGATTGCATTGAAAACATATTCAACAAAATAGTGGCAGAAAACTTCCCAGGTATAGGAAAAATCACAGATCTTCAGATCCAGGAAGCTCAACGATCTCCAAACGTATTCAACCCAAAAAGGCCTTCTCCAAGACATGTTACAGTCAAATTGGCAAAACTCAGAGACAAAGTGAGAATCTTAAAAGCTGCAAGAGAGAAGTGTCAAATCACCTATAAGGGAGCCCCAATCAGGCTAACATCAGTCTTTTCATCAGAAACCCTAAAAGATAGAAAGGAATGGGATGATATATTCAAAATACTAAAAGACAAAGATTGCCAGCCAAGAATACTCTACCCTGCAAGGCTATCCTTCTGAAATGAAGGGCAAATAGTATATTTCTCAGACAAAAAAAACTGCGGGAGTTCACTACCACATGACCACCCTTAGTAATCCTCAAGGGAGTACTGGGTTTGGTTCCTGAAAAATAGCTACCACTGCCATAAAAACCCAAGAAAAATCAAAACCCACTAGTATAATAAAAATGGCATTCATGAAGAGAAAACAAGCAAACAAAAACGCTATCTACAACCTAAGGAAATAACAAACACAGAAACCAAACAGTAAATCAGAAAGCAAGGAACAAAAGACACCTAAGACAACCAAACAACCAATAAAATGCTAGGAATAAATCAACACCTTTCAATAACAACTCTTAATGTAAAAGGCTTAAATTCCCCAATCAAATGACACAGACTGGCTGACTGGATCAAAAAGGAGGACCCAACTATATGCTGCCTACAAGAGACCCACCTCACCCATAAAGACTCACATAGACTAAGAGTGAAAGGATGGAAAAAGATTTAGCAGGCAAACAGAAAAGAAAAACAATCTGGAGTAGCTATTCTTATATCTGACAAAATAGACTTTAAACTAAAAACCATAAAAAGAGACAATGAGGGACACTATTTAATGATAAAAGGACTGATCCATCAAGAAGACATAACAATCATAAATATGTACGCACCCAATGTTGGAGCAGCCAGATTTATAAAACAAACTCTATTAGACCTAAAGAAGGAAATAGACACTAATACCATAATAGCGGGGGACCTGAACACCCCACTGTCAATATTAGACAGATCATCTAGGCAAAGAATCAGTAGAGAAACACAAGATCTAAACAAGACTCTAGACCAATTGGAATTGGCAGATATCTACAGAACATTCCATCCAACAACCTCAGAATATTCATTCTTCTCATCAGCACATGGATCATTCTCCAGCATAGATCACATAGTAGGTCACAAATCAAATCTCAATAAATTCAAAAAGATTGGAATTATCTCATGTATTTTCTCAGACCACAATGGATCAAAACTAGAAATTAATAACAAATGAAACTCTGGAAACTATACAAACACATGGAAATTAAACAGCATTCTACTTAATGACATATGGGTCCAAGAAGAAATCAAGCAGGAAATCAAAAAATTTATTGGAACTAATGAAAATAATGATACATCATACCAAAACCTGTGGGATACTGCAAAAGCAGTATAAGGGGAAAATTTATTGCATTAAATGCTCACCTCAGAAGAATGGAAAGATGGCAAGTGAACAACCTAACACTTCACCTTAAAGAACTAGAAAAACAAGAACAATCCAAACCTAAAGTTAGCAGACGGAAAGAAATCATTAAGATCAGAGCAGAACTGAATGAAACTGAAACCAAAAAAACAATACAAAAGATCAATGAATCAAAAAGTTGGTTTTTTGAAAAGATAAATAAAATTGACAAACCATTAGCATGGCTAACAAAAAAAAGAAGAGAGAAGACTCAAATAACAAAAATTAGAAATGAAAAAGGCGATATTACAACTGATTCATCTGAAATACAAGGAATCATTCGAGACTACTATGAACAACTATACGCCAACAAATTTGAAATTCTGGAGGAAATGGATAAATTTCTGGACACACACAAGCTCCCAAAACTGAACCATGAAGATGTAGAAAATTTGAACAGACCAATAACAATAAAGGAGATTGAACCTGTTATCAGAAGGCTCCCAACAAAGAAAAGCCCAGGACCAGATGGATTCACAGCAGAATTTTACCAAACATTCAAACAGGAATTGACACCGATTCTTTACAAACTGTTCCAAAAGACTGAAACAGACGCAAATCTCCCAAACTCATTCTATGAAGCAAACATCATCCTGATACCAAAACCAGGTAAAGATATAACCAAAAAAGAAAACTACAGGCCGATATCCTTGATGAATATAGATGCAAAAATCCTCACTAAAATACTAGCAAACAGAATACAGCAACACATATGTAAAATTATCCACCACAATCAAGTGGGATTCATCCCAGGGATGCAAGGCTGGCTCAACATACGCAAATCAATAAATGTGATACACCATATTAAAAAAGTCAAACACAAGGATCATATGATCATCTGTATAGATGCTGAAAAAGCATTTGATAAAGTTCAGCACTCATTCATGACAAAGACCCTCTATAAGTTAGGTATAGAGGGAAAGTATCTCAACATAATTAAAGCCATATATGCCAAACCCACTGCCAATAGCATCCTGAATGGGGAAAAGCTGAAAGCTTTTCCTTTAAGAACAGGAACTAGACAAGGATGCCCACTCTCACCACTCCTATTCAACATAGTGTTGGAAGTACTAGCCAGAGCAATCAGAGAAGAGAAGGAAATAAAGGACATCCAGATTGGAAAAGATGAAGTCAAACTGTCCCTGTTTGCAGATGACATGATCCTATATACTGAACAGCCTAAAACCTCCACAAAAAAACTGTTGGAATTGATAAATGATTTCAGCACAGTAGCAGGATACAAAATCAACACACAAAAATCAGTAGCATTTCTTTCCTCCAACAGTGAACATGCAGAAGGAGAAATCAAGAAAGCCTGCCCATTTACAATAGCCACCAAAAAAATAAAATACTTAGGAATTGAGTTAACCAAGGAGGTGAAAAATCTCTATAATGAGAACTACAAACCACTGCTGAGAGAAATTAGAGAGGATACAAGAAGATGGAAAGATATCCCATGCTCTTGGATTGGAAGAATCAACATAGTGAAAATGTCCATACTACCCAAAGTGATATACAAATTCAATGCAATCCCCATCAAAATTCCAATGACATTTTTCTCAGAACTGGAAAGAACTATGCAGACATTTATATGGAACAATAAAAGACCACGCATAGCCAAAGCAATGCTGAGCAAAAAAAATAAAGCTGGAGGCATAACACTACCGGACTTTAAGCTATACTACAAAGCTATAATAACCAAAACAGTATGGTACTGGCATAAAAACAGACACACTGACCAATGGAATAGAATAGAGAATCCAGAAATCAACCCACACACTTACTGCCATCTGATCTTTGACAAAGGTACCAAGCCTATTCACTGGGGAAGGGATTGGCTCTTCAGCAAATGGTGCTGGGATAACTGGATACCCATATGCAGGAGAATGAAACTAGATCCATACCTCTCACTGTATACTAAAATCAACTCAAAATGGATTAAGGATTTAAATATACACCCTGAAACAATAAAACTTCTTAAAGAAAACATAGGAGAAACACTTCAGGAAATAGGACTGGGCACAGACTTCATGAATACGACCCCAAAAGCACAGGCAACCAAAGGAAAAATAAACGAATGGGATTATATCAAACTAAAAAGCTTCTGCACAGCAAAAGAAACAATTAACAGAGTTAAAAGACAACCAACAGAGTGGGAGAAAATATTTGCAAAATATACATCTGACAAAGGATTAATATCCAGAATATATAAGGAACTCAAACAACTTTACAAGAAAAAAACAAGCAACCCAATTAAAAAATGGGCAAAAGAGCTAAGTAGGCATTTCTCTAGGGAAGATATACAAATGGCCAACAGACATATGAAAAAATGCTCAACATCACTCAGCATCCGGGAAATGCAAATCAAAACCACACTCAGATACCATCTAACCCCAGTTAGGATGGCTAAAATCCAAAAGACTCTGAACGATAAATGTTGGCGAGGTTGCGGAGAAAAAGGAACACTCATACATTGTTGGTGGGACTGCAAAATGGTGCAGACTCTATGGAAAATGGTACGGAGGTTCCTCAAACAATTGCAGATAGTTCTACCATATGACCCAGCTATCCCACTGTTGGGAATATATGCAGAGGAATGGAAATCATCAAGTTGAAGGTATACCTGTTCCCCAATGTTCATCGCAGCACTCTTTACAATAGCCAAGAGTTGGAACCAGCCCAAATGTCCATCATCAGATGAGTGGATATGAAAAATGTGGTATATCTACACAATGGAATACTACTCAGCTATAAAAACGAATGAAATACTGCCATTTGCAACAACATGGATGGACCTCGAGAGAATTATATTAAGTGAAACAAGTCAGGCACAGAAAGAGAAATACCACATGTTCTCACTTATTGGTGGGAGCTAAAAATTAATATATAAATTCACACACACACACACACACACACAGACACAAATTAAAATCCTGGGGGTGGGGGAGAAGATATAACAACCACAATTACTTGAAGTTGATACGACAAGGAAACAGAGGGGACATCGGTGGGGGCAGGGGGCGAGGGAGGAGGGAGGGAGGTTTTGGTAAGGGGCAACAATAATCAGCCACAATGTATATCGACAAAATAAAAACAAAAAAAAAAAACAATAATAGGAGTGAAAAATGGGATATCTACAGCCCCTATAGATATTAAATTAATAACAATAGAATACTATGAAGAAGTCTATGCACATAAATTAAATAACTTAAGTAAATATGGACCAATTCCTTATAAACCACAAACTACCAAATAGTCATGTAACTCAGTAGGCCTATAATCATCAAAGATATGGAATTCATAGCTAGAAACCTTCCAGAGAAGAAATCTCCAGGCTCAGAGAGCTTTACTGGTAATTTTGACCAAACATTTAAAAATGATGTAACACTAACTATCCCCAACCTCTTCTGAAAAATAGAAGAGGAGAGAATATTTTCTAACTCAATTCTGAGACCATCACTACTGTGATAGCAAAACCAGATAAAGATGAAAAGAAAAGAAAACTACAGACCAATGTTCCTCATGAATAGAGACACAAAAATCCTCAACTAAATATTAGCAAGAACA
The DNA here is from genome assembly GCF_027409185.1 of Cynocephalus volans. NCBI lineage: Eukaryota > Metazoa > Chordata > Mammalia > Dermoptera > Cynocephalidae > Cynocephalus > Cynocephalus volans. The sequence goes on along the minus strand of NC_084469.1, from coordinate 76,850,880 downwards.
TGTTAAAAGAATAGTACGCCATTTAGCAAGTGGGGTTTATTCTGAAATGCAAAGTTGGTTTAACATTCAACAATCAGTCAATACATTTCACTATATTAACAGTCTAAAGGAGAAAAACCACGTTATATGAATTGATGTAAAAAATTATTTGACGAAGTTCAACATATATTCATGATAGAAACATTCAACAAGGTAGGAATAGAAGACACTTTCTAAACCAGATGCAGGGCCTCTACAGAAAACTTACATGTAACATAATATGTAATGGTAAAACACTGAATTTTTCCCCTCAAGATTGGCAACAAAGTAAGATATCCACTCTAACTATTCCTATTCAGCATCATGCTGGATGTCCTAGCTGATGCAAGAAAAAGAAATAAAAGACATATATAGGGAAAAAAGAAATAAAGCTGTCTCTGTTCTTAGGCTACATAATTTTCTACATGAGAAGCCCCAAGAAATTTACAAAATCTCCTAGAACTACTAAGTGAGTTTAGCAAGGTCATCGGACCCCTGGTCAACACAAAAACAATTGTATTTTGATATTCTCATGATGGTAAACTGAAATTTTTTAAAGAAGTTATAATATGCCTCCCTACTCCCCACCCCCAAACAAAAATACATAGGCATAAATGCAACAAATCACACAGAGGTTATAAATGCTGGAAACTACAAAATTTTCCTGAAGGAAATAAAAAAAAGACCTAAATAGATAGTAAAATCACATTCAAAAATTTGAAGACTCAATATAGTAATGATGCCAATCCTCCCTAAAATGGTCTGTAGAGATAATATAATACCAATCAAAATCTCATCAGCATTTTTTGCTGTCATAGGCAAGCTTATTTTAAAGCTTATTTTAAAATGTATATGAAAAGCAAAGAAACTACAATAGCTAAAATGATTTCCAAATAGAAGAATGTTGTTTAAGGAATCAAACTACTCAATTTTAAATTACTATAATCAAGACAGTTTGGATTAGGCAACAGAACATAGATTAACAGAAAAGAGCAGAAAGTTTAGAAATAGACTCACACAAACATGGCCAGTTAACTTTTTACAAAGGTGCAAAAGCATTTCAATGGAGAAATAATAGTCTCTCAACAATGGTGTTGGTACAACTGAACACCCGTATGCACAGAAATGAACTTTGACCTAAACCTCACCATTTATAAAAAAATTAACTCAAACAGATCATAGATCTAAATGTAAAATAAAAAACCATAAAACTTTTAGGAGAAAAATCTTTGTGGTCTGGGATTTAGGCAAAGAATTTTTAGATATGATACCAAGAGTATGATTTATTAAAAAAAAAATCGATAAATGAAACTTCATCAAAATTAAAAACTATCACTTTGCTAAAAACACTTTTTAGATTAAAAAAAAAAAACCCTACAAATTGGGAGAAAACATTCACAAATCACTTACCTGACAAGGGAATTGTATCAAGAATATGTAAAGAACTCTCAAAACTCAGCAGTAAGAAAACATTTAAGCCAATTAAAAAATGAACAAAAGACTTGAGCAGAACTTCACTAAAGAGGATATACAGATGGCAAATAAGCACATAGAAAGATGTTCAACATTATTAGCTATTAGGGGAATGAAAATTAAAATCATGAAGAGATATCTCTACATTCCTATTAAATAAAAAAACATTGACAATACCAAGTGCAGACAAGGATGTGGAATGACTGAATCACTCATACATTGCTGGTGGAAATACAAATGCTCCAGACACTCAGCAAAACACTTTGGCAGTTTCCTATAAAGTTAAACATACACTTATCCTATTTCTGTATATTTACCTTAGGGAAATTAAAACTTATCTTCACAGTACGATCTGTATGCAAATGTTTATAGCACTTCTATACATAATTGCCAAAAGCTGAAAACAATCCAAGTTTCCTCCAATGGGCAAATGAATGAACAAACTATGGTGGAGCCATAGAGTGGAATACTCTCAACGAGGTAAAGAAACGGACTATCTATACATACAACTTGGATGAATCTCAATGGCGTTATGCTAAATGAAGACAGCCAGTCTTATAAGTTCACATAGACTTACATCATCATCTATTAATATAACATTCTCAAAAAGAAAAAAACTGTAGTGGTAGAGAGCAAATTGGAGGACAGAGGGCTTATGAATAGGGGATCTCCTATGGGAACTACCAGGAGGGAATTTTTGGGGTGATGAAACTATTCTGTGTCCTGATTGTGGTGGTGCTTACGTGAATCTGTGTTCTGTGAATATGTGTTAAATTTCACAGAATTATACAGTAAAAAAGTCAAATTTACGGATGATAATTTTTTTTAAAAAGAACACAGATTTTTTTTAAAAGGTGTTATAGTTTCTAACTGGCCATCTCTCTTGGGATGTACCCATGCATCTCTAGGCAAGAACCTCTGCGTGAGAACTCGCCTACTCTGAAGCTGCCCTGCTGGACAGACCACCTGGAGAGCTCACTTAGAGATAGAGAGAGATGCCGGAGGCATCCCAGCTGTTCCAGCTCCCACCTGTTTTGGTCTTCCCACCTGGGCACTGGCCATGCGAGTGAGACAGACTTCAGATGATACCAGCTTCCCCTGTCCATCTGCAACTGCATGGGAAACCCAGAATGAGGACCACCTGGCTGAGTCCCATTAACCCCTGAAGCTGATAACAAAATCGTCATTGTTTTAAGGTCCAGGGTGGTGTGTTACACATCATAGATAACTGGAGAATTATTATTATTTTTTAAGTCAATGTGAAACACTTCAAATCCTTTAAGGTATAAGATAAATAATGAAATAACATATGGAAAAAAAAGTGATTTTAGGTAATAAGGTGTGAAATTATAAAAGCCCAGCTTCTCTTGGCTCATCTATGTGTGGCAAAGTCAAGATCTGCCCATAGTCCCAACTACGGTTATGCGCTAAGGCACATGCAGTCAGAAACTGTGCTGTCCACCCTCCTGATTCTTGGCCCTAGCTGGACTCAGAGCAGAGGCATGGTAAATCTTTGTTCAGACTAAAGCACTGTTAACTTCTTCTAAAAAAAGAAATGCATACATATATGTAATACTTGCATACACAAATATAGTTATATGTACAATACATATACATATCTACATACACTTATATATGCATACATAGTTATACACAGTTCCATGCCCATGGAAATTACACATACTTCCATGGAAGTTGCATGTACAACACTTCCATAGGCATGGGAGAGCTAAGTAAGATATTAAACAGGGACAGTGAGAAAACAGAGATCGGCAATAAGAAGTTGTTACCACCCCTAGGGCCAAGGGACAAGGGAAGAAATGGCATTTCAGGAGCCCAGGAGTCCAGGCCACCTGGCAGGAGCCAGAACCTTGGAGGAGGGCAGGAAGCCTGGAAACAGTCTGTAGGGTTCAGTTTCTGCAGTACAGAGAAGAAGAGAGGACAAAGGGTAGGGCAGGAGGACAGATCTGCAAGCAGACAGGACTAGTGACCAGCTCAAAGACTAATAATAGCATCTATCTCATGGAGCTGGCACAAAGACCACATGAATTAATAGTTAGAAAGTGCCTGGAACTTATTTAGCTACCTAAGGGACAGCTGCTATTACCGAATCCTAGGAATTCCAGCTCCCCGTGCAAGGAAACAGGCAAAATGAGTTTTGGAAAAGCTGAAGGACTTGTTTAAAGTCACACGGCTAGGAATGTCTTTACAATAAGATAAATTCAAATGCATTTTTGGGTTAAACAGGAAGGTCTATGGACATTTTTATAGGATTTAAATCCAGATCTGACTGACTCTGAAGGCCTTGATCATCTGGCTGCCTTGAAGGCAGAGATGTACTTGCATTTCCCACAGATGCATTTAACAGGAAGGGACCCCTATTTACTAGAAATAAATGAAGACATGGGATTTATGTATTTTATTCACTGCTGTATCCACAGCTCCTAGAATGTAGTAGGTGCTCAATAAATATTTGTTAAATGAATGAAATACACTTGCTGACATAGCATTTGTTCTTGGTGTTGATTAGTTTGGCTGAGTCAAAACACAAATTATTTTCTGGGAAGGTATGGAGATCACAAAATTGATGGGAGACGGAGGAATAGGTCTTGGGAATAGCGGAAACCAAGGTAGTGCTGGAGGTCTAAGAATCAGGAAGCTGGAATCCAGAAACTTCTCATTCTAGGAGCAGCCTGGTCTGGACATGGTGGCTGCTTCAGTCATTACTTTCATCAGAAAAGCCTCCAAACAGTGCACTATTCTAGATACAGCAGGAGAGGCTAACTCAACGGCCTTAAGCCACACACTGGAGCAGTTAGGGAGATCAGCTCAGCTTCCCTAGGAAGAGGCCATACTGGGATTCAGAGTCTGGAAATTGCTCTTGTGCAAATTCTGACTTCAGTGGAAGAGGAGTAATTCCCCAGAGGGAAAATCAGAAAAGCACCATAGAGTAATGGACAAAGACCATAAGTTCAGAGCCAGAATGCCTGAGTTCAGATCTTGATTCTTCTTGCAAACACATTGTGCAACCTTGGGCAAGTCGCACACTCTCTCTCTCTCAGTTTCGTGATCCAAAAGATTAGAATAAAATAGCTAAATGAGCTAATATGTGCAAAGTGCTTGGAATAATAGCCAAACAGAGTAAACAGCTCAGTGAATGAAGGTTATTAACAATACAAAGTGGGATGGATGGTGAGCAGCTACAAATTAATTTGGGCGGATGTGTCAGTTATCTACCGTAATATAGCACACACAAAACCCAGTGGCTTAACCGTGAGAAACACGTATTTAGCTCAGCGGTCTGCTGGTCGGATGGTTAGTCCTTCTGGGCTGGGCTGGGCTCACTTGAGTGTTGTGGTCAACTGGCTAGTCTCCCGCAGGTTGATTTTGCAAATCTTGGCTGAATTCTCTCATTTTTTGGAGGCCAGCTGGCTATTGGCCCATCTAGGATGACCTCCCCTCTGCTCCATGTGGGTAGTAGTCTAGCCCAGGCTTGTTCATTGATGGTGGCACTGGCAGGGTTCAGAAGCAACTGAAGTTTCATAAGGCCTAGGCTTGGAGTTGGCACCATCACGACTGCCATAGTCTACTAGCCAAAGCCAGTCGCAGGTTTAGCCAGATTCCATATGTTGAAGTCCTAACTCATAGTACCTGAGAATGTGACTGTCTTTGGATATAGGGTCTTTAAAGAGGTGATTAAGGTAAAATGATGTCATTAAAGGTGGGTCCTTATCCAGTATGACTGGTGTCCTTATTAGAAGGGGAAATTAGGACACAAACTGGTACGGAGGAATGACTATGTGAAATCACAGGGAGAAGATGGCCATCTGCAAGCCAAGGAGGGAACCCTCAGAAAAGAACCCATCCTGCCAACACCTTGATCTTGGACTTCCAGCCTCCAGAAGGGTGAGAAAATAAATTTCTGTTATTGAAGCCACCCAGTCTGTGGTGCTTTGTTACAGCAGCCTGAGCACTCTATCAGTGATTTTGGTGCGGGTAGACTCTTCCTCTTAAAACTGCAATCACATTGCAACAATGTACTCACAGGGAGGTGTCAAAAAACAGGGACATTTTTGCCATTTACCACGCCTAGAGATACGGGTGGGGAGCCGAGCTAATCAATGTGGCAGAGAAAGTCAGGGGTTGGAAATCGGGAAGCTTGGCTGTACTCCCAGCTCTGCCTTCTCCGGGCCTCGGTTTCCTCATCTGTGCTAACAGAGGGCTGGACCAGTTATTACTATGCTTCCTCCCAGCTCTGACAGCCTTGGATCAACCCCTCAGCCGAGCTCCTCCCCACCTCTCCACCATCTGACTCCAAAGAGTGTCAGGGAAAGGTGCTCCTCCACTTTCCCACCAGGTGCCTCTTGGAGGACTTCAGCTCACAGCCTCATCACAAACTGCTTCCCACCTAGGGAGGACAGAGTGCACCTGCCAGGGAAGGTTAACCTAACAGTGCCTAACACAGAGAGAAGCAGCTCTGCTCAAAAGCTCTGCTTAAAAGAAAAGGCAACAACTGTATCCTTGTAGCCTTGCCGACTGCCCCTCGAGAGAGTAATTTAATGGGTATGGATTGGGGGAAGCTTTGCTGTGGCCTGTGGAGAGTTTGGCTGACAGTAGAGATAAGAAGGGAAAATGTAGATGGGTAAGAATTAATGAAATCCCAGCAAAAAAAAAAATAGCTATTAAAGAGGGAGGGAGCAGCTATAGAGGACTACCTGGCAAATCTGGAAATACATCCATTAGGGACCTGAATGAGCAGCCCTCAGCAAACGTGGCAGAAGCCCAAACCCTGTGAAATTGCTGTGAACAGAGGAGACAAACGGCCCCCACTTCTGAAAAGAGCAATGAATGCATCTCTCAGATACCTGAAAATAAATGAATAGATCTATTAATAATAATAATAATGATGATAACAATTTGAACTCTTATCTGCCAGGTACTGATCTACGTATTTTAGGTATATTAACTCATTAATCCTTACAAAAGTCCTATAAGATAAATACTGCAATACTATTATCAGTATTTCTATAGAAAAGGCCAAAAAAAAAAAAAAAAAAAAAAACCCCAAAACAAAAGAACAAAACACAGGGAAATTGACCATCTCACTCAAATCTCATAGCTAATAAGTAATAGAGCAGGACTTCAACTTGGGCAGGCTGTGTCAAATGCCTAGGACTTTAGCTGCTTTTGCTATACTGAGTCTCCATATTTTCTGGAGCCTGCTGTGTGAGAGATAGATGATTCATTGTATAGATGGGGAAACTGAGGCCCAGAGGGCTTCCAGTAGCACCAGGTGTCTGCAATTTACCCACAGTGCTATATTCTTTTCCTCTTGAATGCCTCGTCTTCTTTGTCGGCCTGGTGGACTCCTGCTTAGCTCTAAGATTCTGCTCAAATGTCACTTCCTCTGGGAACCTTCCATGCTTGCCTCAAGCAAACTAGGTGCTTTCTCCTTTGGCCCCCACAAAATTCAGCATGCACCCTCATTAGTGTGCTTTTCATACACACTAAGTATTTTCCTTTTTATTTCCAGAATTTGTTAAAAAAGAAAATCACATAAAGATAACACATGTTCACATTCCTAAGAATTCATATTTGTTAATATTTTGTCATATTTGCTACAGGTATTTTTTTAAATAGAACTAAAGCATAACAAATAAAATTGAAATATTCTTTTTTTTTTAAATAGAAGAAATTGCAGATGAAACTTAAGTACCACCTCTGCAGTTCACTTTCCGTCCCCTCTTCCTGCCATGGCATGAATTTGTTGTGCATCTTGCAGAAATATTTTAAAATTCATTTATATCTATTCACATGTGTGTGATGTGTGTTTAAGGCAAGGACTGCATTTTATTAATCTCTTTAGAACTAAAATTTAGCAGAACACCTACCACTTAGGTGATGATGATGATGATGATGGCTAAAATTTTTTGAACGCTTATCATGTTCCAGACCCAGTTCAAAGGTATTTGTGTGTGTGTGTGTGTGTGTGTGTGTGTGAGTGTGTGTGTGTGTGTGTGTGTGTGTATTAACTCGCATAACTTTCCTCAGTGGTCTTATGGGGAAGTGCCCCAAGCCCAGCTTATAAATAAAGAAACAGGGCCAAGACCTCTCTTTGAGCTAAATAACTTGCTCAAGGTCAGATAGCTAGGAAGCAAGGAACAGCTATTTAAACCCAGGCAGTCTGGCTCCAAAGCCTGATGTGCCTGTGTACGTGTGTTTGTGTGCACGTGCATGCACAAGTGTGTGTGTGTGTGTGTGTGTGTGTGTATGTGTGAAATATAACCTACATTCAGAAAAAAACATAAAACATATATGTATAGTTGGACACAACTCAAAGACAAAAAATAGAACATTGCAAACACCCCTGATGCCCATTGTATTCCTTCCTGACTGTAACCCACTCCTTGTACCACCTATATAGTCATAACCAATATAATTTAGCTTTCCTTCATTTTGAGCTTTATGTGAATGGAAGCATTTAGTAAATATTCTTTTGTGTCTTACCACTTTGGCATAATGTTGTAATTATGATATGTTGTTGAATATACAGGTTTCCACTGAGTGACATATCTCAATTTGTCCAGCCTTCAGGTGATGGACATTTGGTTTGTTTCCAGTTGGGGGTGATTCTAAGAACCCTGTTGCATGAACCTTCTTGCACATGTCTCCTAGTGTGCATTGCATGTGTTTTTCTGAGATACACACCTAGTAGAAGAGTTGCTAGGTCAGAGGGTGTGTTTAACTCCAGTTGCACTGGGTAATGTGAAATTGTTTTCTAAGAATCAGAACTCTCACCCACAATGTCAAACTGCCTTACCAAAGGTATGTGTTGGAGGAATAAACGGATTTTTAAAAAAGCAAAATACTGAATACGAAAAGGGAACTGCATTGAGTAGTTTCAGAGGCAGAGAATCCAAGCATCTGTCTACTGAAATATGCATCTCCCTGTGTCACATACAGGCTCCGAACCTGGAAATAGCTGAAATCCGCTGCCCTGGAGGGTTGTAAGGAACACATCCCGCCTGTCCGTCCAACACTCTTCCTAGATGGTATCTGCTGACAAAGCAAAGGAATAGATGCTAGCAGTGATTTGGACTTCATCTCTTGACTAGTTCATTACACTGTGCCCATACCAGCACTGAGGGACAGTCACAGGGAGGCGGCACAGAGTTCTCAATGCCATCAGAGTTGCACTGGATGGCCCTGACTTAGTTTCCCTTTTGGTTTTCTGAGACTTCTGGGGACCCGGCATTGTTGCTGTGAGCCAGACCCAATGTTCTCTTAGAGACTGCTCCACCTTTGTCCACAATATCCTCAAGTGGACCCCATTGGGTTCCTCTGAATGACTGGGAGCCCCTTCATTATTCTGCCCAATATGTCAGTGAGGGCTGTTTATGAATCTAAGGATTCTCTTGCCAAATGTACAGCCTGTTCCCCAGGCTTTCATGTTATAATGAAATGAATAACAAGCAAGACATCTTAATATCCCATTCTGCTATAAAGTGAGGTTTTTTCCCTCCCTCTCTCTTAACAGATAAATTAATATCATCAAACATTCTGAAAAAGATCCTTCATGAAAACATCTCTCTTGACAAACAAAAAGTTGTATTATAAAACTGGGGAAATTTGTTTCAACTTGTTAAAAGCCCTATTCTCAGCCATGAATTCAGTGCTTTCTATTTTTTTTTTTTTTTGCTTTCAATTAATTTCACACTAATCCATTTCTTTATCAGGCGTTGGACTGAATGTGTGCGAAGTGAGGGATGAGGATGGGGGGCAATGGAGGTGTTTGGCTCTGTAATTTCATCCTTGAATTTTGTGATTACTAACAGGACAACTTTTTTAATTTGCTCTTTTGTCTGGATTCCCTGGCTGACAATCTGCTCGGTGAGCTCGGCTTTTTAATCAATCACCTACATAATCAAATGTCACTGGCTATCTGCTCCGTGTAATTACTTTTGCAATTAAAAATCAACCTCAAGTTGCCTCATCTAATTAGAGGGATGGGCAGATTTTCATCTAGATTGATTTTTTAATAAATATTGACTTAAAATGCCATAATCTCATCATATTCTTTCATTTTCTTTGTACCAAAAATCAAACAAATGGAAGAATTAGCAAGCAGAAGGAATCGCAGGACTTCAAAAGCTTCTGCTGGTTCAGACACACAAAACTATGCTGTACAGAAGCCCAGCTTAGCTCGCCTAATAACAACACTCAATAGCTTCCACCATTTATTGGAAAAAAGAACAAAGCAACTCAATGATTATATTTCACACTAACACTGTTGCAAGCCCACAATTCTAAGAGCTTCTAATTTCACTTATCATGCTGCCAAGGACAATAATTTCTATCAATGTTATTATTTTGATTAAAGCAATCCCACATGCAAGTAGAATTTTTAGCATTAGCAGGAAACATATATGCTGTATGCTAGAACCACCACCACCAAATTTTTTTAAACATCCAAGTACCACTCCAGCCAGATAATTTCCTTGTCTTTGCTGCCTTGTATCTTTTATGCATTGTAATTAAAACATTATCAATAACACAGTTCGTTGCTTTTTGGTTGTAGTGGCTGATGCTGAACATGGAAAATCCACAATCTGGTAAGGGATTACCTACAGGAAAGTAACACACTCTGCTCAGAGAACAATTATTCGAAGACGAAATGTAATGGTATCTTGTGCACCTGTTTAAAAAAAAAAACCCTGTCAATGACCCTGACAGAATTCCATTTAAACCTCTGCTGATTGGGGTGACGATGAAGAAATAATACTGCTTCTTGCACCTCTGCTTTCTTCTGGCACAAAGAAGGGACTTCGGTCTTCTTGTACTTTCATGCTACCAGGGAGGAATGGAAGTCATCCGCATCTGACTGCACAGTTCACTCTAAGAATAGACAAAAAAGTGATAACCAAGGAAAGTCAAACTTTTGGCTCTTATTGATGGCAACACAAACAGGGGAGTAAGGACCGACCCAAACAAAAGATCCAAGAGCAATAAGAAAGGGAGCAACGATTCCACCACGTCTCCCTCCATGAGGCAGAGAATGTCCCGCCTTTGGGGATGTTTCATCTGTGATTTCAGCCTTACTACCATCTTGGGGTCCAAATTGTATTTCCCAGAAGGATATCCCATGGCCTATGAGTCTCATAAAATACTACTCCAAAAATGAGGGCTTCATGGTCAAGTTACTGTAAAAACATAATGTTCTCTACCTCTTTGCTGGAGAAAAATGATATACATTATTCTAGAATGTCTCTAAGTAGTTCTGCAACAAAGAAGTCTGTTTGGTTCAGGATTTACCAAGTTTATTTGTCCATATATTGTTCTATTATTTATTTGTTTATGTATTTATGGATACTATGTTGAAATATTTTCTTAGTACACACTTTGGGAAACACTGGTAGTCACACTATACAAGGAATCTCCTTTTTCTGCACCATCAACCTCTCTGAGGGATAAACCTTGACTTCCAGAGTGTGTCATTGATTATGTTTTCTAAGTATAAAGTAACATCTAGTGTGCTTGAATTTGTTTATGTGGATTGTCAATGAACTACTGAAATTGAGGGGGGCAGTAGGGGACCCTGGGCTCATGGTAACTAGGTGTTGTCCATGGTTCTTTCCAGAGGGAAATTCTGCAAGTACGAGCATGTGTTCTGGCATCACAGAGCATGGTGAAGGTTGAAATTGTTGACTGAGTACCTACTGCTGTGTGGAGGAAGAACAAAACTTTACCAGGAGTTTGAGGAATTAATTGAAAGAGGAGAGGAGGAAGGAAGATAGTGAGACTAGTTGATATTTATTGAACATTTACCATATGGCAGGCACTGTGCTAAACATTCTACTTGTCTTTATCCATTTAAATATCACAACTATTCTATGAAGCAGGCACTATTTGTATTATTCCTGTTATCATCCCCATTATACAGAAGAGGAAACTGAGGCTTCAAGAAGTGAAGTGATTGCAAAAGGTCACAGAGTTGGGAACTGGCAGAGTTAAACCCCAGTCTCACGTCTAAAAGACATCAAACACTCTGGGCTCTTAGAGTAAGCCTGGGGACAAGAGGTAGGAGCTGCTGACGTGGGAGAGAGGGGTTGTGCTGTTGCAGAAGAAATAAGCATCGGGAGGAGGATATATTGGTTTTCTGTTGCCACAATAATTCTGCATTATGAACCATGCCAAAACTTAGTGGCTTAAGCCATAGTCATTTCTTTAGCTCCCGAGTCTGCAGGTTGACTGGGTGGTTCTTCTGGTGTTGACTGTCCTAACTCATGAGTCTGGGGTCAGGTGCGGGTGGCTAGGGGGCTCTGATGATCTTGACTGGCTCTTGATGGTCTAGGATGGCCTTGGCTTGGACAACTTGAGCAACTCAGCTCTGATCCACAAATCTCATCTTCTAACAGGTTAGCCTGGGTGTGTTCCCATGGAGCAGGCAGAGGAGCAGGAGAGGAAGAGGGAATGCACAATTACATTTCAAGCCTCTGCTTGCCTGATGGTTGCTAATCATAAGACCATCTGGGACACAGGATACCTCATCTATGCCATCCCAAGGCCCTATCCCTGTCCTTCTTCCTGGACTACTGTGATGTAGGGTGTCTTGTACTAATGGGTGATGGACTCCTTCCAGAAAGACCAGTCAGCACTTGGAGGACCTCCCCATCTAAGGTGACTTTCTCCCAGGGAAAGCCAGAGAAGGTTTGCACATGAAGAGCCACCTTTGAAGGTAGTCTTGGAGACTAGAAATCTGCTTCTAACCTGGCCCTCTGTTGGGCCTGTGTTATTGGCAGAGCCTCAACTTCAGGGCTCTATAGCAGGCCCACTCAGAAGCCAGAACGAAGTTTTAGGACACAGAAAGCCCAGGGTACAAACTCGGATGCCAGCAAGAGCACTGAATAAACACAGTAAATTCTTTTAACACAGGCACACTTTTGTTCATGCATAAAACACATAGAAAGATTCTTTAAGTCAACACAAAAATATGCCCTCTACTGTGTTTCTTAAAATGTGGTCCTCTCTTGGTCTAGATTTTGGTTTCCCTATTTTGTAAGCATCATGGTTACAGAGGTGTATTTTCTCTACTTTTAAAAATAACAACAACAGAACACTAATCAGGATGATTAATAAGGGTAAATGACCATTTTTAGTTGATCTTGCTGTTGGGCATGTTGTAGGGAGTGGTGGAGATTGTGCAGAACTGAAAAGCACTCAGTGCATCTGATAGAATTTGGATGTGTTGTCCCCTCAAAACTCATGCAGAAATCTGATCCTCAATGTGACAGTGTTGGAAACTGACTGAGTCAGGGGGGCGGATCCCATGAGTGGATTAACGCTCTCCCTAGGTAGGGCGAGTAATGAGTGAGATCTCGCTCTATTAGTTCCCGTAAGAGCTGGTTGTTTAAAAGACCCTGGCACCTCCTCTCTCTCTCGTGCTTCCTCTTGCCATGTGATCTGCTTATGCCCGCCGGCTGCCTGCCACTTTCTGCCATGAGTAGAAGCAGCCTGAGGCCTATGCTAGATGCAGCTGTCCCACAATTGTAAGCCAAATAAACCTCTGTTCTTTATAAATTACCCAGTCTCAGGTATTCTGTTATAGCAACACAAAACGGACTAATACAGCACCTGAACCACATATTTGCTTCTTAGCTCCAGCCACCTCTGTCTGGATGGGAATGTAGGTGCCATTTGTTACTGTTATTTTCAAAAGAAGCTACAAATCTGGATTTTGATGTAAACTTTTATATAGTCATTCTGTTCAAGAAAGTAACATGCAGGCCAAAGTAAATATATCTGCGGGCCAGATCTAGCCCATAGGCCAATGGTATTCAATCTTTGGTTAAGGCTAATGATTGCATTGCACAGACACGGAAACTGAGGCCTAGAGATGAGAAGGGACTTGCTTGAGGTCATAAATAGTCTGTTTCAGAGATTTATTTAACTAGAGTCCAACTCATTAGTATGCTTCACAGTCTGACCACTACTATCTTCCCAGACTTAGTTTCTGGTGGTTCTGTCCTCTCAATTACCAAAGTACCCCACCAACTAGCCTCATCAGACTTACTTCTTTAGCCCTGGGCCAGATTGTGCTCTGTGCCCTTCTAGGCTTAGGTCAAATGTCAGCTTCTCTACAGACCTACCCCATTTCCTCAGGCAAACCTAGTCTCTCTTAGGATATCATTGCATTTCTTGCTGTGGGTTTTAATGTTTTAGTCACTTATTTGTTGATACTAGTCTGAGCTTTTGGAGGGCAAGGACCTTGGAGATTTAATCTGAAGATACCTAGGTATAGCACCTGACACATTAATAGGTGCTCACTGAATGTTTTTGGAACAAATAGAGACATAAATGAGAGGATGATGAATGGAATATGAGAACGAATAAACAAACCTTATTCACCCAGCCAATGTTCTTTACTATGCACATTATCATCAGGGCTTTTGCAAAAGAAAAGTTGATGTAGAATAGGAGGCGGTAGAGCAGAGAGGTCAAGGAGATGACAGTCCTGGGGTCAAATGCTGGCTCTGTCATTTACTAGCTTCATGATCCTGGAAGAGATGTTTAAATTTAATGCCCGAGTGTTCTTGTCTGTAAAATGGGTTCATAATGGCACCATCATCAAGTGGGCTGCAAGGATTAAATAGAATGATGAACAGAAAGCACTTAGCCCAGTGCCTGGCATGTTGTAGGCGCTTACTAAATGCTGCCTAATATTATGTTAAAAAGAGAAGCTAAATGGTTCTTTTCTCCTTCAGTGGTTCCCAGCCTGCTCCCCATCTCCCAAAAGATAAATAAACAAACAAAACAGCAACAGCAGACATGCAGAATTCAGAAGCCAGTGCAGGACCGAGATGGGAACCCAGGGTTTTGGGCCTGCAGCCCAGCCCTCAGTCCTCTAGTCCTTCTCTTCTCCCCTGCTTTGAGGTAAGCCTGCAAAATCAGCAGCCTTCTCAGCAGCCAGAGACATAGAGAAACACAGCCATGGCTTGCTCAGTGGGACTTTTCCTGCATAAGCCTCAGTAAACACATCCCCGAGAGTACCTGAACCAACACTCAATATCAGCCCGAGCCCGAGGATTAGCAGGCAGAAGGGGCTACAGAAGTGGGAATCTTTATACTGCTTCATATCTCTCCTCTCCAGGAAAACAAACAGCCTCTGCAGAGTCTCATTTGTCCATTATGGTAAAGCCTGTGATCATTGTAAGAAGCCATCCAGCCCCTCGGCCATGTAAACTGTCATGTGCTAATAGGAGATGCTCCTGTAAACTTACACATTATAATTTAGACATTGGGTCCAGTCCAAAAAAAAAGTTCTCTTTCCAAATGCAGTTATGGATCTTTCATAATAATAATAATAATAGTTGTTGTTCTCATTTGAGTATTACATATAATAAGGCAATCACCTGAGTTTAATTTTCAGCCAAATAAATGAGCTGACAAAAAAGAATAGCCCTGCATTTTCAGTATAATATTTTAGTTGCATTTGCATTTGGAGGAGGATTTGCGGTGAGCTGGAAGATTAAATCCCATGAAATCATTATACAAATTCCAAAATGTCAAGTACTCTGATAGAGATTATGATTTTATCTTCTTATTTTGACAGGAAACCGTGTGTGGCCACCTCTGTCTTAGAACAAGCGAGGAAGGGAGGCCAGGGGAGACCAAATAAAGATAGAGAAGCTTGCAAGTTTCCTGATCAGCTGTCTTTTCATTCTGCTCGCTTGTACGACACAGCGTAATAGACATTTTCCTTTGCACAAAATAATAAGAGTAGTACTTATCGCGCGGTGCCTCCAGCCAGTGGCAAAAGGAAATTAGAAAAGTCCAATGGAGCTGAGAAGTAATTAATCATCATACAGCGGGGCCTGTCAAATCAGAAGGGTCCTTCCAGCTGATAATGCTCCCCAACTCAATTTAGACTGATAGAAATTAGAATTTTTTTTTCCTCTGGCAAAAACAAAAAGACTCGAGTTAGCACAAACGTGGCCAACTGTTGGCTTTCTTGACTGCCTGACCCATTTACAGTGATGTTTGCATCCAGTTTAACTGAAGCCAAAATGGCTTCAGTAGTGACATCATCTGCTCCTCAAGGCAAAGGGAAATCGTAACGGTACTGTTTTAAGACTCCCCCCTCCAAACCCTTTCTTCTCCCCTCCACCCCTGCCATATACCCTTAGCTATATAAAAAAAAAAATTAAAGAAAAAAATTAAACTTTGGTTTTATTGATCACGTTGGCTGATCTCCCCACAGAGCTGTGGGGAAGAAACATTTAACAGGGTCTGTAATGAGTCTGGACTCTTTGGAGATCAAGTGAGATAAATAAAATGGGTTCAATAGGAGCCACTGAGGGCTTTTGGCAGAGGGAAGTAGGATAACAAGCTGCTGGCAAAGATTCTTGAGCCCTGGGGACGGGGGAGGGCAGGGGAAGATGGTGGCCCTCGAGGAAAGACACCTGCCTCTTAGAACAGCCTATGTTGTTTACATCACAGTCCGGTGCTTCCTCCCCCACTCCCCAACAAATTCTGGCCTCACCATGCTCTAAAGGGCAAGTTGATATTCCTATTGCTTCTTCTGGGGCTAGGGCCGGGGTCTTGAACTCAAACATCCACAGGAACCAGGAAGGAAAAAAAGTGAGTGAGACTGGCAGAGAAGGACATTAGGGAATGGTGGGGCCTGTGGCCAATCGGAGCTTGCTTGTCTTTCCTAAAGGGGGCAGCCTCTTCTAGGGCAGTCATTGTCCAGGGACAATTCATACAGGATGTTGCTAGATCTTCTGAGGTGCTATGATACACCTCAAGTCTAGAATTCAATATAAAATCTCCTAACTTTTAAATGTAGGCAACTAATAAAATTTTTAACATATATGTGAACATGTCCATCACTGCCTACTATTTGTAGCTTTAGTCTATAGAGAGGTGCAGGCTCTCAGCAGACACCGTGTTGCAAACAAATCTTTGGGTTATTTCAAACAAGTCAGACCAGTGCTTGAATCCTGTCCCCACCATTGTTAGTTGTGTGCTTCAAAGCAAGTGACTTAACTCCTTGTGGTGTCAGTTTCCTCATCTGTAGAAGGTAGATAATAATTAGTAACTACCTTATAAACTGGCCAGAAACACAGAGCGCCTACTGCATTGTCTGGCATATAATATGAAATCAACAGAGGACAGCTGTGAACTGGGTCATCCCGCTGTACCACTCCAGGTGCATTTACTTTGGAAGCACTGCCCCACTCCCTCTCTTCTCAGCATGCACAAGCGCCTCTTTTCATCTCCTTGTGAACTTACCATTAGGACATCTAGCAATGTCCTCCCATTGAAGAGGTAAAGCAAGAACCCACCAACTTGTAGGAATCATAGAATTTAAGACTGCAATGATGCTGCTTAAAGCAAGCACATTCTTATGTAGGAAACATACATGTCACACACACACACACCCAAATTAATATGGCTGCCTGATTAGTTGCATTGTCCTGCTTATTGATTGAGGTGTATGGGAACAATCTGGTGACTCAGGGGGAGATAAACTCCTATAAGAGGTATTTTCACAGTAAGCCTTGGATGCAAAAGGTCGGGGGATACTTCTTTCACTTCCTTAGGGTCGATAGCAGAGAAACCACCACAGCAGTGACGACCATCATGGCAGGCAACCACAACCATGTCTTCTGAATCATTTCTTCTACTTATCCCTGATCCTGACAACCACAGTGAATGGTTAAGCATTTTCATCCCCTTTTTACAGATGAAGAAACTAAGCCTCAGAGAAGTGAAATAGCTTGCTGAAGGTCACCTAGGTACGATGTCTCAGAACTAGGTTTCACCGCATTCAAGACTCATGCTATATCTGCTGTTCCACATTGCACAGACCACCCTGGTTCCCTTTCTCCTCTCTCCTGACTTATTTCTTTGACTCTCCTGCTCATTCATTCATTGACTCATTCATTCAAACAAATATTTATAGACTGTCTACAATGTTCCAGGCTCCTCCTTAGGGTGTCTCCATATGGCTTCAACATATTCGACAGTGACAAATGGACTCTGGGGACTGAGAGAAAGGAAGATTGTAGCCAGCACTCACAGTTACATCTGATGTAATTCCTAGAGATTACTGGAGCTCGTATTGGAGTTATGCTGCTGTAACAGAGACTCAACAATGCAAAGGCTTCGTGAACAAAGAAATATATATATTATATATTCTCACAACTGCCTTGATGTGCACAATCCAGCCCTACTCCATGTGCTCATTTAGAGACTGAGGTTTCTTTCTAGTTGCTTTATCATTCCCTAGGGCAGGGGACAGCAAACTTCCTCTGTAGAGGGCAGATAACAAATGTTTTTGTCTTTCTTTGCCTGTCAGGTAGTCTCATCTCTGTTACAACTACTCAACTCCGCCTTGTGGTGCAAAAGCAGCTATAGGCAGTATTCAAATGAATGGGCGTGGCTGGATTTGAGGCGAAGTTTGCTGACCTTTTGCTAGGAAATTGTTGTCTGCTGGGTTTCTGCCACATCCAGATTCCAGCCAGCAGGAAGGGGCCAGAGAGCATGGAGGAGGGACATCCAATGTTTTCAAGCCCAGGACTGGAAGCAGGACACATCACTTGGCTCACTTTTTATTGGTAAAAACTTAGTCAAGTGGCCACAATCAACTGGTTAAAGCTGGGCCAAATGAAAGAATGGATTTTGTGTGGACAGCATGCAGTCTCTACCGTGAACCTTAGCCAAAGCAAGGGGATGTGTGCTGATGGTGGGTCTCTTTCTCAGTCACGTATGCTCTGTTACCCACTGTGAGTCCATGTTCCATGTGGGACTCAGAAACGCTCATCTGGAAGTTGCAGGTGAGTATGGTGCAGTGGTGCAGCTCTCCTTTCAAAAATCTTCTTGCTTCTAATAAACTGAGCTGGTGAATTATATCCCAAATGAATTCTCATCTTACTACAGGTCCTTTCAAAAAAACCAGCTCTCTTTAAAAATTTAGAGGACAAAAATGATATTCAGAATTTCTGTTTGTACACAACCTGTGAGGGACGCACTCTGCTTCTTTCAGATTCAATTTGTCTGTGTTCCAGGGCTGCTCTTCCACTGCAGAAAGGGCTCTGAAAGGCCTGAAGAAGGTGCTCTCTGTTCTGTGCCCTGGCACTTTGGGACAGCCTCCCCTACACCTGCTGTCTGAGAAATGGGCTCAGTGCTGTCCTCTAATAACAGGGTGGACTGGCGAGAGGAACCTCCTGGGAAAGAAAACAGCATCCATCCAAACTGCCCTGGGCCTGTTGGAGAGTCCAGAGGCCTCATGGTGGATCCAGAACAGAAGAGGAGGATCTCAGGGCTGAATTTCCTGTTGGCTCTGTCCAAGTGTTCCAGGAGTAGCTTGGTGGGTTGAGGCACTCTCTCCCCGGGAACATGGCCTGGCCAGGAGGCAGCTGCATGCACTCCTGGTGGTGTGTCCCTGACCACCAAAAGCTCCCATCTATAAGACTCTCAACAAGACTTGCTCTGATCAGCCTAAGCGCAGCATCTCCCCACATTTGAAATATTGCCACCAGATAGGCCCCACCATCCTTTGAATGCTGGTGGACGGAAGTGAGGAAGGAGGGACCATGTCAGGCAACACTGCTGGCCTCT
Organism: Cynocephalus volans; assembly: GCF_027409185.1. Taxonomy (NCBI): domain Eukaryota; kingdom Metazoa; phylum Chordata; class Mammalia; order Dermoptera; family Cynocephalidae; genus Cynocephalus; species Cynocephalus volans. The sequence continues at coordinate 76,831,767 of NC_084469.1, read as the reverse complement.
GGGAGTGCACGGCAGTAGCATCCCTGCATTTTTTTTTTTTTTTTTGGTCCATCCTTGAAGGAATGAGGGGCACTAGGCACAACTGTGGGAAATCCAGTCTGCAAAAGGGCCCTTGCCCTTGTCATGGAGGTATTTGTCTAAGGTCACACAGTGGAGTACAACTCCTAAAGAGACTGCCGGTAATTCCACGGAAACAATCTTCAAAGCTTCCTGCTTGTTAATAATAATAATAATAGTATTAATAATAATAATAATAATAACAATAACAACGTAGTAATAATACTGGCCAACACTTTTTGTGTTCTATGTGACCCTGTTGTAAGTCCCTTATATGTAACTGATGTAATCCTCACTACAACTCCATGGTGTGGGTGCTATGATCCCCATTTTATTGATGAGAAAACTGAGGCACAGGGAGGTCATGTAAATTGCCTAAGGTCACACAGCTGGAACCCACACCACGAGAATTACCACCCAGGCAGTCTGGCTCTGGGACTGTGTCCTTTACCACCACGCTTTACTCTTTATTGATACATGAATCGGAGAAGTCTTCATAAAAAATATAGCCGATCTACTTTATTTTTATTATCTGCAAGTGGCTGAAGGAAAGAAAGAGACAGGGAGGGGAAGAGGAGGAGAAATGAAGGGAGGGTGGAGGAAAGAAGAGGAGATCCAGAGAGACAGAGAGAAATAACGAGCAAGAGGGAGGAACCAGCCTGCCTCGCCTCGAAGTGGACTGCACCCCGACTGCTACTGAAATCTCCATTTTCTCCTGGTTTATTTACAGATTGGGTGTTAGATCTTAATAAATGGGAGGATTTTAAAAAGGTCCTCAGGATAGCAGAACCAAGCTAAGCAAACGACTCATGCACACAGCCCAGGTGAGATGAAAGGCCTCGGCCGTCCGAGACCACTCAAGCCCCTTATCTGCGGGCAGGCCCTCTGTGGGTTTGAGAGAGCCCAAGTGGGCGTGCTGGTGGAAAGTTCAAAGTCATTTTTCGACTTGATAGTGCAATCAAAAGTTTGTTTATCTGTTGAAATATTTAGAACAAGATATCACTTTGACCTGCCTACACCTGCGACCTTTGTGAATGCCGTTAAGATGTGTTTTAAGCTTGTTTGTAGTCTTAATCTTTAATGGGCTTCTGCATTTTTCAAAGGGTAGAATTTGGCATAACAAAGCCAAACTAAAAAAAAAAAAAGAGAGAGAGAGAGAGAGAGAGAGATTTCTGCCCCAGCAAGAGTGGTATGTTTGGTAACCTTAGCTGTTCCCATGCATTCTGGAAATCAAAAGAGTAAGAAGTGTATGGCCTGCCCTCAACCTCAGAGTGGTAGCAGTGTACCTCCAGTCTCCTTTCTTCAATCCAAAGTGCTAAGATATGGGGCTGAAGCCATCACCTGACTCCCCAGGTGCTGGCCCTGTGGCCAGCGCTGTATTTGAGGAACCCCTTAAAGGAGATGGGGAACCCAGACATGGAGCTTCAAGTTTATTGATAATTTGTGTATGTCATGGGTATTTGAAGCCTAATAGGACTAGTTTGCAGAGTCCATGGTGGACTCTGCAGAAGAAAATTAATTTAGTAAATTAAAGAAGGAAGAGAGTTTGGGGCCCAGGAACACAAGAAAAGATGGAATATCTTGAATCCCACTTTCCCTCCAAACCAGGCTTTCCCTGAGCCTAGTTATTTAATGTTTTTTATAATTCTATTGGGAATGTAAAGTGGAGATAACACTGTCTCCTTAACAGAGTGATCATAGGCTCTACATATGGCAGAGAATGTGTATAAGACGTCCACGCAGTGCTGGGCATACAGGAGGAGCAAAAGGCACGGGAGCTTCTCTCCTCTTGCTCCTTCCCTTCCTCCTCGTTATCTTCATCATTGATATCATTACCATCAGTCACCAGGATGTCTCATATCTGTCCCCACCAAATCTTCTGGCTTGACAGTAGGAAGGAGGACTCAATTCTAGCCTTTCAAGGCTGGTAACAAAGTCCGTGGTCTCCAGGTGTGTTTTGTAGGGGGCAGGCTGGAGGTGGGGAAGGGGAAACCCTAAGGCCTGTCTACGGTTGGTTCTGTGGTGCCCCCCGCCTACCTGGGTGGTGCCTCATCCAGCACAGGAATGAACCGAGGTCAGGGTACCCCATGGCCGGGTGTGCTCTCACCAAGCCATGGGCCAAAAAGAGAGTACAATCTCTGACCTTCACATTCTTGTATTGGGTCTAGACCCAGAGTGCGTGTAAAAGTAATTAGAAAAAGATGAGAAGCTTTGTTTAAGATGGCAGCCCCAACCCAGGTGCCACGTTCTTTCCATGTGGTGACACAAGCAGGTCAGCTATAAACCCCAGGCAGCTGCCCACAACCATCCTCTGCACTGTTTACGTTTCTTCAGATCTAGCATCTTCACTAGTATGTTTCCAGATCCTGGCCTCACCTCTATGAAATGGAAATAGCCACTGCTTTAACTATCTCACAGGATTGCTGTGTGAAATAATAATAACTGACATTAATGAAATACTATGTGCCAGCCACTGTGATAAGCAATATTACTTTGTATCATCTCATTTCAACTTTGTAAATAAGCAAATAAATGCAAATTAAAACTGCTGTGAGATACCATTGCATTCCCGTCAGTTGGCAACAATTACACCAGGCGTTGGTGAGACTGTAAAATTGTGCAGCCACTTCCAGGGAAGAGTTTGGCAATATCTAACAAAATAGAGAAGTGTGTATCCTGTGAATGAGCCGTTCTGTCTCAGTTATGTGCCCTAGAAAACTTCTCATACATGTGCCCCTGGAGACATGTACAAGAATTTTCATAAAGCATTGCTTGTGATAGCAAGAAAGTTGAAAATAGTGCAAATGTTCATCATAAAATGGAATATTCTATGGCAATGAAAATAACTACTTAGCAGTACACATACCAGTGTGGATAAAGAAAGCAAGTGATGAAAAAATATAAACACCTAGTATAAGGAAATATAAATGTATATAAGCAAAGTATAGAGAAATCCCTGGGAATGAGCAATCCCAGTTCAGGGCAGCCTTTCTCTCTGAAGAAGGGGTGAAGAGGATGTAAACACACACATAGAAGGGGCCTCCCACTGTATTTATAATATTTAATTTTTTTAAGCTGGGTGGTGGGTACATGGGTGTTTATTATATGAGTTTTTAATGCTATTTTGGGTGTCTTAAATATTTCATAATTTGTTGTTAGAAATAAATTACCTTTATTAAAATAAAATAAGCAAATAAAATTGGTTTAAACCTCTTGGAAGTCAGAACCTGCTGGAAAGGACCTCTTGTCCCCCTTGGGGACAGGCCAGTAGAACAGGAAGGCCAGCTCTGGTTCCAGCCGCCAGCCCCAGAGGAAGGTACCCTGTGCACAGACTCGTACTCTGGCATGAATTCCAGGCAAAGGAAGGGTCAAGAGGACGGGACAAGAGCCGACAGAGAGCACAAAGCCCTGGGATCAACAAAGGTCCCGTCACGAGGTGGGGGAAATGATAGATTTATATATTTAATGAAAGGGTAACTCTGGAGGAGTAATAAAAATATGGTCAACTAGGAAGGTACTTTTTTTTTTTTTTTTTAAATCTACTCTCTGGAGCTCTTGCTCTGGCACAATTCTTTTGTTAGATCAGGTAATATTTTTGAAAAACAGCATTACAAAAGGTTAAATGTAGAACAGATGTAAGTTATAAAATACAAGCTGATCAAAGCTGAGATTTTGAGACAGATATGTTAGCAAATGATGATAAATCCGTCCCAGTAGGACTGTAAGAAGCAGACAAATGTAACTATGGAAGAGTGAAAGTCAAGGGTTGCGACTGGGGGGCAGGGCACAGAGTGAAAACGAATGTTGGCACTGATGTCGGTGAACTCACGCAGAACATCAAGGAATCTGTGCCGAGACAGGACAAACATCATGGACACAATATACTGCAGTTTTTAAAAAGAATAACCAAATTCCTAGATTTTAAATAATCCTATTATGGATTCAGATCCCCAAATCTCAGCGATCTCTCTTTATACCAATTTCTGACTCTGGATTTCAAACTTTTCAAGAGACAGAGGCTGAGTTCTGCTGTAAAGCTTTAAAAATCAGCTTTAGAATTCGGGCACCTACACTTCTCATTAAAAAGCCAGATAATTTATAGTCACATCATTAAACCGCTTCCTCAGCCTACCATGATAAACTTATCATTTGGGGGGAGATTTCAACAAAACGTTACAACTCCTTTCTGGGAAGACGGCAGAGAAGCAAAATTAAATAAATCAAGCCTCTCTGTGTCAATAAATGAAGCCCATGAGAAGTAAACTATTTACTGAGGCTTAAGTGAAACAGAAAACATTTAAAGATCAAGAAAAAAGAGGGTAATTGTTCAGGCTGTCAGCAGGGGACCGCTGTGATAATTTGATCTGAACTCTGCTAACAAATGACCCAGCCGTTCTTCCAACTTTAGTATCTGTTTATGCTCCTACAAATTGAAACCCCACCGCTCAACTGCACAGAACAGGACCTGGTACAATAGCACATCGGCCCGACGATTAGTTCAAGCTGGGGATGGATTAGCCGTCCATCCCAGGCCTCCAAGCTCTCCAGAATATTTTGTCTTTCCCTGCTGAGGTAAAAGGGTGCAGACATATGCAACTAATAAAGAAACAGGCTTCTATGGACTGGAGGTTGAGTGGAAGGAATGCAGAACAAAACTATAAAATAATAATAGACAAAGGGGCAGTGAGGACCAGGGAACTCAATACCTCTTCTGCTTGCCCAGGCAGGGCTGTAGCACCAGCGTCCCCACAAGTTTTTAAAACGAACGGGGGTCTGTTTTGTGTGAGATCTACAGTCGCACGGTTGTGGGCCAGGCGTGCTAGTGTTTGCGACTGACATGAGATCAAAAGCCTGATAAATGAGAGGAAAGGGAATGCTTGACCCACTAAACCATATTCTACAAGAATCCTAGGCTTTTAAAGTAATAAGAAAGGCCATAAATTACAGTGTCTTGGGTATATTCTGATATATTCTGATGCACATGAATGTTATTTGTATGTAATATTTTTGATAGATTCATGAGCAAATGAATGTTTAAGAATCAAGTCCTCTTTTAGAATTCTGCATCTAGAGTCAGTGCACATGTGGAGAAAAGCAACTTATCTTCCTGGGCTTTCAGAAGCTAAAAATAATAAGTAAAAAAATATACTTTAAATAAATGAGAGCAAATTCAAAATGATACCATTCATCTACTGCTTCTTACATCAATAATGAGTCACATTTAGGAAGGAAACTTCACGACTGAATGAAAAAGCAAAGAGAAATAAAGAAATACAGTAGTTTAGCATAGGATCAGAAACATGCGCCATGGATTCGAGGCCTTTCTCCACCATAACGAGCTGTGTGAACTTGGTCAATCAGTTCACTTATTAGCCAAGACTCTTCAAATCTCCGTTTCCTCATGTGTAAATAATAATAGTCTCTGCATCCTGTGCTATTGAGAAGGCCAAAGGAGATGGTGTATATATAAAGCACAGCCACTAGTACATGGTAAGTGTTCAGTAGACATTAGGGAAGGTTTTGTTGATGTGGTTATTATAATTGTCAACAAAAGTCTGGATGGGTTTATAGATGGAAGGATGGAAAGGAAGTTTTGATTAATCTACCAAAAAAATAATACTAAGCTCTGCTGAGAAATCAGAAAGCTTGTGGAAACAATTATTACGTACAAAGGAAGCCATTGCAAAAGTTTCCTACTAATTGGATTGTTTCATTGACCCTTCTTTTGTGCTTCTGCTGTTTTCCAAATTTTCAAACCATTTGCCCCAACCTACTCTGAGGCAGCACTGGCAAACTTTCCGGCAGAGGGTACTGGCCCCATTGAAAGGTGGGAAGCCATTTTGAAAATGGCTGACTTAATTATCCTGAAGAAAACACTCATGCTAGCCACTAGGACAAAAAATATTTATTTGTGTTCAGGCAAATTTGCCTTCAGATCAAAAGCATCTCAAGATAGCAAATGCTTTGCCTGCTAGGATATTTCCAGATAAGACAATTACTTGCTAAAACCAAAATAACTCAAAAAGTTATGCATTGAGGGTGATGGAGAATGAAAAGAAAAGTTCCCCTCAAGCCTTTCATCCTCAGCTCACCCAGTGGTTCTCAACCAAAGGCAATTTTGCTCCCCAGGGAATGTGTAGCAATGTCTGGAGACATTTTTGTTTGTCACCACTGGGGGGAGTGGGAGGTGAGGGTTGCTACTGGCGTATGGGATGCTGCTAGACACTCAGCAGCCCCCACAACAAAGAATTGTCTGACTCCAAGTGTCAATAGTGACATGGTTGGGAAACCCTGATCTGGACACAAGCACAACACTGGTTTTCCTTTTGGCTTAGCTTGGCTGTTGATTCTAAAGATGTGATGTTGTTGAGTCTAAGTGTCAGCAAATTAAATAAAAAAAATAATGAACAAAAGCTGCTCTTGGCTGACTAAGCTTCACTCAGGAAAGAGAGAAAACAGGTGCTGAGAATACAAGATCAATTTTCTAGTCCTAAACTCCAGAGAAAACAGCATGATCAGAAAATTGTCCAGCTCTTCCTAAAGTGGAGAAGCAATGGCCAGAGACTGAATACTTGCAGCTGTACTTAGAATCCCCAAATCTGCTGGAAATTAACTACACGTGGTGGCTAAGTAGATTGGGTGGGAAAGGAGCACAGAACTCAGTCAGTTGATCCTGTTGTGTCACTTTGGGCAAATTCACCATTGCATTGTGGATGACTTTCTGGGTCTCGCTTTCTCATCTGCAAATCAAAGCTAACTCTATCCACCTTACAAGACTGTGATGAAGATTTAGTTAAATAATGTATCTAAAGTGTGATATTCTTAACCTCAGCAATGGAATCCATACTGCACAAAGTGCCCAGTAGATGTTGCATTAAGTTCTAAAGTTAAATAACATTTATTAGCTTAACTAATAGATAAGCAAATTATCTATTATTTTTCTTTTATTATTATGTCTAGAGTCACCATGATTTGTATGGATTACCCCACTTAAGCCTTCTATTCTTATCCCCACTTTACAGATGGAGGAACTGAGTCTCAATCATTACATGTGTACTTAGTGGTAGAGGCGGGGTTTGAACCCCGAGCAGTCTAGTGCCAGAGTCCACACTACTAACCACTAGTCTGCCACCCCACCACATTTAAAGAGGTCAGGGCTGAAAGAAACATTAGAGATCATTTGGACAACCCTCCTAATTTCTCAAATGGACAACTGAGTCCCACAGGGACTAAGCAGTTCGCTTGTGATAAAGCTGATGTGGAAACTGGGGGTGGTGTGGGGTCCTGACTCCCGTTTCTTCCAACAAAGAACTGCTGTGCATTTTTTTTTTTTTTCAAAATCAGATACCATTTTCCCAGCACAGGGTAAACACAGGACAAATCACTTAACGTGTGTATCTTAATAACCTGACTTGACTGAGATGAATGAATTCACATTCAGTCATCATATAAGCCTATTAAATATTCTGGGAGGCTGCAGTATACATTTTAATGGATGTTGAAACACCGAGCTTGTGTGTTTATGGCTCTCTTAATCTTGCCAGTTTTACTAATATGATTAGTTTGGAAACCATTTCACATTGAGACTTAGACATCAACATCCAGCACAGAAGTTTCTAGAATATTTTGCTCCTTGATTTTTTTTTTTTTTTAAGAATGGAATATTTGGATCTCAACTATGAGCTCATTAGGGACAGAAAAACACAAGTGGCTGACAGCACTTGACTTCAGCAGCTCTGAGGGATTCCTGGGTGGGATCTGCCTTTGTTCACTGGGAAACGTCCTCCTTCATGGTTGTGCGTTGTGCTACCTCCGTTTGGGGGGAACTTCACGAACTGATATCCCTGGCTACACCCAAGTTTCCAGGCATGAGGATCCACAGGGCACAAAGTGAGATGTCCCCAACCCTGCCTTTTTACAGCCTCTGCCTGATACTTATCAGAACATCCATGGTGCAATGGTGAACGGCAGCCAAATGAGCAGCTCACAGCATCTGGGAAAATGATTGAAAGCAGCCAAGTGCCACAGTGAGAGTTGTTTGTTCTGGGAATGGAAGGAGGAAATTGTCAGAGGAAGTGAAATAGGAAATGAAGAGATCAAAGGCAGGAGGAAATGAGATTGAATTGAGCCCTTTTTGGATTCAACTTTGCACTCTTAACTCATGGGAGGCAAAAAGATTAGCCTTTAAACAGCTGGAGTTAGGGAGATACACTTTCCAACGGGTGCATCCTGGACACCGGGAGCTCCCACATCCCACCCCACAAATGCGCTGTGGCTGGGGAGATGAGGGAAACCAGACCCATTTCCCACAGAGAGTCTAGCAGTGACTGATCCAAGCAAATCTCAAATGCCTATACCCACAATACTCTTAAAACTCTAGGATATAATGGGTATGTAGAACCGGAGCCCAACTCTTGCCCCAGAAGGTCATGAGGTCTCACCCAGAACCAACCACATTTGCTGTGCGCAGTGTGGGAAATGTGGTTTCCAAAAGGCAGAGTTTGTGATGGGATGGGACTCCAGGAGGTTGTGGGGTGATGAACTGCAGAGAATCAAGCCCTAGTGGTGATCCTTTCCCCTGGCCTGAATCTCTGGTCATCTGAGTCTTTGTAAAGACCAAGAGGCACCTGTCTAATTCCCATCTTAGAGTTTATACCTATGCTTTCCAGTTGGGGCTTTGGTCCCTCAGCCCATGGGGATGCAGATCTTTCAATAAGAAATAGTTATTAATCACCTAGAGGAAGACAGGTGCAGAAGTGAACAAAACAGACAAACATCTCCACTTTCATGGAGCAACAGGCAACCAAATGAGACCGATAGGTTATATCTGCGGAATGTTTCATGGTGATAAGTACTAAGGAGAAAATTAAACCAGGGAAGCAAGACAGGGAGTGTTTTAGAAAGGGAGGCCAGAGACCCCCCCACCCCCAAGGAGGTGATATTTGAGCAAAGCCCTGAAGGAGGTGAGTTAACGAGCCTGGGGGAATATCTGGGAAGAGAGCTTCTCTCCTACCCTCCTCTTCTTGCAGTAAACCCACATCCACATTCTTCTGAGCTTTTCTAAGAGGTTTTACTTCTAGAAAACTGGGAAAACATGTAAGACAGAAACAACAGCAACAAAAGGTGTTCTCCTGCTGTAGGATCTCCCAAAGGCCCACTGAGATGCTAAAAATGGGACTTTGGGTGCCTATCTCTAAACACTAAAGCCAGACCAAGCTGCATTCCAGAGAAGCCAGCCAGTGGGTCTTCAGTCCTGAGCATCTCACCTGAGGGAGAAGTGGGGCAGTGGGCAGGGATGGAGATGGATGGGTGGGAAGCAGGCCTGGGCCTGGAGGAGCATCCAAGCGGTTGGGATGGTGTCTGTCCTTCCCTCACCACCTCCCGCTATGCCTCTGCAGACCCTGTTGGGTTGATGAGACTGTGGATCTGGGGTGGGAGTAGGATTGTTCCAAGTGGTAAAGAAATCCCAACAGGCAGAGCTGAGGCAGAAGAATGAGGACAGGAGGGTGATTCTCAGGGCCACTATTCTGGGGAGACTTATACATATAGCATATAAAGAATGAGGCTCTGGGTTAGCAATGGCTGCCATCCCTGCTCTCTGGATCCAAATGCTGCTTTTAGAAACCTGGCTGTTGCTCCACAGCTTTGCACAATAAAGCATGAGGAGGTTTGTGATATCAACAAGTAATGCTGAGATAAAACACACACATGCACACACACACTGGATCAGAGAGGTGAAAGTCATTACCTAGAGCACGTGGTAATTAGTTCGATACCCATGATGCAACTGGGATCTGTGATTTCCAGGTCTGCAGAGGCTCAAATCCTGCCATCTCTTGGTTGCTTGGTGTCTGAATAGCAGGTGAAATTTAGACATTATCTGATACCCCCATTCCTTGTCTGAGGACAGTTTGAAATTGACCTTCTTGGTTATTTCCACTTCTCTCTCTGGAAATCCAAATAGGTGTTGACTCAGGTCTCACATCCATTAAGAACTAGACTAGATTATCTCTCACCGTGTACACTCTGCAGAGGACACTGTCATCCAAGGCACTGGCTCCTCATGATGGTTTCTGGCACTGAGGACCTGTTTCCACAGCATCAGCTCACCACTTGCCACATGCTGTCCCGACTCAGAGCTGGAACCAGCCCTAACATGATTCCCAACCATACCCTACCCCCAACACATGCACGTGTACGTGCGGACGCACGCACACACACACACACATGCATGCGCGCACACACATGCACACACACACACACACATGCTGAGGGTCTGGGGTGATAAAAGAGAAGGACTAGCTAGAGATTTGGATCACAGTTGTATAAAGGACTTCCCAACAGCCATTTCTACTCTTATGAATTTGTCACTCCCAACCCTCAGGGAGTTTTCAGTGACCAAGTCACCCCACATAGCTAGCATTTGATCATTTCCTCTGTCCTCTTCCCCTCCTGCCTTGCTGTCCCAGGGAACTGCGAATTCACCAACTCCTGCCCTCACCAACTTCTGCTCTCACCCTCAGGTCCAGAAAATCTACCATTGGCAACCCCATGTCTATCGAGGTATTCAGCAGAAGTCCAAGACATTCTTGTTAGAAAGATTCATCATCCTTGGAAAGCAACCCGCATTTCAGATACAGAGCAATTAGCCCCATTATTTGGGGGCTGAAATGGGCTAATCCCATGGCAGGACAACTTTGGTCTACTCTATGAAGCCCCGCATGGTACCAGGACACAACCACCACTAACATGGGCTTCCTGGCTTCAGTTAAGCTTCAAATGCTGTTGGAGCAAGTCTGGGGGAGACCTCGCAGGGACCTAGGGGAACATGAGGCTCTGAGCACCCACAGGAAGGTGGGGAGTTGTCACCGGTCTGTGATGAGAGCCAAGAATAAGCACTAAAAAAATATTTTGCTGGCCTTTCTCCCTGTTTTTTGTCTCTTAAGATCTCACCCATTTGTGGTGGCTATCTGTTATTTTCCACCCAGCATCTTTTATTTCAGGAACACTCAGACACATCTGAGACTGCCGATCACATGGCCCCAGCTCCCAGGCTGTGGTGATAGGCACGAAGCTCGAGCTAGCCAGTTGGGTACAGTGACAGCCCGTTAGATGAATCTCACATCTTCGCTCGAGCTTGGGAAAGAGGTATATTCTTGTCTCTGAGTTCTAGCTAAAAGGATGTTGTAAATATCTCAGGCCTTGTTTCTACCTGTGGGAGATGGGGGAAGTGTCTATGTGTGTGTGTGTGGGGGGGTATCTAAGTGGCTCAGTTGGGGTGCTCAAGCATTTTCAGACTTGTCACCCAGGATTTCTGCCCTCGCTGCTGTGTGTCACAAGAGCAAATGGTGCCTTGATGTCCATGGCTTTTCCCTTCTCTCCAGGCCAGGTTCCTCAACTCTCTTTCCTGTTGTCCATCCTTCAGTGCACGTCCCCTCATCTGTTCCTGATGGTCATCTGCCCTCTGGCTTTAATGCCCGAGTCCAGTAATCCTGAGTTTCCCATACTTCAGTCATGGATACGTCACCCTCACTTCTGTTTTTGCTATAACCACCTACCCTCTAGGCTACTGATTACTTACTATTTTTCTTTAAGTAAGCTTCCTACTTTTACTTAAATGGTTTATTTTAAAAGACAACATTATATCGTAATTGTAAATTGAAAACCAATGGCACTTGGCATAAATAGAATGGAATAAAGAAACATAAAAGTAGTATTGTTAATAGTATTAGCTGAAGTTGTGCCCTGAAAACTGCCCTTTTCTTGTTTAAAGGGAAACTGGCAAGAATTGGCCAAGTATTAAAGGCATATTAGCACCAAACTTCCTCTTATTGTTATGAGAATAATTGAGAAGTATCAAAAAGAGTTAACCCTCTCATTAATTCATTAATTATTGGGGTTTCATGTGCCACCTAAAATCACTTGAGTGCCACCAGGACTCTGGGAAACGTTGAACTAATCAATAGTCAGTATCTATGCCCTTATATTCAATCTGCCCTTGTTCTGTGCTCATCTTTTTTCTCTAACTAGACTGTAAGTCTCTCAAATGTAGAGACAGACTCATACTTCTTAATAGTTCTGTCCAAGAACTAACAATTGTAGAGCTGATAATAGCTACTCAATAAACGCTTATTGCCCTGATCAGATCTAGCTGCATGTTATTAATTTTCTTTGCATGTTTGTGTGTGTGTTTGTGTGTGCATATGTGTGTTTTTTGTTTGGTATGTAGAAAGGGTTGTACAACTCATTTTAACTTTGCACTAAAAACTTTTCTTAATGTCTTTTCGTCCCCTGTTACCTTGTCAAACTTCTAAGTTTGTTAAGTTTATAAGTTTTAATTGATATCTTTCTTTTTTTTTTTTTTTTTTTATACTTTATTTTTTTTATTTTTTTTTTTGTTTTTTATTTATTTATTTATTTATTTATTTAAATTTTATTTTGTCGATATACATTGTAGCTGATTAATGCTCCCCATCACCAAAACCTCCCTCCCTTCTCCCTCCCCCCCTCCCCCCCAACAATGTCCTTTCTGTTTGCTTGCTTGTTGTATCAACTTCAAATAATTGTGGTTGTTATATCTTCTTCCCCCCCCCCGTTTGTGTGTGTGTGTGTGTATGTGTGTGTGTGAATTTATATATTAATTTTTAGCTTCCACCAATAAGTGAGAACATGTGGTATTTCTCTTTCTGTGCCTGACTTGTTTCACTTAATATAATTCTCTCGAGGTCCATCCATGTTGTTGCAAATGGCAGTATTTCATTCGTTTTTATAGCTGAGTAGTATTCCATTGTGTAGATGTACCACATTTTCCGTATCCACTCATCTGATGATGGGCCTTTGGGCTGGTTCCAACTCCTGGCTATTGTAAAGAGTGCTGCGATGAACATTGGGGAACAGGTATACCTTCGACTTGATGATTTCCATTCCTCTGGGTATATTCCCAACAGTGGGATGGCTGGGTCGTATGGTAGATCTATTTGCAATTGTTTAAGGAACCTCCATACCATTTTCCATAGAGGCTGCACCATTTTGCAGTCCCACCAACAATGTATGAGAGTTCCTTTTTCTCCGCAGCCTCGCCAGCATTTATCGTTCATAGTCTTTTGGATTTTAGCCATCCTAACTGGGGTTAGATGGTATCTCAATGTGGTTTTGATTTGCATTTCCCGGATGCTGAGTGATGTTGAGCATTTTTTCATATGTCTGTTGGCCATTTGGATATCTTCCTTAGAGAAATGCCTACTTAGCTCTTTTGCCCATTTTTTAATTGGGTTGCTTGTTTTCTTCTTGTAAAGTTGTTTGAGTTCCTTATATATTCTGGATATTAATCCTTTGTCAGATGTATATTTTGCAAATATTTTCTCCCACTCTGTTGGTTGTCTTTTAACTCTTTTAATTGTTTCTTTTGCTGTGCAGAAGCTTTTTAGTTTGATATAATCCCATTTGTTTATTTTTCCTTTGGTTGCCCGTGCTTTTGGGGTCGTATTCATGAAGTCTGTGCCCAGTCCTATTTCCTGAAGTGTTTCCCCTATGTTTTCTTTAAGAAGTTTTATTGTCTCAGGGTGTATATTTAAATCCTTAATCCATTTTGAGTTGATTTTAGTATACGGTGAGAGGTATGGATCTAGTTTCATTCTCCTGCATATCGATATCCAGTTATCCCAGCACCACTTGCTGAAGAGGCAGTCCCTTCCCCAGTGAATAGGCTTGGTGCCTTTGTCAAAGATCAGATGGCAGTAAGTGTGTGGGTTGATTTCTGGATTCTCTATTCTATTCCATTGGTCAGTGTGTCTGTTTTTATGCCAGTACCATACTGTTTTGGTTATTATAGCTTTGTAGTATAGCTTAAAGTCAGGTAGTGTTATGCCTCCAGCTTTATTTTTTTTGCTCAGCATTGCTTTGGCTATTCGTGGTCTTTTATTGTTCCATATAAATGTCTGAATAGTTTTTTCCATTTCTGAGAAAAATGTCTTTGGAATTTTGATGGGGATTGCATTGAATTTGTATATCACTTTGGGTAGTATGGACATTTTCACTATGTTGATTCTTCCAATCCAAGAGCATGGAATATCTTTCCATCTTCTTGTATCCTCTCTAATTTCTCTCAGCAGTGGTTTGTAGTTCTCATTATAGAGATTTTTCACCTCCTTGGTTAACTCAATTCCTAAGTATTTTATTTTTTTGGTGGCTATTGTAAATGGGCAGGCTTTCTTGATTTCTCCTTCTGCATGTTCAGTATTGGAGAAAAGAAATGCTACTGATTTTTGTGTGTTGATTTTGTATCCTGCTACTGTGCTGAAATCATTTATCAATTCCAAGAGTTTTTTTGTAGAGGTTTTAGGCTGTTCGATATATAGGATCATGTCATCTGCAAACAGGGACAGTTTGACTTCATCTTTTCCAATCGGGATGCCCTTTATTTCCTTCTCTTCTCTGATTGCTCTGGCTAGTACTTCCAACACTATGTTGAATAGGAGTGGTGAGAGTGGGCATCCTTGTCTGGTTCCTGTTCTTAAAGGAAAAGCTTTCAGCTTTTCCCCATTCAGGATGATATTGGCAGTGGGTTTGGCATATATGGCTTTAATTATGTTGAGATACTTTCCCTCTATACCTAACTTATAGAGGGTCTTTGTCATGAATGAGTGCTGAACTTTATCAAATGCTTTTTCAGCATCTATAGAGATGATCATATGGTCCTTGTGTTTGAGTTTATTAATATGGTGTATCACATTTATTGATTTGCGTATGTTGAACCAACCTTGCATCCCTGGGATGAATCCCACTTGATCGTGATGAATAATTTTTCGTATGTGTTGCTGTATTCTGTTTGCTAGTATTTTAGTGAGGATTTTTGCATCTATATTCATCAAGGATATCGGCCTGTAGTTTTCTTTTTTGGTTATATCTTTACCTGGTTTTGGTATCAGGATGATGTTTGCTTCATAGAATGAGTTTGGGAGATTTGCGTCCGTTTCAATCTTTTGGAATAGTTTGTAAAGAATCGGTGTCAATTCCTCTTTGAATGTTTGGTAAAATTCTGCTGTGAATCCATCTGGTCCTGGGCTTTTCTTTGTTGGGAGCCTTCTGATAACAGCTTCAATCTCCTTTATTGTTATTGGTCTGTTCAAATTTTCTACGTCTTCACGGTTCAGTTTTGGGAGCTTGTGTGTGTCCAGAAATTTATCCATTTCCTCCAGATTTTCAAATTTGTTGGCGTATAGTTGTTTATAGTAGTCTCGAATGATTCCTTGTATTTCAGATGAATCAGTTGTAATATCGCCTTTTTCATTTCTAATTTTTGTTATTTGAGTCTTCTCTCTTCTTTTTTTTGTTAGCCATGCTAATGGTTTGTCAATTTTATTTATCTTTTCAAAAAACCAACTTTTTGATTCGTTGATCTTTTGAATTGTTTTTTGGTTTTCAATTTCATTCAGTTCTGCTCTGATCTTAATGATTTCTTTCCGTCTGCTAACTTTAGGATTGGATTGTTCTTGTTTTTCTAGTTCTTTAAGGTGAAGTGTTAGGTTGTTCACTTGCCATCTTTCCATTCTTCTGAAGTGAGCATTTAATGCAATAAATTTTCCCCTCAATACTGCTTTTGCAGTATCCCACAGGTTTTGGTATGATGTATCATTGTTTTCATTAGTTTCAATAAACTTTTTGATTTCCTGCTTGATTTCTTCTTGGACCCATATGTCGTTAAGTAGAATGCTGTTTAATTTCCATGTGTTTGTATAGTTTCCAGAGTTTTGTTTGTTATTAATTTCTAGTTTTAATCCATTGTGGTCTGAGAAGATACATGGGATAATTCCAATTTTTTTGAATTTATTGAGACTTGATTTGTGACCTAATATGTGATCTATCCTGGAGAATGATCCATGTGCTGATGAGAAGAATGAATATTCTGAGGTTGTTGGGTGGAATGTTCTGTAGATATCTGCCAATTCCAATTGGTCTAGAGTCTTGTTTAGATCTTGTGTTTCTCTACTGATTCTTTGCCTAGATGATCTGTCGAATATTGACAGTGGAGTGTTCAGGTCCCCTGCTATTATGGTATTAGTGTCTATTTCCTTCTTTAGGTCTAATAGAGTTTGTTTTATAAATCTGGCTGCTCCAACATTGGGTGCGTACATATTTATGATTGTTATGTCTTCTTGATGCATCAGTCCTTTTATCATTAAGTAGTGTCCCTCATTGTCTCTTTTTATGGTTTTTAGTTTAAAATCTATTTTGTCAGATATAAGAATAGCCACTCCAGCTCGTTTTTCTTTTCTGTTTGCATGGTAAATCTTTTTCCATCCTTTCACTCTTAGTCTGTGTGAATCTTTATGGGTGAGGTGGGTCTCTTGTAGGCAGCATATAGTTGGGTCCTGCTTTTTGATCCAGTCAGCCAGTCTGTGTCTTTTAATTGGGGAATTTAAGCCTTTTACATTAAGAGTTGTTATTGAAAGGTGTTGATTTATTCCTAGCATTTTATTGGTTGTTTGGTTGTCTTAGGTGTCTTTTGTTCCTTGCTTTCTGATTTACTGTTTGGTTTCTTTGTTTGTTGGTTCCTTAGGTTGTAGATAGTGTTTTTGTTAGCTTGTTTTCTCTTCATGAATGCCATTTTTATTGTACTAGCGGGTTTAGATTTTTCTTAGGTTTTTATGGCAGTGGTAGTTATTTTTCAGGAACCAAACCCAGTACTCCCTTGAGGATTTCTTGTAAGGGTGGTCGTGTGGTAGTGAACTCCCGCAGTTTTTGTTTGTCTGAGAAATATACTATTTGCCCCTCATTTCGGAAGGATAGCCTTGCAGGGTAGAGTATTCTTGGCTGGCAATCTTTGTCTTTTAGTATTTTGAAAATATCATCCCATTCCTTTCTAGCTTTTAGGGTTTGTGATGAAAAGTCTGATGTTAACCTGATTGGGGCTCCCTTATAGGTGATTTGACGCTTCTCTCTTGCAGCTTTTAAGATTCTTTCTTTGTCTCTGAGTTTTGCCAATTTGACTATGACATGTCTTGGAGAAGGCCTTTTTGGGTTGAATACGTTTGGAGATCGTTGAGCTTCCTGGATCTGAAGATCTGTGATTTTTCCTATACCTGGGAAGTTTTCTGCCACTATTTTGTTGAATATGTTTTCAATGGAATCTCCATTTTCCTCCCCTTCTGGAATACCCATGACTCGGATATTTGAGCGCTTGAGGTTGTCTGATATCTCTCTCAGATTTTCTTCCATGTCCTTGATTCTTTTTTCTTTCTTTTTGTCTGCTTGTGTTATTTCAAACAGCCCATCTTCAAGTTCAGAGGTTCTCTCTTCAACTTCGACAAGCCTGCTGGTTAAACTCTCCGTTGTGTTTTTTATTTCGCTGAATAACTTCTTCAGTTCAGCAAGTTCTGCTACATTTTTTTTCAGGACATTGATTTCCTTGTATATTTCCTCTTTCAGATCCTGTATACTTTTCCTCATTTCATCATGATGTCTAGCTGAGTTTTCTTGTATCTCATTCAGTTTCCTTAGAATTATCACTCGAAATTCCTTGTCAGTTATTTCAAGGGCTTCTTGTTCTATAGGATCTAGAGTATGAGATTTATTAACTTTTGGTGGTGTACTTTCTTGATTTTTTGTATTTCTGGTGTCTTTTTTTTGGTGTTTATTCATTGTGGCAGGGGGTTTCACAGTCCACCGGTTTGAGACTAATGACTAACTAGGATGTTGCTGTGGTTGCCAATTTGGTATGGCTCCCGCCTTGACTGCTCAGTTGGCCTCTAGTGTCTTGTGTGTGTGGTTGCCTCGGGTCTTGGGCTTCTCCGGGGATCCACCTTTCAGGTCAGCTTGTACTCTGCTGGGCTGGTGGATCACGTACCACAGGGTGTGTGATCTCTGTTGAGCTTTCACTTTCTGTACAGGACTTCTCCCCGTTCCGTGTGCTCTGGCCCAGGCTGTTAGATCGTGCAGTGGCGACCCCACCGGGTGTGTGGTTTCTGTCGAGTCTCCGCCTCCCTGGCCGCACGTCTCCCCCCTCTGTGCACCCTGTGCTGGGCTGGGGCGTGTCTTCTGCACCCCTCGTCTATCAGCTGGGCCTTCAAGACCCTGCTCAGCACCGCCTCGCCCAGGAAGTCTACCAGGTTTCTGCTAGGCACAGACGACCGGTCTCTCTGGGTGCCTTTGTAGCACTGTGTAGATCTTTCTCGGGTCTTGTTCACCTTTGTATCCCCCCGGTATAAACCGAGTCTAGTGCCCGCCTGCAGCCTGCTCTCCGGCAGGTTCAAGCGGACCTGGGAACTCTCCTACCACACTATTCCCAACCAGAAATTCGTTAGGCTTTTTTCCAAACTGGTGGTCGCAGAGATGGTATCTGCCTCCCAGTAACAGGAAGTTTACCGGGGCCGGAGTCCAGGGTGTGGTGGAGTGACAGTCAGCCCGCCCGTACTTCCTAGCCCTCCCAACACTGGTCGGGACGCCCCACACCCCCAGCCCCACCAGAGAACCGCGGAGGGAGTGGGAGAGGAGGCCGGCCCGCAGGGTCCGGAAAGCCCCGCGCCAGGCCAAGCAAATGGGCTCAGTGATGGCCGAGCAGGGCGGAGCTGCCCGCACCTGGGAAAATGGAGGCAGCACCGGGGCAATGAGTGGCCTGGTGGTGCAGGCGGGAGCCGCGTGGGCATCCACCCCCCGAACAGAGCTGTGCCAGGGATCACTCACAGTGCTGTGCCAGTTCGGGCGCTCGCTCTGTCTCTGGTTTGTTGCCTTCCGTGTTCTCGGCGCTGCCGCCTCGGGCTGTTCAGTCGCGGCGCCGCTCGGGCGCTCCCAGGAATCTTCTTTAATGCCGGCCTGAAACCTCGAATCCTGAATAGGGCAGCGGGCCGCCTTCAGTGCGGCCCCAGCCTCCGGGATCCTGGCTGCATCCACAGCAGCCCTGGCGCCGTGTTCCCTGTTTCAAGACTCGCTTTTGCAGCTAAGAATCAGTTCTTTTCCTGCTCCACACTTCAAAGCTGTTGCCTGTAAATGAGGCAGCCTCTCCTGCCGGGGGCAAAGTGGCGTTGAGCCCCCACGACCGGCCAGCAGCAGCAGTCCTCCCTTAAGAGATGGCCAGAGGAAGGTCCACAAGTTTCCCGGCTGCCTGAGGCCCAGTGGCCGCCTTTTCCACCTCAGCTACTCCGCGCCAGCCGCCGCAGCCGCCGCCATCTTGAAACTCAGATTATACTTTTAATTGATATCTTTCAATTTTGAGTTTGGAACTTGAACTCTTGGCAGGCTGTGCTGATATTTTTCTGGAGTTTTCTGGAGTATTACTTTGTTCTTAAGAATCTCTGGATGACAGTAAATCTAATTGTCAGAAATTATTGACTTCATTCTAAAAATCCCAGTGAAGATACTTTAGGACGTAGCATCTCAGTTTCTGCTCAGCTCACAATGTGTTCAGACTATAGTTTCTATTTTCTTTAGGAGTGCAGTGAGACAGATTAGCTTTCTAATACTGACCTCGCAGGACATGATTGGACAATCCAACTTTTTCTATGATGGAATTGATCCGTAATATGGCCCTCATGCTTATGATGACAAATACTGGAATTCTGAATTAGATCTTGAGGTCAATTTTCTTTTTCATGAATATCTTATGGTGAGATCAGGTTTCAGAGGAGAAGGTACATAAAAGCTCATGAGTAATTTTATCTCATTAACAGCCTGGAGAAGTCCCAAGCCTCTCTTCACTATCTTTCCTGGTTTGTTTAGTGGCCTGGTTGGGTGGATGGGAACTGGGGAGGGGAGAAAGCAAGGAAAATTTGTAACAAAAATTGTACTTGAGAACAAAAAATCTTTTTGTGAAGTAAAAAGAGCATAGGTTTTGAGCCTTCTCAGACTAGGAATCATTTTTTAAAAAAAAATTAGTTGATATTTAACATTTAAAGACATGTAAGTCCATATATTGCTATAGTTAAGGGCTGAGAAGAATCTGAAAGAATCCACAGCAGAAGTGATTTGTTAGCAGGAGGTTGAGATCACTAGTGACAATTCATTTCTGTAGAGTAATGTAAACTAATTATCTACAATGCGGAAGCAAGGACTGTGCCTACATGATAAATTACAGAATATTGCATTATAAAAAGAAATATTAATTCATATAACATAAAATTAAAATTGATGACAAACTTTTTCTTTTTACAATTGTTTAATTTTTAAATTACTATCGTCTTACTGTAGCAATCACATACCTCAAGAGGCTCACAAATATGTTTGCCTGAAAGAGCATTCTTTGCAAGAAAAAAACATGGTTACTCAAAAAATGAGTCTGTATTAGCTCTTTCTTCTATTCCATGGAAATCTTATTTTCTCTTTTGGGGAATAAATTTTAATATGTTATTTAGGGGGAGGATTTTTTTCTTAGCATTTTACTGTATTTTTGAATGGAGAAAATCTCTAACTTTTAATAAAGTGTAGAAAGCATAACCATCAAGATAAACACAAAATTCTAAGAATTCACATTCTGACTGGAGGGTTGCACTTTATACTTTCTCTCAATCACAAATTATTATTCGCCACCTTTTTCTGTCCCTGAGCACTTAGGATAAAACTGATAACTTGCTGGAAAGATTACTATCACTTAGTTCTCCCCATAGGTGTGACAGAAAAATGCCTCATTGAATTATTTATTTCTTTGCTGTTCCAAATGAAATTAAAAGTGTAGGTCCAGAATGAGTGGATCTTGCCAAGAATGTCAATAAAGCAGTGACTCTCAAGTCATTGTACTTAGATTGGATTGTGGAGGTGTGGGGGGGCGGGTAACTTTTCCAGGGCACCATGTTGTCAGCTGGTTCTTCACTCAAGCTACCAACCCACTCATTCCTGGATTTCTCCACAGGTTTTACTTCAGTGGCATCCTGGAACCTTTGGGGATTTGGGCATTAAGACCCATAGTCCAAAACAAGTGGACATGGACCATGTGACCCTGCTCCCTTCCCTCCCCTGCCACAGCTGATTGGACCGGAGGTCCTGATCCCAAAACAAAAAATCTCTGTACAGCTATGTGGCACAGTCTGGTGCCATGAGTTCTGCCTAAATCCAGGTGAGGGGGTCGATCAGAGTCCTCTCTTGGGATTATGAGCTGAGAAACTGAATTAGTTAGGTAGTGTTGTGTTGTGGGCTAGTGGCCATGTTGAGTCAATGGAAGTCAACAAAGAGACAGAAAGAGACATAAGCAGATAAGGCAAGAAAAGAAGAGATAAGAAATGGTGTAGCCCATGAGAGAAAGACGAAGAGAGTTGACTCTTTGGCTCCCGATGACCATACCTGGCTGTATGGTCCTTGGATCCCAGGAGACCTTAGTATTCTTACAATAACCCCACCTTCTCATTTGCACTAGCTAGAGTGGGTTTCTGTGCCTGGCAAGCAAAATCACCGTGACCAGCTGACCCTCTGAGGAAGCGCACTGGCTGTTTCTTGATGGCCATCTTCCCTCGGTCTGGATCTGCATGCACACGACTTGTGACTTCTCTCTGCCTTCCTTTGCTGAACCAACAACTGCTCTGTCCTTATGTCTGACACAGGGACCCCTCCCCTAGAAACTGTCCTGACCCCCAAAGTTAGGTGCCCTTCTCCATTCCCATAATCCCTCTGCTGTGGTCTTCGCCATGCCGTGCAGTAATCATCTTATATGTCTGACAGTGAGCTCTGCAAAGGCAAGACTGTAACTTTCTATCTCTTAATTCTCCAACCTGGGACACATTTTTGTTGCAAGACTGAAAGTCTAAAAATCAGCTAATAATCTTGCATACACACTCTTTGACCTGGCACTTAAAACGCTATAATCTTACTCCAATCACGTATTCTGACCTATTTCTCATTACTGAACCCCATATCCTATTCTATTCAATAAAACAAAGATGTCAAGAGCCTACTTATGATGTGCAAAACACCTGGCCGCCAAAGTAGGTGTTTGCTGTTTCTGAATCCTATACCGTAACTTCCTCATTTCAAGGCTTTACTTGCAAAATTATCTCTATCATAAATGAGTTTCCTCCTCCATCTCCAATTGTCAAAATACTACTTCTCCTTCAGAATCCAGCTCAGAAACAAATTCCTTCCCAAGGCCATCTCCTGTCTGCTCGACCTTCCTTCTATCACTTGCAGAAAGGAGAAGAGACTGTCCAGGACCCCCTTGGCACGTTATGCCCACCAGTCTTAAAGCAGTCGGAATAGTCTGACCTGGAGCCTGTCTCATGCCCCTCATTAAAATCATAATCTCCTCAAGGCCAGGAGCCAGGTCTTATCCAGGGCACCCTTCCCCTCCCGACTACTATTAAATAAAGGATTTTTACAACTTAAAGCATCCTTGGGCTAGGAGACCGTAAACCTCTATGGTATTTTATTTTATTCATCTCATCGGAAAGAAGCACATGATAATAAAATAACATATTGCGGATGAAGGAAAAATCCTCCAAAATGAATACCTGCGATGTTCAGGCTAATACCTATTCTTGATCCACAGGCTAGAAGGGTAAGGCAACATCTTACACGTGATGAGTCTCAGATCACTCAGCTTTCACCCTTCAAGAGAAGTTTCAACTATGTTCACTACTCTATACACTAGGTCATCTAAGTGGACTGGTCTATGTTAGAAAATATTTCAACAGATACCGGAATAAAATGGAAATTCTGATTTGCTTAATTAATCAGGACCTGGATTACCAAAGAATCATGCCTGCTGGTCTATTGAAGGGTCATAGCAGTTAAGAAAAACTGGGGGTAGGAGAAAGAAGATCTTTCGTTGTTCAATTTTTTTATGCCTAAGCATTAGTACTTACTATTACTTATGTCCTGAAGAGAGAATGGGTATCGTCTCTGTAAAATAAAATAAAACCAAAACAAAATTACGATAACATATTACTATAAAACACTATTGAACATTTACTATATGCCAGGTATTTATTGTTCAAAGAACTTTATCTATATTAACTCACTTAATCATCACAGCATCCCTGGGAAGTAGGAACTGTCGTGTCCCCATTTTGTAGATGAGTAAAACTAGGCACAGGAAAGATTAAGTGACTTGCCCACTATCAGACAACTGGTAAATGATGGAACTGGGACTTGAACTCCAGCAGGCTGGGCCTCTACGCTGTTACTCTCACCTGCTGTTGTCTACTTTACAGAGCACGTGGGGGATCGGGTTTGCCTGCAGTAGGGATTCTAGACTACAGCTTCATCTGAGAGTAACTTATCACTTGGCTTTGTCCTCTGGAAATGTAGAAGTTTCAGGAATGCATTTCCTTCATTTTTTCTGCCCACTAATGAAATAAATACTGAAATAAAGCAGGTAAAGGATATTTGACCCGTGGCAAACAGGGTAGGATGTCTATTCTCTTTTCCTAATTTTTCATTTCATCCCTCTCTGTATAACCCAGTGGGATCTCCCAAATTCCAGTCACTTCAGTACCCCTGCTGTGTTATTCTTCTTTTGCCAGCCCCTCAATCATTCTCGGCCATGCCTGTTCCCCAAAAGGCTGACCTCTGAGGACTGTATCACCCAGCTCTCCCTTGACGTTGGCTTCTGGCTGGGCTGGCCTGATCGAAGGCACCTGCAGGATGTAGGAAGATGGAAGGAGAGAGAGGTGAGGGTAATTATATCCCTCTCCCCCCAATAGGGCAGCTATCTCCCACCTCCCAAATCCCAGCTCTCACTTGGAAAACCATTTCTTTCCCTCGCTTTTCAGCCCTAGGAGGCTAATGGCTTTGGGATGTCACTAGACCCTAAGTTCTTGCCATTCTTGTTGGTTCCCCTAAGCCCCATCTCTGCAACTAGTCATTTCATTAACCTCTTTCCAGTTCAAACTCTTTGAGCATGCCATCTGTGTCCTGACAGAGCCCCGCCTCTTACAACAATCTTCTTGAATTTGCCTTATCCAAGGACAACTTATATTATTATTTACCAAATATTTTTTCTTCAAATCAATTAGCTTATTTCATATTTAATTATTTTTAAAATAGCCATTCAATCCCTATCATAAACGAGACACCGTGTCCACTTATCCTAAATTGAATACAACCATAAAAAAAAAAAAAAAAAAAGGCAGGGCAAACAATTTAATGTCATTAAACTCTAGTTAGCTGTTATTGCCTCCCAAGGCCCTGAGCCTGAGTCTCATCCACTGTTTAGTAAAAATAGACATGAGCAAGCGTGAAAACGTGTTAAAGACATCCTACCACCAAACTGAGACTTCCTGGTTTGTACAACCAAAGGATCAGGAGAGGATTGCAAAGGGAGTAACTTGCTCATGGTGTGGGGTGTCTCTGTTATTTGATGCCCCATCCAGAAGGCCATTTGTGTCCCAATCGGGATAACACTGTCCCACAGCAACCAATTGCAAGTAGCTAGTGACTCAGTTTGTAGCCTCAAATTATGTCTCTCTGATGAAACTAGAAGATAATAGAACATGCCAGATGATTCTAGAAGATACTTGAAGAGACTACTAACATAAGGAAGCTTAATATTCACTCAGACACTTGCAGGAAATAATCAGCCCTCTTTGAACCCCCCCCCCCCCAACAACAATGAAGATACATGCTCTTTGCTTTCAAGAGAAGTTGGTCTTTCTCTGCTCATATGCTACACAATGCAAACTGGACAAGCAGGAGCAAGTGGGTAGGCCCAAGAGTGTCAGTGTCAACGTGTGTGTGTGCTGAGGGGCATTTTCCTATGAGCAGGATGCAAGGAAGTTAAACTTGACTAAAGCAATCAGTTTAAGATAGACACACAGTGACACTACTTATTGGCTGGTGAGGATGTTACAAACAACATCAACACATTTCTCTTACACAGTCTGACAGCCATGAACTATTAATTGCACAATGTGAGCAGCAGCAGTGTTTATCAGAGATATACATTCTTAGGTGGTGCTCCAGCTTGGTGCAAAACATTCATTTAAAGCATGTCCAAGGGCTTTCTTTTGTAACATTCACCCAACCCTGTTGTTCCTGCTGTGTTTTATTAGGCAAATATAAAATTAACAACATAGCAATAATTATTTCCTAAACTGGTTCCAACACAAATTTCCAATTTGAGGTCAGATGTATTGCCTAATAAAATTTTTACAGCCACAGTCAAACTGTGGTAG
The DNA here is from genome assembly GCF_027409185.1 of Cynocephalus volans. Classification (NCBI taxonomy): domain Eukaryota; kingdom Metazoa; phylum Chordata; class Mammalia; order Dermoptera; family Cynocephalidae; genus Cynocephalus; species Cynocephalus volans. The sequence continues at coordinate 76,806,619 of NC_084469.1, read as the reverse complement.
TTAATTCCTGGAAAATAAATTCTTAATTCACCAGAATTAGTTTTAAGTCTTGATTCATCCCATAAAGATGAGTGTATATTACTGCAGTTTATACAAAATGTTCACATAGTAATATCCAATATAATAGCTTGCATAATTTCAGCTAATTCAATGTTAGAGGTATTTGACCTACTTATACTTTCACTGAAGCACACATCAGGGCTTTAAGATCATTGGGTCTGATCTTTCTAAATTGCCCTTTCCCGAACTGCATAAGTATTGCTTAATGCTATGCAGCTAAACATGGAATCATGTCAAAGAGGAAAGAATAATTAGAATATCCATGAAGCAGGATTCTATTTATACTCCTATTGCTACCAGTCATTTGTTACTTTAAGACCTATGCCTGAATCACAGACTCTGAGCCACTGCTCTGAACTGCAAAATTCACACACACTGAGTTGCAGAATTCAAAACTTACTTCAACTGCTTAGGTTCCCAGTGAGTAATTTTTAAAAAATTAAAATGATAAATTAAGAAATAATACTAATAGCGCATAGTTACAGCACCTACTATGTGCCAGGCCCTATTCTGTTTTACGTATGTTGACTTTTTTTTTTTTTTTTTTTTTAATTTTATTTTGTCGATATACATTGTAGCTGATTAATGCTCCCCATCACCAAAACCTCCCTCCCTTCTCCCTCCTCCCCTCCCCCCCAACAATGTCCTTTCTGTTTGCTTGTTGTATCAACTTCAAATAATTGTGGTTGTTATATCTTCTTTCCCCCCCCCCGGTTTGTGTGTGTATGTGTGTATGTGTGTGTGTGAATTTATATATTAATTTTTAGCTCCCACCAATAAGTGAGAACATGTGGTATTTCTCTTTCTGTGCCTGACTTGTTTCACTTAATATAATTCTCTCGAGGTCCATCCATGTTGTTGCAAATGGCAGTATTTCATTCGTTTTTATAGCTGAGTAGTATTCCATTGTGTAGATGTACCACATTTTCCGTATCCACTCATCTGATGATGGGCATTTGGGCTGGTTCCAACTCTTGGCTATTATAAAGAGTGCTGCGATGAACATTGGGGAACAGGTATACCTTCGACTTGATGATTTCCATTCCTCTGGGTATATTCCCAACAGTGGGATGGCTGGGTCGTATGGTAGATCTATTTGCAATTGTTTAAGGAACCTCCATACCATTTTCCATAGAGGCTGCACCATTTTGCAGTCCCACCAACAATGTATGAGAGTTCCTTTTTCTCCGCAGCCTCGCCAGCATTTATCGTTCATAGACTTTTGGATTTTAGCCATCCTAACTGGGGTTAGATGGTATCTCAATGTGGTTTTGATTTGCATTTCCCGGATGCTGAGTGATGTTGAGCATTTTTTCATATGTCTGTTGGCCATTTGGATATCTTCCTTAGAGAAATGCCTACTTAGCTCTTTTGCCCATTTTTTAATTGGGTTGCTAGTTTTCTTCTTGTAAAGTTGTTTGAGTTCCTTATATATTCTGGATATTAATCCTTTGTCAGATGTATATTTTGCAAATATTTTCTCCCACTCTGTTGGTTGTCTTTTAACTCTTTTAATTGTTTCTTTTGCTGTGCAGAAGCTTTTTAGTTTGATATAATCCCATTTGTTTATTTTTCCTTTGGTTGCCCGTGCTTTTGGGGTCGTATTCATGAAGTCTGTGCCCAGTCCTATTTCCTGAAGTGTTTCCCCTATGTTTTCTTTAAGAAGTTTTATTGTCTCAGGGTGTATATTTAAATCCTTAATCCATTTTGAGTTGATTTTAGTATACGGTGAGAGGTATGGATCTAGTTTCATTCTCCTGCATATCGATATCCAGTTATCCCAGCACCACTTGCTGAAGAGGCAGTCCCTTCCCCAGTGAATAGGCTTGGTGCCTTTGTCAAAGATCAGATGGCAGTAAGTGTGAGGTTTGATTTCTGGATTCTCTATTCTATTCCATTGGTCAGTGTGTCTGTTTTTATGCCAGTACCATACTGTTTTGGTTATTATAGCTTTGTAGTATAGCTTAAAGTCAGGTAGTGTTATGCCTCCAGCTTTATTTTTTTTGCTGAGCATTGCTTTGGCTATTCGTGGTCTTTTATTGTTCCATATAAATGTCTGAATAGTTTTTTCCATTTCTGAGAAAAATGTCTTTGGAATTTTGATGGGGATTGCATTGAATTTGTATATCACTTTGGGTAGTATGGACATTTTCACTATGTTGATTCTTCCAATCCAAGAGCATGGAATATCTTTCCATCTTCTTGTATCCTCTCTAATTTCTCTCAGCAGTGGTTTGTAGTTCTCATTATAGAGATTTTTCACCTCCTTGGTTAACTCAATTCCTAAGTATTTTATTTTTTTGGTGGCTATTGTAAATGGGCAGGCTTTCTTGATTTCTCCTTCTGCATGTTCACTATTGGAGAAAAGAAATGCTACTGATTTTTGTGTGTTGATTTTGTATCCTGCTACTGTGCTGAAATCATTTATCAATTCCAACAGTTTTTTGGTAGAGGTTTTAGGCTGTTCGATATATAGGTGTATGTTGACTTTTTAATCCTTACAACAATCCCAGGAGGCAGGAGGTTTTATTATACTCATTTTACAAATGAGGAAGTAGAGGCAGAGAAAGTAAGTAACTTATTATATATGACAAGGTCACAAGGCAAGTGGCAGAGCAGGGATTCAAACCCAGGAAATCCAGCTCTAGAGCCCCTGTGTTTAACCACTCTGCAATATTGTGTAAAATAAAGAATCTTACCAAAAACAAGTAAACGATCAATATTCACCATAGTTAGTAGGTTTCTTCTTTTTCCCCCCCATGTGGTGAGGGAACTGAAGAGGAATGAGACACCTGAAACATTGTTTAAATAAGAAGACAAATAAGAGAATAGTGCACAAGGTTCTCTTTTATGATTTGTCTCTTTAAATATTTTTTTTCTAAGTGTCTGAGACAAACCATTGCATCAGCAAGGATTTGGAAAATTCTCTCTAAGGATAAAACTCACAGCCTCCTAGAAAAGGCCATCTTCTGCAAAACACATGCAGACTGCTTTATTGGTGAGAACCATGCAAGTTCAGTCATGCTTTCTTTGGCTTCTAGAAATAATTTGTTCCTATGCCAGAGTCTTGGCACTGAGTTGAGAGTGGTGGAAAGGGCCAAACTTTTGTACCTTAATAGACCTGAGTTAATTCCTGTTTGGCCACTCCCTAGCTACGTGGCCTGAAGCAAAGTACGTAATGGTCTGTGCCTTCATTTTCCTCATTTGTAAGGGGTTTATATCTATTTTTTCCTGCCCAGTTTATTCACCCTGACTTTTGTTGCACTGATTTCTTTGTCAGTTAGAGTTCTTGAGTTGCAAGCAACAGAAACCAACACTAGCTGACCGAAGCAAAATGAATTCATTGGAGAGACATGGAGTAGCCACATTATGAAATAAAAAGCTAAAAGAACCAGCTGGACCAGGGACAAAAACTAGAGCTGTGCAAAACTACAGCAAAGACTAAATGAGAAAAGGCATGCCAAGTCCACAGTCCTGTGAAAGCCTTCTGTCTTAGGCTTCTTTTCACCAAATTCTTCATCCATTCCAACATGTGCTGTGCGCCTACTCAGCGCAAAGCACCCTGAGCAGTGAGAATGTGAAAATGAATAGCTCAGTCCCTGCCAAGGAGTCAGCAATGCCCTCACCCAGAGTATTATTTTATGTTGTTGAGAAATACCCAAATGAATCATTCATCTCCGAAATAAATGGCTAATGTCAAAACATTTACTGATGCAGACAAAGCTGACTGAAATAAATGGTTGAATAACCCATTGTTTGAAAATCTACAAGAGTAATATATATTACAATCAGATAAATCAAAATTACAAAGGATTTTCTGCTGCTTTTCAAAATGCTTGCCAGAAGTCTGTCAAATGACAGTTAAAGGATAATAAGTTTAACAAGTGGCTGTAGGTTACCTCTAGGGGATGAAACTGGGGAGTAGACGTGAGGTGGAAGGAGGGTGGGGGCAGGGAGGAAGACTAGTTTTCATTTTATAATCTCCTGGAGGGTTCGAATTTTTAAATTGAATTTATGTATTTATTTTATAATAATTCAATAATTAGTTTAAATAAAAATATATTTATCAGTGCACTTTTGGTTTATTAAAACCTCCAGCTTGAGTTAGTTTAGGCAAAAGAGGGGATTTAGTGGCTAATGACTGTAGGCAAGGGAAGGTGGAGGGGGCGAAACCAGGGCCTGGACATTCTCTACCTCTCTATCTCTGTCACTAGCTCTTGTCTCTGCATCTCTCACCGTGCGGCTGTTGTCATGAAGCTATAACCTCTGCTTCTGGCTATTCCTGGCCTCACATCCTCACAGGAAAGGAAAACCATTTTTCTGTCTATTTCCAGTTGGAAAATCCCAGGAGAGGACCCTGACTGGCCTGGCTAAAGGCTCCTGGCCATCTGCAGACTAGGATTGAGAGAGTGTAATTGGCTCAGTTTGGGTGAGGCGACACCCTTCACCAGTCCATGAGGCAGAGAGCAGACACCATGTGACTCTCATTTGATCCACATACAGGACGGTAGAAGCGAGGTTGGGTAATGCCAATCTAGCCATGGAGGGGGTCACTGGGAGCAAGGTGGCTCTCCCAGCGTGTCTCAGAAGTCTCTGACCTGGCTCTGTGGACCCTAGTCCTCATAGGTCTCAAGCCCAGACTCCTGGTTCAAGATTTTAGAAACCAGATGCTCAATCTTGGGCAAGCTTTCTTGTGAGAAAGACTGTCCAAGTCTTTCACACTAAGTCACAAAGTACGCATTGACTTATTCACTTTTCTTGCTTCTCTTCTGAGCCAAATCCCATCAGATAAAGGACAGGACTATAAGCCCCTTGTTTTCTTCTCATCTTTGCATCCCAGTGCTTTGCATTCATACCATAAATATTTATTGAGAACCTACTACGTGCCAGGTACTACTCTAGGTGTTGGGCATGCAGCCACAGGCACAATATGCCTTACTGAACAGGGATTCTAACATATAGACACACACACATATCTTCAATCATTTCAGATTACACGAGGGCTATGAAGAACCTAAAAGCAGGGTATCAGGTGTGGAGGGAGGGCATTTTAGAGAGTATGGTCAAGAATGACCTCTTTGGGGAAGTGACAGAGACCTGAGTAGAGTGAGAGATGGTGTGTTTTCTGGACAGACACAACAGCATGTCCAAAGGCCTTAAGGTGAAAATGAAGTTGACATGAACGTTTGAGGAGCAGCAAGTGGGTCAGCACAGCCTGAGCAGAGGGAAAAGGGTGGCAGATGGCGGGGAATAAGGACAGCGAGTCTGCAGGGCCACATCATACCGGCCTTGCAGGCCATAGTAAAGGCTTTGAATGCTATTCTAGGTGTGATGTGGAGTCTTGAGGTATTTCAAGCAGGAGAGTAACATGATCTGGTTTCTGCTTTTAAAGTGCCTGGTCAGTGATAGGCTCTCAATTAATATTTGTTAAAAATTCAAAAAAAAAAAGAAGACCAAAACCCAATTTTTTTAGTAGACTCCTTGGCAGGAGAGGGACTATGCTACCCATTAATAATAATAACAGACTGATGTTGTCCAGTGCTTTATAGTTCACAAAGCTCTTTCACCCCAATGATTTCATCTGACCTCTCATTTGAATGAAGATATATGACCACATGCCATCAAGGCTCATATGTGTCTCTGACAGCTGTTAGAGGCGAGCATAGGCTCAGGGCTCTGAAGATGACACAGGGACTTCCCGCCTTCGAATGCTCTTCCAGGCTGAAAAAGGCAGATTCCTCTACTCGTCTTCTCAGAGCCATCCTGCAGGCTCAGCTTTGCCAGTCAGTCGGAGGCCCGGGGAGACCAGATCAAGAGGAGATTATGCATGCTCTGGAAGATTTGTGCTTTTTTCCTCTCTTCTACTCAAACATGAAGGTTTCTTTGGTGGTTAAGAAAGAAAAACTATTTAACTTGCCCCTCAGGCCTGGGATTAAGGCCATTAGAAACAATGGCAGCAGGGAGCCCCTAAAGGAGCCCCTGATTTAAAGAGCTGGTGTCAAGGCCCTCAGTTACATCATGGGGCCACTGCTCAGAGCAAGACTGGACAGTCACCACCCCCAGACTCATGGCGCCTCATGCCATAGCCTCAGAAATCACATCGTCCTCTGGGTTTCTCAGCCTCAGTTAAAGGCATCTTTCCTGTGCTCTTCCCTGACCCGCATGGGAAAGGCAGACTCTCCCCCTTTCTTCTGGGGACCAAAGTGGGAGGGGAGGGATGGATACCCCAGGCTCACTCCCACAGTCCTAACTTCCTCTTCAGGTAAGACAGGGTACTGGTCTCAGTTGTTGTCTTTGTGACCTCGAGCAAAGAGGGAAGCAGCTGTCCAGTGGGGTCATGCCAGAGTTGAAACTCAAAGGCTTCCTGGTTCAAAGGCATTGGTAAAAGAGTGAGGCATTTCTTGTTCAATCTCCTTAATGTGGCCCAGGGACTGGAGCCCCAGAGTTCAGAGTGCTGGTCTTAGAGGTTGACTTTACCATTGAAATGCCATTTCTACCCTGGTATTTCACTTTAGATATGGTACTTAAAGTGCCCTTAGTCTCTGTGTATTTTAAACATTTCTTCATGCCACTTTCAAGCTACTTCTTGCAAGAGTCATAAAATAGGACCCTTAGAATTTGTGGAATGAAAGCAATCACTAATGGGCTGCTGCATAACCTTCAGCAAAATACATGTGTGCTTTCTGGACTCAAATATACAGTCATAGTAGGAAGAAAGTAAATCTACATTTTCTGTTGTCAATCATATTTATTAAATTGAAAAAAAAAAACTCCTCTCCCAGGCAGTATGAAAGGTAGGGGGTGGGGGGGGGATGAATTTATTCTATGTTGGAGGACTAGGCTAAAAATGTAATTAACAGATGCAATTATGCATTCTGATGCAAAGTGCTCCAAGCTGACAGTTGGAGAACTTACAGTGGAGCTCCCAGGCCACAGGCTGCAAATTCTCTAACAACTTTATTCATATACACTGGCCTACGGTTCAATCCTGCTTCCTTTGAGTATCTCCTGCAAATAAAAGGCCCTATTCTTCAGCTTCCCCCAGCTTTATTCAGAGTGAAAACACCACTTTGTGCCCACGTTGTGTTAAAATAACAGATTTGTGTTCGTTCCTGTAGGTTTCTGACGGGAGGTGGGAGGCAGACTATCTTCACTGCGGATGGTGAGGCGCCTTTTTGAGGAGGAGGATGGGAGAAAGGGTCTCCAACAGGGAACCTTTGTCCTGGAATGCAAATGAGCCTCTGCAAAACACAGTGCAGACAATGCCAGCCTAGTCCTTGCCTCAAACAGATCCATCTGCAGCTATTTTGTTAACTCGATGTTTCTTGCATTCTTTCTCTCACACAAAATACTTGATGTTGACAGCTGTGAATTTTAAACAACCATTCTGTGTATGTTTTTCTAATTTTGTGTATTCAGATTGTTTCTCCATATTGGGGGGTTGGAAGCCAAGTACCTTGCGTTCTTTCATTTAGAGATTTCATGCTTTTCCAAAGTCGTAGCTAAACAAAGTAGAAATTAAGTGTGCTCACCAGCAGCATTTGCAATGACCAGAGAGCTCAGAAGCACTTTTGAAATGGAAAAGGTTGCACAAGATTACACGCCAAAGTGGATTGAAGGCAGGACTCGGGAGCGACATGTCACTCAGACACACTCTGGTGGCCTCAGGAAGCTGAGTGTGACCTCACTTATCTGTAAAATGGGGCTGCAACAACATTCTCAAAAAGCCAAAAATATACACCTGATATATCCAGGCCATCAACCCAGTTTTATTTTCCCAGCTCCAATTACATCGTTCTGGCAGCCAATCTTTCTTCTTAGTGCACAAAGACATGGATATGTTTTTAAGCATGAAGAAAAACAAAAAGAGCTTTCAAACTGAGGCCTACGTTGATAAGACACCAGATTAGTTGCACAATTTTTTAATTTGTTTATGTGTTTATTTATACCATTGCCTGTTTGATACAAGGTAGTCTCACAACTCAAAACACAAATGATAGAAACAAAAATTCTGGACAAGAAAAAAGGAGGCTGCAAATAGGACAATAGGCTCATTATGTTTGCTACCATTGAGTTTTGAAATCTGACTCAGAGCCTCCTGGCAGCAAGAGTAAAAAGGGGATGATGACTAATAACAAAGCCTCTCTTCATTGGAGCAAACAATTCTTCAGAGGGGAGAACGATTTTCCAGATGTTTCATTCTCAATAAATTTTACATTCAGGCTTCTTCATAAGGAGGCAGCGAGAACAGAAGTTCAATGTCAACTTTAGAGCAAATATAGTTGCAGAATTCCCAGGGCTGGAGCAAAAAGGAAAGCAAATGAGCATCTGTCTAGTATGCCCAGAACAGTTGCCCAGTGGTGGGTTCACAGCACCCTGTCTTGAGAAGGATTGAAGTCCACATCTAGACTGGGCAGAACAGAGGTTACACTAGCTTAGAGATACCTGCCACAGTCAGAGGGCAGGTGATTGACCACATGGGCGCTATGTATCTCCTAACCTTGGCCTAAATAAAGACAGCACAAATGAGCAGATTTCTGGTGTCCAACTTGATCCAAAGATAGAACTCTAGGGATCTAGCCGAGTGGATGGCACTTGTGGCCCTCAGATGTCCCTGAATAACAATTTTCTCAGCTGGGACTTGGAGAGAAGCTGGACGGTTGATTGAAGACAAAGTAAGAGAAGATGGAGTTGACAGCCTAAACTGTAGAAGCCTGACCTGTAATCACACAAGATTCAAGGCCGTACCACATTCCACACAGGCGTGGGCCAGATACTTTAAAAGAAAAAAAAAATTATAAAATGTTTATTCCTGCAGGATAGACTTTAGGGAACTTCTACTTTCTTTTATGTTTCTGTTTTGCTTGAACTTATAACACATTACTTTTATAATCAGAAAAGAGTATATAGATTATTTTAAATTAGTTGTTTTCCTTTTCTTTCCTTTTTTTTGTTACAAGTTATATCAACATTCTGTTAGGGCTGCCCCTAAAATTCAATAAAGCAAAAATTTGACTAACAGAAACTTATCTAACTGGATTCCAAATATCTAGAATGGTTTTACTCAGCCCATCCTTGGAAAGGAACAGGTTATAAGAATACAAGTTTGGAGAGTCTATGATGGCCACAGACGTTTCATGGCTCCTGAAGATTCACCCGGTTTCACCAGGCTCCGGGACCTCTACTTCTATAGGACAATGGCCAAGGTGGTTTCCCGAAGCCCTGCCAACTCCCCCCACTCTCTCACACCATTAGAAAAACAAGTTTAAAAAAACTCACTTTAATAATCAAGGCAGGAAACACAAGAAGGCAATACCCTAGAGCAAAAGTTGTTAAAAAGTGGGATGGGTTATACAGAAGATAGAAAGTTCAGGTAACTTGGCTAGATCCATAGATTTTACTACTCTCTGTGCACCCAGACTCTCTGTGCACCTAGTTCTCTTTCAATTCCAAGATTCTGCTGTTTTAAAAGTGTCTGAACACAATTTGTGATTTTTTTGCAAAGCAGTTTTCTGGTTAGCCTTCAATTAACCAGAACATCAGATGAATCGTGCATGAACTTCTATTTCCAGGACCAGCCTGACCTACGGAATATGCAAATCGGGGTAAAAATAAGTCAGGTTAAAATGGGGCTCTCTTGTATTTGTTTTAGAGTGTGGAAGAATGGAAAAACAAGACAGTGAGGGCCTGGGGCCAAAGAAAATGCTATATTTAGATGCGAGGGGCTTTGTTTGGCCCTGATACCAGTGTAGACACAGCTAGTCAGGAACAAGGGGGCCATTCAATCAATCCACCTGACATGCTGTCGCCGGCCTGTGCGTTCCTCAGGCACCGAGCTCAAAACCATCCTGAAAGAGGCTGTCGGCTGAGAAGAGGTAACAGCTGCTCCGTGGCAATTAACCAGCAGTTTCTGTTGCTGAAGGAGATTATTTTGGATGGCGTAAAGCGGTTCAAATAAAAATGTCAACGTGCCCATTATGGATGAAAGTTAGAAAAACTTAAGTGGCCCTGAATTAATCACTATTTGACAGGAAGGCACGTAAACGAGTACTAAAAATCCCCCACAAATCTATTTTCCTGCCTTTTTGGTAATTGTAAAGAAGCTCATCGGGGGTGGGGAGGGCATTTCTTGGCTGCAACCTTAATTCATCTTGGAGTGAAGATTTAATGACAAAGTTACAAGCCCTTAAAGTAGCATTTATTGAGGGGCTAATGAGAGTTCCTAAGAACTCTGTAAAAAAGAAAAAAAAAAAAAAAAAAAAGCAGCAGCCACCAACACAAGAAGCCTTTGAAAATACCGAAGAGAAGGGAGTTCATTAGTCTTTTTTTTTCTTCCTCTTTCTCAACAATGAATGTTTCTGCTGCCAAACCTTCAGGAATAGGGTTGGTTTCCTTTCAAGTTATTGATGCAGACTCTGCTTGTGCGTTGAGTCCAGACAACTTCTGCAAGGAGAAGCAGGAAATCTCACCGTCAAAGGGAAACTGTGCATTCCTTCCTCCCTGGCTGGGTCGGCCCCTTGCAAACATCGGATTTATGCTGTTGCCAAAACGCCTCCGATTTCCATGCCCTCCCATGGCTAAGATAAGGAATGCTGCTTTAGGCCTCTGAGAGCTACATTTATTGAAAACTCCAGCTACGCTGTAACAAAACCGGCTGCTGTCACCCCAAATTGAGCAAATGAGCCCCTGTCCGACAGCATAAAGGCTAAGAGAGTTATTGAATGTCCCCCGTGGAGAAGGCCCCATTCGCCCTTGTCCTCTCTTGGCATTTCCCCCCTGGAATCTTCTCAGCTTGGCCCTCTCGCCTCCACCACTCCTTGTGCACAGGAGCACAGGAAGGAATAGCTGGGGCCAGTCTGTTCCACAAGGATCAAGTTTTCTTAAGTCAGGATTTTTTTTTTTTTTTTTTGGTAAGAAAAATCAGAAGCGGAAAGGAATGCTGTGAAGAAAATGGAAACTGGCAAAGTACTTTAACTTCAAATAGTCTCTGGTCAGCACCGATGCCCCAACGTAATGCTCTTTTGTAAAAGAAAATACAACTGAACAGTTACAGGAAGTGGGGAAGAAAGGAGAGAAGCTGTAAACCTTCAAATGTAAAACAGGTATGGTGACTTCAGGTCGCTAAAGATGCACAGAAGCGTTTCTTTTGGAGCTATTATCCCCAATGAGTCTCAAAAATCATCTACAACGTGCAATTAAACTGACACACAGAAAACATGTGTACGTGGAAAATACTCTCCCTGTTGTTTGTGCCTAGCCAAAACATTCCATTTCTCTCACGGTAGAAAGAAAGGCTTTGCAATATTCTCCATTTGGAGAATACACTTATTAAAATGCTATTTTCCACAGCCGCATTAATCTGAGATCTGGGAGATGTTTCCTATTTTTACAATACCCCCCTGCCCAGGAAGCTTTGTGCCCTGTATCATAATACCAATGGTTTCGTAGCCAGACTGCCTAATTCTGAAAGAACTGTCCGGTTGACATCACCTAGGGAGGGACTCAGACTAATTCCCCCGTCATTAGGGCACATGCATATTTTTGAGAATATCTCTTTACATACAGTTACATCCTGAAGGTTGCACATCATTCATTTTCTCTCCTAAAGCTGACAAAATTCAGCATAGTTTAAATAAGTTTTCTTCAGTAGCATAGAAACGGTCTTCAGTTCTAAGGGTGAAGCTAGATGGGGGCTGTTGGGTGAAGTCACAAGGAGGAAAACATAGTTTGCTCCCTGTCTTTAGGACTTCTGCTGTTGGGACTGAGAATTCTAAGGGTGACTAATAGTAAGAAGAATATTAATAGTAATTATACATAATTACTATTACATAGGTTATCATCATAGTGACTTTACTTATGTGCCAAATAATGTGGTAATACTTGGCATTCATTTTTCCATTTAAACCAGGAAACATCATTTTAAGTCAAGTAGTATTATCTTCACTGTATATATGAGAATTCAAGAGCTCAGAGAGGTTAATTCATTACCATGTTCACACAGCTAGATTATGAGATAGGTGGGATTCCAACCAGGATGGCCTGAATCCAAAGCTTTGTTCTTAATCGCCATGCTGGTCTGCCACTTACACTGCTACCTGTATCCACACTTGACTGACTTTGTAGCCCCCTTTTCATCTTCTATCAACTCTTGTCTGCCCAATGCATAACCCTGTGCTCCACAAGGGAGGCAGCGTAGTCTAGAGATTAAGAGCACATGGGCTGAAATCAGATTGCCTGGTTCTGAAACCTGGCTCTGTCATTTACTAGTTGGGTGACCTTGTGCAAATTTCACAACCTGTGTCTTCGTCCATAAAATGGGAATACTAAACATTTCTACCTAATATTGTTGTTGTAAAAATAAAATGGGATAATGTGTTAACATGTGGCATCGTTTCTGGCCCATAGTAATCATTAAGTTAATATTAAGAAAGAGAAAGAAAGAGAGAGAAAGAAATAAAGGAAGGAAAAGGAAAGGAAAAAAGAAAGAAGGAAAGGAAAGAAAGAAAGGAAGAAAAAATAAAATAAAAAAGAAATGAAAAAGGAAAGAAAGGAAGAAAGAGAAAAAGAAGAGAGAAAGGAATGAAAGAATAAAGAAAAGAAAAACCAAAGAAAGAGTACATGTTCTCAGGCCTATTAAACAACCACTGAGAGAGGCCATTACCCACAGAGGATGCTGGAATATAAAAGAGAACATATTTAAGCCTCAGATATGTCTAGTGGGCAGGACCCAGGGCTGCTTACACCATTTACTGGCTCTACTTCCCTGGTGTTGGCTCTATTCTTGGGCAGGCTCACCTCACAGGCTCTCAAGATGATGCCTACAGCTTCCCAGCTGCTCAGCCTCCATGTCCTGCAGGAGAAGTGAAGCCATCTTGTCCCAGCATGCTCAGCTCTGATCAGGTCACATGACCATTCCTGAGCCAATCAGCGAGGCCAGTGGAATGCCAGGGGCCAGTTGACTCTCCCAACCCATGTTTCGCCCCCACCTCAGGAACGGAGTCCACCACACCAGAAGCCCACAGATGGAAAATGGAGGAAGGAATGATTCCCCAGAAGGAAGGTTGGGTGCAATTACCAGGAAAAGAAAGAATATAGAAACAGCAAGCTGATGTCTGCCACAAGCAAAACTTGCCCACTGCATGCATAACTGCTTCTTGGCATTGCTGGTTTCAATTTAATTGCTGTGGAAAAGAATTAGCTTTCTAGGCTCTGACTGCTTGGGTTTGAACCCTGGCTCCATTAGTTACAACTTCGTGTCCTCTGCTGCAGTTTCTTCATTTGTAGATGTGATTAATAATATCACCTTTCTCATGGATTGCTAAATATTATATGTGCACCTATAAAACACTTAGCATAATAATAGCACACATTAAGCCCAACATATTTCAGACATTTAACATTCAACAAATATTTGTTGAGCACCTACTATGTGCCAGACTCTGAATTAGGCACTTGGGATGCATTGATGAACAAAAAAGAAAAATAACAACAAATTTCTTGTACTTATGGAGCTGACATTCTAGCGCAGGAACACAGATAATACACAAAATAACAGAAAATCATATGGTATGTTAGGTGAAAATAGTGTGGGGAAAAAAACTCAGTCAATATAAAGGTACTTAGAAGAGTGGTGGTAAGAGGGGACAGGGGAGTCAGGGTAGGACTTATTAAAATGGTGACATTTAAGCAAAGATTTGGAGGGGTTGATTGGCCAACAGGATATGGGGTGGGGGACGAGCATTCCAAGCAGAGGGGCAAGGCAGTACATAGTCTTAAGGTGGGGAGCACATCCACAGTGTCTGAGGAGCAACAAGGGGCCAATGTGGCTGGAGCCAAGTAAACAAGGGAGGTCAAGGATGGCAGGAGATGACATCAACGAGATAAGACAAGGCCAGATCAGGAAGGACCTGGGAGCCCCATGTAGACTTCGGATTTCCCTTTTAGGGAAATGGGAGCCATTGGTAGGTTTTGAGAAAAGGTATGACCTGATACAACTTATTTTATACAGAGATGATAGCGGCTGCTGTGTCAAAAAAAGAATAGCTCTTGCTATTATTGTTATGATGATGATTACCTATCAGTTCACCAGTTGGAGAAGCAAGTGCATCATGAAGCTTACTGTGGAATACTCCCAGAGCAATCACTCCTCGTGGGCTGTCTTGGTCCTACCTGAAGGGTAAGCTGCACCTGACGTACACCTTTGGCACATCTTCTCTTCCAGGGCTTCCCAAGTGACAAGACCGAGAGATTTGCAGATTCTTGATGTTTCAGCCACATTTGATAATGTAAATGACTTCTCTGAAGAGGGCTTCTCCATTCAAGCAAACATCTGTCAGCAACACCACTGGTGTCAGAAAAAGCATGATTTGCTGAATCAACAGCCACATGAGAGCTTGTTGAAGATTTAAATGGCTTCCGATTTCAGCCTGATAATTCCATTTTAACCCAGTGAGCTGGTGGCATTGGCACTCAGCTTGCTTAGCATATCTTATGTCATTGGAAATCATAAGAACTGGCAGACGGAGCCTGAAAGATAAGTCCAAGGAAGTAGATTAAGAGTGTCTATGCTGATTCTCAGCTGTGAATGGATTGGAGTTGTAGAAAGGTGGGGCCCAATGAGAGATAGATTATATGACAGGTTCTTTTAGAGAATTTTATGCAATCTCCTAGTAACTTCATTCTGCCCTTGGTAAGGTTTGGCTCTTCTTTGCAGAGATGAGGAGAGAAGTTTCCCTCTTTTGAACACCCAGCTAGGAGTGTAGGACAGAGTGACTGTAACCCTGGATAGACTTGCAGATAGTTCAGTGCACTGTATATTTAGGATGGGAGATCCCTAGAGGCAATTCAGAGAAGGAAGATGCCTATTTAAATTCTCAGTATCCCCAGTCTCTTAGAAGCCATTAAGAAGTCTCATCTGTAAACTGTCTAAAACCTTTTGAGATCCACTGAAACTTTCACTTAGTATCATCTCTGAAGGCTAATAAATTCCCTATATTTGTTTTTCTATTTTACTTTTTGGCCTTTTATTTAAAAAAAGTTTTATTAAAACATATCATTTATACAGAATTGTGCACAGATAGCATTGTACAGTTAGGTGAACTTTCACAATGTGAATGCCCTGATGTAATCAATGCCTGGAGCAAAAAGAACACTCACAAAGCCTCAGATGCACTAAAATGGAAACCATTATCTGGACTTTTAACACCGTAGAATAGGTTGGGCTGAGGTTTTTTATTTTTTTTTTAACTTTATGTAAATGAAATATCTTTTGTATCTGACTTATTTCACTCACTATTATGTTTATCAGATTCATCCACATTGTTGTGTGCAGCAATAGTTTATTTTTATTGCTGTGCTCCATTTTATGAATAAACTACAATTCTATATCTAATTAACTAATGGGTTTTTGAGTTGTTTCTAATTTCTTACTATTATAAATAAAGCTGCTATACATATCTTTGGTGGAGATACATGCATTTCTCTTGGATATATACTGAAGATGGAAATTGCTGGGTCCTAGGGAATGCATATGCTTGGGATGAGTAGAAATTGCTGAACAGTTTTTATAAGTGGTTCTACTAATTCTGCTTGAAAGTTCCACTTACTTCACACCACAGGCATTTTGTCTTTTCCATATGAGCCATTTTGGTGGGTGGGAAGTGGTAGCTCACCATGGCTTTTAAAGTTTGCAAGCTGTTGTCTTGGCATTGAAATATCAAGCACTTTTGGACTCTTACTTTGTACCAAGTTACTATATTAGACATCTGCACACATTGTTTAGTTCTTACGACTCCTTTACCAGGCTCAGAGGCTTTATCTGACTTTCTATGATCACACATAGAGTGATCAACCATCCTGGTTTGGTCAGGACATGTAGCCTTTAATGCCACAACCAGGAGAGTCCCAGGAAACTAGGAGGGTTGGTCAACCTGAAGCTAGAAAATGCCAGAGCAAATACTTAAACAGAGGTTTCCTCACTTCAAGTTCTGTTCTCTTCTTTATGCTGTCACTACTCAAAGTGTGGTCCCTGGAACAGCAGCATCAGCCTCACTTGGAGGATTATTAGAAATGCAGCATCTCAGGTCTCACCACAGACTTGTTGAATTAGACTCAGCATTCTAGAAAGATCCCCAGGTGCTGCATTGTGTGTCCATTCAAGTTTGAAAAGCACTGCTCTATGCCAACAGTTCCCAAATTTGTCTGCACTTAGGAGTCACCTGGGTTACTTTACTGTTACTGTTGCATGGATTCCACCTTCAGAGTCTTTTTTTTTTTTTTTTTGGCAGCTGGCCAGTTATGGGGATCTGAACCCTCAACCTTGGTGTTATAGAGAGTCTAATTTAATTGGTCTAGGACAATGACCAGGCAAAAGTTTTTTAAAGCCCCATCAGTTATTCTAATGTGCAGTCAAGTTTGAGAATCAAGACTCTTGTCAATACCGTGCAACCTCAGATGGTATCCCCTTATCACAGTCTTTTCGTGATTTTATAAGCAAATGTGTGTTCACCTTTATTTGCATTGTTTAAAGAGCTTAAAGATGTGGATTATGGTCTCTTCAGACAATACTCTCCCGGGCTGAAGCATCTAGCACTCGTCTCTGCTCTCCTTTCGCCCTCTTGCCATTAAATGAACCTTTCTCTGATGCAATCATACCTTTCTGGAGATGATGCACTCACAGAATCTCTTGCAGAAAGGGTCCTACATAGACACAATGTCATGTTCTAGAAACTTCCACACAACAATAATTACCATCTTGTCTGTTGCTAATTTACAAGTTCTTCCCAAGCAGTGCTCGTTTTATACAGGTTTCACTCATCCCTTAGAAATGGTCAGTAAAGGTCTCTGCTGTTTCCTGGGGCTTAAGCTTCAGCACCACCACCTGCATACAAGCCACAGTCTGGAAGAGCCTGCAGGAGCCTCTTCATGTCTCCCTACTTCCCCTGTGCCACACCCTCTCCCAGTCTCTTTTCCACACAGTGGCCAGAATGACCTTTAAAAACATAAATCAGATCATGTTACTTCTCTGCTCAAAACATCCCCATGGCTCCTATCTCACTATAAATAAAATTATGACCATGGCTGACAAGGCCCTACATGACTTATCACCTGCCCAGCTCTGCAGTCCATGTCATGTCGTGCCCCTTGTTCACGCCACTGCAGCCACGTGGGCCTCCTTCCTATTCCTGAACCATACCAGGCATGCTTCTGCCTCAGGACTTCACACTGGCTGTTCCATCTTCCTGAAATGCTTTTCCTCCAGATACATAATAGTTCACACCTCTATTTATTCTGGCCTTAGTCAAATGGCATCTCCTCAAAGGGTCCTGCCCCAACCATATCGCCAAAAAAAGAGCCTTCTGTTACTCTCTAGTTCCTTAACTTGCTTTTTTAAAAAAATTTTTTACTTCTAACATTATTTTATATACTTATTTGTTTGTTTGTCATCTATCTCCTTTAACACTTCTTGAAGACTTTGCCTCCTGATTCACAAGTACCAGCACAACATGAAGATGCTCAGTAAATATTTGTTGGGTGGATGGAAGGGTAGATGGAGGGCTGGCTGGATGAATTACATTGTCCTTTCATAGTGACGGAATAGGTTAGTGGTTCCTAAATTGGGCTGTTTATGTACTATATTTATGATTTTTGACATATCTACACACTCACCTTTACTATGATGACTAAATAGGTTTCTTTAAATAGGCACACTCTCATTTTAAAACAAACAAACTTAGGTGGCACAATAAATGGAAAAGATGGCAATCGTTAAAAATAAATAAAAAGCAAGCAAAGCAATGTTATTTAACCCAAGCTAGATTCTGTTGCCTACTGAAGACTTTGAATCTTAGGCCACTGATCCTTGCTAACAAGGCAGGTTTGCAAGTGTTGGAGAGGTGTTAAAGACATACCAGCACCCAACTGAGACTTTCTCCCAGATGGAAGCAGAAGGGTTAAAGAGACTAGAAGAGGGAGTTATGTTAGCACTATAGCAGTCTCTGTTATTTAATGCCTCACCTCAAATCATTTTACCCCCCCCCCCAGTGGCATGTGGCCTACATTTGGAACACCAACACAGGTGATTCTTACTGACTCCAGGTTATACCCTATTTTTTTAAAATGTTTTTTTAATTAAAGTTTTATATTTATTTTATGTTACTGCTTTGATTCTTTATTCTACAAAGCGAGAGAAAACAAGAAAACACTGAAGCTAGTTCACAGTTCTAAGAGTTCAACACTCTGATTGGATCTTATAGTCTAAGGAGAAAAAAAAGGTTTTGGGCCTCTCTGTAACAGAAAGTCAGAACTCAGCCATGTAGACATTCCCCCACACCCAGATATACGACAGCATAGACAAAACACTCAGATTATTGACCATTTCTTCTTTTTGTCCCCACGATCTGAGCTCACATAGCTGAAACCCAAATAAAGCAAGTCCAGGTTGACAGCAAGTGGGCTGCCCCGGCTCAAAGGAACACTAGCTCAGGAAGCCAGCAAGTCTTTGCTTTACAGACCACAATTATTCCACCATGGTGTAGATTTTCAGCACATGCCCTGGTTTCCATGTAAGATAATAAGGCCTCTATGTTCTTTCACATGTGGTCTAAAGACTCCTGAATACTTAGATGAAGAAATCAGGTCCTAGTGATGGCAAAATATTTACACATTGATTTAAGCTTGTCCATGAAATTGGGGATAAGGAAAATTTCCATCAGAGAGAGGGGAAAATCAAAGGGATCAGAGCCATGGTGACATTTCAACAGTATTTATTTAGGGAGAAGAGGCTTTTCCTGCTCACTACCCACCTTCCTCCTTTTCTTTTCTCCTGGATAATTTTGGGACATCCTCAACCTCCCAATCCCAAAACAACTTTCATTGTGTTAGGGAGCAAGCATGTGTGTAAGCCAGTACGTGTGTATGGAGGGGGAGACTCAGAGAGTACAACGGCCAGTGTGATTCTAAAATGTGGAATCACACTACTCATCTCAGGATACTTTTCCCCACACCTACAAAACTTCTCAGTCCTTGTCACATTGTAATATCTTGTGATTATACAAAGGAATTTCCAATTTGACTTGTTACCTGCCAATGTCTGCCAAGGCTGGTTGGTTCTACCTCAAAATAACATTGTTTTGGAAAAACTCTCTACTGTTTACACTTTACAACATACAGCATTTTAAAGAAGATTTCCAAGTGCCAAGAGAATATTTGCAGAAGCATCTTTTGGGCTCCAGTAGGAGACACTGTGGTCAGGCATTATTATAAGAATTTACTATTTGTTGACATTCACCAAGCCCATACTGTGATCCAAGACTGTCCTAAGTACTTTATGCACATTAGCATATTTATTTCCAAAGCCCACTAATAAATGTGTTACTAGTCACCTTTTACAAATAGAAAACTGAGTCATGCAGTTGATAAGTGGTGCAACCAAGATTCAAATCTAGACTATCTGGCGACTGAGTATGTGGCTTTCCCGGTTTCAGCCCTGGAAGGTCTGTGTCCTGGGCAGCCCAGCCCCCAGTCCCAGGCAAACCAGGACAGTTGGTCATCCGACTTGTAACACTACCCGCCATACTTGACCTCCTTCTGTATACAACTGCTTAGACTTAGAACATATTCATGTACTTGCAATTCTAACCCCCCTGTCTGATTCAATCATCATTTTCAACCATCAACCATGATCAAAGCCCTACACCAGGTGCAGTAGGGATACAGAAATGAATAAAGATGTTTTTAGACCTTTTTAGGCCACTCTTAAATAACCTAAAGGAGAGGAAATACGTGTTATTTTATCAAAAATTTATGCAGTTTCTTCCGGGAAACATTATAACTGTAAGAACACCAGATTTCTGTGTTAATGTGTGTATAACACAGATATTGATTTTCAGCTGGCAGCACAATTATTTACTATGACAGTCCAACATCTTTGTGAGAACAGTGTGGGGCTAGGGTGCTTGGAGCTGTTCATTCATGCAAAGAATACTTGTCAAATATTTTAATGAGAAAAAAAAAAGCATGGCAGTCAAGACAAAATTCAAGGTGACCTTTAGCTGTGCAACACATTGAAGATCACCTTATGGTTCTTAAAGGTCTTTTGTGATGATGGTGATGATGAATCCGTTAATGAATTACTCTCTAGATGATGGAGAGGAGGAGAAACAGATGTACAGAGCATCTTACATAAAGCATCTTTGTCTCAATATTAAACCATCAGTCTAGTGGACATTGAACACCCAGCAACCAAAGTCCTTTTCTCCTTGGAAGAAATCCCCATTAATCAGGACCGGCCTCATATCACCCTTTCCTCATTCCATGGCAGGCAGGGTGCAGGCCCAGCTTTGGCCAGCCTGACGTTCCTACTCAGGACTTTGCATCCTGAATGAACCACCGCAAAGATGAAGACTTGGTTAGTAATTTACTCATAGCAGTGGTTTTCACAATCAGCAACAGTGGCCTCCACAGAAGGGCTCATAAAAGATGGTAGAGGTGTCATCCACACAGTCTGGGTTTCCAAATGTTTCTCCATCCTCATTCTCTGGCCTCTCCCCCAGCAGGCCTGATGTTCAGGGGATCTGCCTTAGTGAACCCATGCCAGTGGTTAAAACATCAAAGTACTTCTGTTCCCATCAGTAAATAACCACTGCCCCATGCTCCCCAACTGCACCCACCCACTGCTCTGGTTGAGGCCTCTCCCTTAGAACCTGCTCAGCTTTCCCCATCCTCCAGGAAACTAAGGATTAAGTTCCAGAATAGCAGGGGGCCACCAGGAACCTGCCCCAGCTCCCTTCTGATTGGACAGTGCCAGACCCTATGATTTGAAAATCACTTCTATTCACTCTGATAAACTTTGAATAAATCCCTCTTTCAACTTAAGATAATAGAGTCCACTTCTTTGTTTGCCACCCAAAGCTCTGACTGATGCATCCACTTACACATTTAATTGTATGCAGGCTGCTTTTAATTTAGGGTAAGAAAAAAATATTTTTTTTAACCCTAATCTTAACCCCAACTCTAAATGAGTTATAGAAATGTACTTCTGTGAGGGAATTATGTGAGATTACTACATGCTACATGTTGGCATTAAAATGTTAAGAAATAAAGTTAACTTGGTAAAAACTAACATGCATTTAATGCCTTATGGTATGCAAAGGTCTTTTATGTGCTGTGTCTCATTACAGAGCACTTTCCAGTATCCTATCCATTGAGATACAGGTTAGTGTATGACATGCTTTATATGATCTCAATTTACAGTGAGTAGACAGGTTCAGCAGTGCTGAGTGACTCCAATCACACAGCCGTGATAGCACAAAGCAGGGGTTAGCAGTTGAGTCTCCTGAGCTCAATTCCTTCCCTGTTCCCTTTGTATGTTGTTGCATCTCCAGGTGGGTTGTTCTTGATGGTTAAAAATACATAAGTCTGGGCTGAGCCCATGGCGCACTCGGGAGAGTGCTGCGCTGGGAGTGCGGCGACACTCCCGCCGCGGGTTTGGATCCTATAGAGGACCGGCTGGTGCACTCACTGGCTGAGTGCTGGTCACGAAAAAGAAAAAAAAAAAAACAAAAAAAAAACCCGAAGTCTCCTGCCTGCCAAGATCAGAAATTCCACCTCTTTTTTCCATCTTTGGATTAAGGTATAGTCCCCAGAAAGTGTTTTTCAAGCTATGTTTAAACCACATTAATCTAAATATTTCATCAGGGATAACTTGTAAAAATTAGCTAGCTCTTAACCTGAAAAAGCAGAACATTAAGGGAATAGGGCCTTGAAAGGGCTACAGGGCCTTTGCACTTACTAGTTCCTCTGCCTAGAAACCGAACATGGTTCATAAGCTCTGATATTGGTCAGTGGAATTCTACTGCTTTTATTTTTTACCCCCACATCTACCATCATCAGGCATACTGGCTCCCTAACACGGTGAAAAGGGGAGGAATAAGGATCAGGGGAAAATATTTGAGAAAGGGTATAGGTTGAAATGTCTCCCCCGGTATCTTAGATACAAAACCCTTTCTTTTCTTTTTAACTGATAAACTGTTCAGTCAATAGAACATTCTTGCAGGAATTTTTGGCCAGTGTCTAAAATTTCATTTCCTTGGGTGAACCAAAGTTAAGCATAGTTATAGAAATTAACTTCATTTAATTGAGGTAAAATGGGGGAGGGGAGGGGGAAAGCAAATCACCTAACTTGGAGCAAATCAGATTAAGGTCTTCAGAGATCTTAAGCCATGGAAATATTATGATGTTCCCTTGACCTACCATACAGAATTCAAAAAATTGTAAAACCATAAAACAAAAAACTTACATGTGTGCCAACATACAAATAGCTCATTGGAAGAATTTCTTGATGCAAAATTCTGGCTAAGCTCATCAAAAATGAATTTTTTACAGTATCTCTGTCTTTCTGCTGCAACAAGTACATGCTTTGTTGGTCTCTTGAGCTCTCTGGATACAGAAGTCCTACACCTAGACTCTGTATCCTAGACCCTGTGTCCTAGACCACATTTATTAACAGTGTGATCTTGAGTTAACCTTGGCTTTTTTAGTATCAAAAAATGTGTATCCCATAAACCTTCAGTCAGAAGTTAGTAGACGATATCCACCAAAAGATAGAGAAAGACATAGCTCTAGGAAACAGGGATCCAACCTAATAAAGAGACTAAGGGACCCCTGGAATGATGGCAAAGAAGGGTACCAAGAAACGATTCTAGAGGAAAGCCAGTCCAGATTGATCAGGAGAATGGAGGTGGTGCTAAAGTCCAGAAGGATGACCCCTTGAAGAATCCAAAACTGATCAAATAACAGATGTGTTTAAAAATGGTGAGAAGAGATTCACAGTTTTGATAGAGAGTCTGCAAGTGAATTACTGAGAGAAACATAGAAAACAAGGCTATTAGTAACTCTAGGGAAAACAAAAAGTTATACAGGAAGGAAATGAAATCACAGTATAATCAATGGCTCAGCTGTGGGTAACAGCTGCATGATCTAAACACTGGATATTGAAGAAAATGCAAATTGTGGCATAATTCTATTGGGAGATAAGTAGCAGGAAGTGGGCCTGTGTGTTGCAATGCATGTGTGTGTTGGGAGCAGTAGTGGGAAAAATGCTTTAAGAGCCAGAGTCTCATATTCTACAGTAGGAAGTTAACAGATAATACCTAGATTTAAAAATCTAGAAAAGGCTATGCAAGCATGTTGTTTAGAAACAAGGAAATAAGTGCCCAAAGGTCCATCAGTAAGAACTGAGAGTCACTTCTAAAGATTGAGGTGGGTGAATAGGGAACTGGGAAGGGAAGGAGAAGCCTTCCTGAATTCCTTTACAACTAGGAATATGTATAACTTTGGGGGAAGTTTTTTATTTCAAAAGGAAAAGAGGGAGAATCTGGGCCAAGCTAATAACCAGACAGGATGGAGGTCAGCACTCTTCAGCCACAAACAAGGAAGAATTAAAGCAGAAAGTGCAGTGGTGGGATTAAGAGCTGCCAGCGCTCTGTCTTGACTCCATCTTCACCTGGGAATTAATAGGTTTCAATGAACATCTCTACCTGGAAAAGGCCTTGCTGGCGTGCTGGGTCGGCACTCCACACACACTGACGGCAGAAATAATGAAGCTGCCAATCCCAGGGGCATGCAGGGGACACATCTGCCTGTCAGCTTTTTCAAATGCAGGTTGCCGGGCCCTAGGAAGATGTCACTTGCTCTCTCTCGTGACTGCTTGCTGGTTACTATAACTGCTCATTTTCACAAATTAGATCCCAGTATGGGTTTTGTTTTTTTGTTTTTTTGTTTGTTTGTTTGTTTTATGAAGAAGGTGCTGCTCTGAGTTATGCTAAAATTCTTGGAGAGTCCACTTAATGGTCTGGAAATAGGTTCCTAATCTGGGGTCCAGGGAGGGAGACCTTGCGGGTCCTGTGAACATCCTGAAAGTCTACGTAAAATGAAATTGCGTATGTATGCACATGTGTGACTGTGCAAAGGGGTTTGTGATCCCAAGCACTAGACTAAAACCACTGTCAGGATAAAGTGACATCACCATTTTAGGGCATCTCATCTATAGACTGTGAGACAAGGGGAAGCATCCCAGGGGCCCCATAGGTTTCTAGATAAGTCTAGCATTGTTAATTCAGGTTTCTGCATCTTCCAGGAGTGAGCCCATGAAGAAGCTACATGTGGAGGCAGGGAGGTCAGCTTCACGCAGCAGGAAAGGTGCAAGGTGTCATGGTGAGCTGGGATGGAGGAAGTCTTGGTGCTCTTTTGCAGGGGTTATGAGAGATGCTGAGATTCTGCAAACACAGGAGACCGTAAGGGCACACCACACTGCAGGTATTGGCAGTGAAGGCCAGGAACATACAGCAGTGGTTAGCAGTATGTGGTCAGAGCCACAGACTTGGGTCCAATTCTTGCCACAATAGCAGATTGACTTCAGGCGAGTGGTTGAACATCTCTAAGCCTCAGTTTTTCATCTGTTAAATGGGAATCGTTTTACCCAATTCATCAGGTGTTAGGCATTTGATGCCACATAAATGGTATTTAATAGATAGTAGCTAGTATTATTACTTTTGAAAAATATGTAAATAAATGTCATACAATCTCACTTTTTTTTAAGGTGAAAGTAATTTAACTTACATTATGTATATATATATTTTTTTAGTCCAACAGTAATATTCTTACATAACTCACAATCTTTACCTTTAAGTTTCTTTAGCCCAGTTTTTCTCAACTGGGGGTGAGTTTTGTCCCCCGGGAGACATGTGGCAATACCTGGAGACATTTTTGGTGTTATGACTGAAAGAGAGTTCTGTGGGTAGAGGCCAGAGATGCTGCCTAACATCCTGCAAAGCACAGGACAGTCCCCACAACAAAGAGCTATTCCACCCAAAATGTCAGTAGTGGCTCAGATTGATAAAGCCTGTTCTAGTGGTTAAATACGAAACTTAAATAGGAATAACTTACTGTATTCTAAGGGACCTGGGTAGGACTTCTCTGTTCTTGGAAGAGACAGTGGCCAAATCTGAAAAGTAGCATTTCCAGCTGCCCAGCCTGTCACTTCTATTCTGATGACGGTCACCAAGAATACATGTCATCATTACTGGGCTGCTGCAGGATAGTACCCCGCTACAGGGGCAACAAAGTTTAGGATTTTTGAGGAAACAATAAAGTTTTATTAATCACCATTTTGTCATAAATTTGAACTTTCATTAGACTGTATGTACACACACACACACACACACACACACACACACACACACACACACACACACGTATATTTAATGCTCCTGAAGTCATCTTGAATAGGTCCTACTGACGGGAATGCATTCAGGGCAATTGTTTCATTGTACTTTTTTTGTGTGTTTTATTGTATTGAACGAGTCTCTTTTTTAGGAGACAAATTAAATGTCCAATTTCCACTTCACACACAGTACATCGATTTGTATATTCAGGACAATACTTCAGCATTTGAGTTTTTAATGGAAAGAAAAAATAGAGACTAGACAAAAATTAAGCCCTGGTTCTGACATTGACTAGGGAAATTAATGGTTAAGGTATGCTTAAAGCATAAGAGTAAAATTTTGCAAGTGTCGCTTTGTAATGTCCCAAATCCTTTCAGGGCATCATTCTAAAATCAGGCTGGCTCTGACTGAGTTCGTTGACAACCATATTAAACAACCATTTTTGTATCATGGTTTATAAACTATGGGCCATCTTCACAAATTACCATCTTGGAAACAATTGTGCACAGACAAAAAAAAAAAAATCAGTTAAGGGGAGCTCGATTGTATATGCAAAAACACCCTGCTTGTTTCTGATTGGGCTTTAAAAGATGGAAAGGCTAAATTATAGAAATAAAAACTCATCACGCTTACTTTCTCTTTTATTATAAATCCTATTCAGATATGTTAATATAAAGATATACAGCATATGGAAGGGTGCCCAGTGTGACGTGGAGACTCCAGTGGTTGCATGGTGGGATGTTGTCTCTGCTCCTGGAGCAGGTCATTTTCCACACTCCTCATCAGTCTTTTGTGAAAGTCTTTGCTAAGAGTCAAGTCTCAGCTGATAAGGCCTTGGAGACATAATCATTTTCCATTGACAGCACCTTGCAACCAATTCACAAACATTTTCATATTAATATTGAGCAATTTCCCTACATTCTAATCCATCAAAGTAGGCTATTAATCCTTCCTGTACCATTCTCTATTCAAATGCTAACAATTTTCTTCTCACAAGCTAAAACATTTGTCGGGCAGCCCCTCACACAAAGACCCTGCATTGTTAGCGATGATGGATCAGCGTGTTAATATGAAGGATGCAATGTAAATTATATCATTGATACTGTACATATAGAGAGAAAAAAAAATCTTTTTAAAAGATCATTTGTATGCTAAAGATAATGAAAGTGATCCCATGGTACAGCAACCTTAATTTTCCTTTCTGGAAGGAAAAAAAAAAAAAGATTCTTTATGTTAGTGAATATGGAAATCCATCATGATTCATAACGGCACAAATGCCACCATTTACTTCCTGAAAAAAAAATGAAGTATAGACGGTTTGTTTTAAAGAACTTATTGAAATGACTCATAAAAAATCTTGCAAAAATAGCTCTTAACCATCGCATACCCCATGGTTACCAGGAGCACAATGTGGATAACAGAGCTCAAGATGGGATGAAAAAAGATAAATGTCTCCTTCTGGGGGTGGAGGGAGGCAATTCATATGTATTATCAAAAGCCATTGAATGGTATAGAAATTTAGGGTGCATGGATGCTTAGGTCCCCCATAATGAGAGATGCAAGCATAGCATGTGTTTAGAGATCGGCTGTAAGTGCTGTTATTAATGTGAGTGAGGTTTGTAATAACACTTGTGCTTCAGTGCATGGCAAACTCCCGAAGACTGGTGCTGACCATCTATGGGATCGTGTCTTATACTCTCCGAACACCTAGCAAATCAGAGGTCTTAAACAGCTACTAAAGGAATCATTTAAATGTTGTGTTCACTTATATTTATCTTCTATCTGTAAGTTTGCTGGTCTTCAGTGTTTTCCTTCTACGTAAATGGCTGCTGGAAGCCAGACATCCAGAATTCATCTTTAATATCTATCCCATCCTCACCAGCCCCCACCCCTGGTTTCAGTCTAGCCAAGACTTGTAGATTCTCCCTGCAAAACATCTTTCATATTTGTCGTTTCACTAGACATCACCAACACCTTGGTCTGAGCCACCATCATCTTTCATGTGGTTCTCTTCGCTTCTTTCTTTACAATGCAGCCCAAGGGATCTTCAAATAAAAATTCGATTGGGTCACCTCCCTGCTTTAAAAAGAGGAAATTAAAAAAAAAAAAATCTACATTTTCCCTTCGTCCTCAGGATACTGTTCCAATGCCTTCCCAGGGCCTGGCCCCTGCCAATCTCTCTGGCCCCATCCCTCACCACTTAAGATAACAGGTTTTCAGCCCCTCCAGTTGCCCAGTGTCTTCCCTTCTGAGCACCCTTGCATATGTTATTGTTTGCCTGGAAAACATTCTCTTGCTCTTGGCTTGGTTAAGTTCTATACATCTCCTTCAGACATCAGCTGGAACATCATCTCTTAAGGAAATCCCCCTGACCACTCCTTGTATCACTCGACTCCATCCCCAATCTACATCAAATCTCCAGGTACATCCTTCACTTTCTCTTTACAGCAGTTACTGTGAGATATAATAATTTATGCACGTGTGATTATTTGCCTTCCACTAGATTGCATACTCTCAAAGGGCATGGATCAGATTGATTTTGTTCTTTCTTGTACTCCCACTACCCTGCACTTGGCACCTAGTAGTTGCTCAATAAATACATTCAATAAACAGTTGATGAACAGAGGAATGAATAAACTTAGTCTGCACAGGGCATTTTATTAAGAGTTTAAGGAATAAATACATGCATAAATACTTAAATACATAGACATAGAATTAAGAAATTACCATGTTAAATTTGAGCATAATTTCAAAAAATAACACAGCAGAAGTATGTGAATCCCTGAGCTCTGATCTACTTGGGTACTTGCTCCCTGATTCTTTGGATGTTTTTGGTTTCCTTTGAATTTAAATAGTTTAAAATCTGAAACAACAATGTCTGTCAGTGGTTCTTCTCTCTGTTAAACCCTATTATTGCTCTTTAAGAATTAAAATGTGCCCCGAGGGATTAGGGACCCCTGTTCTTAGGTAGCTCTTGTGATGGACCAAGCTGGGGACAGAGATTCTGAGTCTCCAATCCAGGCAGTAACATCCATAGAGTGACAGTTGCTCTGGCCATGAAGCAATCAGGTCTAATACCCAGGCAGGAGAGAAAGGAGAGGAGGAAAAGAGCAAACAAGAGAGCGAGAAAGAGAAGACAGGAGAAAGCGTGACATGGGAGAGTTTCCAGGAGAGAACGGTCCATAGGCATGCTCCCAGGAGTGGTTATGCCCCAGGGCTCTGTCCCCTCTGGTAGCTTCCCAAAGCACTCCATGGATCAGGGAGATGGGACCCCTGTGCAGAACAGTATGAGCCCTGGAATGTACAGGGTTAGAACTACAGTGGGGGCCACAGGCCTCCAGGTCCTCAGCATTCAGCGTGGGCCATGTTCCTCCATTGAGAAGGTGGCCATGGGCCTCCATGTATGCAGTCTGCTGGGCACCAAGCAGCCTACAAACAGCGATAGACTTGGCCTGCATTTCTTCCAACACTATATCCTGATACATCCCTGAAAACAACAAGGATCTACATGGCAGGACTAAAGTCTTCATTTGTCTGCACAGAGCACTCAGAGACGGTTATGGAAAGACTCACACTTATTATTATATTTAGGGAAAAGACCTGCTTGTATAAGGTATAAATGCTACCTCTGCTCCCTGCCAAAAATTTATAGTGAACATCAAAACTTTTAAAACAAGGTATGGCGAAATCTGGTAGATCAAGTTTCCAGAATATCACCATCTGCTTTGGTTCAATAATTTAATCTATTTTTCTCAAACCAACCAGGTTATTCTGGAAGAAAATGTCATATAGTCACAAGAAAACATATGGCTTTTACTTTCCTTTTCCCATTAAGTTTTGAAAAGCCCCAGTTTAGAAGTTAAAATAATCCAGGCAGTTGAAATCCTTGCTGACTGAGACAGCAGCTCGGTGAGTGACTCTGGATCTTTCCTGCACCTGCTAGTTCACTACACAGGCCAGACTTGGTGAAGAAGTGAAGAGGTTGGAGAGAAGATATCCCACCCAGCATTGCTTAGAATAGCCAAATGCTAGAAACAACCTGCATGTCCATCATTATGGGAATGATTACGTACATGATGCTAGGGCTTTGTGGTGGCATATTATGAAGCAAAGCTTGGAAAAATGCCAATGAGACAATAGTATGAAAATTGCTGGATACGAAATTATCTACTTAGTATCAACTCAACTATGAAAAATGCATTTTAAAAAGATCCAAGGTTTTCACTGGGAGGCAGGATCATGAACATTTTCCTCCTGTTTTCATTCCTTAATTGTATTTTCTAAATGTTCTACAAGGACAAATGCACTGCTTTTATAAATAGAAAAATGTTTCCTATCTATTTATCTGTAACTATCTCTCTGTCTCTCTCTCTCTATGTATCTGTCTGTCTGTCTATCTATCTATCTATCTATCTATCTATCTATCTATCTATCTATCTATCTATCTATCTATCTATCTATCTATGGTGTTCTTTAAGGCAAGAAAATTGATTTATGTGTGGCACCATACATTGAAAAAAGACTTAACATCAGCTCCAGGCTTAACTTTGTTACTGCTCACCCCATCTCACAACAGCCCTTGCTCCATAAGACAAGGTTTCCAGTCATTCTACCTGTTCACCTACTAAATAGACCAAAGGATTTATCTGAGAAGGCCAGTTGTTCTCTGGGTGGCCATAATGACGGGTAGGAGCCAGGCCAGTTTAAACAGAAGGAGATAGTTTATCAGGCTTTCCAACAAACTGGATTGCCATTTTGGAAATGGAAGCAAAAGGAAAGAAAGTGGGTACTTTCTCCTGAAGCATCAGTGGGGGTCTTGCCCACCTCCGCTTTGCAGGGTTCATGTGAGAGCACTTCCTCTGAACAGCTGCCCCTTGTTAGCGGTGCTTATGTTTGGTGGGACTGTCTGCACACAGCCAGACCGCGGTGGGGGAGCCTTTCTGCTCCTGGTGCTGAAAGCCAGTGGGTAGATAATTATTCAAGGTCAGACTTTTAACGTTGGATATGGGGGGCAGGGAGGCAAACATTAAGGGTTAGCCAATATTTTGCAAACACTTGTTTAAGGATTTCCTAATTACTCTAAGTGGTTCCTCCAGCCCTTGCACTTAAAAGGCTGCTGTTTTATATGATGTCATCCTTTGCCCATTCTCTCTGCAGTCAATTTGCAGTATTAGAAGAGGCAGCAAGAAAATATTTGCAAACATCAACATTCTCAAGTCTTAAAAGATAATCCCCCTTTCAACTCCCTATGAGCATATCAGCAGCACAGTTAGGTTTTCAGAGTTCTGTAAACAGTAACACCACCAGCTGGATTGTACAGAAAATCTTTCTTCTGAGGAACTGAAAGACATTTCTAAGTGGTATCACATCAATCACTGAGCAAGTCCTCAGAGGACTGGCCAGGCAGGTAGTTAGAGGGTGATTAGAAATGCAAATTGATAAGCCCCTTTTAAACAGTTCCCAGAGGAGGCTCCCACCTGAGTAAACCCGGTGTACAATTTTAGTATAAGGATAGCTAGTGCCGATAGGTTCTGACCCATTGGGCACTACGTGGTTTCATTAATTCTTCATGGTAACAATAGTATCATCATCATCTCCGTATTGCAGATGGGGAAATGGAGGCAGACAGACGTTAGGCAACTTACACAGGACCACTCAACTCTCTAACTGACAACCCCAGAGCTCGAACTCAGCCACATCTGTCTGACTTTTAAAGTCTGGGCTCTAAACCACCATGTGGCTACACAATCTCTTTTCCCACTGGCAGATAGAAGATGATGGGGATTTTAACAAATGCTGTGCAAAGAAGCATTCCTCTATAGGTAGAAATCTTGCTGAACTAGAACGCTTGTGGGGTGAAGAATGCTTTGAGGTCAGACTGTCTGGTTTCAAACCTTGGCTCCTTTGCCTATTAGCTGGGTGACCCTGGCCAAATTACTCAACTTCTCTGAGCCTCTGTTTTCTTTTTTATCTGTACAATGGAAGTTATGGTGGTTCTTACCTTAGAAGATTGCTGTGGAGATAAAAAAAGATAATGCTTGTTATATGTTTAGCACGGTGCCTGGACATAGTAAGCGCTCAATGAATGTTTGAGTGTTACTATTATTATTATGATATCTATCCTATATATTATATATATTGATATAATACATATATTTACTTATTATATATTGTATATTAATATAATAAATAAGCGGATTATTATTACTATTATTATTATTAGGTGATTTCCGACCTACGGAAAGAAAGCTGCTGTTGTCCTTGAACTCACACTGTGCTCTTGGGGAACCCTTACCCAATTAATGCTCAAACTGACAATTTGTGTAGAAGGCTGGGCGAGCAAACTCCATCATGGGGATCTGCTCACCAGGATCCTTTATTTTCCCTCAGAAATGGGAGAGAAATGTTCCCATAACCCTCTTCCTTTCAGCCTGGTTCTCCCACTGCAATCATTGGCCATGTATTTACTAAGCAAATCTTCAATGACTTTTAAAGCAACGAAGCTGTAGTTAATTTCATATGCAAAGAGACAGCCTAGGGCTCAATATTAGTATCCTACTTTATGAAGAGGGAAATAAACTCCAGACTTGGCCAGCTGGTTTAGGTAAGGAGATAATAGAATACCCAGCGACACCAAGCAAAGGAGCTCAAATTGTATGAAATGAAATTCAGCAATATTTAAGAGTAATTCAGCTCATTTGAAGCTTCTAGACATTCAAAAACTCAGTAATAACTAAAGCACACAGTGTAATGAATGAAATGAAAACGTGACCCAGGATCTCGGCATTTATTTAGAACCGAGAAACTGAAAATTGCTCTCTCTACCGGATGGGCCTAAAGTTATTACTTCATTCACTTAAGCATTTTACATAAGGTAATTCTCTGATGATAAATCACATTGAAATTGGTTTCAGTTTAAAAATGAAAAAAAAAATCTACATTAAAATGTGTAAGCTCAAAGATTTGCAGATCTGAATTATTGGGGTGCTCATGCTAAGAATGGATGACAAATTGAAAAATAAACATGTACTCACTTGGAGAAAATAAATCTGGTTCTCAGAACCACCCATTATGCAAGGGAAAATAAACTGCCTCTCATTTCATTAGCAAAACTCATTTGCATCAACATTTATACTTACATATGTAATAATGCATGGTCCCAGCCTGAACACAAGGTGGTAATTCAATCAAAAAGCTCAGTTGATATGCTATCGTAAACAGCAAAAATGGAAACAGAACCTTGGGAATAAATCACCCTCTTACTATTCAGCTGGGACCATCCTGGGCTATTTTACACTACATGCATTGGTGCAGTATTTCACAAACACAAAAAAACTTTATTTTCCTTTTATTGACTAACATGTAGCTGTTTGAACTGGCAGCTTGTGGAACTCCAGCAGGTGCTAGGATTGATCCCAGTGGTGAAATCAGACGGCAAACGGTGAAGACAATAAAGGCAATTAACATTTTTTTAATTAAACTAATTTTAATGAAAATCTTAAAAACACTTGAAATTTTAATCCTAAGCATAAGGTTTGTACACACATTCCATTCTGAGGGAAGAATTCCTATTGAAAATTAGCATCATTTTCAAAGCTGCAATATTCTTAGATGTTAATTTAACATCTTCTCTCGACTGATCATATAATTTAGAAAATGTGTAACTGGCAAAGCTTTACAGGGTTATTTCTTAGATAGCATTGAGTCATCTCAGTGGGTTTGTGCTTGCTGTTCCCTCTGCCTGGAATGCTCCGCACCCATGTCCTCACATGGCTGGCTCCTTATCATTTAGACAAAAATGTCACTTTCTCAAGGAGTCTTCCTTGACTTCTCTCCCTATCATTAACCCTGCTCATCTTTCTATTCCATTACCCTGATTATAAAAGAAATGTTTTATTATAGAAATTTTCAAGCATATTTTAAAGTGGAGGAAATAATAGAATGAATCTGATATGCTCAGCTTCAACTCCTGTGGACACTTGACCTCTATTTTGCATTCTCTACCCACTGTCCACCTCCTCCCCATGCCAAGATTACTTCAAAGCACATGTAAGACATCATATCATTTCACCTGAAAATATTTTGGTGTGTTTCCCTAAAATATAAGGACTTAAAAAAAAAACCCTAGCCATAATACCATTATCACATCTAAAAAATTAGCAATCACTATCAATATCATCTCATGTCCAGTCAAGTGTATGCATTTACCCAACTTGTTTGAATTGGGATCCAAATGAGGCCCATACCTGACAATTTTCTGTGTCACATAAGACTCTTTTAAGCTTTTTGTCTTCTCTCAGTCTCTCTGTCTCTCTCTATTTATTTTCAATTGCAATTTCTTGGGGGAGGGTTGTGATGAAGACGCCAGGGCATCTGTTTTGTGGAGTCTTCCACAACCTGGATTTGCTGGTTGCATCTTGTGGGTCATTTCACATGCCTTTTTGTCCCTTGTATATCCTGTACATTGTTAGTTAGGTCTAGAGGCTTGATCAGATTCAGGCTCAGTACGTTTTTGCAGGGTTATTTCATAGGTAGTGCTGTGTTCTACTGGGAGGTATATAATGCCTGTGGTCTCTCTTTTCATGACATTTTACTAGTCATTAATGGTCATCTCCCACGTATATTGATTTATTAGCGGCTGCAAAATAGTGATGTTCCAATTCCAGCATTCCTTCTTCATTTATTAGCCAGAATAATTCTACAGAGAAAAAAATCTTTCATCAAGTATCAGGATACCCTGGGGTCACATAGAAAGGGCAGGAATAATGTTTGATTTACCAGTTCTCAAAATAATAAGGAGGATCCCTAGAATTCCCCAAAGGGGCCAACGATACTATCTATCTATCTATCTATCTATCTATCTATCTATCTATCTATCTATCTATCTATCTATCTATCTATCTATCTACCTATCTATCTATCTAGGACTGATATGAACTTATTTGCAAATATATTTCTTTGGGTAAAAATATGAGTTGCATTAAGAGAAAATATTAATTAAATAATAGAGAGAGTGGGACTGAGATATGTCTAAAATTGGGGTGGTCTGCAGTGAGTGACTGAAGTTTGGAAATGTTGCCTTCAGAGCAGTTCTCACCAGCGTGGGGCAGACCCCCTGACAGCATGAGCATATCTAACTAAAGAGCTGGTCCACCCAGGGAGGAAGGGCAGCTTGGAACTTGGCAAACACTGAGATGAGGAGGCAGAATGGTGTAGATCCAGGGGAGGAGACAAGGCATATCAAGTCCAGAATTCTGAGGCCCTGCAGGTCCCGTCAGTGGTGGGAACAGAGACACTGGACCTTCACTACCTGATGACATGAGTTTCTGGGGCCAGACACACAGCAACCTTTGCACAGAGTCCTGCTCTTCCTTAGGTTCTCCTCACAGATGAGAATTAATTGATCAGTCACTCATTAATTCAGAAAGTCAATCCTGGGCTCTACTCCTGGCCAAGCACTGAGTTGGGAGCATAGTAGTGAACAAGTAGTAAACAAATCAGGACAATCAAAAATGTCTCTAGACATTGCCAAATGTCCCCTGGGGGTTAAAGTCACCTCCAGGTGAGAAGTGCTGCTCTTGACAGAATGTGACAAGTTGAGAAAATGCAAGAGAAGGGGAGGGTGGGTGAGGAGAACAGGGAATGAAGGAGAGAAGGCAGCAGGAGCAAAGGGAGTGACTTAGGCTGGGGACAGACATCATCAAGTTTGTGCTTTGGAAAGGTCATCCCAACTGTTCTGGAACCATCCTAAAGTTTCCAGGCCTCTTAACAGGGGTCCTGATCCTTGTGAAGCGACACACTGGAATCCTGCCTGACACACAAGTCCTAGTTAGCATGAATCTGGCCCAGAAAAGATCCATGACTACTGGGTTCAAGATGAGTTTCTGGAAGCTAAGCTGTGTGATAACTATACACATTTCACAGATAAGGAAATAAAGTTGCAGAGAACAAAAGTAACCTCCCAACACACCATGGCTGGGAAATGGCCTAGATGATAATGGACACAAAACCCAGCACTTTCCAAACTCAGGGCCCTTGCACGGCTCCAGTGAGTGAAAAAATGGATTTTAGATCAATAGAAGAAAGAACTTTTTAACAGTGAGCCATTAAACAAGTGGAATTATTTATCACACTCCTACATAGGTTTACACACGGTAGACACTCTTCAAGAAGCTTTATGAGTATTCGCTCATGTAATCCATATAAAACTCTGTATGTTAGGGACTATTATTATCCCCATTTTATGGATGGAGGAAATGAGGCAGAGAGAGCTTGGGTAATTCATCCAAGGTCATACAGCTTGTAAGCTGCAGAGCTGGGATTCAACATGATGAGTTTATACCCTCTATCTTCTGCTATATACCTCTTAGTAGAAACAGTCTGTCTTGTGATGTCATGCGTTTCCAGTCACCAGAGACTTACGCCAATGCTGGTCTTTTACCAAATGGGACAGGACAGGTAAAAACACAAAGTACAATGCTTAGTGTACACCAGATGCCCAGTCGATGGTGACCAACCTTTCGGGGGATTCCAGCATGGACACAGGGGGTGCTTGAAGTCTCCTAAGGTCCCTTCCAACTGGTGTTGGTATCAGCATCCCCAAAAGGGGAAGTGCAGGCTTGCATGTTCAAGGTCTAGTCTCTCCAGGAGAAAGCAAATAGCTTGAACAGACACCAAAGCACAGCAGCGACAACAGTTTACATCGGGCAGCACCTGCCCTGCGCCAGGCCCTGTTCTGAGCAGGTAGCATGCATTAACTCATTTGATCCTCCAACAGCCTATGGCTCAGGCAACATTATCAACCATGGTTCACAGAGGAGGAGACTGAGTTTAAAGAAGGTTAAGCAACTTGCCCAAGTTACTCAACTGGAAGAGCTGGGATGAGACCCAATTTGTTCTAAAACAATATCGCAGTTACAGACTCACATCCTGGTCCTGAAATCACCATTCTAGTTTAAAATTTAAATAATACAGGGCAGAATGTTATGGGTTCAAAAGAGTCACTCTTTCTGGTGAAGAAAGTCAGAGAAATATAAGAATGGGTGTCCACCTGTCAGCGGTGCAGGGAGAGGGCACCTTGGGCCAGGCCCTGAGTTGGGGTCGTACAGGCTGCAGCAGCAAAGAAGCTCTGCTTTCAAGGAGTCAAAGTCCAGGAAGGGAGAAAGAAGACATGGCAGACTCTCTGAGAGAGAGAAGAGAGAGTAAATAGCTAGTGCCATCACAGAGTTCAGCAGGGCTTGTCATTCAGAATTTTCATTCAGTGGGGTGCAGACATTCAGAAATTCAGGGATCCACTGCCTGCCCAATTTGCTCTTCTTCTAACTCCCCCAGCAATAAGGGACAAAGTCAACTAACCAGTGGAGCTCTGAGTGTCCATGATAATGTATAGAGGCCTTGATATCTTCGAGAACAAGGAGCACTCAACTTATTAATATATCTCCTCCCAAACACATGCACGCACAAGTGCATACCCATGCATGCCCATGTGCACAAACATCCATCTCAGGAAAAGGAGCCAGTGGCACTCCGTCTCTTTCAAAGACTCTTGGTACAATCCCAATGGCCAGGTAGGATGAGCAGGGGGCTATGAGTCTGGACCCTTCCACCATCCCTCTGCTTGAGCACTTATGGTGTATCATGCATGGGGATTAGGTTTAAAACCAGAGGTTTAATCTAGAAGCATGTCTGAGGTGCTGTGAGGGCCCAGTGAGAAAGGGCTGAGAGCACCTCTGAGCTGCACATTGGGTGAAGGCAGGACACTGCTGCACTTGCCCTGCAGAAGCCAGGGCCCAGCTGTGTCTACTGCACATAGTCAGCCAATAGCAAGAGCCTTTTGAATGGGTGAATAAAGGGATGTGTGACCTAGACCAAGGTCAGTTTCCTCCTTGGGAGTTTGAGGATCCTACAACCATTCAGACGGAAGCCTCATGGAAGGATGCATGGAAGAATGCACATGAGAGGCCTCCAGAAATGCCAGGCAAGTGGGCCACTGTTAGGAAAAGAACCCACTTTCTGAAAACTTACATATTCACCAGAGCCTCTGCAACAATCAGAGAATAAACTTAATGGTATAGCTTAAAATTTTTGTTTTGCAATTTTTGCCTTAGTTCCAATAAGCAAACCAAAGCTTCTTTCTTCTTCTCTCTTTTTTTGGCAACTGGCCAGTTCAAGGATCAAACCCTGAACCTTGATGTTATCAGCACCACGCTCTAACCAACTGAGCTAACAGGCCAGCCCCAAACCTTCTTCCTTTTAGAACACCTACCTCATTGTTCCCCAAAGCATCTCAGAGCTTGCCAAGGGCTCACGGAGAAGAGATCTGTTCTCCCTGCTGCCCCTGTGAGCCCCTCGACAGCACCATGTCCCTTAATTCTTTTACCTCCTCAGTAGAGACAATAAAAACCTTTCACTGGTTGACAATGAAAAGGCAGCACTACCTCAACTGCTGGATAATTCAGGAAGCCTCTTTCTCATTTTAATTGGTTTCCTAATTGGACTGTTTATGGGTTGTGCAATGGGTTGGGATAAAAAGGCCAGGCGAACAATTATGTGCCTGGCATTCCTATCTGGCAGGAGTTAACAGTTTAATAACAAGAAGGAGAAATCCCTGAAGTTCACTGCAATGCCATGGTTTTTGTTCTCAAAAAATACCTTGGTTCAAAACAATCCCCCCAGTGAGAAATGATGTCAAGCTGTGCTCATGCAGTAGCAAGCTCGTGCTTCCTGAGTCTTCGGGTTCCCTTTTGATTTAGTGCAACATGAAATTTGGGGGGCAGTCTGGGGCCTGTCAGGGTTTTAACTGCTCACTTGCTCTCTGGCTGGCCATAAGGGTGTAAGGAGGGCCCTTGGTGGGCCTGATTGATTCCCTGGAACAAAGGTTTATCTTCCCTGGCGGGATGGATGACTTCATTCTGGTAGATGAGGTCACATAAGTCAAGGCAGTGAAGTGTCTGATATTCGTGTGAAAGCCAGTTTTCAAAGCAGCCTCTGCAGAAAAGCCTAACTGGGTCCCCATTTGCCTACATCCCATCAGTAAAGCTGTACCGAGACCCTTCTTTCCATTATAAAATTTATTTCAGAATCAAACTCATGCCCCCAAAGCAAACTCGAAAGCCAAATTAGATGGCTCTAATTTACAAAAAATTGGTGGTGGGTCGGGGATGCTGTGCAGAAAAACTGTCCTTCAGGACTTGAACATTTGGCTGAAATAAGCCAAGTGACATTTGCCCAAAGGAAATCATATCCTAATTGTTGCCACGTCATTGCAACTGGCTCCTTGGTTATTTTAAATAAGCTCACTGGTCTCTTTCAGCTCTGCAAGTTTCTGGTTTC
The DNA here is from genome assembly GCF_027409185.1 of Cynocephalus volans. Taxonomy (NCBI): domain Eukaryota; kingdom Metazoa; phylum Chordata; class Mammalia; order Dermoptera; family Cynocephalidae; genus Cynocephalus; species Cynocephalus volans. Next base: position 76,768,004 of record NC_084469.1, on the reverse strand, counting down.
GGTTTTCTGGTGGAGAAATGGCAGACTTGGGAACTTGGCTTTTGTCTAATTCTGCAGATTATGAGTAACTTTGTCATACTGCTACCGCACTGAGACAGCATTACCTAAGGCGGCAACACTAAAGGAAGGTTTGGATTTGGGGAAAGGACAGAAAAATTTTGTTTCGTTTTGTTTTTCAATAAGGGAATAAGATGATCTCTGCCTATCACTGCAAATTAGAAATCTTAGCCAAATAGTGAAGCCTGTTTATGACTTGGGTCTTGAACTGATCTTATTTGTCCTATTTTTCTGTGCTTTCTTACACACTGGTTAAATATTTGGAGTTTGGTGGTGGATATGAGCAATTAGTTAGCGTCCTCGAGCTATAATTTCTTTAAGTGTAAAATAGTAATGACCCCAACAGTAAATAAGGTAATCCTATATATTTTGTAGAAACTGAGATGCCATCCATAGCAAGATGCAACATTATTTTGTGTCCCTCCAAAAAAGAAAAAGACACTGGTGATTAAATCATATCCCAAAGATTTCTTATGATTTGGAATTATTGTTGAAAAGTTTTTTTCAGATATATTTAAACATAGGTTTTGCTTGTATATTACCCTTGGCTTCTCATCTGGAATTTTTGTTAAAAAAGTTTTTAAAAAATTATTTAGATATAGACTAATCATATATCACTCTTGGCATTCATAAAAAATGGAAATGGGAAATATTGGTTAAGGTGAGGACAACCAGGTGTATTAGTCCATTTCTTTTGCTTATAATAAAATACTTGGAACTGGGTAATTTATAAGAAAATGGAATTTGTTGCTTACAGTTGGGGAGGCTGGAAAGTCCAAAGTCCAGGGAACACTTATAGTGAGGGCCTTTTTTGGTGGTGACTTTACAGCAATGCAGGGTCTCACATGGTAGAAAATGGCAGAGCAGAAAGAAACTAACCTCTCGTGTGCTCTTCTTTTAAAGCCCTCAGAACCACACCCCTGACCACCATTATTAATCCATTTACTATGGCATGGTCCTACAATCTAATCACCTCTTCAAGGCCCCACCTTTCAATGACCATAATAGGATTTTCCACCCTCCTTATACTGTCACACTGGGGACTAAGTTTTGGAGGGACATCAGTCCACAGCACCAGGTCAAACTACTGCTTGCCTGGAAGAAACCTTCCACTGAAGGACTTTCTCATTTCAGAGATGCTCGAGTGGGAAATAGTGTGTGTTAGAACTGAGGAAATATAGAAAGTTGGCACATAGTAACTGCTCAATAAAGGAGAGCCATTATAGTATTAATTATTATTCCTGAGAGGAATTGTAATGTGTGGAGTTGCAAATTTTCTCTTTCCCCACTTTTTATCAAATTCGAAGTTTCAAAGAGTTTTGACATCTGATATTCCCTCGACAGAGGCAGCTCTTGTCATGGCCCTACACTCCCCCTGAGTCTGACCACTCAGGCTGTCTTCCAACAGTTCCTTCTGAAGCCTTCGTGGGCCTGACTTAGGCCACATGTCCGTTTCTGAAGCAGGAGAATGGGATGTTTTGATTGTCCAGATCGGGGCCACGTGCCCACTTGTGTTGCTGGGGTAGAGTCAGCCCTACGTAAGCAAATGGGGTTGGGGAAGGAGTGGTTTCCTGAAGAAAGATCAAGGTGGCATATTACCAGAAAAAGTATAAATGGCTGTGGAACAGTTAAAACCATTTCACTTGACGTGACTCAGGCCTTGGATCGTCACAGTTACTTAAGCAGCCACCTGGGGCTCAGACCTACCCAGGGACTCAGGAAACATCTGATAACCCTCAAGTCTCCGTGAGGAGATAAGCAAACTCATAAACGGCCTGGCAAGCTGTAAATAAATAATAAAGTTTCTGTAAGCAGGAGCCACAGCTCCCCACTGAAGACAGAACGTCCTTACCATCAGGAGATTCATTTCTTTCTGAACACACATGTAAGGACTGTAGAAGGTATCTGCTAACTCAGTGAGATTGCCCATCGTGCTTGTACAGTATTTCCTCTCTCACGTGGCTGCCCAATGAAAAAAATGTAGTCAAATGCATCTGAAACACAGTCATCAAATTAAGAATTCCCCAAAAAGATAGCAGCCATCAGTTAAAGAGATTTCAATGAGAAAAATGTGCCAGTTACTCATTCATTGAGCACTAATTCCAGCTTTATCCCTGAACAGCCCCTCAAGAACGATGCTAGCTTTAAATAATTTTTCTAGCTTTAAAGTATCATCTAATTTGCAGAGACTAATTTCCAATATTATCAAGTCTTCTACAGCCATATTTTTCAAAATGTGGGTATAAGTTATTAAGTTGAAGTAAAACAATGTAATTCCACTATCAAATAAGCTGGGAATGTACTGTAATTATTTGTTGCAGCGCTCATCAGAGCCTTTAATGATAATTATACTACTCAATAGTTACTAAATTTCTAACACATCTAAGTGTTTTTTATGAATTGTTTTAGTTTATTTTTTCAACATCAACATCTCTATGAGGTAGGAAAAATAATATCATTCCCATTTTATAATCTAAGAAAGTGAAGCACATGTGTTTAGTGACTTGCTCAAGAATATGGTAAGAATTCGAATCAGTTTATCGCTTCTCGGCCTTTTGGCTAAGATCAAGTGTAGAATTCGAATCAGTTTGACCCCAGAACCCACTTTTTTAAAGCTCTATACCACACAGGCTCCACTTGAGTGTTGCTATGTATTGTGAACCTCCAAAACAGAAATGAAAAAAGGCAGATTTTTCTCAAATTTATTTGACACAAAATCCTTCCTTTATAGGATCTCATGAAATTAAGCTTACACACATCCCATGCTGGAAAATACTAGCCTGAAACAATTGCCCATTTTCCTAAGCTCCACTGAGTCATTGTTTACAGTATATAAACACCTAGTACATTCCAGGGGCTATGTCTGAGGCTGGGGAGAGGGCAGGATTCCTGACCTAGGGGAGCCCACTGTCTAAAAGACAAGATGATAGATTCTTTGGTGCTGAACTGGACATAAGAATAACAGACTGCAGGCAGACAGAGGGACCTGGGGAATCAGCTCCAACAGGGGGCATCCTGAAATACTTTAAAGAGGAGATGGGTTTGAAGTGTGAACCTTAAAGGATGAATAGAGCCTGCCAAGTATATTTTAATATATTGATTCATGAGTAAACTTCTATTAATCTATTTATTTGTAAATAAATTGCATAATGCTAACTATGAATGTGGAACTCACCTGATACAAGAACAAAACATACCATGATTCCTACTCTTTGTTAGCATACAGTATGGGTGAGGAAAAAAATGCAGAAGACAAAAATTGAAAAGCCATGCAGCATATTCCATTATGTTTTTATATAATGAATCACAAGTTCTAAAGGAAGAGCAATAAAGAGAAATTCAATATAAACCGGAGTAACCTGGGAAAGATTCAAGAAAGAGGTAGAGCCCATGGTAAATCTTAAAAATGCATGGGATTTGGAAAGAACAAGCAGAGACAGATAAGCCTGTCTTTGAACAAAATAGGTTAAATAACATTTAATGAGAAATAACCATAAGTGTGTCTAGGGTACAGTGAGAACAACAATGAAATGTTGGCGAATCAAAGGAAAAGAGCCAAGAATAATCATTATATTAAACACGAATAACTCCAAAAAAAAAAATGGGCAGTGACATTGCAAGCAGAGGGGACAACACAGCTACCTCTACTCTCTACCCCCAACCCCTGTGATGTTTCAGAAACAATTAAATGGCATTTGGCATGCATGTGGAGGCCTCAGACTTGCTTGTGGACTTTTCTTCCAAAGCTCTTATAAACAAGAAAATGACATTTCAGGAGATGCTGGAGTACCTGTCCCTGTGGGAAGGTGGCCTACCAAACTCCACTGCCCTGGACTGCCTCCAAAAGATGCTAATGGAGTTTTGCAGGATCTTGGGCACCACCCAAAAGCAGATCTCACTCCCAGCAGTGCCAAGGTTGCTCCCCACATGACCCTATGTGATGGTTTTAGAATAGGTCTGCACGTTTTTTGACCTTCCTCCCTTCAAAAGGTGGAGTCTAATTCCTCTCCCCATGAATGTGGGTCAGACATAGTGACTGGCTTTTAATGAGTAGAATGCAACAGAAGTGACTCTGTGACTTCTGAGGTGGCTGGGTCATCAAAAGAATACAGCTTCTGCCTAGTTCTCTCTCTCTGTGTTCTGTCTTTCTGTTTCCGTCCTTCTCTCCCGCTCTCTCTGCTCTTTCTTCTCTGGATGTGTGTGTCTCTGTCTTTCTCTTTCTCTCTCTGTCCCCCTCTCCCTCTCCCTTCCTCCCACCCCCACTTCTCTCTGAATACTCACTTTTGGAACCCAGCCACCATGTTGTGAGGAAGCCCAGGCCACCTGGAGAGGCCACATAGAGGTGTTTCAGCAGATGGCCCCAGCTAAGGTCTCAGCCAACAAAGTCACATGTGGAGTCACATTGTGTGTGTATGTAACCCGCTCGAATTTAGCCATATAGCCTTGGTAGGTGTTGTAGTTGGAGACAGGGGAGTAGGGTAGGGCCAGAGAGCTCCCACCTTTTTTTTAAAAAAGGCTGTGTGTTTCTCTTTCTCTCTATGCCCCATGGGAAGAGAAACCACCATAACAATGCATAGAAGAACAACACAATTTATTTGGGGGCTTTGGTACTTAAGATGGCTCCAGTTCTGGAAGTGATAAGGTTCTACCTATAGAGAATTTAAAACCTCTCTAGCAGGTACTGTGACAACTCCACTATCTCCACCAGTGCTTAAAACATGATAGAGATTAAAAGTATTCAAAAGAGAGTTGCAGGCCTCTCCATGGCTCTGCCGGGCACTGCTAAACCTTCTAAATGGGTAAAAACACTTTTCTTGACTCAAGTCCAGCCGCTCCCCTCGAGGACCGATAACCAGATGGCTCTGGTCTGTACTGAAGACACCCTGAAGATTTCACCTGACAGTTTCAGTACCTGCTGCACACAACGCCAGGTGCCAGGTGAGGTCTGGACCTAGGGATGGGGAAGCCATCCGCTCCGATGTAATGAGCTTCCAACCCAGGCTGTCTTTCCATCACCCGTGGGGTAAGTGCTGCTGGAGGCCTCTGCCTGGTGGGGACACTGCGCTGCTGTCACTTTTCAATTACAGGTTGCAAGAATCTTTCCTGATCTTTCTTTTTGGTGAAAGGTCATTGGGTGTACCGTTTCTTCAGTGCTTCAACAGCCAGGATTGAAATGAAAAGCATTTTCTTTTTGACTATTAAAGAGAAAGCTGAACTGACTGGAAAAGATGGTTGCCTAAAACATTCTGGGAAATGGAGGATTTTTTTTATTTTTTTTTGTCTTCATTATCAGTGTCTCCTGCTTCCAGGCCCTGTGGAGCTACAAGCAAGAAGTGGTCCGGTGGTCGAGATGGGCTGTAAAGAAATGGTCACTGAAATTAATGACTGTGGCAATAAATGTTCCAGAGAAGTATAGGGGATTCTGAAGATGTCTGTTGGGGGTCACATTTACCTGGGGAGCTGGGACTTCATGTTTCCTTCCAGTGCTATCGCATCCTGGTCTGAGCAGGTGCAAAAGGCTCCTTTCTGAGCTTTGGGGCATCCTTGTGAGACTGCTTACTTGAAGGAAGAAAGGTTGCAGCCAGCTCCCTTTCTTTATGACCAGCATCCATATCATTCCCCATGGGGCGTCCTCAGCATGTGCATGAATCCACTCCCCCACCCCCACCGCAGTCCACACAAATAAAATCCTAAGAATGGCCAATATATTCTGCGGAAAGTCACAATAGCCCGCTAAAAGAAATGCATAAACTCATAACTTCCAGCCTAGGCTATTTAGCATCCCATTAAAAATATTCAAAATATAAATCAAAATTCATGGGAATAAGTAATATTCAATTTAGAATTTATGGCATTTTAAAATAGGATGATTTCCTCAAATGTGCAATAAATTTGGTTGTGTGGAATTGCTCTTGCCAACTTATCGTGACGATTGCTTTATCTACACAGCCCACCAAAGCGGAGTCACTTTATAGAATCTAAATTCACAAATCAACTGTCGTCTTCACTTCACTGATTCATTGCTGATGGGCCTTTCACAAGGTAAAAAAAAAAAAAAAAAATCCCTTCCAAGTTGACAAGAGTAATAAATGGGGAGGTTAGCACTGCCCATCCATCCGACTGGCCCACTGACCCGCCGGTAGTGATACATGGCAGAATAAACTCATAAACCAGCTGCATCTTTTGACCTCTGCAGAGTAAATGGAAACAGAAGAGCATTTATGATGATCACTGTGTTTAAAGATTATAGTCTGACCAGAGAAATATACAAACCCAAGGAACACCTTAAAAACAAGAACTCGGGCCAGGTAATGAGAGTCAAAATTCCTAGAATTTTAGAAAGGTTTCTCTGTATCCATTTTTACTGCTTCCACTATTCTGTTGTTTTTAAGGCAAGGGAGTGCTGGTGTAGGGCATATAACTGGGAAGGGGCACCTTTGAGTCTGCAGAAAAGCACACCACCCAAACACTAGGAAGAAGGAAGGAAGGAAATTTACCAAGTCAAAGGACATGTTTATGCTGCAGCTATTCCCATATCTGCTTGTGTACAGCTTTTCTGAAAGACAAATTCTAGCCCCAAATAAAGTAAGCAAAACTCCTTTTCCAGTGCAAGAAATTACTATAATTAGCAAATTCACAGCCATAGAGTTGTTTCTTTAAAAGGTAAAATTGTCTTTAGAAAAAGCCAAAGCTTTTTAAAAAATATGTCTTTATTAACTTAAGTTAGCCTATGCTTTGCGACCTGGTTAAAAAAAAAAGGTACGGTTTGTAGAATGGAAAAACATTTTTCACTTTCTAATTGACAATATTCAAAGTCAAATGCAACTCTTCATTATGTTGGAGAGAAAAGCAAGAAACAGGTTCAGTGGCATTCTAGCTGTGACATATGCAAGCATGTGGATCTCAGCTTTCTGAACCCAACTCTAAGACAGAAAGGACACCTAAGAATTCGAAATAACTAACAAGATTTTTAATATCAGTTGATATCCAGAGATGAATTTCTGCTTGTAAGAAGAATTCAACAATGGGGACATATTTCAGCAAGTGCTAATTTTGACCTCATATTTAGAGTTTGTACCCAGATGCTTTATTGGGAAGGTGAATGTGTTTTAAGGAATTATTTTTGATAGTAAAAATAATGCAACATCATTATAGAAAGGTTGGAAGGGGAAAAAGGCCAACTGCAACATAATCACTCTAGTATACCTAGTATTTTTTATGTACTTACTTTTACCTTTACATATGCTCATAAGGAAAGCATATAAATAATTTAATATATTTTTATTTTAATACTTCGAATTTTACTGTTTGTTTTATGCTTATTGTAATTTTAATTTTAATGGCCAAATAATTATCTATCTAATGGCTGCACTATAATCTAGTTTATCATTCATTTAATTTATAACTGGATATTTATGCAGCTTCTAAATTTTCAAATTATAAATAATGCTCTGATTAATAACTTCATATTTGTTAAAAAGATACTCAATGATATTTAAAATTCAAAAGACTAGTTAAATAGCAAATTAAATATAGCTGAGGAGAGAACCAGGAGATAGATCTGGGAAAGTTACTCAGAATGGAGTGTGGAGGTATAGAAAAATGGATCATATGAAAGAGAGATTAAGGGACACAGAAAGCAGAATCAGGAGGTCTCAATATATCTAATAGGAGTTCCAGAGATGAGGATCGAAAGAGTGGGAGAGAACATCATGTACAAAGTATAGACGAAGGCTGAGTGTTTCCTAGAATTGAAGAGTCATGAGTCCTCAAATAAAAGAGGCACATTAAATATTAGAGAGAATAAATTAAAGACATCCATGCTCCTACATATGGTAATAAAAACGCAGAGCACCAAAGACAAAAGAAAAATCCCAAAGGCAAACCAAGGAGAAAGAACTGCAATTAGGATGACAATAGGTTCACCAGAAGCAATCAAGGCAAGTAAACAATGAAATGATATCTTCAAGTTTTTGAAGGAAAGTAGTTTTGAAAATGTAAACAGATAATTAAGAGAGCATGAAATAAAATTTTTCAAAGACTGAGAGAGTTTACTAGTCAAAGATCCTTGCTACTAAAAGGTAACATGAAGAAAGAGAAATTAGATCTAAAAATAAGTGAAATTCAAGAACCAGGAGAGCAAAACTGGCAAACTTTATATGGACCACATTCTGTGATCATAATACAATTAAGTTATAAAGAAAGAGCTAATCTTTGTATGTATTTGGAAATTAAACAACAACAATGAAAACCACTAAAATCTACCTAGCTGTGTGTCAGAAAAGAAATAATAATAAAAATAGTGAAGTATTTAGAACTGAAGGACAAAAGATAAGTTTTCAAAACATGTGCTTAAAGACAAAACTATACTAAGTGAAATGATTGTAGCCCTGAAGTCATACATTATAGAAGAATTAACAAACTAAGTATCCAACTCAAGAAATTAGAAAATGAGCAAGTCTAAAGATAGTGGGAAAAAAATATATAATAAAGAACAGAAAATAATAAAATGGAAAATAAAATGGTTTAATCAGCAAAATTAAAAGCTGTCTCTTTGAACAAACTAATAGAAAAGATTATAGAAAAAATGCATAATAGAGCTAATAGAAAAGATTCATCAAGAAAATAAAAGAGAAGGCCCAATGAACAATATTAACAGAAAAAAGAACATAAGCATGAACACAGTAGAATTTTTTAAAATAATAAGACAATGGCATAAATAGCTTTATGTGAATAAATGTAAAAACTCGGAGGGAATAGAAAATTTCTAGAAGCACATAATAATCAAAATTGACTCAAGAAGAAATAGAAAACCTAAATAGTACATTAAATAAGCATAATCAGTAGTCACAGAACTATTTTTTAGAAACACCAGGTGAGTTGGCTTTCTAGGTGAATGTTATCATCATCAAAAAACTGATAACTCCAATTTTATACAATCTATGTCCCAGAACAGAAAAAAAAAGCGAAGTTTTTCAACTGATATGAAAACAAGACAAGAATACTATGGTGAAATAACTCTATGGGGAAATCTTATTTATAAATATAAATTAAAAAATCCTTTTAAAAAAATCTAGCAAGGAAAAAATTCATAAGCAAGTGGGATTAATCCCATCAAGAACAGGTTAAGATTAGAAAACACATTAATGGAATTCACCATGTTAATAGATTAAAGAATAAAAGCTTTGATCATAATAATAAATGCAGAAAGAGAATTCCAGTTCAGCTCAGTTCTTATTCATTACAAAAGCCACTGCAAACTGAAAATAGAAGGGAACTTCCTTACATCAATAAATGGTATCTACCAAAAACTCACAGCAAATACTATACAGAATGGTAAAACTTGAGAAACATTTCATTTAAAGTCAGTAACAGGACAAAAATGTCCTGTTACCATTTTTATTCAACATTGTCCTGGAGGTCCTAGAAAGTATAGTAAAATAATACAAATAAAGAAGTAAAAGAATTTTAAAGGCAGAAATAAAATCACGTTACTCATGTGCTTTATCAATATAATTGTCCACATGGAAAGCTAAAATAATTAATAAACTATAAGAAAGTGTAATAAGCCTTCTGGATATAAGATCAATCTACCAAAAGCAGTTAGGTATCTATAAACTAATGACAAACTACCAAAAATGTAATTGAAAAAAATCTCATTCAGAAGAGCAACAAAAATTTTGAAGTACTTGGGATTAAATATATCCAAAAATGTTTAAGTCCTTTATCATGAAAATTGTAAAACTTCATGGAAGGTCATAAAATAGTGTCTAAATAAATTAAAAGTGTTTGTGGAAGAAAGGTTTAAATTATAAATGGAGCAATTACCTTTATATAAATCTCTAAATTCCATACAATTCCAATTAAAATTCCAACAGGTCTGTCTCAGACAGTGACAAGCTAATCCTGAAATTCATATGGCATAATAAGGGTTAAAAAACATTCAAATGAACACTCAATAGCTCTTAGCTACTGTCATCATCATCATCATCATCATCATCATCATCATCATCATAACTATCTTTGTTTTGACAAAGCAAGAACTTCATGTCTCTCTAGTGACCCTCTATGTCTGCTGTGATTTTCTTCTGAGAAAACGCAACTTGGAAAACGCAATTGCCATTTCATTAAGCTACTGGAAAGACGTGTCCCATGACACTGCTTTTGCCAGCACAAAGACATTTATTTACTGGAAATATCAAGCAGTTGTTGACTTCCAAGGCTCTGAGAGGCCATTATAAATGACAGTTTCTTACTCACTAAGGATGCCTCACCTGACAGGGTGATGCCAGGAGACAAAAAGACACTGTTTGAGTATGAATCGAGAACAGAGGTCTCTTTAAAGTGAAGCAACATGCACAGACCAAACATGACCTTGCTATTTTCTCAGGAATTCAGAGGATTCTCCACCTTTTCTCTGCTTGTGACATTTGGTACTCCATGTGTCTTTATGGAAATGCCCTCCTAAGGATGAAGACTAGAGTATTCCACTCAGTGCTTAGGTCTACGATTTTACCTACATTCATTCATTTCACAAATGCTTATTGAGCATTTACTATGTGCCAGGCAGAATTTTAAATGTTAGAGATACAGTAGTAAACAGAATGGCCTTGCCCTCAAGGAGCTTGTATTCTTGTTAGGGAAATGAATGTAAATAAGATAACGAAGCAAAAATGTTTAGTATTTTAGATGAGGATAGATGCTTAAAAAAATAAAGCAGGAAAAGAGATAGGCAGTGTATGTGAGGTGCTGGTGGCTTAGGGTAAAGGGAGGCAGCTGGGAGAGAGGGGTCAGGAGGGCCTTGCTGAGTGACACTTGAGTAGAGATCTGAAGGAGAAAAGGGAGTGAGCCATGCATGTTGCTAGCTAGAAGAACAGTGTTCTGCAAAGAGGGAACAGCAAATACGAAGTGTCTGCAATAAGAGTATGGCTGGCTCCTTCAGGAGGCATTGAGAAGACCATTACGGCTAGAATAAAGTGAGCGTAAGGACAGAGTAAGAGAAGAGGTCAGAGAAGTAAAGGGGTGGAGCCCAACCGATGTTGGGTCCTAGACGCCCTTATAAGGAATTGGCCTTTCCTTGGAACACTATGGGGAGCTACAGAGGGTTTTGAGCAGAGAAGTGATGAGATCTGAATATGTTGTTGAAGGATCCCTCTGCCTGCTGAGTTGTTTGCAGACTGTAAGGGGGCTTTGGTGGAAGCTACTGCAGTACATCCACCGATGGACAGTGGTGCTTGGACCAGGGAGGTGAGAGAGGAGGACACTTGAAACTTCCAAGGTGTAGTCTTCCCAAAAAGCCCAGAGGTTGGAAGGATTCAAGCCTCTCAGCTGCCTTCTGTGGCCCCTAAGACCATCTTGATGGAAAATCATGTTATTTTAGAGTGAGCTTTATCAGAAGCACATGGGGACAGTATTCACCTGAAGCAGCCAAATCTAAGGGTATGGAATGGACTCCGTTTTGCCTAACCCTTGCCGAAGACACAAACTCGTAGAAGGCCCCTCCCCAGGTCAGGACTAGAAGGCCAGGCCACAAATCCTCTGCAGAACCAATTTGCAGAAGAGTTTTCTGAAGAGGTTGACAGCTCCTCCAAATGTTCCCGGTTCTCACCAACACTCTGGCACAACTGTAGGTTAGTGACCTTGACTTCCCATGTGCAATAATAGATATATGGATGTAGATAGAGACAAAAAGAGATGCAACGATAAATCCTTGTTTATACATTACTATTTACTGACCTTCTACTATGTGCCAGACACTGCATTAAGACTTCAACGTAAATTATCTTATTTAATCCCCTAAAACAACTCAGCAGGAGAGGTATGAATAGCTCAATTTTATAGATGGAAAATTAGAACTCAGAAAAGATGCAATTTGCTCAAGTCTGTACAACCATTAACTGGTGTAGTTAATATTTAAACCTGGCCTGGCCTCAAAGACTTAGGCTTTCTCTACTATCCCACACTGCCTTGAATTGGTTGACAGACACAATTATTTCTGACAGTGAATTCTAGTCAACTCCCATGAAAGGCTTTTGTGGACATGGACCTTATTTGAGCTGTCATCTTGATTCTTCCTTACTCTTCAGTAAATGGTATAGAGCAGGGGTCGGCAAACTTCTTTTTAAAGGGTTAGATAGTGAATACTTTAGGCTTTGTGTGCACATGGTGTCTGTTGAAACTGTTCACCTTGGGTGTTATATATGAAAGTAAACACGGACCAAATGCACGCGAATGGGGGGCACTGTGTTCCTAGAACTTTTGTAAAATTTTTCTTACAAAAACAGGCTGGATTTAATAAAATTTGTGTTCATATAGGTTTTGCAAATATTTACTCCCAAACATTGACTTTTGAAGAGCAAAAGGTTTTATTTTCAATAAAGTCTAATTTTTCACTTTTGTGCTTTCTGTGTTATATCTAATAAATATTTCCCTGTCCCATAGTTTATTAAATTCACCAAATATTATTTGTATTTTGGGTGACATTGGAAGAGTGTTTTTAATTTTAGTGTCAAATTGTTTGTTGCTCATATATAGAAATACAATTGATTTTATACTGCTTTTGTATCCTGTGAGGTTGCATAATTCACTTATTAGTTCTTGTAGTTTTTGTAGAATCATTAAGATGTTCTACCTAGACAATAATGTCATCTGTGAATAAGGACTGCTATATTCTTTCCTTTCAAAAGAAAACAACAACAAAGAACCATAAAACAAAAAACAGGTTGAACTTGATTCTTGAGCTATCGTTGGTGGGCCCCTGATGTCAAGGCTAAAAGATTGGCTTCAGGATTTAGGCTGACTGGGTTCAAATGTTCTATCACCTACTGGCTGTCCAAACTTCAGGAAGTTGTTTACTCTCACTACGTAAAATTAGGATAACACATTATAGGGTTGTAGTGAGGTTTAAATAGTTAAATATATGTTACTTAGAAATTCACAAATGAAAAGTATTATTGTATGCTTGCCCGGTCTCCCCTTTAATGTAAAGCAAGATCAATTTACAACAGACTCCGGTCAAGGCAAGCCAGTTGATTTTGAAATCTCGAAAGAAAGCATAATATTTTGTATTAGATCATATTAATTTTCTGAACATACTCTTCATGTATTTACCCAGCACATATTTACTAAGCACCTACTTTGTGCCACGCACAGGGCAAGGCTAGAAGGTGCTCATGCCCTGCCATGCTCTGTGCTAATGTTCGAGTTTAGAGGAATACCCATTTTGGTTGTCAATAAGAAAGACAAAAACTTTCAGGTGGAACAATTATTTAAATATAGTGCTTTAATGTTTCAAAACCAATCCACTAAGAAGTGACTCTGAGGTCCTTAAGTACAATTCACATCTGGATTTGACTCTAGTTGAGCTCAGTCATTATAGTTTAACCAACAGAGTGTTAACTGAAGCACTAGAAATACCTCTGGTCAGTTTCATTATCTAATAGCACTTGGGTTCTCTAATGCATCTTAATAAGAGCTATTGCATATGCAGAGACTAGTCTAGATTTTATAAGGAACAGTTTATGCTGATTAAAAAAATAAAATAAAAACTGGCCACATTATCCTAAGCCTTCAAGTCTTATTTTTCCTATTGATTTTTTCAGATATGATTGTACTTGCTATGAAAATTCTCTTCTTGCTTAATTTATATATATATATATATATATATGAATTGAGTTCCTTAATATTACCGAGTACAAGAGATCCATTCCCCCAAATATTAAATAATATCTCAAAAAGTGGTAGCTTTATGCTAGATATAGATCTCATTTTCAATTGCTCTTTGCTTAAATTAAACCGTTAAATTTAAAAAAAAGATCTCATTTTCTCTGACTTGAATTATTTTAAGAATTAAGTGTACCCTTTGCTAATCAAATTTCTTAGTACTGATTCTAAAACTTTGTTTAAAACATGATTTGATAAAAGCCATTTGAAATGTTGGTTCACATTGTTCTCTCAGAGTGTGGGAATGCTGATATTCCATGCTTGATACATGATCTGAATTCTGAAAGATTTTATTTTTTGTTTTAAAGCATCTTGAAATCATATTTTAAAATAAAAATATTTAAGCTGTAATCATATCAGTTTATTAACTACCAACTGGGTTTGATTCAAATTTGGGGAGAAAAAAATAAAACAAGAATTACCAGAGTCCTAACCTAATAGAAAGGAATGGTGAAAAGGCCACTTCTTTCAAAGTTGGCACTTGTTCAAGCTACACATGGTCACATAATCTTTTAAAAAGCACAACTCAAGTCCCAATTTAATTATTTAATAGCATAAATGGAATTACATTGCTGATGAAGTTCAGTGTTTAAACTCAAGCACACACCCACTGGGCTGGTGGAGTGACCGTGACTCAGTTCACTTGGCCATCAAGGCAGCCAGGGCACCTCCTCTGCTTGCCTGCCCTGAACTAAATCATGGTGACTGGCTGACTGAATGGGCCCTTCATATTAATGGCATCTCAGTCACCTTGTAAACATGATCGTAATGCAAGGTTAACGACTGTTTTACAGGAATGCATTATGTACTCCATTTCTCTTCTATGTATTTTTTGGGTAGCAGGGATTAGCTAATGGAAATGCTTTGGCTCTTGCAGAAGAGCTCCATGAACTTCAGGTGGGTGGAGACTGGGTAAACTTTCAAGTCTACCTAAAGTCTGTAATTCTCTCATATCTACCTTGAGGCCTTTGCTATGCTAATAATCTGCAAGGAGCCTAAAGGATCTTCAGATCAGCCTTTCTCTTTATATAGATAAGGCAACTAAAAATGTTGGTGAGTAATTCTAACCATGGGTCAGACCCGGGTGGCTGGAACAGCAGCCCAGCTCTTCTGATTCCAGCCCCAACATTGGGTCTACACCATCCGCCGAGTGCAGATCACTAAACCAGACTTTTTCCTTCCAGGGCACTATCAACATGTGCTTCCATGATAGCGCCTGTCACAGAGCCATGTCTTGGCTTTCCCCAGTAGACTTGGAACCCTCAAGAGATTGTATTTTACTGTCTCTGTATTTTCAGCACCCAAAACAGGGTCTTTCAGTATTTATAAATAGAACTATGACCTGAACACTGTCTATGCACAAGGATATCAGGAATTTTGATGCTTTACAATTATTGGCTTTGGAAACCTGTTTTTCACATGAGAAAATAGAGACTTAACAAAGTTAGATAATCTTGCCCAGGATCTTATGCCCAGTTAGTGACAAATTGAGATTTGGACGTGTTTGTCTCCAAAACCCAAGCTTTTTGTATCACACCCAGAAATAATATAATGTAAGGTAGAAAATGGCACGTTCTTGCAGGAATAATATTTGAAATAACGCTGCGAGATTTGGAGAAGGGATCACCACTGGCCAGGAAAGTTTCTTGGCATCAGGGATCTCAAATGACAGCTGAGTCCAAGAGCTTTCTCCCCTGATCATTTTCCCATGGGAGTTGCTCCACAGCCACACCTTTCTGCCATTAGACCTGAGAGCCACAAGAGATTAGCCCTGGGAATTTTAGCAGAGGAGGAAGAGAACATGCCGGCCCAGATAATCAGAGAGCATGCCAAGGTAATTCCAGTAAGCCCCAAAGAGCTGTGCTAACGCAGGATAGGGAACAGCCCATGAGCTGTAGTCTCAGCAAACGGAGCTTTAGTCTCTTAGGGGTGGGGAAATCCGAACAACCACAGCTCATGCAGAGAGCCGCTCGCCAGAAAGCCACTTGTCGGTCACAGTGACACCCACTGCTTGCCACCATATCTCATTCTTTCTCCTCAAAATCACTGAAGTGCCCCTGAAACTTGGGAAGCTGATGTTTGATTATTCAACCTCATTCTCCATTGCCAAGTACATACTTTCTAGTCATTAACCACAACATCAACTTACCATGTCTATGAAAAACTAGATGTGTGGCGATATTTTTGGCCTTTGAGACTGACCTCATAAGACATGCCTTCTCATGACTTGCTAACTTGCTCCTATCAGACATAAGACTTCTGGTCTGAATGAACCAGAGTAACTTACAGAGTAACTGTTTTTGTGTTTCGTACTCAATTACCTTGCCTTTTTTTTTTTTTTTAGCCTCTATTATTGTATTTACTTTTTCACTTATGCAAAAAAAGAAAAATCCTTTTGGAGATTAGAGGTCATCTCTTTTTTATTTCAAATAAGATAATAAGAGGTAATAACTCATCATGCTTCCCTTTTTGCTTTGATTGCCAGGAAGCTCAGAACCAAAATTTATTTTTAATTGCAAGCAATATCCCTTGGATTATCTTGAGCTGCCATAATCATCACCCACCACCCCCTTATTACTCATCTTTGCTCTTTTTCTGTTCTTTTACTGTTTCTGCTCTTTTGGGGGGATGCTTCCTTAATTCTTTTTTGAAAGGCAGAGGGGTCTAAATAATTGAATCATGCTCAACCCCAATACACACTGCAGATAAATGTAGCCTTTCAGAAATGATCCTTTCCTTCACTCTGCCACTCTCAAATTCCCAATGGCACATCCTTCATCGAGCAGAGAATCGCTGGCTAATTTTGTACCTTCCATTTGGCCTCCAGCCTAGACCTCAGACACAGACGCTGAGTTAGGGCCCCCGCCTTAAGTGCTCAGGAGTATCAATGTTATTGCCACTGGCAGCTCCCCAGCCCTTCTCAAAGCCTCCTTCCAACAGGTTACAGGATCGAGATATTTTGATGGTTGTTATCACTTATTATGGTTGACATACAGCCATCTGAGAATAGCATCTATTTTAATGTCTGAATTATTTTTTTCTAAAATTAGTGGGCAACATTCTAAACCTTTCCCTATTACAAAAGACAATTCGATTAATCATGAATAAAACCCCTCTGAGCATAAATGAATAAGGTTGGAACCACTTTGAGTTATTTTTCCTGTCTGATAAAACCATTATCACATTTGCAGCTTTTACAATGCTGAACCACATTCCTTTGATCATCTTATAAAATTAATTGATCTTGCTTATCTATTGTTCTGTTTTAAATCATTTAATTGAGGATATTAAGAGAAGTAATGGTAACAACTAAAGCATTTATTAGGCACTGATGTTCAAACTTGCAATACGATTTTCATAATCTAAATTTCTCTATCACCAAATTCTATTCTTATGGGAATTTACATATACAGCACCTCCAGCCATAAATAATTTGTGATTGCTTAACATGCTGAAGGACAGACATACACTGTGGCAAATCACTGTAGCTATACTTAATTTTAATTATTCATTTAAATCAGATAGATACCCTGCGGTGAAATTCTTATAATTAAATAGAAATTAAAAGTTTCTAAAAGCCTTAATTTCAACTTCAAATTTAAATGCAAATGAACGCACTGGAATCGAAAGGATCTCCCCCCACCCTACCTCACCCCCATAACTCTCCAAAATTATATGGGATTGTCTAAAAGCTTAAACTGATCATGAAACCATATGTTGTCACCAGAGAGGTCCTTGGGACCTGAATCTATTCTATTTTGCAATGCCTGGCCAATGCCACCTACTAGATACTCAGAAAGATCCAGTTTTCCTGAGCGACAGGTGCCCAAGAGAATTATTTTGGTTTGAGTTCCCCAAGAAGTAGACTTTGAGACAAGGATTCATGTGCAAGTTATAGGGAAGTTGTCCCAGAAAATAGGATAGTAGAATGGAGGCGTGAGATGGGGAAAGGAAAGCAGCCAGTAAAGAGTGTGTCATCAAGCAAGTCAAACTGGGGCTAGATCCTCCTGGGGGACACTGGGAGACACTGGGACACTGTAGAACACACACAGCTCAGAGTTATCCTGTCTGGGGGTGGGGGAGCTGGGGTATTGATCTACCAACTTCCATCACACATTAGTGTGGGCTGCTTCCAAAGAGGGTCAATTCCCTTGTGTGAGATGAGCCAGCTGCAGTTTGAGAAAGACCCCAGGCAAACACCCTGTGTTGGTGCACCCCAGCACTGGTGCTGAGCATCCCTAAAGGCCCTGAGTTGATCAGGTCTGAGGGGCACCCACAGCATCTGGTACAAGAATCTAGCCTAGAGATTCCAAATTAGCAGCTCACTGACCAAAAGCAGCCTGCGTGTGTGTACTTGACCCATACACAGTTTATTTTTTTAAAACATTGGAAAGTTTAACCCAAGAATTGGGATTTCTGCATTCTCTTGAAAAATTTTGATCTCGTCAATCTAGGACAGACTTGTAGTCTTTTAAGCTAATCAACTGGCAAACATTTGGTGAATAAGTTATATGTACCAAGTATTTACCTCTTGGTAGGCAAAAAAGAACCTAAGTCTGGGTCCTTATCTTCCAGAAAGTGGCAGACCCCCCCGCCCTGCAGCAAAGCTGCATTGGGGTCTTTTCTGCAGCTTGGAAGGAGGATGCAGTTTTCCCATGTGACAGGTGCCCAAGAGACTCCTAGATGTATGAAGCTTTGTTCTTCAGCTGCTCCCAGAGCAAATCTGCCCTCATATCTACCCACAATCCAGCACAGGAGGCCCCAGCAATGCTGGCAAGCACTTATGGTGTTCCATGTGCTCTTTTAAGTATAGCACATGTGCTTAGACTCATGGAATTCTCACAACAACCTGCAGGGTAGGAGCAATCTTTCACATAAGGAAATTGATGTCCAGCAAAGTTGAGTAACTTGCCCAAGTTAGCACAGTATGGGGCAAAGTGGAATTTGAATGCAGACAGTCTGATTCCAGAGTCCGGGCCCTTAACCTTTAGACAGCACTGCTTCCAAATGCCTGCCAGACACAGAGCCAACACCTAGGGCCTCACTTGTGTCCCTGTGGTCCTCTATGTTAGTGCAATCCTGTGGCATCCTGGAAATTCAGGACCCAGCTTCCTTGCTCCTGGAGCCTCTTCCTAAACTCTGGCCACCTCCAGTCTTAAACTTTTGCTGAATTCCTGCAGCACCTATAGTCCAAACTCTGCAACCTGACCCTGAATCCCACATGGTCGGTCATCTGTCATTGATGGGTTACAGTTCTGAGGGGGGTGGGAAAAAAAAAATCACAGGCAAAACTATACCTGGCAAGATCAAATTCTCTCCCTAAATATTAAAAGTGACATTAAACATACTTTTAAAACTACATTCGAGTCAAAATTTTAAAAGGCATCTGTTTCTGAGACAAATCAGCTTCTTTGCCCTTAAAAAAACTGCTCTGGAAGATAACATTGGCTGTGACCTCAAGGTGCTCTGGGGAAGATCTGATCGCCCATTTTGTGCCATAGCTCCACATTAAGGTTTTTAGCCTTGCTCTTACTGATTTGAAAATTTACTGTTATTTGTACCTGAAATCATGCTTCTTTTTTCCCCATACTGTCAATGAAAGTTTGTTTTTTTTTCGCAAATGATTAAGGTCCTTAAGGATATATTTTTCTGGACTGTCTCATATCCAAAACTCAAATGGAGAGAAATGAACAAATCTCTTTTCCTTACATGACACCCTAGGTCTCCCTGCCGCAAACTCAAAGGGTTTTAGGAGTAGGTAGGTTATGAGAACAGGAAAAGTAAGCCAGGTAAGGATGACAGCAAATTGGAGGTTACATGCCTCATCCCATGGGGCCACCCACTTCTTAGCTTGAGCTGACTGTAGGAAAGTGGGTGCCTTTCCATTATTGAGGGAAAGCCAGAAATTCATATATTTTCTAAAATTTACTTTTAATATATTTTTAATTGACCCATAATAGTTGTACACACAGGGGGGTACTTCAAAAAGATTTGTGGAAAAATAGAATTAAAAGATAATACAAATCCTTCCATGAACTTGGGTACAATGTGGTATTTGGACACATGCACACAATGTGCAATGGTCAAATCAAGGTAATTAGCATATCCATCACCTTAAACACTTGTCATTTGTGTTGGGAATAATCAACTTTCTCTCTTCTAGTTATTTGAAATGATACAATAAATTATAGTAACCTATAGTCACCCTACAGTGCCATAGCACACCAAACCTTATTCCTCCTTCCTAGCTGTATTTTTGTATCCATTGACCAACCTCCGCAATCACCTCTTCCCCCCTACCCTTTCTAGCCTCTAGTAACTACTATAGAAATTCATGTTTTAACACAAAATCTCCCGGTGTTTAAACATTGGCAACTAATTATACATATTTTAAGTGCAATGCAGGCCAAATTCACATGTGTGTGAGCTACAGCACTCCCCCCATGGGCTACCTACCAGATCACAGAGTGTGTTCAGCAGGATCAGGGTGGTCATTTCAGTGTCATGTTGTTTAAGAGCATGGACTTGTCCTATATCAACGATGGCAGTTTAAAGTAATAAAACTGAGGCTGTCATTGCAGAGGGATTACACCTTTCTCTTGAGGTGTTCAATAATTAGTTCCTGTGTGTTACGTTTTTCCTTCCCAATACTGGGAGCACCCAAAGGAGTCTTGTGCCTGTCCATTGAGTGTTTCTTTCATTCAACAAAAATTTATGGGTACCTATGACATGCCAGGCACTGCTTTAGACACTGGGGAAATGACAGTTAACAAAAAGGCCAAAATTCTCTGCCTTCTTGGAACTTATCGCTTAACTGGACAGAGAGCGTCCACCACACCTGGGATAATAGAGTAAGGGGCAGGTGATGAACATAGACTCAGTGAGATGACAGATGTCCCTTGGTGCTGAGCTCCATGTGTGCTGATTCTGCCAGTTGCACAGCCCGCTGTTCCCTTATGCGTTAAAATTGGAACCATCACGTCATTTCTAGAACCACATTTTCACCTACATGTAGCTGTAACCCAAGCTAGATTGAATATAAACTCCAGCACTTTTCCCACTTCATCCCTGACTGTGCTTGGGAGCTGTACATGCAGCTTTGATTGTTTCAGTGAAAACCATTTAGCAGACAAAATATATCCTTTCAAAGAGTGATTGTCCCTTAACCTGTCCTTTCAGGCTGAAGTCACCGGGAGATATGAAGGGGCATGCATGTTATTTGACAAGTGTTACATCTGCTACAACAGTGGAGATGCAACCTTAAAGCTCGTTGCATGGTGCCATTTTGATCTCTGTGTGATGGCATTAGGGGGTAACAGGAAACCTGATCTCTCAGAGCTGAAACGCAAGGATGCACAGAAAGCAAAATAGCAAAGCAGTTATTTGCTGAGATTATGATCATAACCCTAACACGAGACTCATACACGCATTTTGTTCTGGAGATGTTCATATACAGAGCGAGTGTTTTTGAGCTGCTTTGGGGCTAAGAGAGCTGAGACATTTCAATAACACACAGCATATCAAATGAGTCTTTTCTCCCACCCCCCATTACCATCCTTGCAGAAATAACACAAACTCATGGACACATGCAATAGAATAGGGAGCCAAGAAATGGTTCCCTTACCAAAAGGAATTCAGTACAATGTTGTTAAAAGCAAGTCTTCTTTTCTCACCCAAAATACTGGAAGTGAATATAGTACTGTAGTAGGATCTAAAAACCTGAGTTCAAGTGTTAACTCCATCTAAGCTGCATAATCAGAAGGTAGTTTTATTAGTTTTTCCATGTCGGTTTCTTCCCCAGTTGCCATAGGGCTGCTCATGTGTCATTCTCTCTGCAGAATATTGAACAAGCCCTTGCCATTGGAAGAGGCTGGGCAAACATCTCCATTGTGAGGTTCATTTCACAGATGAGTGGGCAGAGTCCCAGAGAAGCTAAGGACCTACCCCCAAAGCCACACATCAAGCATCTCCTCCATGCCAGGCAGTGACTAAGTAGTGGAAGCCAGAGATGACAAAGACACAGGTCTAGTGAGGAAGCATGAAGCTTCACCGCTCCATGCAGCAGAGCAATGGATGAGGTGCTGGGAGTCCACAGGTGATCCAGTGCCCTCCACCTGTACCACATCCCACCTTCCTTTCAGAGTAGTTACAGTACTTATTTTTACTTATAGAGCCATTTAGATCCACTAATCTATCTAACATCGACAGTGGAAGGAATACAGAGCATGTAGGTTCCTGGGATTTAGGGCACATCAGTTAGGAGTTTATCAGTTGTGAATGACAGAAGAAACAACTCAAACTGCTAACAAAAAAATAATATTTTAAAATGCATTCTTATCATTAAAAAATTAAGATGTCTGCCTCTAGGCATGGCTTGATCCAGTGGCTCAAAAAATATCATCAGAACTCAGTTTGTCACCACTTCTTGATTCTACTTCCTCTGTGGTGGCTTCACTCTCAGGCAGGCTTTCTCTGTGTAGTGGCCCCTGTAGCTCCAGACTCACTCTTCACAGCTCCAAGTCCAGCAGAAGGAGAGAGCTCCTCCTCCCCAAGCAGCTTAAACAACATTTCTATGCCTGACTCTCATTGGCCTGAGTTTAGTCACATTCTCATCTCTGAACCAATCGTGGCCACAGGAGTGTGATGATCTGATTGGCCAGATCAAAACACAGACTGGGAGATGGAGTCAAAACCACCCAGACTACTTTGGCTGAGAGTGTGAGAAGGGCAGTTAGCCCTGGAGGAAAATGGAGATGACTGTCAGAGGGGTGATCAGATGAAAGAAACAAAAGATATCTACCAAATGAGGCCAGACCTTGGTGAAAAAGCTAAGACTGTGGGGAACCCCCAAACTTGTGGTAGGGTTGAAGGAAGGTAGGAAGAAAGTTTCCAGAATCACCTGTGCTTTGTTCCGGGGAATATATGTGTAATTATAATTCCAAAGAATTAACCAGATCTAGCAATTTTCTGGATTAGTATTCTGAAAAACGAGGCCAGCCAAACACCAGGCACTTTTGTATTAGATTCCTGTGGCTAGCACGCTGACAAATTGCCTATATACATGCAGCAGGCATTGTTAGGTCCCCCACTTATTTATGCTGACTTCACAGGAGCAATAGATTCTGCGGCGGAGACACTCTTGCATATTTATCGGAAAGGTGCTCTTCATGGCATGCTGTGTGTTGGCTCATAGCCTCTCCATCTCAACTTCCAGGTGTCATAAGTATTGACTTGAATAAAATCATAATTGCAACAGAAGCCCTTGCAACTTAACTGGAGGTGGTACACTCTGTGGTAAACGACGCACCATTTTATGTCATTCTAGATAGCTCTTACCTCTTCTCCAGGTGAGTGGTAACATTCTGGGCTGCTTTACCTTCTCCCCTTGCACATGCCAGATGGAATGCTGCAGATTCAGGGTCGGGAATAATCAGTGTTTACAGCTACAGAGATGATGGACCCTTATGTTGCGTCAGACCCAGGTTTGCTTGGCCAATTGTAAGCCCTTTGATACAGTTCTCTTTATTTATTCAGGGAGAACACTGGCGGGGTTCCCATCCTCAGTTTCTTCTATTGGAGAGAAAAGGGGTGGAGGAGCAGGAGTAAGGGAAAAACTAGAGTCCAATTGTGTAAAAACATATTTAAGTTTCACAGTTTCCCACAAGGCTTGAAATAAACAGCATTTGGGCATGAGTCACCCTGCCATCAGCCCCAGAGCTAGGTCTTCTGATGGATTTCTTCCTCCACAAAACAAAGACACACACTGTCTACAGTATTAAAGATGACAGACCATTTGTGGGGCACGAGTCTGGGCATGCATCCCCAGGCTTGGAAAACCCGCTTCCCCTGACGGCAACCCCCTCATGACCAGCCACATGGGTCTGTGAGAAGTCCAGCCAGGGCTGGGCACATGGAATTTGAGTGTGGGGATAACTGGCTTGCAGTGGGACAGAACCCACGATCCTGGTCGTCTTCAGAACCATCAAAGAGAATGAAGATCTGGGATCCTTCAGTGTTCCCTAGGTGCAGACCTGGATGGCAGGAAATGGGATGCAGAGACCAGGAGTGACGAGCAGAAAAAGAGAAGAGGCTTGTTCACCAAGTAGACAGAGGGGACAGTCATGTGCTATGTTTTCTAGATAGCTCAAGTCATCAAAAGAAAAAAAAAAAAAGGTTAGCATCTAGATGGGCTTATTTGCCATATACATGTATAAACTTCCCAGTAGTACAAGGAAAACTAAAATGCCAGCTCTGGAGGTGTGTCCTTCTCTGAGCATTTCTGCTTTTCTGGGGGCTACAGACTCATTTTGCCTATGAATTGGGGTTTCCTGAATCTAGGTATGGATGCTGCTTGGATTTGCACCTCTCCTCCACCTCCCCTGCCTCTAGTTTCAAATCCTGAAGCTCAAGCAGGCCGTCAGTACCACATGCTCTCCAGGAACTTCATGGAGCATCTCTTAGACTTGGCCTTGAATATGAGAAGCAAGCAGATATCCATTCAACCAGTCTTCAGGGAGGACACCCTCTGGGCTAAGGTGGGAAATATGTCTAGTACAGAGGGTGACAAATGTGTAAACTGCTCTGAAAGTTATACACCTAGGTAGTATTCCCAATGCCATTTTCCAGAAGAGGACTGTGACAGTGGGGGTCCAATGGAGAGAGAGGTAGGGCTGAGCTGGGATGGAGGAAGTGGTGGCAGAAAAGGCAGGTCCTGGGCCTTGAGCCCCTTACCAAATGAGGATGCTACATGCTCACACAGCATTTACTCTGTGCCAGGAACTTGTCCAAGTGCTTTGCATCCATGAAACAGTTTCATCTTTACAAGTCTATGAGGCAGGCACAGCTCTGCCAGTTTCCCAGGTGAGGAAACTGAGGCACAGAGAAAAGGCCAGGATGTGGGTGAGTCCCTAGAGTACCTCCTTACACGTTGCACCTGAGGCAGTTTCTCTCACTCTAGTCCTACCCCTGCACTGAGAGGCCAAATAATTTGCTGACAGTCACACAGCTATCAAGTGGCAGAGCTGGGATTTGGAGCAAGGCAGTCTGGCTGCAGAGTCCGAGCACATAAACAAGACATCTTTCCCTTGCACAAATGCATATTGAGCACCCGCTGAGAGCCAGGCACTGCTGTGAGCTCTGAGTGTAATGGCAGGAAAATGGATGCCCTCCTTGCCTATAAGAGAGAGAGAGAGAAAGAGAGACAGAGAGAGAGAGACAGACAGAGAGACAGAGAGAGATAAGATAAGCAAATATAAAATCACAGCTGTAATAAACACTGCAAAGGTGAAGTCCATGGTCCTATGAGGATAATAACAGGGATCTGAATCAGTCAAGGTGACAACTGGGGTGGGGAGAACAGAGACAGCTTCTCTGATTGACAACTGGGCAGAGATCAGAAGCCTGAGTAGGAGCAAATTACATAAACAAAGGAACAGAGTATTGTAGATGAAGGGAATAGTACGTGCAAAGTCCCTGTGGCAGGTGGGAGCATGAACCTCCCATGACTGGAGTGCAGAAATGACTGAGTGTGTACCTGGACAGGTGGGCCATGCAGGGCCTTGGAGGCTATAGTAAGGAGTTTGGTGTTTATCCTGAGAGTGATGAGAGTGGGTTGGGAGGAGCTCCAGGGAAGCAAACAGATACAGTGCCGGTGTGTTTGGGAATCTGTAGAAGTAGTTTGTCATGGCTGGAATAGAGTGGGTTCCTGAGGTGAGGCTAAATGGGTGGAGATTTTGGAGGGTCAAGGATGCCAAGGGAGGACATCGTTCACACTGTGGGCTTGAGGAATTCCCAAAGAATGTGAAATGGGGAGGGATTTGGACAGCTTTGCAACAGAATGAAAAAGAATGAAGGGAGAGGGACTGGAGTGGGGGAGACAGATGAGGAAGCTGTTACAAGGGTGGAAGGAAGCATTCTGAGAAGTGAAGGACATGGTGCAAAAGAGCGAGACAGCAGACATTGAGGAGGCACAGTGGCCAAGACATGGTCACTGGCTAGGGGTAGAGGACAAGCATGATGACAGTAATAGCCTCCAACACTTTTTCAGTTTAGCCATTCTAATGGGTGTCAGTGGACTCCCATGGTGGTTTTAATTTGTATTTCCCTGATGAATAACAATATTGTGTACCTTTTCATATTCCTATTGGTCATTCATATATCTTCTCTTATGATGTTCCAGCTCAAGTTTTCTAGCCATTTTTTGGTTTGTTTTTATTTCGTTTGCCCATTAAAAAAAAATGGGTTGTTTATATATTTGTTATTGATTCATATGAGTTCTTTATATATTATGGATATGAACATATATTTTGTGAATATTTTCTACCAGTCTCTGCATAGCTTTTTTATTTTCACAACAATTTCTTTCAAAGAGAAGAGTTTTTAACCTTGATGAAGTTCAATTTATCAGTATCTTCCTTTTTATGCTTACTTTTGTGACCATCAAGTACACTGTGTATATTACTTATTTTTTCTTGTCTTTTTCCCCACTAACATGAAGCTCTGTGTGTGTGTCCTGTCTAACAAATCTTGGCCTCCCCCAGAACAGGAAAGATATTATCTTATGGTTTCTTTAAGGAGATCTATGATTTTAACTTCCACCTTGTGGATTCAGCTTGGGCTGGCATCCTAGGGGTGCCAGCAGGGTAAGTGATTTCAAAGGTTTGGTTGTTTTTCTCTTTTATAATGCCAGTTCTTGTCCTGGTTCCATTCACCACATAGTTAAGGACCTGGTTACCACTTGCTTTCTAATTCCTGCCACTAATAGTCTGCTCAGTAATCAGGTAAGTGTACTGCCCCAGCCTTCCAGGCTTCCAGAGGGAAAGAGCAGACATCCTTCATCCCAGGGAGAAAGCCTGGGTGCATTTTTGGTCACTGTTTAATCATTTCTGGCACAGAATGTGGTGCTGGTGAAATCTTACTTGTATTATCTTTATAAAATATTTAGTCTTTTAATTATATGAACTGCCAAGATTCTGGAGCATGCTTTAGTCATTTCCCAACTGAGCTCTCAGCACAATCTCTCAGATGGCCTCTTCCGAGCATCTATCACGTGTTTGCAATCTCTCCAAACCCATGAATCATATTTAAATGCTTTCCATATCCCATAATTCTCCTTTTACTGCTCTATTCAGTTAATTACACTTGCTCCCTATTCATCTGAGACATAGAGTTTGGGTCTGGGATTTGGAGAGAGAAAAAAATGAAAAACTTCATAACGAAAGTTCCTTCACATTTGTGAAGTTTAATCCAGGTTTGTGTTTCAGCTTGCACTTTGAATTCTTTTCTTAACTGCTTCTAAGTAATTCCATCTGCCTCTGGGTTGGCTCCCATCTTTAAACCCATTGGTAGAAATCCCTTTGTACAAGGATCACCTTCAGTATTTTTTTGAAGTTGTCTTCATATTTAATATGTTTCTAACACATCATCATCTTCTCACCTACTCATATCAACCACATCCGGCCGTTTCACTCAATTTATACCAAAAAACTGAGAATCTTAAAATGTGCACCAGTACAGCCAGCTGGTGGGTAACAATGCTATTTCTTAAAAAAGAAAAGAGCAAAAATAAAAACCATTTGCAAATGTAGTGAGTGTGTGTGTATAATTGGGAATACCAGCTAAAGGTATGAATATAATGCTGTTAATATAAGCCTAACACTCATGAGATAGAAGAAGAATATTCACCCTGGGCCAGCAATCAGACCAGAAACCCACTATTTCATTATAGTGAAATACAACTAAATGCTAAAGCTTTATCAGTTGATAGAAACTCCAGCTGGGGATCCAGGCAAAAGAATAAAAGCAGATGTCCTTCCTGTGGTCTCCAAGGATTGTGTACTGGGCTCCCTGCTCTCCCATGGACCTCATGTCGCACTGCTCTCTCCTGCAGGTGGCTTTAGGCACGCTGGCCGCCTCATTGTTCTGCAGACACACCATAGATATTGCTACCACAGGACATTTGCACTTGCATTTCCTCTTCCAACAATGCTCCTCCAGGACTTGGCTCCCTCACTTTCTCGTGTCTGTACTCTAAAACTCACCTCAATGAGATCTTCCTCACCCCTTATCTAAAATTCCAGCAACTGCCACTCCAGCACTTCATTCACATCCCATGCCCCTGCCTTGTTTTCTCTGCTGTAGTGCTTGTGACCATCAAGTATACTGTGTATATTACTTACTTTTTCTTGTCTTTTTCCCCACTAACATGAAGCTCTGAGAGGGCAGGGATTTTTTGTTTTATTTCGTTCAGTGCCATATCTCCGCTGCTGGCATACAGATGCTCAATAAACATCAGTTAAGTGCATAAACAAATGAATTCCCCCAAATGGATAATTTTCAAAGCATGGGAACAGAGTAGCATGCACCCATAGGAGAATTATTAATGTAAATGTGGAAACTGAAGAATGCCAAAGAAAGCAGAGTTGGTAAGACAAACTCTGCTAATTGCCAACTCATTGTCTCATTGTATATTTTTCTTTTCATAGTACCCTGATTTGGGGGAAAAGCCAGCATGGAAGCCAATCTGAAGCTCCATTTCCTAGCCGCCCTTGCAGACAGCAGTAGTCTCATGTCTAAGTTCTAGAAACAAGAAATAAGTGGACATTTCTGGATGGGGTTTCTGACAAAGCACCTTAAAAAGTTTGCTGACTCGGCTGGGGGCGGGGAGGGTCGCTTTTGCCGTTTTCCTTTCTTCCTCCTAAAATGTAGATGTGATGGTGCAGCAGGGGACATCTTGTGCTGCCAAGGCAACCCGGAGGATGGACACGGCATGACAGCAATGGGTACAGGATCCTGGAAACGGAGCGTCGCTGCAGCATCAGCATTGGGCTGCCTTCCTCAAGATGTCATTTTATGAGAGAAAAATGAACCCCTGTCTTCCTAAGTTGTGGTTATTTGGGGTCTCAATGACTAATAGTTAAATGACATTACAAACTCAAATCATCGGGCTCCATCAAGGAACCTGCCTTGCTTGCTTTGAACACTCAGTGGTCATCCTGGGAAGCTCTCTCTGTGTGGGTCATGACTCAAGAAACCAGGTTGTTACCTGATTATGAAGCATTTTCTATTCAGTGCCCAACCATTATAATGTCTTCGTTTCACAGCCATCCTACTACAATGGAGCTACATCAAATCTGCCCAAGTCATTACACAAGCTTGTGCTTGTGTTGCAAATGACAGCATCCTGTAATCGTCAGTGATAACTCTGAAGTAGCTGTCCTTTCCAAGGCCTGGGCCTGATCAAAGGCTGCTTGAAGCAAATCACAGTAATAGTGACTTAAAGTGGTTTGAATATTTGAAAATGATCCTCTTTGTTCTAGATTCAGAAGTTTTGGACTACACCTTTTTAGGGGAAACTAAACTTTTTTGTCTAGCACTCACCTTTACATGTATTTCTGGGAACCGCTCCTCCCTGACTTCCTCCCTCCATATTGTTAGGTGGATACCACAGTCCTAGGGAAATGTAACAGATGATTAGTCCAAGATGGAACAGCTGGCCATCTTGAGAAACAGAGAAATCGAGACTGCAGAGAAAGATGAGATCAAAGCAAAAAGACAAAAAACGTGTGTGTGCGTGCGTGTGTGTGTGTGTGTGTGTGCGTGCGCGCACACATGAGAGAGAGAGAGATAGAGGGAAGGAGAAGCAGCCAATGAGCCAACAAACTTCCCCCTTGGGTGGTTCAAGTGCCTGGTTCCAATTCATTCCTAGATTTTGACTTTTGCTAAATTCCTAAGGCTTCCTCTAATAAGTCTTTCTTTTTCATATAAACTAGCTAGAGTCCATTGGCTGTAACTTGCAACCAAAACTTTACTCCATAAAACTCCAAATAATCTTTCAGAAATTGAGGAATAGTCAGTGCTTTGTGTTCAGTTTCTTGATTATCAGGTGTGTATGTGTGTGTGTGTATGTGTGTGTGTATGTGCATAAACACGACTATACACACAGCACATAGGTATTTTTCACTGAATAACATTCATTGAGCATCTACTATGTGCTGGGCCTTGTGGTGGGGATGACGTAGACATATTCCTTGCCCTTGAGGAGTTCACAATCTAGCGGCAGAGATGGATATGTACTCACCTAACAGGATATGTACTCACCTAACACGATTATGTTTAATCCCCACCCACCCTACAAGATAGAAATGATCTCCCTATGTAGGTGAAAGAAAACTGAAATTAAAAGTGGTTGGCAATTTTTTTCAGGATCATGCAGCTGTTAATCAGAGGAGACTGCTGGGACCCTTACTGAGATTGGCCTTACTCCAAAGCCATTATCCAAACCATCATACAATACTCTAAACGACCCCTAACACACCTCTAAGAGAAGACCCCCATTTTGACAACTCACTGCAGAATTCATAAGCAAATGGCTTGTCCTCTCCAGTAGGAGAGCTTTCTCCCGTCATATGAGTCCAGCTCTACCACCAGGGCTATAGATCCCTCATTAACCCCACACCATTTTTGTCTATTTCTCTTTCATGATCAAACTTATCAAATGACCTGTCTGAACTTAATATCTTCATATCTTCACCTCCAAATACCTCATTAACATGCTGCAAACTGACTCCCGCATCCATCATTGGATATACCACAATTTTTCCATTCATCTGTTGATAGACATCGGGGCTGTTTCCGTCTTTTGGCTGTTGTGAATAATGCTGCAGTGAACATGATGTACATGCATGTGTCCCTGTTTGTACCTGTTTTCAATTCTTTTGGGTATAAACCTGGGAGTGCCATTGTGGGGTGATATGATAATTCTCTGTTTAACTTTTTGAGGCACTGACAAACTGTTTTCCATAGGGACTGAATCATTTTACATTCTCACCAGAAATGTCCAAGAGTTCCAGTTTCTCCACATTCTCATCAACACTTGTTATTTTCTGTTTTGACTGTGGCTATCCCAGTGGGTGTGAAGTTGTATCTCATTGTGGTTTTTAATTTGCATCTCGCTAATGACTATGACTAATTAGTCATTTCTCTAATGACTGATGGTGTTGAAAGCATCTTTTCATCTGCTTATTGGCCATTTGTATATCTTCTCTGGAGAAATACCTACCAACTCCTCTGCCCATTTTTTTTTTTTTTTTTTTTTTTTTGGCAGCTGGCTGGTACAAGGTCTATACCTTGGGGTTATAACACCACCTGTAATCAACTGAGCCAACTGGCCAGCCCTCTTTTGACTCAATTTTTTAATTGAGTCATGTGTCTTTCTGTTGTTGTAAGAGTTCTTTTTATAGTCTGTGTACTAGACTCTTATCAAATACTCCCATATGATCAGCAAATGTTTTATCCCATTCTGTAGATTGTCTTTTCACTTTCTTGATAATGTTCTTTGATAAACAAAAGTTTTAAATTTTGATGAAGTCTAATTTATTTTGTTGTCTGTGCTTTTGGTGTCCTATCTAAGAATCCGTTGCCAAACCTATTTGGATTTACCCTTATGCTTTCTTCTAAGACTTTTGTTGTTTTAGCTTTCATATTTAGGTTGTTGATCCATTTTGAGTTAATTTTCCTGTATGGTATGAAGTAGGGGTTCAACTTCATTCTTATGAAGGTAGATTTTCAATTGTCCCAGCATCGTTTTTTGAAGAGAGAATTTTTCCCATTGAATGGTCTTGGCACCCTTATCAAAAATCAGTTGGCCATGGATGTAATCGAGATAACTTCTTGCCTTCTTAACACTCACTCTGGCCACTCTTTCTATCTCTTCTTCTATCTTTCTCTCTCCTTTGCAGGCCCAACATCTTCTGCCCAGACATTCAGGCTCAGTCCTGTGCATAGTTCCTTATCATTCCATGCTCTCTGGGCAATGTCTCGCTTTAATTATACCTATTTGTAGATGACTCATAAGTGTGAATTAATAACTCAGCTCTCTTGCCAGAACTTCAAACCTGCAGATCCAACTTCCTACTTGCATGTGTCTCCTTGGATGTCACAAAGACATTTCAAAATTCCCATATCCAAAACCAAACTGCAGCTCTTTCCTACCAAACCCGGTTCTCTTCTGATGTGCCCTATCTTAGTGAATAACATCAACAAATCTCCTCTCATCCAAACCTGTACCTGGAAGTGGATCCTTCTTCCTAATTTCCTGTGACTAATCTACCATGAAGTCCTGTGAACTGTGCATCTTAACTATCTCTCAAATCCACCTGCTTCTCTCTTTCTCCACCAGAACCTCTCTAGTCTACTTCTACCTTTATTTCTCCCCTGAACTGTTATAGTAGCCTTCACTTTTATCTATCCTCATTCCTTCTTGCCTCTTTCGGAGTTTCCTCCCTAATTGCAGCCAGGGCCATCATTTTGAAAAACAAATATAACATTAATTACTCTTAAAAGAGTTCTTAAAACTCTTCCTGTTCCTCTGGGAATAAATCATTAGCATGGCTTACCAGGCCCTGATGGTTCCACCTTACCCTTCTCACCAACCTCCTTCCCTTCATGCCTCCTCTTGCTCTCTGCTCTTTAGCCACATTGTTTTATTTTATTTTTTATTCAGTAACTCAGATGTATAATGCTGCCTCCAGTCACAGGACCTTTGAATGTACTATTTCTTCTGCCTGGAACACCTCTTTTTACCTCCTTCTTCCATTCTTCCCTAGTTAACACCTATTTCTTCTTCAGTCCATCATCTCTTCCCTAGAGGTTTCTCTGACCTCTCTGACAAAGTCAGTTCTCATAGGACTTTTCACAGTTATACTTTTACTGTTTGTGGAAGTCTCTCCACTAGAGAATTAATTCTATTAGAAAAGAAGCAGTGTCTGCTTTCGTTCACCATTGTATCATCAGCGTGGCACATAGTAGATGCTCAATAAATCTTTGTTAATTGATAATTGAATAATTTATTTATTGAAGAGTAAATGAATGAAGAAGTTGTTTTTTATAAAGGTTATTCCAACATATACTCCTAGTGGCAATAATGAGAGTGCTCATGAAGCACCTTATATTTCTATCTACTGATATCAAGCATTTTAAAATAAATTTTTCTAAATACAATTTGATTCATGTCATCTTAAAAGTAAGTTATCATTCAATTTACTATAGCAATACAAATGGAAATACATGGATAAATTTAATAAAAAATTTTTAAGGCCTATTTAAAAAAAATATAAACATTATTGAGGAACACAATTAAAAAAAGATAAACGAGTGACATACCATGTCCATGGATGAGAAAATTAATATTGTGAAGATGTTAATATTTTCCAGTTAGAGGTTTAATTCAATTCCAATCAAATTAATTTATTCATTTGCACAGTCAAAAAATTTATTGGTTAAGTACTAAATGTTTAGTGGCATTAAATGACAAGAAAAAATTTAAATTTATCTGAAAATCAGATGAGCAAGATTATTAAAGGTATTGTAAAAAAATAAAGAACAATGTAGTGATAAATATGAAAACATAAAACTACAATTCTTAAACTATTGTGTTACTGACACAAGAATAGACAGACATCAATAAAACAGGATACAGGATTGTAGAATTTCAAATCCTTGGGAAAATAAATGCAAAAACAGTTTTAGGGCAACTGGTTAGCTATTTAGAAAAACAGAAATTGATTTCTATCTTATACTATATGAAAAATAAATTCTAAATAATACTGAGTTACATGTAAAAAAAAAAAAGGAAAGGATAAATACCTGAATAGAATATTAAATAGTTAGCTCTGTTTTCAGGGTGAAAAAACCTTTCTAAGCCTAAACACAAATAAAAATACCATGAAGGACTTGAGTGGTATGTGTGAATGCATAAACATGGAAGAAATATAATGATATTTTTAAATAATTAAAATCAAATGGTTGATGTCAAATTAGGTACAATGCAAAATATCTTATATACAAAGGGTTAATATGTTTAAACTATAAAGCGTGTTTACAAATCAGTAAGCAAAAATGAAACCCTCTTAAACAAATGCTCTAAAAATCCAAACAGCCAATCACAAGAGAAGAAATATCAACAACTAATAAATGAATGATAAATGTTTAACATCACTAATAATTTTAAAAATACAAATTAAAACAATTAGTCACTATTTCCTTTTTATCAAATTTGGAGAGTCAGAAAAAGGAAAAAAATTATAATAGACAATTTGAAATCCTGCTGGTAGTAATTTAAATGGATGTAGTCTTTCTGGAGTATAATTTGGCAAAATGTATCAGTCAATAGTTGTGGATTTGTTCTCTACTTTGAACTAGTAACTTCAATTCTAGAAATTTTCTCCAGCCTAAGAAAATATCTGAGATATACAGAAATGTGTATATATAAGGATCTCTGTTGCACGTTGACAGCAAGCAGGTTTTAAATGTCTAAATA
This sequence comes from Cynocephalus volans, assembly GCF_027409185.1. Taxonomy (NCBI): domain Eukaryota; kingdom Metazoa; phylum Chordata; class Mammalia; order Dermoptera; family Cynocephalidae; genus Cynocephalus; species Cynocephalus volans. Next base: position 76,733,908 of record NC_084469.1, on the reverse strand, counting down.
CATTAGGTATGCATATATAATGGAATACCAGCCATCATTGAGTATACTTTAAAAAAGAATAGTTAATAAAATGGGAAATTCCCCCAATATAATGCAGTGGAAGGAATAGAGGATTAGATAAATATACAGGGTTAAAGTGTGGAAAGAAACACAAAACGTCATCAATTTTTGCTGGAAGGTAAGCTTATAGGTGACTTTTATTTATTTGTTATCCTTTCTAGGATGCTTTTAATTCTCTACAAAAAAAGAGGTATTTTTGTTTATTTTTTCTTTAAAACTTTAAACATAAATGCATTATCATGATAAAGTATTCAAGTAATGGATTAATATATAGAGTCCCTCTATCCCTACTGTCCCTATTCACCTCCCCAGGAGGAATTACTGTGAAAGTTTAGTATATATTCTTCTAGACATTTTTCTATATATGTACACATATGAATATACATGGTAACTATTTTTCTAATCAGAACAAGAAAGTTACTTAATATAAAATAAAACAAAAAGAATTAAGGGAATAAAAAAGGAGTTGGCTGGATGTTTCAGTAAATTATCCAATAACAAAAACTTACGAAATGTAATGAAACTTTACTCAGAGTGACTCACCTTTTACATGACCTGAAAAAAATTATATGAAAAAAATTCCAACATTGAGGTGGTGGGCAAGGTAAATGAATGAAGAGCTCAAATAAATGAAAAGCAAACTATCTTCTGTCCCTTCCTTTATATGAGAAAAGGTTAAACACACACTGATTGATGCTTTTTTCATTAAAAATTTTAAGTACGTACATTTTGGAGAGTAAAAGCAATGTTTGAAATACAAATAAATGTGAGCGGGCAACCACAGCACAGGAAGAGGGCAGAACAACCCATGGTGAGTATCTCTGCCACCAAGACCAGCTCCTGTGTGCTCCCTAAGTGCTGATGATGGGCAGGAAGGTGAGGGCGAGGATATTAAACGTCTCTAATCCCATTCCACTTTATGACTAGCTCGAGAAATGACCTCTAGCGAGATCTGGCCCTTGTTCTATCCAGCAACTAGATTTTTCTTACAGAAAATAAATTAAAAAGGTGTGACCTTGCTGAAGGCTTGCTGAGAAAATGAGGTACATCTTGTCACAAGCAGAGGAGCCTATTTGTTCTATTTGAAAGGCTGCCGCTTTGCGCCGATTAGAAGTTAAGATAAAGGCTGGGGATGAAAAGAGGAGAAACATTTCCTAGCGAGGAAATTAAAGAGCTACATTGGAGACCCTTTCAGCACTACAGTGGGCTTTTTGTGTGGGGTTTATCGGGCCCCATCAGCCACACCTTGTCCCTGTGCTTGAAGCTCCCTCTCCTCCGAGCACACAAAAGGCTGCCATGTAGGGAGAGGATAAGTCCCCTCGCTGATAGGCATCAGCGGCACCCACCCCCCTCCACCAGGTCGCAGCAGCAGAGAGTGATCCACCCAAATTTCATTCACTGTGAAAAGAGATTCAAAGTCATTTCAGCGGGTCCACGAAAGGGACCCAGTTTAGAAGCTTGCCAATAAATGTATCACATCTTTGAGAATTTCTCCAAAATTTGCTCAAATAAACTGGCATCGAAATGCCTTTGTGTCCCTAAAAGTTTCAAGCCAACAAAAATTCCCACCCAGAGCCCCTGAAGCAAAGAAACCCTCTGTCAAGTCCTGTCTTCACTTTATAGACATCTTTTGTGTTCCAGCATGTCTTTCAACCTTTAAAGTAATAGCTTATATGGGAATGGAAGAGCTAAGAAAAAATGCTGGGCTTTTCCCATGCTCTAAATTTACATCCAACATTCTATGCTTTGGTTCGATTTACATACTGAGGTTCCAAAGAATAGCTGGACTGGCTAGACTTCTCAACTAGAATTTAATGTCCTTGATCATATGAAACCCACTCACCTCTGCAGTCTCATCACTGTTTATATTTCCTCCCACCATCCAGTCCTGCCTCCATGCCTATACTCGAGCTGTTAACGCTGCTAGAATTCCCTTCCTCACCATATCTCTCTTTCCAACTCCTAGCTGTCTACACTGTCATTTGTCTTTATTTGTTTTAAAGTTACCTTCTCAACATCCAAAGAGACTACCTGTTGGGGGAGAATTCCTCATCTTATGAGCATTGGTGGGGAAGGCGCTCAACCCCCACAAAAGCTAAAAGGGCAAGATACTCCCTCTTCCACTTCCTGAGAGCATACAGGCAGGGATGGGACCCAGATTGCCCAATCAAACCCTCCATCTGGACCTGGATTTTTGCAGGAGTGAATTAAAGATGCAGGACAGCTGAGAACTGCATTGAGCATCCAGCAACAGCACTGAGATCCAGCAGTGCCACCCGGGAGAGTCCAGCAGAGGGATGCACCTGGGCTGTCCCAAGATTCCTGGAGCGAACTTGGCCATGTCCCTCACTGCTGGATCTCCCTTGGTTCAATCCCAGTTTTTACTCCTGGTTCTCAAGCTCTCCATGGATGCTTCAGCCAAATTCCTTTTCTTTTAGAGTTAGCTTCTGCCCATTTCTGTTGCTTGCAACCATGAACACCAGCAGATACATCCTCTTCCAACATGCAGTTTTGCTATTGCCATCTCCACACAGTTTTCTTAGAAGTATCCACTTAGAATGCATCTCTCCTTGCCCTTAGCTCATCCAACTTTCATTTGACAGCTATTTATTGAGTATTTATCTACCATGTACTAGGCCCCGTATTTGGTGCCAGGGATAAGAAGACAACCAAAAACCATACATGATATTTTTCTAGGAGATGTAAAAGTTTAAGAATCACACTATTAAGTAACTATAGTTAGGATTGAAGGAGAAGTTGAGTGCAGTAAGAGCAAATTAAAAGGAGATAGAGACAGCTGGCAGAGCAGGTGGGAGGAGGAATGCTCAGGGAAGACCATGATGGGGAAGAGATTTTTGAGAGTCCAGGTGAGCACTGAGTAGAAATCAGCCAGGAGAAGTGGAGGAGAGCGGAGGGCAGGGTTGACCAAAGCAGGCAACATATCATCCAGACTCAGGGGCTAGGACTTGAGAAAGGCCTGAGGCCAACCAAAGAAAGAATGGGAAGACCAAGGACTGGTAGCAGTGGAGTCAAAGGGAGCTTGGTGAGATGTAGGCAGAGCTGTGTCAGGGCTTGGGAACATCACTGCCCAATGCCTAGATGAGTGGCTGCCCTGTCTCTGGGATGGTGCCCAGTTTCCACATTGTGTTACCCCATCACCATAAACACCTTTGAGCTCATCAGAAAATGCATGCCAACTTCTGTTTCTGACGCTGCAGCACCCCTAAATAAACTGCTGTAGCCCCATGAGGGCAAGGGCCATATCTTCTTGGACTTCCTCACCTCCCCAGAGCCTGCAAGGGCCCAGTGTGGATCTGTGGAGTGGAATCGCCAGCCTTGCTTTGAAGTCCCCCATGAATGGAGACAGCAGTGCCTGTGGTGCATCCATTTCTGCTTCCCCCATGAGCCCAGCGTGGCTTCTCATTCTTAGCAGGACCTCAAACTTTTGTGTCATTGGAGTCTGTGATAATGTCCTGGAAGAAGAGTAAGAGTCTCAAGTCCTTCTGATGTACCAAGGAAGACTTAGCTCTGTTCACTCAGATTTTAGTGCTGAGGGGGTAAAACACTGAACTATTTGAGAATTGGGGATAGCAGAGGCTCTGTGACATGTTTATGGAAATGTGTGTGGTAATAACAGGGCTCAATAACTAGGCTGTATGTGTATACTTCAAGACCTGGCTGTATGAGAATACTTCAAGAAGTTCATGGAAAAATAGAATTAAAAGATGATAATCTAATCTTTCCATGAACTTTTTGAAGTATTCTCATATATTGGGGTCCTAGCTCTGTCATTTATCTGCACAAATAATTTCATGTCTCTGGACCTTGTTTACCTATTTGAAATATACCTGGAAGAATGCAATACATCAATCCATCTCAAAGACTGGGAGGAAAGCGGTGGCCCATCTGAGTTTTCATGGTAATTTCAAAGTGATCTGGTCTAGTTTCCTAGTCCTCTGCAAAACAATGCTGAAGGAATTGAAGCAAGGGCAGAGGAGGTTACCAAGTCCTGCAACAAATACTGTTGAGCATGGGAATATCTGGTATTTACTTTGAAGGAGGCTGCTCTTCTGTGATGCAAACACCCTCCGTCTCTTCTCTCAAACTTTAGCAAAGTCTTCCATGCACTTGGAGGGTTTATGTGAGTAGGTTTTAATGTTGAAATTGAGAAGTTTAAGTACTAAAGCTGAGCTGGAGCTGGAATATGGTGAGGGAACCCATGGAATAGAACTAACTAAACCGAAACCAGAGTCAAATGGGACGAAAAGACAAACAAGCAAATAACACAAAACAAACTCATCAGCCCCTCCCTTCCCTCCAGAATTCCCTGAATGATTAGGAGGGTTATGGAGCTCTCCCCATGCTTGGGATGGGATCATGCCAATTTCTTTTGGTTCTTACAGAGACAGGATATTTTGGCTCATATCTGGGTCACAGTAAAATACCACAGTTGGAAGAGTGGATCCTTCTAGCTCTCTCCAGCACTAACATCCAATCAGGTTTCTTCACAAATACTGTCACAACAATTGGCTAACACTTTAGTTTTGAGACTATCATTTTAAGAAAAAAACTGAGTGTCCCAGAACATTCTCTGTGCCTCCTCCTCCCATACTTTCTCTAGGTAAATGTACTGCACAGTACGGCTTATCCAGCAAAACAATTTGTCTGTTGAATGAAGCCCAAAAATATTAATATCAGCAAGACAATCTCCAGGCCTGACATTACTATGTTTTATTATTTAGCGTTCTGAGAGTTTGGGATGCTGGGTTGCCTGCAAGAACAAGGGGTAAATGCTACCAATTACCAGGAAACCCAATCATCAGAAATGCCTGTTCCTTAGAACTGCTGGTGACATGAGAGAGAATTAGAGCATCCTTAGAATATGGCTGAACATTATCAAGAGCAAATCAAAGTGTCCAGCATTAACTGCTGCTGGCTGAGGCTGTTGGAAGCTGCATTGTGAATATTTCCCCTGACATAGTTCTTTCGAGTCTTTCAAGTTCATCTTCTATTAAATAAGGATTCAAAGATATTTGTAAGATACTTGGTGTAGCATGCCACTTAATAACTATGTTTATAGAGTTACTGTGTCCCAATTTGCTTACCTTATCTGTATCTATATTTTATGTGTAACTAAAGAATCACTTCTATCACATTTTGCTTCTCTCTACTGACGATAAAATAGAAACAACAATAAATAATAACTGCTACCGTTTTAAGTGCTTATTAAGCATCCAACACTATTCTAGTCACTTTACGCACTTTATGTCTCTTATAATGATCCTATGAGCTTAGTGTTGTTATTTCCACAGTCATACACATGAAGACAATGAAGCTTAGAGAGGTTAAGTGTCTTCCCAAGGCCCAGGTTTCTTGGCTAGGAAAATGGACAGATAGGATTCAGATCCAGATCTCGGACTTCTCTCCGTAGCCCACACTTGGAACTACGATCTGACACGTTCCCAGACTGCTGCTGGAGGTGAAGGCAGTGTGGCTAGACCGGGTTTGTGTTCGAGCCTCTGGGCTTCTACTCAAACGTGTTTCCACCTGTCACGGTCAACGGAAGCAAGAAGCAGTCCAGGGTGGGCACTGGTATCCCTGCCTCGCCTTTATTCACCCATCCCCTGCTATTCAAGTTCCCTCCCTTACACCAAGGTAAGATCAATGGTGAAGAGACATTTGTAAGTTAAAACTATAGGTATTGAGGAAAAGTTTCAGGATATATGTGTAGCGTGTATATTACAAATTCAACTAACATAATGGGTTATAACGTTGGTTTACCTAATGAGTATTTTTTATTTGAGGAAATAAAAAGTCATTGATTATAGACCCAAGGCAGCCAATCCAAAGGGGCAATTGTGAATAATTCTAGCAGTGGGCACCAAGGTCTAGTGGAGGCACCAGACAAAACAAAGACTGGACTATGACCTTGATCAAAACAAGTGCCAGGGATGATAAAATCCAAGAAGATGGGACAATAAAGGACCCTACAGCCTGAGAGACCAGAGAATGAGGAAGGAGATTGACAAAAATGTTACCCAACTCAAGAAGAAACTGGAGGCTCATTCTCTAGTAAAAAGGGGTAGAGGGGTGGCTCCCTTGCCTTGATCCTTATGATGACCCATGGTCTGTTGGGAGCCCTGGTCCTCAGGATTGTCTGGTCTTGAACTTCAATCTCATGGTCTGGGTCAACTATGCCTTGAAACCTGTGAGTGCCCCTGGCTCGCTTCACTCCTCTACCTCCATACACCTGTGGCTGCACAAGCTGCTCCCCCACTTCAGCATGGACAGGAGGCACAGCCAGCACCTTCACCAGGGAGTCTAAGAGATTTACTGAAGATTTTGTGTTGGGGTAGGTGGGACAGTTGTATTATCACCCACAGCATCTCACCAGCTCCATGGATCTGCTTTTCCCCCACTGCTCCCCATGCTAAATACCCTTCCCATCTCTTTCAGAGCTCCTCCACCTCCTCCAAGGGCCCCCAGAGTCTCAATTTCTACCCCAAGCACAAAAGTATTTTCACTACCAGAAAAGCCTTCCACCCCAAGATGAGACCTGGTGAGTGACAACTTCTCCTTGTCAAGATTCAGGGATGATCTGAGAAGGACTGGGCCATATGGACTGCAGCAGGGTGGGACAGGTGTGCATCGTGAGGCCTCATGAATCTCTGAATCAGTTCCTCTACTGGGGTTTGTCTTTCACTCTGTTTCCTTAGATCCCACCTTACCAGAGTGAGATTTTGGTCTTCAATTTGAGTTGGACCTTTTACTGTTTAGGTTTTTTGATATCACCACTCAAAGGCAAGGTTCAAATGGTTCCTTCAACAAACAATCTCTTGTCCCCCACCTCTGAACACCTCACCTATGACCACATCCCCCCTGGGGCGCATCTCTAAGGTGACAATGGGGCCAACTGAGATCCTCCCAAAGCTGACACATTCAATACATGGTTGGGCCTTAAATGGAATGTATCACATATGTGCATGGCCTCCCATAGCCCACTAAGGTGTGGACCAAATTCGTTCCTCTCAGGTAATGGAGTCAATGACTTAACTCATCATCCGCCACACTCACCTGGAGACCTTCTTTTCCTTGCTCTGATCTAAAGACTGATTCTGAGTTGTTTTCTATCCTCAGTAGTCCTTGTTGAAATCATATTGTAAATAACCAAAAAGCTTCTAGAGGGAAAGATGATGACGTGAAAGAAGGAGAAAGTGAGGAGAGAAAGGCAGGAAGCCACTTCTTTTTGAGAGGTGCCAGACACTAAGAGAACTACTTCCTAAAATGGATAGATACCCCTAAAAATAGAATGATTGTCTTTTTCTATTTGAGTTTTAATTAAGTGATTTTTCAGTTCTGTAACTTTGGTTTGCTATAAAAGAGGCTTTGCAACATTTTTTTTTTGTCATTTTCTTTCTTTCTTAAGCTTTCCTTTCACACCCAATTTTGTATATTCTAATTGCAAACTCTAGTTTTCAAGCTCCTAAAACACTCTCTTGTAATTATCACCAAACAAATGTGGTGATTCCACAAAGCCCAAACATGTGTCACATTAATTCTCAGAACTAAAGGACTTTCATTTTTCTTGGACTCTAAACAAAATGGACCATAAGCAAAGTGTGTGATAAAATGACAGGTGGAATTCCATCCAATTAAGACATAAATATTTTTCCAGAGGCTAAACTCGCTGCAAAATAATAATCTTCGCTCAACACATCTTTACATGTCTTTGGCAAAACACCTGTCTAAAACTGTTAACACTAAATATTTTGGGAGCTCAGTACTTCAAAGACATCCCTGAAAACATCAAGCATTGTTAAAATGTTGAAGTAATTTTGGTTAAATGCTTCTGTGACAACTGTCTGACTTGATTTGTTTTAGCTGAATACATTCTGAATATTGCTTGGAATCTGTGAGTTGGTCATTTGCCAAAAGATGAGAATTGGGTTGAAGTCAAAAGAATTACATGCATCAAAGAAATGAAAAAAATAGAGGAAATCTTTGGGTATTTTAAAAATGCCATTTATCTTCTAGGTTGGAAGCTTCAAAAGAACATTCTTACCAGTTGATAGCATTTGTAGTAAAACTAGAAAGTATACAGTAGAAGTCATTCTGATTCTTGGCCAAATTCACATATATAGAGTCACATCTATGGTTCCTTATGTAGGCAAAAAATAAATAAATAAATAAATAAATAAAAGATATATTTAAAGACCTTGACAAAAACAGCGATACAAAATTGAGGTGTTTTTTTAGGAACTTGTAGTTAGTTGGTTACCTAGTGCTTATAGTCCTGAAATCACAGAAGAAATATTGGAAGAAGGAGAAAAATTAATGAGCTTCCAGTCCAACAATGCCCTTTCTACCCACCCTCCCAACTGCCTCCATTTTCAGATAGGTAAATTGAGGCCCAGAGTCCTGAAGGTAACCACAGTTGGCTAACAGACATACCTACTGCAAAGAGCTCAAAAGTTTAGGCTTAAAAGAGTTAGAACCAATGTAAATGTCCTTCCACGTATGATTGAATGAAGAACACGTGGTATATATACACCGTGGAATACTACTCAGCCATAGAAAAGAATGAAATTCTGCCATTCACAACAACATGGATGAGCTTGGAAAAAATTATTAGGTGAAATAAGTTGGGCACAGAAAGAGAAATGCTGCATGTCCTCACTCGTGTGTGGAAGCTAAAAAGGTTGATCTCATAGAAGAAGGGAGTAGAATAGTGGTTACTAGAGACTGGTGGGGAGAGGGCGAGAGAGTGGGGGACAAGTGTGGTCAATAGATACAAAATAGTAGAGAGACAGGAGGAGTGGGATCTGGTATTCTAGAGTAACGTACGAGGACTACAGTTAACAACAAAGTACTGTGTACCATTCAGTAACTAGTCAGGATGATGTTGAGTGTTCCTAACACAGAGAAGTGACGAACGTTTGAGGTGATGGATACACCAAGCACCCTGATATGATCATTGCACACAGTATGAATGTGCCCAATTATCATATTGTACTCCATAAATATATACAGTTATCATAGGTCAATTAAGAAAAATAAATGAGGCAGAGAGAATAAAAGAGAGAAATAGAGGGGAGAATAGTGGTTACCAGAGGCAGGGAAAGGGCCTGGGGGTTGGGTGGGGGTGGGTGGTGGGTGGTGCTGGGGAATTGTTGGTAGACTGGTACAAAGTTACAAAGTTGCAGTTAGGAAGAATAAATTCTGGTACTCTAGGGTGATAATAGCTACTAATATTGTACTGTATATTTCAAGATAGCCAGGAAAAAGGATCTTGAATGTTATAACTACAAAGAAATGATAAGTGTTTAGGTGGTAGATATGCTGATTATTCTGATGAGGTCATTATACAAGGTATGCATGCATTGGAACAACAAGCTGTACCCCATAAACATGTATGATGAAAGAAATTAAAAAGTTTGGGCTTAGGGGTGGGTGATGGAGAGATGGGGATGTGCTTGCAAAACACATCAACATAAGGTAAAAGTGAAACTTAAATGTCAAAAAGGTATAGTGAGATATGTAGTGAAAGAGAAATTGATTAATGGACACAGAGAATGATTACATATTGTAATGATGAATAAGCTAACTATCTTGATTTGACCATCACAATACTGCACATAACTACTGATAGTCAACTTTGTACCCTACTCATATGTATAACCCATTATGCTTCAATTAAAAATAAGAAGAGGAACAAATGTTAATTGGGCAATTACTATGGGCCAGGCATTATGCTAAGCATTTTACATATATTATCTCATTTAATTCTTTCAGTTACCTATGCACAGGGTATCATTATCATCTCCATTTTATAGACAAAATTTCTAAGCAACTTGTTCAAATTAGGCAGCTAGCAATTGATAGAGTCAAGATTTGGGGTCAGTTTGACTGACTTCAAAATCCTTACTCTTAATCATATATTAAACTTCCTTCCAATGTTTATGACTACAGCTTATTTCTTTTCCATGAATTCAAGTAGGCACCAATATAGCATGAGAAATCTGGGGTGATAATGATTTGGAAGGTCTGGACCAGCCAGGGGCCACCCCTAAGCTACGGAGTCTGGGGAAAATGTGTTAACAGGGGTGAAGGTATAATGACAATGATATGGAATTTTGCATGAAACTTTAATTCAAATATTCTGTCCCATTGTCCCTATAAGGCCACTCATTCTTGACATAGCATGTGTTCGGTACTATTTTACAGAATATTCCATGCCTTTACTTAATCTGAGACTCTTGGAGTCAACCTAAGAATTATCCATACCCTTGGGCTTCCAGACCATTTTCCCACCATATTTTTATTGAATACTGATAGGTCTAAGATCTGCCCTGCACCTAACACTCAATGTTTGGTCTGAACTAGACCAATGCTGAACACAGAAGAGATCAGTTATTTTCATTTCCTTTCTGTAACAGGGCTCTTCCTTTGGGAAGTGTAAGAAACCAAGTCAAACTGGCAGAAGCAGAAAAGGGGATATATTGTCTTAGTGACTTGAAAACTCTTGAGGCAGATTTGTGTTCAGATATGTCTGAATTCAGGGGCTCACAAGGGGTCAACAGGACCTTGTGCCACCCTTTTTCATGTCTCAGTTCCATATGTCTCTATTGTTGGTGACACTTTTATGCAGAACATGTCCACATGGAAGCAAGGTGATCTGCCTCCTCCCTAGCAGTTCCAGGCTTATGTTCTTGTTCCCAGCAGTCCCTCTTTCTCAAATTCTCTATCAAAAGCCCCAGGTTAGGTCTCACTGTATAAGCTTTGTCATGTATCCACCACTGAACCAATTATGGGGGCCAGCGGGATGGAATGTTCTGATTGGCCAGACCCGGCTCACATGCCCACCCCTAGAGGTGTGGGGATATGGGTGGCTGTCTGATCACATGATAAAGAGTAGAAGTCTGGTTCCCCAGAGGAATATCTGAGACTCATTACCAGAAGTGGTGGAATCAATGCTCGCAAACAGGTAAAACCAACAGATGCTCACAACACCTCCTGTCTCTCAGACACTGCTGTCTAGGAGAGGAGCAGGGACAGACGGACTAGACAGAATTTCTAGAATGTGTGCAAAGCTGACCCAGTCGGGGGTGGAGTGGGAAGCTAGAGGCAGCAGTTCTCAAACTTTAGTTTCAACCTAGGAGCTTTCTTAGAAATGCAGATTTCTGTTCTCTACTCCCAGAAATTCTAATTCAGCAAATCTGGGGCATAGAATTCACATTTTGAACAAGCTGCCATTAATGATTGTGATGCAGGTGGAGGTCTGTGAACATTATTTCAAGAGACATTGGTTTAGATCCTTGGAAGACAGACCAGTTATTGCGTATTAAACGAGTTTCACTAAATCCCAAATAATAGCCAGGGGGAGTCTTTAAAACAAAACAAAATGAATCTTTACAATGGCTCTCTCTGAATTTCTCTCCCTCAGTAAGTGCACCTCTTACTACCTAATAGGCAGTGCCAGGTGCTTAATCAATGCTTCTAGGAGATGAGAATCTTCATCAAGTCACCTTGCTGAGGACTGGTGTGTTGATCAGTAACCTGAAGTTACGTGGGACTTACAAACTACTTTAAATGCCAGATCGGAAAGGCAGTAGCTTGTTATCAAATGCACAAGTCTAATAATGGAAATACAGTACTTTAATGAAATAAGTGGGACTCTAAAACCTTAAGAGAAAGAAGAAAAGGGCGGGGGGGGGGGGGGAAATACCTTGACATCCACATATAGGAAAATAATTATATTTGAAAAGTAGAAACAAGGTATTGTCATTTAAATCTCCTCTCTCCTCCTCCCCTCCCCTCCTCTCCAGTCCTCTTTTAGTTAAATGCATCATTGGTAGATATCCAAGCATGGAGCAATAATGGGAGCCCAAAATCTTTTTCAAGTGCTCCTCCTTACAAGGGTGACAGGGCAGGAATCCCAGGAGAGGTCAACCCAACCGGGTCCAAAGAGATCCTGCTCCTTGAAACTTGAAACTTCCAAGAGCTATCACTTCAAGGGAGCAGACCTAAGAGGATTAAGGTAAGTGTCCCTCCTAAAAGCCTGGAAAAACAAAGCTTAGTTTTTAGCATCACAAAGGAACATACATTTATATAGGTTCTGAAGGAGAGGAAATATGTTAAGACTTTTGGAGTGGGGGTGGAAGTGAAGAAGGAGACTGCAGACAGAAAAGGCAAGTCATCCCTAAACAAGGGAAAGAACATTCCTGTGAGATTATCCACTGTTTACAAAGAAATAGATTGTAATTGAGATTTATGCAAAAGGAACAAAGAAGACATATGCAGTGAAACCTTATTAAGCTCAGCTTACTCAGCGTGCATTTGTGATGGGACCGAATAGTGGACTTTTTTCCCCCCACTATATAAGAACGGCAGTGAGGATTATTAGGATAATTAATAGTAAAGTCAGTGCTGCAAGGGGAACTCGTTCATCTTCCAGACAATACAAATTTCTTTCAACAACTTCAAAAAGCCTTACTATATATTCATAGTGGGGTCAATCACTTAAACTCCCCTGCAAGCCTCAGTCTCCAAAGAAGTTTGACTAAATCAGTAATTAAAAATAAAACAATTGAGGCTGTGAACCCATTTGAAAATCTAAAGGAATCCACAAACTTCAGAAAAATGCATATATATGAAAAATTGTGCATATAACTCATTTATTGCATTGGAAAGATATTCCTTTCATATAGTCATAGTATAAGATTGATCTTCATAAAAATTTTCTTTTTCACTCTTTTTTTTTTTCCAAAATGAATGGCTACTTCCCTCTCCCTCAAAAGGAAATAGATACAGATTGCACAAATAATACAAAAAACCAACTTTAATTCTGCTCAAAAGTAAATTTCCACTGGAAGTTTCTTTTATTTGGATTGACTAAGAAGTTAAATATGCAGATTGCTCTTCAACGAGGCAAAACGTGTTGCCCTTGACATCCCATCTACTTCATTTCTCATGCATCTGAGAGTGACAAGTGATGACAAAGCCACTCACAAACATGAACAATAGTGAACAGTATGGGGACCTGCAGTTCCCGTGGCCAGGCCCAGGTGAGACTATTCAGAGAAACACCAGAATCCCCCAAGACTTCAAATAGGTGAGTTTTACGTCATCAGTTCCTTGTCAAGCTGGAGAGGTCATCTGTGGCAGAATCTGCCTTGTTGACACTCTCTGTGGCACCAGAAGGTTGCCCAGTTTAGTTTTAAGACTCTGACCAGAAGAAAATGTCAAAAAGCCACTATAGCCCTTCCAGTTGCCCACTAACTTGTACTTGCCCTCAAACTGACAAGGATTTGCCACAGTCAACTGTGCCTGTGAAGTCATTCCACCAGCACTGACCAAGCTCCACCCCGTAATTCCTACATTCTCAGATACACATGTTAAAGTTTCTGAACAAAGGGTGTCCTCTTAGAGCCCATTTGCTGTGGGCAGTGTCCCCTCCCCCACTAGAGCCATTATTAAAGTAACAGCATATCTTACAGTAGATTGCATCTTAAAATCAAGGAAATATACAAACTGCCCACCATGGATCCCCTCATCCAGAATAGAGTATGAAAGCCAAAGGGCTTTAGAGCTGTTTTTTTGGAAACATCCCATAACAGGGATGGCAGGGTCTTGAATTAAAAGATTTATCCTGTTCATTTGGAAAAAAAAAAAAAAAAATCTAAAAAGAATGCCAAGAAATAAAGAAATTCTTCCCGATTGCTTTGAGAATGGACACATCTTTTGCTCAAAGGTCAATCAAACACCAGCATTCAGACTTGGCCCTGGAAACTAGAGGACTTCAGAATATCAGAAAAAGCCTTCCTAGTCTGTTTCCTTTTCTAACAAGGCTCCTGGAATCAGGACCCTGGCTCTGATATCATGGAGACTTCCCTGCGGCTAACCAGATGCCTGTAAACATCCTTGGTGGAGTGTTTTGACACTAGCAGAATCATCTGAAAAAAAGCATTGAGTTAGGATAATAGATAGGAGTTCTTTATATACAGGCTTTGCAGGTGTAAAGCGTGTTAGGTTGGGTTTTTCCCAAAACAGTTTCTGACATGGAGTTTTGAGTCAAGTAGTTTGTTTTGGAGGTGATCCGAGGAAGCACCTGTAGGTGAGTGGGTAGATGAGTCAGGCAATGGGAAGAAGATAATAAAGGGTGCATTACCAAGCGTGTTACTGCTGTGGGCCACTCGGGCTCAGTTCTGCTGGCGAATCCTGGGAGACAGTGCAGAATGTGCTTCAAAGTTTTCCTGAGAGCTCATTCAACTTTTCCAGCATTTTGGGTCTGCCTGGTGCATGGGCCGAGGCTACTCAGGCAGAAACCCTCAGATATTTCCAGCAAGAAGCCATCAGGATGCAGGAGATAGTAAGTCCTGAGAGATAAGGGCAGGGCAGGAACAGGGTCTGCTATACACATATACTGTGAATTTTTTTCTGGCAATATTTTCACCATTTCCAAGAGGCTATTACAATTTCCAATAAGAGGTTCACAAGCAAGGAGTTTTCTTTTTTGATCTCATCTTCCATGTAATGGACAAAACAGGGCTGTACAGAGGACACCTTTAGGCTCCTCCAGTTGTTTGATGAGGGGACACAGAGTAGCTGGGAATTCCTCCATGAACTGCTCAGAACAGTAGAAAACAGATCAGTGATTCTGGAATCAGTAATGTCCCTTGACCAAAGCAGTTCTACAATTTTATTTCTCCTTCTAAACCACACCCTAGCTTACCATTCCAAGGTACATGGCTTCAACAAGGCTACCTCAACTATGTGGATTATTTTATTGGTGCTGGGATAAGCAATCTCATAGGATGCTTTGAAACAAGTCAGGTTTTGCATGGGTCCAATGCAAGTTTAGGTAAAGTCCCAGCATTTTTAGAGCATGTTTACTTTTCACATAAAATCATTTGGCCTGGAAGATTTTAAAGTAGACAGATGGAAAATGCTCCTTTAACTCTGTTGGCATCATACTTCTATTGACCCAAACCCCACTTCACAAGAAGCATGGCTTTTTCCTATGTTCTGTCACCTCCAGTGCTCAAGTGAAATGGTCTCATCATATTTTCTTTTCTTTAGCATTTCCCAATTTAAGTGTGTCCTGATGCAATCACAGACTAATGAAAAATATCAAAATGGTCAAGGATCTTAACTGCTATTGCTGGGAAAAATAATCTCAGCCATGATGATCAACATATGTTCCTGTGATGATGTGAATGATTGTTTAGCACATATTTCCTTCCTTTCTTCTTGTATTCTGGGCACAGCATACTTTCCCACCCCCTTGACCTTGGGCTGCACCATGTGGCCTGCTTTGATGAATGGAAGATCGATGGACATCAGATTAGCAGAAACCTTATGTGCCCTTGTGCATTTTGTCTCAGCCTTGGTGCCATTCACCGTGAGAAGAACCTGCTATGGGCAGCCATTGGTCCGAAAAGGATACGTGGAGCAGAATTGAGTCCAACCCACAAGTCAACTTGCAGCCAACCCACAGACCCATGGCTGACAAATAAATGCTTGTTATTTTAAGACACTGAGTTTTGGGGTGTTTTTTTATGCAGCATTATTGCAGCAACGTTGATTAACACATTACTTTATTGTATAAAGTAGCATCTCTTAACACTCATGTTTTCATGTAGTAAAATAATCTTAAAGTTTGACTTAAAACTTCTTTTCTCCCAAAAAGCCAATTTTTCAAAAATAACAGGAAAGGCACTGAAGAAAATATATTCTTTTTATTGCATTTAATTCTCATTTCAGCCCTAAACTATATGATCTGTAAGAACTAGCCTGTCAGTCTACTCTTCATTTTTGTGGTTGGCACTAATTAAGCCCATTACAATGTCACTCTCCCAGTTGATGCCTTTTGATGTGAAATTTTATCTCATTGTAGTTATAACCTTACAACTTCTCACTCTGCCACAGTTTAATTTGTAATCAAAATTATGAACTAATGAAATAACACAAGGCTTGTTTTAATGGGGTGATTTGCTTGTTTGTTTTTAAAATTATACCAATTTGCCATTTTACCAAACTCACTTTTTTTTTTTTTTAATGAAAGCTACATCTTCACTATCACAATTTGAAATGAGATGCCTCCTGGACTTGTTGCATACAATTAAACCACCACCACAACAAAAGGCTAAGGCCATTTCACTTTTCATAAGGCTGTAATTATTCTTTAACTATTGGACTGCGACATCCCTTAGGAGCTAATTATCGAAAAGCTCTCATCACACATAGGAAACACACAAACAAATCCTTCAAGCACAAAGTAAATGCTCAACATTAAAGAGCTGCATCCAGGAAGTCATACCAATCAGTTGGTCCAGCTAATTACTAATCTGATTTTTAGAGTAGTTGCATTAGATAAATATGACGCCTATTTATAACATGAAAAGCACAGCATTTGACTGACTTTAATAAAGATCTAGCTGCAAGAAAAAATGTAATAAGAACCATAATACAAAATTTGCATTGCAATAGAACCTGGGAGAAGTATGGTAAACATTTAAAATAGAAAACATTTCATTTATCACATGATATATATATTTAATATGACTTCTTGTATGTGTCACATTGAAAGGCAAAGTAAGGTATTATATCAGTATGATTTCATATAATCCATGCAATACTGCTTAAATCCAATAAGATTTTTACAAAGTGTATTATAAAAGGCTTTTTTGAATCAGATGAGATTTGCATTAGATAAATACAACGTAGTAGAGTTTATGGCATGGATCATATGCTAAAGGAATCAGTCAAAGTCACATATATAATGTAGTGACCACCCTACTCATTCTTAAACATATTTCTCTGTCAGCATAATCAATCTGTTCTTACATTTTAAATGGTTATAAAAGTAGTAAACACTTTCATATAATGTTGGTGGGAATGCATATTGGCCCAACTTTTCCAGAGGGCAATTGGTCAATAACTATCAAAATAAAAAAAATATATATGTCCTCTGACTTAGTCATTTACTTTCTAGGATTTTTATCTTGCAGATAGCCTTGTATTGTATTAGTGCTCAAAAATAATGTATGAGGATGTCCATTAAAGCATTGGAAGAGTAAAAAAATGGATATAATAAATACATAAATAATCTGTCAATTAATGAGGGGGCTGTTTTATGATAAATTTATACAACAGGATACTAGGCAGCTACTAAAGAAAGGCAGAGAGACATAGAAAGAAGAGACTAATATACATTGTTATGTGAAGATGTCCAAAATATATTAAATGCAAAAAAAAGTTATAAAACAATATGTATGGTGCGATCACATTTTTGAAACCTAAAAAGGTATGCATATACACCCCAGATTAATGTATATACAAATATTGTCCACTGATATGTATGTGTATGCACATATACGTTTGAGCATGGGTGGATATATAGATAAACTTTCTGGAAGGATACTCAAGAAACTATCAGTAGCTCTTCAGGGGAGTGGTGCTGTTGTAGCATGAAGGCAGCCACAGACAATGTGTTCCGGTACAACTTTCTTAGAAAAAAGCAGCTGGCTGTGACCTGTAGTTTGTCAACCCTGACCCTAATGATCTAATACATTCTCCTTGGCTTTATATATCATCTTCATGCTCATGGCTCCCAAGTTTACATCTCCAACCTCCATCTTGCCCCTGACTACCGCAGTTGCATTCTACCTGGCAATCAAAATTTTCACTTGGATGTTGAAGCAGAGATGACCTACCATCCAAGATCCACATGCCTCCTTCCATAGTGCACTTGTCTCTAGGAAGTAGCTACCTGACCAGGGACCACCTTTCCCATCCTCCAGCCCCCTTGCATCTAAATGGGGCCATATAGCTAATTCTTTCCAATACATCTTTCCCACTTTCTCTTTGCCATCTGTTAGTGGAATGTAGCCCTAGAGGAGGGTAGAACTACAAGGTGGAAGGAGCCTGGGTCCTTGAGTCATCACATGGAAGTCTCTTCATCAAACAAAAATACCCTCATTGGTCTATTGCATGAGTGAGAAATAAGCTTGTTTTAAGCTACAGAAATATGGGGATTTATATCATAGTAACTAGTATCACCCTTACTAGTAGGTATATCTAATAGCCATCTAAAATTTAACATGTCCAAATCTGAAACTCTGAATTTTCTGTTCTTTGCTCTTTTCCCAGTGTCCCCATCTCAGAAAATGGCAGCTCCGTTTACCTATTTTTCAAGCCAGAAAACTTGGTGTCACCTTTGAGTTCTCTCTTTCTGTCATACCAGACATCCAAATCCATCAGCAAATACCTTAAAAATATACCCCAAGTAGGGTCATTTTATCATCTCCACAGCTGATGCCATAATTGTTAGTCACCTGGGCTATTGCAGTAGCTTTCCTGCCTGGTCTCCCCACTTCTATTCAAACCTGCTCCATCCCTGTCTTCTCCATGTCAACACTGTTGTGATCTTTTCAACACGTTAAGTCCAATCATATCATTTCCTTAAACAAAATCCATACAATAGTTGCCCATTGTGTCTAAAATAAAATCTAACCTGAAGTTCTAGTTCAAGGCCCTACATGATCTGCTCCACGACTCTCTCTCCAAATTCATCTCCTGTGTCTCTTTCCCTTCCCCTCCACTAAACCATATTAGCTCCATAACTTCCTTAATCTCGGTCGTCTCCCCCTTCTTGTCCTTTATGTGTTGCTTCCACAGCTTTGGTTTGCTCTTCCATTTATTCTCTCATGTCCCCTCCTCAGAGAGGTCCTCTGTGACTCCTGTGACATAACAACTGTCATTGTTCTTTATCACCCCCTTCACTTTATCTTCACAGCAAATATCTGTTTATCTTTGTTGTTATGGCATTCAGGTTCACCCAGAAGAATCTAGAGGCTACCTGATTTTTATTCTATTTTAGACAATCTGACTTTTTTCTGTATGGATGTTCTTCATTTATTTGAGATAAGGATGTGGGCTAATTTGGGTTCCTGTCCTCTATGGTTTTGACTGAAATGTGATGAGCTGTTCAGATCTACAAACTCAGATCTTTTTAGCTCAGGAAATTTATCTCTAATTATTCTTCGACTATTGCTTTTCTCCAGGTTTGCTTGGTTCTTCCTCAGAACTATGTGTACTCCATAGGTTGGATGTGCATGGCCATCTCCTACACTGTCTCATTGCTTTAATCTCTCGGTCCTGATAGAGGGGCTCACGTTCCTCCTTCACTTCATGCATTCGATTTTCTTTGGTCGGTTTTGCCCTTTCTTGTCTCCGGTGTAGATTTTAATTTTGTTTTGCATTTTTAATTTGTTTCTAATTCCTGGCTCTCTCTCCCTGTATGAGATTCTGCTGTCAATTTATCTGCCCTATGGTCTTCAGCACCTTCATCAAAAAGATGCCCTTCTCTTTTAGCATTCTATGGGGAATGCTAAATAGCTTTCTAATTTTCTGTTTCCTGCAGTAAATCATTTTCAGAGGCTTTTTCCTTCTCTGGGTCTTTGGAATCAATGCTCTTTGGTAGTTTTCCCCATGTGTAAAGCTTTCCCCTGTTTATTCTTCCTTGAGTAAGGAGAATTCTATCTATACCTGGCATTTCCCATCAGACACACTGCCTCAAAGACATGCACCCCTGCCATAGAGGAACAGATGCCCAGGTTTCTAGGTGACATTGGGCTTGACTTTGGCAACAGATAATGAGCGGTGGGGAAAAGGTAAATAATGTGCCTAATGACATTTTTTTCTGGTGGCATAACACAGATGAGCCACTGACTGTGCCCCTCCATCCAATTCCATCCGTTTTGTAAGAAGTAACCAATCCTCTTAGATTCTTAACTTTAATTTATAAAGAGCCTAACTTTTGTTTTTCATCAAACCCTCCATCAAATATTTCTTCTGCAGTTTCTCATTACCCAAAACTTATTTCTTAGATGAATCTGGCTTTTATTTCAGTGACTGATGGCTGGTATATATTTACTTTCTATAGTAGATGATGGACCTCACCAAAGATTCTAATTATTGTTCATTACTAGACTGTAAACATTACTGTAAATTAGAAGCCTTGTGAAAATGGATATTGATTACAATTAGCAGCCCCTTTTACCTCTTTTTTTCAAAGGCCTGAAACTATACGAGGAAGATATCACTGATGTTAGAAGGGCAGCAGTTCTGTCTAAACTATATCTAGTTCTCTAGTTACCTCAGTGCAAATTTCCTGGTGGTTACGACTTTGCATCTGTAATTAGGCTTTCTTATCTAGTGTCCCCCACACAGTTACTGAGTACCTGTTTTGTGCTAGGATTATGCTAAGAAGTACTTGGTATATAGAGATGAATGACAGATTCTAAGATCTCTCAGTCCAGGGGAACCACGCAACCCTACAAACAATCTTTCCAAAGGGACCAAAGCTATAACAGAGGTGGTCTGTAGGGCAACTTGACCACACATCCTCCTTGTGCTATGGCCCTATCTCCCTCCTTGCCTTGACAACCAAGTTCCTTAAGAGTTGGTCTCACTGCCTAGACTTCCCCACCTCCATTCCCTCCCCGGTCAACTGCAGACTTGCTTCGTCCCCACCCCTCTGCCACGGCTGGCTTCAGCCAGGTCTCCGAAGATCTCTTAGGCAGACGCTCCAGTTGGCATATTTTAGCCCTCACTCCTGTGACCTGCTAAGACATAGGCCCCCAGGCTTCCCCAATTCAACTCAGAAAACCAAACTAATCTCATCCCTCTGCCTCCTGCCTGACAGCTCGACCCCCAGCCCCGCCATGTCTGCATTTCCCTCTGTGACCCATCTTGAGCCTGGAATCACAGCTGCCTCAGGAGCACAAGCCAGAGGCCTTGGTTTCATGCATGACCCGCCCTTCTCACCACCCAAGCCCCTACCCAATCCATCACTAAGTCTTCCTGAGTCTGTGGTCTCAATGTCTCTGCACTCCTCTCTATTTCCACAGATACTGTCTAATTCAGGCCACTGTCACCTCTCCCTGGATAAGTCCAACAGCCTCCTTGTTGGCACCTTGCTACCTGTCTTGGGTGTCTCAGTTCTATCCTTTACCCAGGGAACAAAATGAGCCATCTAAAATACAAACGGACCCATATCACCCCCTTGTTTAATACTAATCAGTGGTTCCCCTTCACCTACCAGATGAGCCCAAGCTCCAGCATGACTTGCACATTCCCCATAATAATTCAGTCTGGCCTCTCTCTACGCCTCACTTCTTGCCACCCCTGTCTCATCTCGATGCTCTAACACAGAGGTGTTTGCAGTTCCTTCCTTGTATGTTGTCAAGTGGATTTTTGCAGATATTATCCAT
The DNA here is from genome assembly GCF_027409185.1 of Cynocephalus volans. Classification (NCBI taxonomy): domain Eukaryota; kingdom Metazoa; phylum Chordata; class Mammalia; order Dermoptera; family Cynocephalidae; genus Cynocephalus; species Cynocephalus volans. The sequence goes on along the minus strand of NC_084469.1, from coordinate 76,712,573 downwards.
GCCCCAAATTTCCCCACCTTCTGTCACTGCTCCCCTGTGCCTTAAACACACACACACACACACACACACACACACACACACACACACACACACACACACAATCAAGCAGAGCTTGGCTTGGCCAACTGATACTATCATTGAATATGAACTATTTGCATTTCTCTAAAGAAGTCATCTTTTTTCACTGCCAGGATATTGCTTATTCTATTTCCAATTTCTAGAACTAATACTACCAGCCCCTGCCCCATCCCCAGTTAGCTCAGTTTCTCTGGATGGTTCTTAGATACCCTTCAGGATCAGTTGATAAGGCCACCCCCTCCCCCCTAGCTCCCAAAGCACAGTTTTCACTCTCTGTTGTTCTTGCCTTTTGACTGAGTGTGTGCCACTTAGGGTGACCAACCATGCTGGGTGCTTTGAATTGTCCTGGTTCTAGTACGGAAAGTCCCACATCCCAAGAAACACTTTAGTCCCAAGCAAACCAAGATGGTTGGTCACTCTTCCCCCCTGAGACTCTAAGTTCATCGAAGGCAGGGACCAAGCACAAGACCTAGCACACAATAGCTAGGCACTGAATTGAATTAAATAGAAGGAGAGAGAGGAGAGTGAGGGTGTGCTTGTGGGCATGAAAGTCTCCATTTGGTTCTTGGTCATGAAAATCTTTTAAAAATTATTTTTATTATTATTAGCATATTCATTATTACAAATTGTGATTTTTCTTTATGCCCTTTACCCAACCTGTCACTCCCCAAACCCCCTCCCTCCCTCCCTACCATATATATCCTTAGGTTTGTTCTCTCCTTCTGAAAGTTCAACATATTGTTGTGGTTTCCTTCCTTCCTTCCTTCCTTCCTTCCTTCCTTCCTTCCTTCCTTCCTTCCTTCCTTCCTTCCTTCCTTCCTTCCTTCCTTCCTTCCTTCTTTCCTTCCTTCCTTCCTTCCTTCCTTCCTTCCTTTAGCATCCAGTGATGAGTGAGAATGTGGTTTTTCTCTTTCCTTGTCTGGCTTATTTCACTTAGCATAATTTTCTCCAGACTCATCCATGTTGCTGCAAATGGCAGAATTTCATTCTTTTTTTGTGGCTGAGTAGTATTCCATTGTGCATATATACCACATTTTCCTTATCCAGTCATCTATCGATGGACACTTAGGTTGGTTCCATATTTTGGCCATTGTAAATAGAGCTGCAATGAACACAGGAGTGCAGGTGTCCCTTCAACCTGATGATTTCCATTCCTTTGGATATATACCCAGTAGTGGGATTGCTGGATCATATGGTAGTTCTATCTGTAATTGTTTGAGGAACCTCCATGCTGTTTTCCATAATGGCTGTGCTAATTTACAGTCTCACCAACAGTGTAGGGGGGGTTCTCCTTTCTCTGCATCCTTACCAGCATTTATTATTCTCAGCCTTTTTACTAATGGCTGGTCTAACTGGGATGAGATGATATCTCAACATGATTTTGACTTGCATTTCCCTGATGTTTAGTGATGTTGAGCATTTTTTCATGTACCTGTCGGCCATTTGTGTGTCTTCCTTTGAAAAATGTCTATTTATTTCTTTGGCCAATTTTTTAATTGGATTTTTTGGAAAATCTTTTTAATATCATCAAAATATTATGTATTAAGGATGGAAAACTCCTAAATACAAAGTAGTAAATTCACAAAAACACTGGAGAGACCCATTCACATAGTAAGCATTTATTAACCACCTGTTGTGTGCTGGGTAGTGTGAGAGTTCGGTAATGGGGTACAAGGATGAGGAGTCAGACATTGACTCTTCCCAAATGAGCCTACAGCCTAACAGGAGAAACAGGACACGTGCCCAGATGATTTTACAGTGCAAGGCCAAAACAAAGAAAAATACCTACAGAATTTAAAAAAACCAAAGTAACACATGTCTAGGCCTACCAAGAAAAGGCTTCAGGGAGGAGGTAACATTTGAGTTTTGGTTTAGGTCCAGAGATGAGAAAGGGCTCAAGGCACGAACAAACTTTTTCCAGAGGTAGGAAAACTTGCCTGGCTACGGTCAATAACAAGTATTTGAATGTGGCTTGAGAATAGGGATGTATTAGTTTCCAATTGCTACGTAACCAGTGAACACGAACCTAGTGACTTAAAATAACAATTATCTCACAGCTTCCTTGGATCAGACATCTGGGTTTGGCCTAGCTGAATAATCTGTTCAGGGTTTCATGGGGCTGAATTGTCGTCTGGACTGTATTCCTTTCTAGACCTTCTTTTCCAAGCATGTGTGGTTGTTGGCACAATTTAGTTTCTTGCCATTGTACAATTGAGGTTCCTGTTTTCTTGTTAGCTGTTGGCCAGGGACCACTCTCAGCTCCTAGAGACCACCCTCAGGTCCTTTCCTTGTGGCCCCCTCCAAAGACCCTCTCACAACATGGCAGCTTACTTCTTCAAGCCAGCAGGAGAATCTCTCTGAGTCCAGGAAGGACTCAATTCCTCTCTTTAAAGCCTCACATAATTAGGTCAGGCCCATCCAGGATAACTCTCTTTTGATTGACTCCAAGTCAACTGATCAGTAACCTAAATATATTTGCAGGGTTCTCCTACGCTCAAACAGAGGGCACTATATGGGGCATATACACCAGGGGAGCAGGGATCTAGGGAGCCAAATGATAATTTTGCCTACTGCAAGGGGTGATAAAGGGATCAGAAGGATGTTAGTCTTGGGGTGTGGAAGTGTCAGATGAAGGATGGTCTCGATCCATACCCAAGGAGCTACGGTGTAGAGATCGAGGATTTTTGAGTTGAGTAGTGGCAGAATGGGAACTGGGACAAAAGAAGATGGCAATATCTTTATCAGAACTCTATAAAGATTTGGATAAAGTCATTTCACCAGCATATTAAAAATTGAAAAGTTTTAGAGCAAGGATGGTGACTAGGTTGCATGAACCCTGAAGAAGTGGTAGTGGCTGCCTAGAGGTCTTTGTCAAGAGGTCATCTCTGGGCTTGGTGCCATTACTGGGCTTGGAGGGCAGCAGCGCTGGGATCTATTTGCAATGTCTGCTAGGGTGAGTGCCGTGCTCGGTGGTATCACCAGAGCTGAGGACCAGCCATCCTGGCACTTGAGAAAATAGTTTCAGACCTTGCACCTCTGAAAAGGAAAATAACAAGTCTATTTTCCAGGATTCTGTGGTTTAATATATCATCTTATAAAGCAGATCAAAATAGCAAACATTAATAAGATCTTCAAGCCTTTTCTAAATGTCAGCAGCTAGAACAAAATACAAATAAATTAATCCACTGGGAGCTTTTTCTATTCGTTCCCCTCTTCCAGTAAAAACACAGCTCTGAAATTTAGGAATTTCTAACAATCCCTTGTAAATGCAAGAAAACAGGTATGCCAGGCAAAGAATTCAAACGTACTTGCTTTGGACTTTGTTGATGCATTTCAGGGCTGCAACACGTGTAAGGAGATGACAAGCAGTTAACCCTCTAATGACAGGTCCAAGTGCCAGAGAGAAGCACAAGGACAGGGCCATGTGCATAGAGGGGAGGGGGTCAGCCTGGCAGAGCCCACACCCACCTGCTCTGCTCCTCTGTTCAGGTTATTCCACCATGTACCATGTACTGTAGGAACTGCTTTATGTCTTCTGACTCAAGGTCAAGGGCAAAAAATACCACAATAGACTGTACAGAGTGTGCTTCCTGTACGAGCAAAGTGTCTGCTGTGGGTACTTTTTACTACTCAAAGAGAAGGTTTGAGATAATAGCTTTAGAGCTTGGAAGCCCTGGGTGACTTCTGGCTCTACCTGTTAGTGGGGTGGTATTTACTCTGCCTTCCATTTCCCTTCCGTCCCGGGATGGCGTGCACCTTCCTCCTCCATTGATGTTGGGTGTGGCCATACTATTTGCCATGGCCTCATGCTGGGTCAGGTGTACTTCCTATCTTATTGATGTTGGGCTCGGCCATGTGACTTCCATTGGCCAATGGATGTTAGTGGGTATGATACAATCAGAGGTTTAAACCATGTTTGGGTGATCACATTTTCCCTCGTGTGCTTTTGCTACTACCATAAGAAAATCATGGCAGACTAGCCACTGATCTAAAGGGGATGAGCAGCATGTGGAGCCAACCTGAACCCAATGTGCAGCCTGTTAGAGCCCAAATGAGATCAAGAAACCTGCCCCAGCCAGCAGATGTGTAAGCAAGAATAAATGGTGTCTTCTTAAGTTACTGGGTTTTGAAGTGGCTTCTTACACAGTTACTGTGGTTATATTTGACTGGTAGAGTAGGTATGAGGCTGTGGGCAAGTCCCTATCTCAGTCCCTAAGTTTCTTCATATAGTAGAAGGATGCAGTAACAGTACTTTCCTCATTGGGTTGTTGTGAATATCAACAGAGACAAAGCATGTAATTTGCATATCCCAGTGACTGACACAGAATAGGTTAACAAGCACTTGTCATCATAGTTAAGAGCACTGACTCTGGGTCCAATTTTTTTTGGATTCCATTCCTAGCTCTAGCACTATGCAAGTGTTTGCTACAGATTGTTACAAAGCCAAGTGTGAGAGTAATTTAAAAACCAAGGCCATGTCTGCTCTAGCAAAGGACCCTAGACCTGGACTTCCTCATTCAGTCATTTATTATTGCCACCATGTGTCACTACAGTCCTACTATGCTCAAGGTCCTGGAATAGTGCTCAGAACACAGACCTATGTGGTCTCTAACCTTAGAGAGGCAGGCAAGGTAGGTGGGCTGCAAGCCAGGGGAGAGAGAGGCTGGGATGGTGTGCTGGAGGGCTGAGAGGAGGTACCCAAGGGGGACTACAGATCCGGCGCTCACTCAGCAGCCAGTTTCAGGGCTGGGCTGCAAGAGGCAAGCTGCTCTCTCTGAAGCTGTGGAGTTAGAAGGGTTGAGGAGCACTAACATTGGCAAGAAGCTGCTGGAAGTTGTCTCCCAGGGAGATCAAATCCTGGCACCAACTCAATGGGCCAGAGCAGGACTGGGGTTTGGAGCTCAGTCACAGGAGACAGGATTCCCCAAGAGAGCATCCAGGGACAAGTCAGATGACAAGTCTGTGCTGAGTGCTGTGAACAACCTCAAGGTTGGGCACTCAGAAAAAGCAGAGTGTAGCAGTAAGAGCTTGGACTCTGCTGGGCTGCCTTGGGTCCAGCACTTACTAGCTGTGTGACTTTGGACAAGTTACAGAACATCTCTGAATCTCCCTTTTTAAAGGGATATTAGGAAAACAGGGATATTACCTTATCAGGTCCTCATGAGGATTAAAAGCATAAAATATGTAAAGCACTTAGAATGGTATGGACTACAGCGGTGTCCATTGCTGTTGACAGTGTTATTCTTATTCTTCTTATTATTATGGTCACACTACCCCATATCTGAATCCTTTGGGCCAGATATGTGTTTTATAATTCAGAACTGTTCAGCTTGTAGAAAAGAAATATGGTATACATATCATTTCTTATATAAAATCTCAGCAGGGGCTGGGGCTATGTTCTGTAACCAAATACATGAATATTTATGCAATGAAACATGAATATTTAGATCAGATAAAAACTATCAATAGCTGTATGTCAGTCTAGATCAGGTTTTGTTACCATATAAAATTAATAAGAAGGAAAAAAGCAAAAGAAACAAACCAATGAAAACAAAAACAAAAAACCCTTAAAGTTTCTGGAATTTGGGGAGTTTTGGAAAAATATATAATCGATTACAGCTTTTTATTGCTGGAAGTGAATGAAGTCTGCATCAGTGTGTCAGGCCAGGAGCACAGGCACAGGGGGAAAGAAAGATCTCTAGACGAGCTGCTTGGGAAAGCCTGAGTACAGGAGGTGCGCTTGGGGCCGAGACCCTGAAAGACTGACCGGGCTCAAAGGCAGGACTTGGGACAACAATACAAAATGGTGACAATGGGTAGGAAATGGAGCCCAAGATGGGCTGGTAAGAAGGTGTCAAGATGTGAGCTAGGGCTGGATTGTAAAGAGCCTTGAATGCCAGGACAAAAATATGGGCTTCACATAGTATGCCAGAGACTGATTTCATTGGGGTTGAATTTAGCATCTCAGACAATTTCTGCCTCTGGGACAGAGCCTGGGGGTGTCTTTAGAAAATGATGGTCTGTAGTTATATTCCCATGCATGTGGTCACCTTGCTCTAGAATGCCCCTTTCTTCACCTTTGAAGTCATGCTCAGCAACACCACCTGTGACATGCTTTGTTTGTCACCACCTCTCTGTGACATGCTTTGTTTGTCACCACTGGGGCAGACAATGTCAGCATCCCACCCACTATCCTTGAGCTCTCTGGGTGGTTTCTTGAATGAGTTGAGTGGGCTGGAGGTGGGGTGGGGGAATAAAACCTGGGAGTGTCCTGTCCTGAAGGTCATTTAAATAATGCCTTATGTCCTGTGGGACAGTGCTTCTCCAATTGATCCTCCAGCCACAGGCACCAGAGACACCTTGGCAGTCTTTGTTAAAAAGTAGATTCCTACATTCTACCTCAGACCTAATGAATTTGAATCTTGGGTGGATGGGGGGAATGGGCTTGATCTAGGAACCTATATTTTAAATGTTACCCATGTGCTTTTTATGCATACTATTTTGAGAACCACTGGCAGAACAAAATTGGTGGCTGTATGTTTTTGTATATTTCCCAGTTGGAACAGCCCACTGAAATGATATTCTATATATAGCCAAGTAAGAGTACAATACCCAAATATCAACAATCAAGGTGTGCTTTAGAAACTCCACCTAGCTCAAGATTTCAATGTTCTGACTCACCATTATTTAGTCTTTTTTGTCCTCTAAGTTGCAATGCAGCCTTACAAACTCTCACAATATTTTCCATATCCTTAAACCCCAGTATCTGCCACATCAACCTAAGGGAAAAACTTAGGTGTCTGGGTTTCTAGGTCACTGCCTCATAGATGGGAGGAGTGTTTGGCTTCCTCTCTGCCTAGAGACGACAGTCAAATAGGAAGCTTACTAATAGTGCGGCTGGTCTAGTGAGAAAAATAACCATGATTCACTTTGCCACCTGTCCCACTGAAGACCAAGAGATAAAGTGTTTTACCCTGAATCAGGCGACTGCATTAAAAAGCCCTCTTCTTCCTCCTGAAAGCTCCCAATTTTGGCCATGACACTCTCTTTCCTTGTTCCTGGACAGATGATGCCTGTGGCCATGCAGTGGGGAAGTAGACACTGGAGATTATGTCAGGAATACAGGAGATCCCTTAGGGTGTCTCTCAGTATTACCATGCCTTGTGATTAAGGTCAATAGAAAAGTACAACAACCAAATCCAGGCAAGACTACGAATGGCCCAGACTCTTCAGGGATGAAAGTTTGGGTCCCTCCACTGCAGGAAGAACCGTGACCAGCTGAGGCGCCCCCTGAAGGCAAAGGGAATACAGAATGGGTGGTAGGAAGAAGTGGTTATAAATACGAGCTTCAGCCACATTGCCAGTTACAGAAGTAAGGATTGCAATAGTCCTCCCTATTGTGCTAAGAATATATCTCTATGTATACATATATTTAGCATTATCTTTGTTTTTGTTCTTATTCTTTATCATGTACCATGAGACTTACTGATTTTATATCAGTATTCAAATATTGTTAACTTTACATCATAGTATTTGCATTTAGGTCATGCAATATCTGGAGAAGGATAAATATTATCTAAGGACTTTACCTCCTCTTCTGGGAAAGGGACTAATGTGTTCTCAGTAGTATGCAGGATATTTGCATCATGTTATGCAAAACTATTACATTATTGTCCCATTTGAAGATTAAGTATGATTTAAGGAGATAGTATGGACACCAAGTTGACAAGGGGTGGACTTGTGAAGGTTAATTCTAGGTGGCAACTTGATTCGATTAAGCAATGCCAGAGAAACCTGGTAAAACTATCTCTTTAGGTGTGTCTGTGAGGGTGTTTCCAGAAGAGATTAGCATGAGAGACTGAGTGGACTGGGTGGGAAAGACCCACCCTCAATGTGGGCGGGAACCGTCCAATCTGCTGGGGACCCAAAGAGAACATAACATGGAAAAAAGAGGTAAATCACTTTCTGTATCTGTTGAAGCTGGGATACTCTTCTCTCCTGTCTATGGACATCAGAGCTCAAGACTCTTCAGCTTCTGGGTTTTGGAACTTACACCAAGGATGGCATTGGGCTTCCCTGGTTTTGAGGCCTTTAGGACTTCTCTTTACAATCACATGAGCAAATTCTCCTAATAAATCCCCTCTTATATATTTGTAATATATCCTATTGAGTCTCTCTGGAGAACTCTGACTAATACAACATAGCATGCAAGAGACTGACTCCACTGGGATTGAATTTAGCATATCGGACAATTTCTGCCTCTGGGACAGAGCCTGGGGCAGGGCAGGACAGGGTGGGGGGAGTCCTTAGAAAAGGATGGTCAGGAGTTATGTCCCCATGCAGGTGGTCACCTTGCTCTAGAATGCCGTTTTCTTCACCTTTGAAGTCTTGCTCAGCAATGCCACCCCTCTGTGACATACTTTGTCACCACTGGGGCAGCCGCTGTCAGCACCCCACCTTTGATACTCACCTGCAGGCATGGAAGGATGCTCACTGAGAACACCTGTGAGTGCTTTCTCCTGGCTGCTGTTGTGCCCTGGGCCCATGCACAGAGTCAACTGGAAACACTAAGAGTTAATGCCCTCAGAAACAGCCCTGGATTAATGATAGAAAGGACGTTAGGAATAAATACCCCGATTTCTTCACCCTTTTGTTGGTATAGCACTGAGGCATGTTCTTTGCTGTTGCCTAGAATTTCCCAGGGGGAATGAGCCCCCCATGCCCTCAGTGGTAACCTTCAACACACCCTGTGTTGGCTTCTTGCCCTTTTTTATCTCCTTATTCTGTATCCATGTTCCTCAGGATCACCTCCCAAGTAAACTAGTTTCACTTGAATCATTCAGTTTCTGCTTCTGGGGGAACCCAAGCTGAGTTACCATGGTCACAGGCATGACCTCTTCCATGGACTGACCCATTCATGCTTGTTTCATGATTTCCACTGATAGATGGTAAGCTTCTTGAGAACAGGAACTTTTAATTCACCTTTGAATCCTCATGTGCATTGCAGAGGTAAGCATCACGTAAATGATCTGTGGATTGACTTGGGAAATTACATAAATTCCAATTACTTGCAAGAGCTAAAGGTTGCCAATGACTTCAGCAGTCAAATCTTAGCTTCTGGATTTTAATCCATGGCTCTGCCACTTACTAGCTTATGATCTTGGGCAGGTCATTTAATCTAAGAATTAGTCTCTGTCTATGAAATGGGGATAATAAGATTTGCCCCATAGAGATGCCATGAGAATTAAATGAGATCACGTGTGTGAAGCACCAAGCTTATTTATGGGCTCTCAGTGTTAGTCATATATTTACATCCATTCCTTTCCCAACCATCCCCCTTTATTCCCCCTGGACTATTCAGAACCAGTTCCTCAGAGTCATGGTCTTGGGCATTTCTTACCTACTTCTTGAAATGAGTTCAAGGCCATGTGCATATGATCTGACACTTTCCATCTACTAAACAGAAAATCTCCATCTTTAAAGAAAGACCCTGTGGCAATTTTTCCGTCTTTCATCATCAGACCACAACACAGACACAAACACACATAGGCACACAAGCCAGTAGACTTGTTCTTTACAATGCACTTTCTCAGCTACATTTCCTTCTCCTGCAATTTCCATGTGGACACAGACTAACACTCTGCCTGCTGAACCAAAATAACACTTATGTCACCTAGAGTAAAAAGATCCCTAAGCTTCAATGATAAGAATGAAGTCTTCTCACTCTCTGTCATCATCAAATATTTCCAGAGGTATCATGGCACACATTGCCCCAGGCTAGGTCTTTGGATACCTGGAATAACCCAAGAACAGGTCATAGCCATGGAGCTTACCCATAGAGATCATACCAAGATCATATGCATGGAGCAAACAACACCTAAAGAGAGTTCCACAGTCAAGCAACACGTAGCACCCATTAATGTTTGTATTTCTGTGTGGTTGCGCATGTGCATGTGTAGATGATGACTATGCAGGCATAAGTCTTCCAAGTCTTACTTTTCTAATTCCCCTCTTGCAGGGGAACGTGGAGACAAAATAGAGTTTTGATAGAATAGAGTCAGGGTCCTGGTCTCCAGTCCCAATGAACAGCAGAGAGCTGGGGACTCTGAACTTCTCTATCCTCTCTTTGTGTCTCAGTTTTTCTACTTGTAGGAGGAAGGAAGAGTAGATGTTTTCTAATGGTCCATTTATAAAGGTCTTGGGTTTATAAAGTTAAATTAGAGGAAAATATGAATGCAGAAAAAAAAGTGCACCATGTGGTTTCATGTTTTTTCTTTTTAGAACATCCAACTGAAAACTGATTTGTTAAAAGATGTCTGTGCTGTTACACCCACTGTGCTTTCTGAATGAACTGGGTAAAGAAGAGAAATTTATTTGAAAGTCAATAGACTACAGTATTTACAGGTCTACTGTAAGCGCTACTTTAAATTCAACATTTTGAACGGAGTAGAAACAAACCATTGGAATTTGACCAAGGACACATTCATATGTCAGTTTAATGCTCCAGCTGTTTAATCAAAATATGAATAAAAGGTCTAAAGCCCAACAAGTAAAAATATCATAGTTGTGGGATTCAGAATTTGCTTCCCCATTCTCAGCCAATTACTGTGTAATTTTTCCCTGTGACTGAATAACTAACTGTTAGCAAATAATGAAAAGGCAATTACAGCAACGCTTTGTTCCTATTACTCTCCTCATTTTATTCTGGCTATAATTATTGTTAGAGCTGGAGGTTTACTGTACCATGGAAGCAGCACCAGGAAAGAAAATGGAATGGGCTGGTGCATGGAAAATTGCAAATGTCACAGCTACCTTCATCGGCACTGTTGGACTTCTGAGATTAAAAAATCAGAGGAAAAAGCTCTCCATGTGGGTTTTACAAATTCTCTACCTCAAGCTGTTGTGGCAACTGGGGAAGCGGGCATGGGGTGAGGGTGGGGGCAGCAAGAATCAGGCTTGATGTTTGTTCTTTTCTCATGTGTGCAGTTCCCAAAGGGCTGTGCATTTTCACCACTGTCTGCCTGAAACCGACTCATGAAACTCTTCCTTTAGCCTTTGCTTCTCATTAATGGTCTCCATGCTGTTTCATAATGGGGAGTGGCATATAAATGATGCATTTTATGGGGTTTGATCTTTCTTCAGAGAGGAAATATGCCACATATGGAGAGATGTCTGTAAAAGAAAATGATGATTATGCCCTCTTTGTGCAGTCATTGGGACCTGTTTTTAGAAGCTGACTTTCACTGACCATATGTAATATACCTTCCTTTTTGACTATTTTTATTAACCAGAAACTGTAAAATAAGACCAAAGGGATAGAGGTACATTCCTAATATTTTTGTCTCTTAACTATTTAATAAACATTTCCTGAGTATGTACCATTTGCAAGGCTCTAGGGAATCAAAGATGAATGAAATATTCCTGGTCTTTGCCCATAAAAGACTCAGGCTTGAGATATTTTCATGCTCAAATAAATGTCTCTCTGCATGAAAAGCAACTCAGCACAGTTGAAAGTGTATAAAACTATATGTTTGAAGATCTAGATTCTAATTCCAGCTCTACCATGTATTAGCTGGTTTTTCTTGATGTGTCAGTCAGCTCTTGCTGTGTAACAAACTATCTTTCCAATTCTGTGACTTAAACCAATGAACATATATAATTGAAGTTCATGAATCTGCAAGTCAGGTGGGAGGCTCTGCTCCAGGTTGGGCTTGGCTGGGGCGTCTTAGCTGAGGCAGCTTTGCTCCACATGTCTTTCATCTTCCTCCTTGGAATAGCTGGCCAGCCTAGACTGTCTTTCCCAGGGCAAAGTCCAAAAATCAAGAGAATAAGCCAAAACATGGAGGCACACACACTAAGCATTTTCAAGCTTATATCACATGGTCAAACACAGAATGAAAGTTCAGGATAATATACTCCACCTCTCACTGGGAGAAACATCAGTGATACATGATGAAGGGAATAAATATAGTTAGTAGCAAAGAATTTGAGGGAATTAATGCAAACAACTGCACTTGGATAAAACTCCTTGCCTCAATTTCTTTGTCTGCAAAATGGAAGCTTGTCTTGTCTGTTTTAAGACATTGTTGGAAGAATTAAAAGAAATAGAGAATATGAATATGCTTTGACAACTATAAAGAACCATAGCTATGTAATACATTACTATTCTTATTACTTTCTACTTATTTTCTACCATAAACATTTTAAAAGTTTTTTCAGCCAATTGGAGATTTTCTATAAACTTCAAATTTCTGTAAGTTCAGCCATCAGGTATTCTTTCATCCATCAGAAAAATTAAAAACAGAAATTACTTACTTATAGAGACTGTTCTTTCTTGTTTTACTTGTAAAATAGGTCACTTCTCCAATACCCTGAACTGATTTGAGGGCAGACAGAATCTCAAAGCTATTGTTCTTGGTTCCTGTGGCAGCCAGCCAGGAGATTCCCCTGGGTTTAAGATAGAAGAAGAAACATTTATAGGCTAACTCAGGCTGCTTTGGCAAGTACTACCCATGGGTTATTTCCATAGTGAAAGGAAAACAGGTTAGGAGAAGTTGTTTGGTCATAAATAAATAATTATATAAACTCACAAGGACAGGAGAAAGGCAGATTAGTAAAACCAAAGACAAGAGTATAATATATATTTAAAAACAAACAAACAAAAACAAACTCAGAGAATCAGACAGATTCAGGTTTGAATCCTCACTCTACCACTTTCGAATTGGTTTATTTAGCTTCCTGAAGCTTCTGTTTCCCTTTTTGTAAATTGGGGATATAGTATCAAACCAATTGTGTACTTTTAAGGACTAAATGAGATCTTATCATACATAAAGCCCTAGCATAGCACCTGGTACATATATATATATAAAGAAAGTAGTTCTCTTTTCTCACCCCGATTTTTAAAAAAGTTTACTTTCCCCCATAGTGTGTCAGGTCACAATTATTCACTTCTAATCACTAATACCATGAAATACCTTATTTTTTCCAATTTCTATATCTCAGGTTAGGATGGATCACAAGAACAGCAGTCCCCAAGAATAAATTTGACAAAACAAGCAAACAAACTGAAATGTATTTTGTGTGAGAGAACCCTAATCTCTGCATATGTCAGACAACCCAAAGAACTAGTCCTCCTTCTGCTTCTTTACCCCATTCCTAGCACCATTTTCATTTGGCAAAATCATATTTATATATAGATTATCCATATTCTTCCTCCAGTCTAGGCCAGGTGCGTGCGCTCTCTCCTCTCTCTCTCTCTCTCTCTCACACACACACACACACACACACACAACTTGTCTTGAATATAATTAGTGTCTCTTGGAGGCCAGGATTGCAGTGATTTGGAAGCAAATTGAGAGGAAAAACCTCTCTCAGGCAGAGAAAAAAAACATATAAAAACAGTATGAAAGAAAAGGAAGAAAAAAGCCAAGTTTACTTGAGAATATAGATGTGATCACAGAAGAAAAATAGCTAGTCAAATTTAATGATACATTTTGACAATAACACATATAAAAAAAATAGAATGTTTTCCAGGAATACAAGAATATTTAATGTCAGGAAAAAAAAATCAATAGAATTAACCACATTAAGGAATGAAAGCAGAACAATTACATGACTACCTCAATAGAAATAGAAAATTTTTATAACATTATACTTAAGATTTCTCTTTAAAATTTTTTTAAAGAAAGGATAGCAGTGAACTGCCATAATCTGATAAAGAAACCTAGAGCAAAAGGCATACTCAATCAAGAAACTTTGAATGTGTTCCTTTTTAAGACAGGTATAAGTCAACAGGGACTTTACATTAGCAATAACAAACCAGAAAATGATATTAAAAGACAAGATACTACTTGTAATAGCAAGTAAAATTATAAAGAATGTAAAGGTCTCTAAGAAGAAAAAGAAAATCATTTTTAAAGGGCATAAAGGAAAACCTGAATTCAGGGAGAGACATACCATGTTCATGGATGTAATGGTTTAGCAGTATAAAGATGTCAAATCTCCCCAAATAAATCTATATTTCAATGCAGTTCATATCAACATCCTAACAGGACTTTATGTTTTATTGATATCTAACAGAGGTAGCATAACCAATGAATGGGGAAAGTACAGATTCATTAGTAAACGTAGAAACTGACTCATAACATGGAAAGAAAAGTTGGATCACAACCTCACATGATATACAAAAATACAAACACCAGATGAACTATGTAAATTGAAGATAGATATATGAATAGTAAAACTTAACAAATACAGTAAACAATTAAGATAAACGTATTTATAACTTTGGAGTCATGATTACTTAGGTAAGATGCAAAAGAACAAATAATGTGGTTTTAAAAGAGAGAGAGAGATGGAAAACTAAATAGATATAAATAGGTGTATCCCAGCAGAGGAAACAAAAATAGTTACATAATGTTCACAAGTAATCGGAGAAATGCAAATTAAAAATAGACTGTGGTGGCACTTTTTACTGATCAAACTGGGGAAAGAAAATCAGACAATCAAATAATGTTAAGTGATGGTGAGGATGTTAGGAAAGAGGAACCCTCCTTCATGCATTGCTGGTGAGAATTTCACTGCTGTGGCTATACTGAAGAGGAATTGGGTGGCAGTTAGTGAAAGTAAATATGCACAAATCATAGGACCCTAGCGCACCCCACTTCTGGGTATCGACTGTGAAGACATTCTCCCAAAGGTTCACAGGGAGACATGGATGAAGCCCTCCTTTGACACACTGCTTGAATTAGCAGAGTTGAAAATGCAGAGGTGTCCATCAGAGGCAGAACAGAGGAGCAAAACATGCTTCAGGGTCCATAGTCCCTTACCTGCAGTTCTGAAACACAAAAACCTCTAAAAATATATATTTTTCCCGTAAATTTGGCACAGACTTCTTTGGTGGCGAAGCTTGACCTGAACTGACATGAGGCTAGTTAGAATCTCTTTGTATCCCACTCAATGTGAGTATTTATACATTTCGGTGCAGGAATAGTAATGTGTTTGATTATAGGGTGCTGCCAAAAACTTGCAGCATGCGATTTATAGTCCAATATCACCTAATTATAGCAAACAAAGCTATACAAAATGTGTTCAAGGAGATGCATATATCAACACTGATATAGAAGAGCCTCAGTTAAATACACCAGGAAGGGTGCATCTATGGGGAGTCAGGGATTTGGAATGAGGATGGGGCATGGAGGGGGAAAAATTTAAAATAAAATAAAATAAAATGAGGAAGCACATAGCATGAACTGGAGGAAGAAAATAACAGAGCATGATTAACCAGCAGTTCAGCTGGGAAAGGGGATTTCTATGGCAGTTTTTATGTATAACATGTTTTATTTTTGCAAAAGTCTCATTCTCCAACACAATGATAATGTGTGAATTTTTTAAACCTCCACACTCCCCACAGGTTTGGCACTAGTATTTAGGGCTTGAAAAATACGTATTAACTGGAAGTCTGCTGTGGCCAAGTAGGATCACCTGGAGAAAGCCCTGGGTATGCTTTCTAACCCCATTCAGCCCCATTTTAACTATTATCCAGCCAAAAGAGCACTGGATTTATGAGCACATCTGGCTTCAACTCGCAGCCCTGTCTGCTGAGTGACCTAGGACAAGTCACTTTACTTTTCTGAGCATCAGTACTCTCTACCTGCTCTTTATCCTTTCTCTCCCCCAACTGATTCCTGTAATGGAGCCATTCTGGATTTCTTACAGGTGACCAAAATCATACCTTCTGGCACCTTCATGTTTTTGCATATTTAGTTTTCTCCACCCAAAGTGTCCATCACCCCACATCTGCCAGGGAAATCTCCAATTATCTTTTAAACCAACTCAAATCTTACTTCTGCTATGAAGCTTGCCTTCTCTCTCTTCCTATTGCATCTGGGATAGACCTCATTTATGATATTTTCCAAATATTATTTTTGATTGTTTGAATACATGGCTGTTTTCCACATAGCAAGATAAACATGTGGAGGGTAGGAATTCTATCTTATGCATCTTTATAATCCTGAGGCCTAAAACAGTATCTAGGTACTCAAGAAATGTTGGTTTTCATATATGGCTTTACCATTTTTTATTGTGTAACTACAGACAGTCAATTGATTTCCCAAAACTTCTTTCCTCATACAAAATGGGTAAAATTATAATTCACAGAGTTATTGTGAGAGTTAAATAAAAACATAAAAATACAGAATCTCAGAGTGGAAATGAATCTTAAGGGTCATTTGTCCAACCATGAAATGGAACTAGACATGTCACAATGGTGCTCAACATCTCCTAAGGTAGCACAGTTCCATCTTTGGGCAGCTCTGGCTTTTAGAAAGAAGTTGAAATGTATCTCACTGCTGGATGAATGAAGGAGATGCAAGAACACACTGGTTAGCCTAGGTAAAAGCTAGTCATAATTCTCATCCTCCATCACACTGTACGCAGTCCAAACATTTATGACAATGTTCCATTCATCTAGCACTTGGAGGAATAAGCTGATCTACAGAATATTCAGTGCTTTTCCTCTCAAATTGCAGTCTTTTATTTAGTTTGTATGATTCTTATCAGAAACATTTCAAAGAATATAAAATACTTCCCTGCCTATTGCCAAGAGGGTGTGGATCATTCTTTATCCAAGCGATAGGTGTGGATGGCTACATTGATTTTTAAAACAGTGAGGTTCTCAGGGGGAATTTGTACTACATGATGATAGGCAGCGCTGCCTACTATAATTGTGTCAGCTTCTAAGAAGCTTCTTCTTCCTTTCTGAATGTCTTGCTTTTACTTTGCTTAGGAAGCACCACCCCAAAGATTGTTAGTAATGTTGTAGAGTAAAGAATAAATAGGGTCACTGTCTGTGAGGCTCCTCTCCAAACAAGAGGGATTTTTGTCCTATGTATTTTGGTGGGTCTGTTTCCTCTTTTTTTTTCCTTCCAGTTGTCTATCTGCTGGGCAGAAGGGTTTACATACTACTTTGTTCTACTGGCATGCCCCACCCCAGATCTATTTTTGCCCTTCTGTGCCTTGTTTGTATCTTGGAAGGCTGATCTGTAAGATCATCTAGGTTCTCCTACCAGCTGGATGTCATTTTCGTTTGGTCAATGGGAAGCACTGTGAGGATACTGGAGGATAGAAGGAGAGAGAAATTGAGGTCATTATCTCCACCCCTTCCCTTTTCTGGACCACATTCCCTGGCAGAAACTACCACCCTCCATGACCATAGTTCCTTCCAGGTGGCCCCTCCTTTAAGGTTCCAGGTCTCACCAGGCTGGTAATACCATTCCTTTCCTTGTGTGTGTGTACATATGTGAGTGTGTGTGTGTGTGTGTATGTGTGTGTGAGAGTGTGACAGTGTGTGTGTAAGAGAGTGTGTGAGTGTGTGTGAGTATTGTGTGTGAGAGTGTGTGTGTGAGTCTTTTTTCATGCAACAATGGCTTTTTAAATTTTTATTTCATTTTCAATTGACTAATAATAATTGTATATATTTATGCGGTCCAATGTAATGTTTTGACATATGCATACATTATGGAATGATTCAGTCAAGCTAATTAACACACATCACCTCACCTACTTGTCATATTTTTGTGGTGAGAACACTTAAAATCTACTCTTCTAGCAATTTTGTTGGTCACAGGGTATGAGGTTTTCATTAGACAGGAGGAGTAAGTTTCAGTGACTTGTGGTACAGCATGGTGACAGCAGTTAATAACAGTGTATTGTATACTCCCGTTGTTCTTTTAAGCTTGGGGTGGTCAAAAGCTTCCAGCTGCTGCTGGTGTCTGGTTGCTTCATCATCCTTTCTTCATTCCTTTAATGCTGCCCACGTTTCTGAAGTTATCCCTCCACTAAGGACTCTTGAACCATCTGAGTGAATTCTGTTTCCTGCTAGGCTCAAGCTGAATCACTCACTCATTCAAGAAGTATTTATTGAGCACCTGCTATGAGCCAATACTGGGATACAGCGGCGAACATGGGAGCTATGCTCCTTGTTTTCATGCAGTTTAGTCTAGTGGGGAAGACGAATGCTGAGCAAGTAGTTGTGAGTGTGATAAGCACCTTAAAGAGGGCATATAGGGAGCTTCGGGGGCTTATAACTGTGGGTCAGCAGTTCCCAGGTAGAAAAATGCAGTCGTCTACGAAAATAAAGCCATGTTTCTCCAGCCTTGGCTCACCATAGACAACAAGATTTCCATCTTCCAGGTCGAAAATTGACACAAGAAAACGATCATCTTAATTTCCTGAGCACTCTCATCTCAACCCCCAGAGAGGTACCACATAGGTCTAGAGGTGACAGCAAGGGAGGAGAGCAGGCTACACATTCCCTGAAGGGACAGGGGAAGCCCACGTTGTATTACAACTAGAAAAGCCCCGAACTTTCCCCACCCCAAATTAGGTTCTTCCAAACACTTGCTATGATTTCTCCCCTGCTCCCTAGAGAACACTCCACGTAACATAAAATAATCATACTAAATCTAAAGGTAAAAGGAAAGACATCATTACCAGATTAATACATCGTGAACAAAATTCGCATTTCTGATAGATACTTAACGGTGCATTGGTGATTAAATTAATCGTATGTGGCGAACGGAAAGATAGCTCCTTAATGCATGTTAAATATTAACAATTTGAGATAATAGGAGTCTACATGTCTCCTCTTTACAGCTTCCTTTGTCAATGAAATGTACTTTTGTATGGAAGAAAGAGATAGTTTGGAATGTGATTGTCTTACCCGATGAAGGCCAGTGCAGCTCCCTGCAATACCAGAGCCACCAGCAATCAGCCTAATCAAAAATGACCGGAACCAAATGGATTCAGGCAGCCATGCTGACTACTGAGTTAAAAAGTTTTATTTATCAAGAGTCTGAATGCCAACTAAATCAAAACCTTTCAAGGCAAATCAAAGGGCCAGCAGCCCTCTCCCTGCTTCTGCCAAAGGCTTTGTTTCATCATTTCCTCCTGGTGCTGTCAGGAGGCCGTGCTGCTATGGTTAAGTTTGGCCCCCTCTAGGGGCATCCATACATGTCCCATTATCCTCCGAAAGTCAGCCCATCACCTTTACATTCAGAGCATTGGGGAGGGTGTGGTGGGAGTGGGAAAAAAGAAGCCAAACAAACTGATTGATTGCAAAGCCAGCTATGATGTCAGCATGAATTAATGTTTCCCACAGGCATGCTAATCAGCTCCATGACATAATAATGGCTTCTATTACACCGGTGGGACTTCAAAGTTATTCCAAAGATAACATAACACAACACTTGAAGCCCCAGGAAACTTCCACCGTGTTTTCAGATGTTTTATAAAGTTACTGATCTTTTCATTGCTGGGGAAACAAAAAAGCTGAAAGGAAACAGAATATTGAATTTGGGATGAATCAAGGTTGGAAAGTGATTTCATTACAAATTCCAAATGTTCAAAGAGATAGTGGCAATTAAAAAACTGTGAGGGGTTGCCATTGAAATGCAGCTCTGTGGCAAACTTTTCTCAAGCAGGCAGCTGGGCATCACCCAATTCAGGAAAAAATATCTAAGTCTTATGAAAGGTATTGGGCAGAATGGTGCACAAATCAACACAAATGAGCCCACAAAACGTGCAAGACAGGAGGGTGTGAAGACCGAGGCTTGTTTCTGTGCTCTGACCTCTACTAGATATTTGTCTCTGGGCTAATTATTTAATATTGCTGAGACTCAACTCCTCATGTATAAAGTGGATATAATGATACCTACCTCAACAGCAACACTGAGAGGACTCAATCAGGGAATGTATTCAGAGCATTGAGTCAAAGCCGGCACCCAGCAAATGTTCCTAGTACTGTTGCTATCAATGAACATTTGCTGTTATTGAGCATTAGTATGCTATTACTACTGCTAGTAACACTTTTTTACAGCATGTACACATGTCCTAAGGGATTCACACATTATTACCCTCTTAAATGCTCCCAATCCTTATATGCTGGGTACTATTATACCTGATTTACAGATGATGAAATTGAGGCACAGTGGTGTTTAAGCTACCTGCCTAAGATCACACAGACAAGAAATAAAGGGCTGGAATTTGGACCCTTGCCATCTAGCTCTGGTAAGTACTCTCTATACACCTACGCACAAAGAGGACACACACACATACTCTCACACATAGGTATGCACATACTCACACAGGTACACACTTGCACACAGGCACACACACGCACACACACACACACGCTTATGCACAGCCAAGAACAAATCCTACAGTTCTCTAACCATCTACCGTGATGATTACAGACTCGGTTTTCATTGCTTGACTTAGTGGGGTGAGAGGCCCAGCAACTCCACTCCCTCAGTATGACCTTGGGTGAGTCATTTAACCTGACTGGGACTCAGTCCTTGATCTGTGCAATGGGAATACTCATAGAACTTAACCCTCAGGGTGTTGTTTTGAGGGTTAAACGAGATGATATGATAGCTATAATGCACTTAACACAGTATCTGGAACTTGATAAACACCTGACAAATTTAGCTATTATTACTTTAAATAAATGAATATTGGGCATTGGAAGAGTCTCTCTCTGTCTCTCTCTAATACACACACACACAGAGGTCAGTGGCAATTCCAGGAGTGCCTAAGATGGCTGCTTTCAGCAGGAGATGCACCGGGCACAGCTATTTGTGTCTACAGGGACGTGCCTCACAGCATGTCACAATTACTGAGGGAAGAGGGAAGAAAGGCAGCTGCCCTCTCTGATACCAAATGTCCCTCTGGCTCAGACCCTCTCCTGCCCCTGCCGCAGTAGCCTCTGGCCCCTTGGTGTGTGAGCAGTTCTGAGAGGTCACCACAGGCAGATGCCAGCACAGCCCTCAAGTCAGGTCCCACCTGAAGGGCAAGTCTTCCACGATGCCTAGAATTCCACAGAGACCCTCAAGAGTGGGGGTGGGGAGGAGTTGCTAAGTCCCCTCTGCAGGCTTGCCAACTGTATTATCTGATGGTTTCCTACCAGATAAGGAGGCCTCAGTGCTGTCTACCTGTACGGCTTCCTCTCAGCCCCCTAGCTGTCAGGTCTCTGTATTTATTTGGGGAGGAACAGTGCACACCTGGCCCCTTTACTTCCCATTACCCCTTTACTTGATAAAATGTGCAGCCCAAAGTGAAACTGGACGCCCATCCCACTGGTGTGTCTGTCAGTGCTGTGAGGAAGGTAACATCTGGGCTGTGCCCAGCACCTGTGAAATGCCACCATTCACAGCTTCACTCTGGGCCTCCAGGGGGGTCTATACTGTGGGCCCACCTGGAGAGCCAAAACTCTAAATGTGGAGAAAGAACAAAAGAGGTAGGGGATAAAGGAGAGAAACAGGGGACCAAATGAGAGAGCAGGAAGGACAATGAAAGAGAAAGCAAAGAAGAGGTAAGTGGGAAAAATGAACATATTTCTGATAGAAAACACTGCAGTGCCTCTGACCATGACCTTGGCTGTCACCCATTTAGCTTAGTTCATCTGAGACTATTCCCTTGAATGAAACCAAACATCAGCTATGATTTTTGTCTCAGAATGTGCTGATACCTTCATGTGAAGAATCTGGACTAACCTGGTTTTCTTTTTGCTTCTGGCAATTTTATAATGTGTACGTGAGGCATTTCCTTTGATGCATTTACTTTCTTCTAACTTTTTAGAATAAACAGAATTGGGGAGAAAAAAGGCCAAATTAAAAAAAACAACTCTTAAGATTTTCCAAGTTTAGTGGTAACCACCTTTTCTGGAGCTGAAGTTAAACTAGATTTGATACCTGATACATTCTTTCTACAGATAGTTATACAACACTGTGTCTGTGTGGGAACCCCACAGTCACACAGCCCTGTCCTCAAGTTGCTTGCCATCTAGAGGAGGAAAGAAATGCAATACAGATTGGGAAATGCAGTACTAGACACATGTGGTACCCAATTCACATCTGCTTGGCCCTACCTCTGATTTCAGCCTCGGCTGGGTGGACAGTGCCAGGCAGGTTTCAACTCATTTCAAGCTAACAACCTGAGTGCCACACAGCTTCATTTTCTGCCCCTTGGTGCCCCCAACACTGCAGAACCCCTGGAAAGTTTGCCCAGTCCACGTGCCTGCACAGCTACAAAGTGCGGGGGAATTAACAACTCCTGGTCCAACACTCAGCCAACGCGCCCTGACCCAGGGGATGCATGCTGCAGCCTCCCATCCTCCCCACAGATGTGCTGGAGGCATTCCATGCATTGCAGGCGAACCCAGTGCATCAGCTCCCAACAGTAACCTCAATAAAGTGCCCTATTATTGCCCTTTTTCTTCCGTTTTGCTCTCCTAGCTTCCTCACTCCTGCACCGCAGGCTCAATTGCCTAATAAACTACTTACTCCCAAGTCCTTGTCTCAAGGTTTTGCTTTCAGGAGAACCCACGTCAATAAGGACTATATAGGAGTTCACTCTAGGGGCATCAAATCTCATGGTAGGAGTATGGACGAAGGCATCCTGGTAGCATGTAAACTGAACACTGAATATTGAGTGGGCATTAGCCAAGTAGAGATGCAGGGAGAGGGGCGAGGCGGGAAAGCAGCTCATACGGAAAGCAAAGTTAGAAGCTAAAAAATGCATGGCATGCTTGGTGGACCGCAATTCGTTTAGGCAGAAAGTTCATCCACTCAAATTAGATAAATGTGTTTATAGAATGAGATGGAAGAATTCTTCCCCGTGCTTGATGACAAACCCAAGAGCCACCCCTTTGGCGTCACAAATAATCTCAGGGGCTGTGGCAGATCATACTCTTTTCAAAAAGCACATCTCCATGTTATAAAGACATGCAAGAAAGCCTTCTGTATGCCCTTTGGATTGCTGTGGCAGAGAAAGAACAGGAGGCTATGGCACACCAGGCAGAATCTTTCGGAGCCTCAGTTTCTTCATCTGTAAAATGAGCCCATGTGTCACAGCGAAACAGAGTGACTGGTATCCGTTTTGTCACCATGCAGACAGACATGCAACCAATCCAGTTAGGAAATATAAATGTGTTTGGCCAAACCTTTTTTGACCATTGTGACAGACTACATCTATCCAGCTGTCTCTTGCAAAGCCATACATAAACAGCTTTCAACAAGTAAGATATTCCAATTTAACACAGCACGGCCAGGGAGGGGCATGGGGGTAAAAGGCAGAGGGGCTGGAAATGTAACTGTACATTTTGACATTAAGTGAATTACATGGAAATTATATGCAAATCATTATGTAAATGTGGCATATGTTGTTTTCGAGTTAACAGCTTGGACACTTTCAATAATGACAGCATTTTTCAGGGTGAATTAAGAGCCCCAATAAACTATAGTTAGGTTCCCTACAGATGAATAGGACTTAATGGTCTTTGTTTTTTATTTTAAGTGGCTCAGGTTAAGATAGAAACTTGAAATTCCATCTCTTAGTTCTATAAAGACCACTATATATTATACAATATTCTTTTGATGACAACAACGATCTATGACAATTAATAAGCACATTAATGCCAAAAGCCTTTGAAAATATGGACTTCTCAAGAGAGCACTGCTTTATCTTATTTTATCCTTTTGTATCTTGTGAACAGATGTAAAAGATTACAATGAAATATCCTTCTCTCTATTGCATTATTCTTCCATAATTTAAGAAAAAGAAGCCATACATCACATCATAAGATGTCCTGCCACTGATGCTGTTGTTCCTTCACACAGTGCAGTTGCCTGGAACACTCCTAACTTAGTTCTTAATCTACAAAGGAGATATCGAATTTTCTATTCTTTCTTCCTCACTCTTGCAAAACCTCAAAATGTTTATTTTCTGAGAAAACTCAGCTACGACCCATGCAGGGTAGGTATAGCTAGTGAAAAGAGGGCTTTTGATTTTCTTTGCATACCTTTATTTCTGGGAATATTTTAGACTAGATAATCTGGAGAATCTCTGGTTACAAAACCTCTAGGAATGCTGGATGACACATAATGAACATCTTTTTAAATGCAAAGCTGAGCTTGAAAAAAAAATCAGGGAAATCCCCAAAGGCTTAAAACAAAGAAGCATTTGAAGTCTTGAGGGTTATATGAGAACTGATGCTGCAGCTGTCCCAGGATGAGGTTCACGATCGCCACGCTGGACTAAATAGGAGTTTAGACTTTAACCATACAGGACTAAGTCTTTATATATACACAAAGCCAAGACTCTCAAAGAGCTACACCCTGAGTGACAAGATGGACTAGGAAATCAACTCTCTAGCATAGAAAGATAAGGAAGCTTGACTGTCTAGACTAGGGCCCAGGTGGAAAAAAAATGTAAATGTCTCCCATGAGAATTCATCCTTTTACTCTGGTCAAAGTTCATCTTGGAACCCACAAGTTGAGTGGTCTGAAACTGGGAATAGCCCCAGGGACATCTGGCAGATATAAACAAGCATACTAAAAGGACATACTCCTAAACCAGCCCTGACAAGATTCCCACACATAAAGCTCCACTAAAAATGAGGTCACAGCATGAAATTACAAAACACAGGAAGGAAAAAATCAGCCTCCTATGCACACAAAAAGTCAGGCCTCAAGCTTTCTCCTCCAGCAGCCAGAGATAAATAGGCCAAAATCTCCAAAAGGAGAGTCATCTCTTCACCACCTGGGCATACAAACCTGCCAACTGTTTTACTTTTCCCATGAATATGGTTTCTGGTAGAAGACCCTCTATAATCTCCACATGAAAAATCAGGCAAAAACAGAAAAGGGAAAATGCTTGTGTTTGTTATTATGGATAGAAAGGTGGCCATGAGCCCAAATCCTCAAACCCTCAATCCTGAGTAACTGCCCACTTGGAAGTCCAACTCTCTACACTCAGTGCAGCATTTAAGAACTGGATATGTTGCCCTTCCACGAATGTTTTACCTGAACCATGAAGCCCAGAAGGAATGAATTTATACTGATGGAATTTTAAGCAGCATGACTGGTACTTCGGACAGAACTCCTAGGCATGGAAATGAAGCCACAGAGGTAGCTGACCTATATACGCAAGGAAAAGACAAATTTGGGAAATTGCAGGTTTCTGGAGCAACTGAGTCTTATAAGTGACTGATCCCAATAATTTCCACTCCCTATTGAGGAACCTTTAGTGAAGCCCTACTCCATTCCAAAGTAAGCCCCATCTCCTTGGCCTATTTTTAAGGAACTTGATGGTTTTGCTCCAATCTACCTTTCCAACCATGTCATCCAGGGCTCTGGGCACACTGAATACTAGCTATTTTCCAAACTCAGATTGTACTCCTCTACTCTCTGCTGGAAGTACTTTTCTTTCTGTCTCTCCCCTCCTTACTTCCATATCCATGTAGTCAAAGATTACCCCTTCCTCAAAGCCTAACTCAAATTGCCTTTTCCTCCAGGAAGCCTTCCTGATCCCTACTTTCAGAAGTGACCCATGTTCATGGAGACTCTACCACACTTTGCTCTTGCCTCAGTTCCAGCCCTTTTACACTCTACCTTCTATTATATTTACTGGCACACTGATCTGATCCAACCCCTCCAGCCTGGAACTCATGAAAACTGAGATCTTGGGAAAATGTCTATTGAACAATCTGAAGACTTTTATAAACCAATTCTGAGAATACACTGAAATATCACGAGACAGTACCTGCACAACAATAGTGGAAGTAGCAACATGTCCTCAGGTCTTTCTGTGGCTAGCATGCGCAGGGCTTCCCGCCAGCCATAAATAAGTGAAGCATGAAAAGGGGGCAGTGTTTCCAACATTTTCATCATTTGAGTACCAGCATTACATAGTTTCTATATCTGCATATGATCCTGACTAGTATTTATTTAACATTTTTCTTTAAATTGACTCACTTTAAAGAATCTAGACAGAAGTATTTTAAAAGAGAACTTTTTTTTATAAAATCCCTGCCATAAATGGGAAATTAATACCACTTGGAATAAAAAGAAAGTCATGAAAAAATAAACACAAGTAACTATAAACACGACACTATTCAATTCTAGTTGGACATAATTGCTTGCCCAAAGCTCTGTGCTTGAGGCTGTTGTCTCTTTGTTTAAAAAGGAGATTAAAAAGTGTTAGACAGGCATGAAGACTCAAGATCCACAAAGGCAGTCTTCTCTCTTCACATAAGCAGCAATATTAAAAGGAGCATACAAAAGGAAAAATCTTAGTCACCACTGATTCAAGGTTACTTTGTGCCTTGTCTTGGGAGTCCCTAAAATTATATTGCTTGCTTCCAGAAAAGCATATCCAGTGCTTTTTGGGGGGAGCGGGGGTGAGAGGTGTGTATATTAGAGAGAATGCTTCTATAGAATAAGTGGGACTCAAGTCTGAACCCTGACTCTGTCACTGAATTGATCAGCGATCTTGGGAAAGTCATGATTTTCTGAACTTCAGTTTTCCCATCAGCAAGATAAAGTTAATACACCTGCTTTTAGAGGATTGCCATGAACTTGAATACAATGTACATAATGTCCTCCAGCCACATGGAGTACCTGCCACATGGTAAGGTGTTAATTGGCTTGTTTTTGGCTTTCTCTGTTATATTGAGGACCAGTTAAGACAACTTGTCACACAAAAGGTCCAAGGTCAGAAATTACCTTCTCGATTATTTCATAAGGAAACCTCCATTGCTTTGGAATATAGATATACCAAATATTAGGCTTAAGCAAAAGCTGTAAAGTGCATAATAGCGTGATATCAATTTGGTGCTTATTTGGTGAAAAATTACTCCATGATTTCCATTCCTCATGGAGTTTTGATGATCTTATGACACTTCATTCTTTTGCACTAATACAGAAGGCCTCAGACTAGCATAATGTAATGGTAGAAAATAGTGTTTTCTAAGGGCAGGGGGAGCAGAGATGGAAGAGTTAAAGAAATTTATTGTTTCTTTTCCAAAAGTTACTCTTAAAAATAATAAATGTATTGTTTCCTATCCTTCCAACTAGTTGTACCAAAAAAAAAAAAAAAAAAAGGATTTTAAGAAAGAGAAAAGGCACTATTACATAATAACTAAACAGAGAAAAATGCTATTATATAAGAGGTATACAAAAATACAATTTCCATTGGATAATACTGCCATCCTCTGTGATATTGAGATGATCCACTTCAACATACGTCTGTTTGACTTTTATAGTCAGCATTAGTCAATTCTCTTTGAAAAGAAAAGTCAAATTCTTATAAACCCACACAAATCTCTAGGGCCAAAGGACCCAGTTTAAGAAATGCTGTTTGTGAAGCATCAGAAGCTGTTAAATAAAAATAGTTTTGCTGCTAGTGGTGAAATGGATGGTCAGAGGCCTTTTTTAAATGTGTATCTTCAAGGACAGTATACGACACGCTGCAAACAGAAAAAAATCACAGGATTGGAAAATCCATACTCCGTGAGCCAGGCCTTAGCTCATCTCCTTACCTATCATGTGACCTTTAACACATTTGAGTCTGCATTTCTTTACCTGTAAAAAGAGATTGGACATCTTTCAGTAGGTAAGCCTCTAAGGTCCCCTTTAACTCCAAAATTAGTGAAATGTATTTTAGTTGTACTTTTGTTGAGCAGCTCATAGCATGTTATGACGTTTAGAATCATCCATATTTGTCCTAAAACCAAAAACGTGTAACCCTCATGAATTTAGGTGCTCCTGGTCCTAAAGTGAGCATAATGTAAGAATCACTGTTAAGAAATCAAAACACAAGATGAGAAGTGATGAGTGATAAGCCAGAGTCAAGTGTTATTCCCTTTGGTCAAACATCTGATAATTTTTCACTTAAACACCTTTGCCTGGTCCCATATAATAGAATGAAGAGAGAGTAGTGTTCACACACAGTCTTGGACTTAGAAAGATGCAGATCTGTGATGCCAGTGTGGTGGTGGTCACATGATCAGCCTAATGGCACCTAGGAGAGGTGACTCTAATCACTCAGAATGAATGACCCAAACAGATCCCCCTCCCATGCCACTGGCAGCCAGCTGTATAGAGCAAGATTTGATATTATTTAGAGAGTTGGTGAATTTCTTTATTTAAGCTCCCATTTATAGAACAGTGGTTACTTTTAATGTCTATACTTGTAACAGCCTGATGATAGGCACCATGCCTTACATGTTGAGCACTTACTATTGGCAAAATGTTATGCCAACAATGACAAATGTCTACTGAATGAATGAATAAAGGAAGAAAGCAATGAACTCCAATAATCTCACTAATACCTATGAAACAATGAACAAGTACCCAACTAGTCACCAACTAAAGAGAAACAAACTTTCAACACAACAAATAGGACCTAGTTTGGCAAGCATCCTGATGAACATGTGGCACAGAAAAGTAAAATCCAGGTTCCAGTATTTCAGCCCCAGGACTAGGTGTATCCCCTCCTAAGACAATAACACATTGATAAATGGTAGAATGAGAAGTATCCAGAGTTCAGATGAAAAGTTCCAAAACATTTTCATGAAATTGTCAGAAGAGCACTATAGTTTTACAACAGAGTATCTTGGCAAATGAGAGCATTCTATTTAGGATTCAACTATCTCTCTCTACAGAGAGAATTTGAGGAAGAGTGAATAATATGCTTTTAATATTTACGTGTATTTGAGCTCTGTTTTGTCATAATTTAGCATCAAAAACCCAATCTTGACACTAGCCCATGTAATATCTGGAAATGCAGCAATTATTTTGCAACCAAAAGAACAATAGATACACAGTAAGGATGGAAGAGAGAAAATGTAGAGAAGGTGGGTCCATGATGGTCCTGAACAGCAGCTTTATCAACCTTGAACTGACTATCTTTGGATTTTGTTTTATAAGAAAATAAATTCCTATATGCTTAAGCCACTATTAGTTGGGCTTTCCATCATTTGCCGCTGAGCACATCTCCAACAGTTACATAGTTTTATAAAGTTCTAAGGCTTCAGTAGCATTGGATAGAGAGAAGCACTTTGAAAACAAGAGCTATCTATATGAATATTAACTACTGTTATGGTAATATTAATGGTATGGTATGGTATGGCCGAGGAAGGATGTGGGGAACAAAAACAAAAAGAAGAAACAAGGATTCAGATAATTTTCATCACAGATTGACTATCCTTGAACACCAAGTTTCTCAATAGTCAGTGAAGAACAGTATCTGGAATTAGATTTGAAGGGACTGTGAAATTACATCATTTGTGATAGACAAGTCAGCATTCTTATTTTGCCAGCTTATCAAAAATTTTTAAAGTCTTCTAGAATCACCTAAGATGAACAGCTTTCTAAGAGGTATGATTAGCATATTTTGTTCCTCTGTGTCTATTTCTCTTTTGTTGATTTATAACTTTACTAAAAGTTCTTCAAAATTACCAGATTCCATAAATTAAGAATACCCATGTTATATATGAATATTTCAAAATAAAGCACAACTAGGAATGTTCTTTATGTCCTAGATGATATATTTTAATATTTATCTCTTTGGTATCAAATGATGAATCAATTTAGTAATTGGTTAGAAAAATGGAGAAATTTGGGAAATAAAGTGGGAGCAGCTGTGGCATAACGTTTTCATCTGCTCAATTCTCAAAACAAAAATAAAGCCACTAGATGGAAAGAACGAAGGCTTATAGAAAACATTTAAAATTAAACTATGTATTTAATACTATAGTATTCCCATAAACTTCAAAATACAAATAGGTGAAAGTAAACCACCAACAGCTACTAGATCTACATGGTATCTGTGCCTGTGCAGAAAGAAGCAGAGGGAAGCAACAGGGCACCTGATGAACCTGGAAACACAGTAATCTTAGAATAGCCCACAAGAATTCACTAGAAAGCAAGGAGGACCAGTATGAGCATAGCAGCTAAAACTGGGAGGGGTTTTGCTCAATCCAATAGTGGGTGAATGTGAGGCATTCCACCTCTTCTCAACATCCAAAATTAGTAGGTCAGCACTCCCTTTTAGGAAAGGACCCCACATTGAGGAAAAACTGGTAGAAACAGAATCAAAATTAAATAGGAGAGAGTGAATAGACACAAAGGAAGGAGAACATTCAAATAAACATGGGGAAGGGAAACAGAGTCAGGAAATGTCAGAAAGTAAGCCATCAGAGTGTTCAATACTATACAAAAACACGAGAACAGGGAATTCTGTAAAGTTTTAAAAATCTATCCTGAATAACATTCCCTTCTAAAAGCTTAGGAAAGCTAATTATATACAAAATAAGAACGAAGATATGTATCAAGGCAAACCCCATGGGAGGTTATTATAAGACAAAAAGAGAAGAAGGTGCAGAGCAACATTCTTACAGACAATGAAGCTTGCTGGAAAAAATATGCTCACAAAATGGATAAAAGCTGTAAACTTCTATTTCAAAATGAGCTAAAAGACAATAAGAAAATATGCAAGATACAAAATAACTACATAAACCAGAATGAAAGAATCTGGAAATGAGGTAACAGAAAAAAAAAGGAGTAGAGATTAAAAAAATAAGAAGAAGAAATAAAAATTAAACTATAAAGGACACAAGTACAAATAAATATGACAGATTATGCCTTAAGGTAAATAAATCAAAGCAAAAAAAAAAAAAAGAAACAAAGAGTTAAAAAGACTTTGAAATAAAGTGACAAATATTTCAGATAGGCAAAGAATATCCAACATATGGACAATAGAAATGCCTTTAAAAGTGAAAAGCAAAGCAAGGAAAGAAAACAAATACTAAACATTATAATTCAAGAAAACTTTGATGGAGAAAAAAAGATTTGAAACTATACATTGAAAGAATACACTGTGCACCTGACAATAGTGACTCAAAGCTTCTAATATCAAGACATATTCTAGTAAAATAATTGAATTTAGGGGAGAAAAAAAGTAAAGAAGGAAAAAAAGGAACAAAGGAAGGAAGGAAGGAAGGAAGGAAGGAGAAAATCCTTCAGAAATCTAGGAAGAAGAGCAAGAGACTTACAAGGGAAAGAAAATTAGACATCAGATATTTCAATGACACTTTATGCTGATGAGCCTGGAATATCTTGTCATATCAGATACCAAGGAAACTTTCAAAGACTAGGGTTATGTGAAAAGGACTCAAGAGCCAACTTTGAAGGCGGCAGCTATGGGACAATTTAAGCTTTAAAATGAGAAAAATTTCAATTGAATGAGTTCCATCAAATATGTTTAATTCATGAGTTTCTAGTGACATTTTGTAAATAAATGTTTTATTTTAGAATAGTTTTAGTTTACGTAAAAATTGTAGAAGTAGTCCAGAGAGTTGGGTCATGACACTTCTCACATATAAATGGTACCACTGGACTATCAAGTATTGATGAGGGGAAACATTTCCTTACATTTGTATTTCTAGTAAATGAAAAAAAAAAAAAAAGAATTAAAATATTACCACCATCTTAGTTCATCTTCTGTTGCTATAACAGAATACCTGAGACTGGTTAATGTATAAAGAAGTTTATTTAGCTCATGATTCTGGAGGCTAAGAAGTTCAAGATAGAGCAGTCACATCTGGTGAGGACCTCATTCTGCATCACAACATGGCAGATGGCATCACATGGCAGGAGCACATGTGAGAGCAGGGAGCAGGCATGTGCAAAAAAGACAAGACATAAGGGGCAACCTGGCTTTATAATAACCTGTTCTCACAGTAGCCAATACAATCTCATGACAGCGAGAACTCACTCACTCCCACTCCCAAGATGGTATCCGTGACTCAAATGCCTCTTAACAGTCCCACCAACTCTCAATACCATTAAGTTGGAGACCAAGCTTCAGCATGAGTTTTGGTGGGGACAAACCATATTTAAACCATGGCAACCATTTTGAGAAGCCAAATTAATGAAAGGATCTAAACATTGAATGTCTATGGCTGTTAATATCACAAGAGGCACACACTCATGTGCTTCCTGAAAAAAGAGCATACTGCCAACTATATTCCTCCCAAACAGATCAAACACGAGTCCAATCCAGTCTCTGGATTTCACTGCAAAAAAAAAAAAAAAAACCCAGCAGGGAGAGGAACATACTGACCTGCTGCACCCTACATTTGCAGTCAGCAAAATCCAGACTATGGGACTCTAAGGTCAAATGTCCTAAGTTCTTCAATAGAAATAGTCAAGGAAAAGAAAAGAATGGAGAGAAAAACTATGGATTATAAGAAACTTTAAAAACATAAGATTTCTTTAAAAATGGGCAAGACTAAAGTATAGTGTCTAGGGATGCCCACATTATTAACAAAACTATTTAAAAATGCAAGGAAGTGACACTTGCAAAAGTCAGGATCGTGGGGAGAGAGGACACTGTGATCAGAATGGGGCACATAAAAGGTCATCTGGGGTGACCGACAAAGTTATATTTTTTGATCTGGGTAATGATTGTAAGGATGTTTGCCTTATAATAAGCCTTAAAACTACATGTTTTGGGGGTGTACATCTGTCTGTGTTTCTATGTATGTCTTATTTTACTTTAAGACAGTTAACCAAAAATAGAAGAATGAAAACGGAATATTCTAGTCTTCACGAAAGTCCAAGTCAGTGATAAGCAATTTACATACACTTAGGAGTCATGAGTATTAAAACATTTTCACTTCGCACAGGCGCCAACACTGTTGGATGAGGCTTATATAACACTCTACAAGATACATTTATGCCATTGCTATTCTGAAATCCTGAATGAATCCTTTGTTACGCTTCTTTGTAATCATTATTCAAAGAAATTAGCAAGTGGAGGAAAAAAGAGAAAGAAATTAATGCAGAAAAAGACCCCATATTCAGCAGCCTATCCTCTTGTTTTTGCAAAGATCACTGAGAGATTTTTCAAAAATCCGACAAAGTTGAAAACGTCTCAAGTGCAGATGATCAAAGCCCTTCCTATGGGATACTACTTCATAATTGAATCATGCAAACTGCTGGGAAGTTTATACCCAGCCTACATTTTCTGTGATGTTAACCTATTATTCCTGGCCCCCTTGTGTACTTACGTTATTCTCAAAGATATCTGTAAATAGTCCCTTACCTTCTATTTTACCAATCAAACAAACATGTACAGGAGAAGTTGAATGCATAAATAGTCTCTGCTCATATATTTGCAGTTCAAAAGATTGGCCCACAAAGGGGAAAACCAGAGTTGAATTTTTCTCTTTAGAAGTCTTTAGACATTCACAGAAGCAGAGACAAAAACATTCATTACAGAGGAAGACACAGCAGGCTTCCCTATGCTACGGGCAAGAACTACTCCACTGTTTCTTTTTATGACTGGCCATTATTTTGGTAGGTCTTATAAATGCATAACCATTTAGATCTTTTCTCAGAGGTGGGAAGAGCCAGATTCTATTTTGGGGTATATGATCATCCTCTTCTAAAATGGATTCATCTTTCTGGGTTTGGATTTAATCTCGACCTTAGCCAATGCCTTTCATTTTATCAGTGGGGAAACTGAGGCCTAGGGGAATGAATGTGCTGTCCCATGGTCAAACAGTAAGATAGTCAAAACCAGGATCTGAATGCAGAGTTCTTAACCTGACCTTTTCTATACCTCTAAACAAAGGTGAGCTAAGAGATATTTTCCAGAGTATCCTAGGACAAGAGTGGGGTTAGAAGCAGTTAAATATTTCAATATTAGGGCTGGCCTTGGGGCACAGAATCCCCTAGGTATCAGGAAATGCAAACAGGCAGCCTCCTTGGACTCTCAGAAGTGGGAAAGCCTAGAAAACACACTTGCAAAAAGGATCCAAGATTCTATCTTGCAGTAATTATGTCCCCTAGAAGTCTGGGACCACGGCACCACTTGGAAACAAATGCTCAGTGTAACCTCAGGAGGAAGCAGGAACTAGATGAAGGTAGAGGAAGGGGAAGATCTACCCCTGTGCAAAAGTACAGTACTGATAAAGGGATGGGGTCACAGCCAATTCCGTTCCCAGGACCGACCTGAATCCCAAAATATCCTGGGTGGATGTTGACAGACTTTGGGTTCAGCCTGCTGCCAGTTAGAATTATCTGAATGACTAGAAGACATTACTTTACTAACCTCTTCAGTTGCTGAAGCAGTTTTTAGAAATATGTACTACACAATTATAACAGGTTTCTGAGACCACAAACTAAAAAAATAATTTCACCTCTGTCCACGTAGTATAATCTTCCTTCCACTCCAGGGTGTCCAGAAAGTAAAAGGTTATCAGTAGGAAAATTACACATATTAAAATCTTTCCAACTTTAATATTGTTCCAAAGGAAATGACATCATTTATTTCCCTGTACTTTGGAAGCAGCCAAAATCCCTCCAGGTCAGAACCAAACAGCTGCAATTAGCCAACTAATTTGGACAAATGAGAAAGGGTCTGTTTGCCCAAATTACCCAAATAACTGGACCTGGTCCCCAAAATAACATCAACCTAAGTCTGAATCTTGGTGGTTATTTTACTAAAGGAAACAATATATTACACTATGTAATTGAGGGAGATGGTCTTTTTTCTTATTTTTTGACATCAGATCGATCGGAAACCCGTGGCAGGAGAATTCCACATGGGTAAGAGAGAAAGAGATTCAATTAAGTAGGAAATGCTAACAAGCTGCTTGAGCGAGCTCTGAGGCGTGCCGGGATAGTACATGTCCACAAAGAAAATATTAATTTTAAGCTCAAAGAAAAAATAAAAGCGAGAATTTAAGGGAGGAGGGAGAATAAGAAAAAAGTGTCAGGATATTTATATAAACTGTCATTCCTGTGTTTTCATGAAGGCTCATGCCCTCTAAGCGGTCAATCAACGCTCTCTCTGATCACAGCCTTCACTCTGATTGAGTGGGGAGATGTCAGCCAAGGAGAAAAACATGTGGAAAATCTGTTAACCATGTGTGTCATTCCTGGTGTCAACATGTAAGGGAATACGGGAGAGGCCGAACATTTGTGCATTTCCACAGCAGCCCCAAGAATAGTGAAAAGCACTGTTGGCTTTTAAAAATATCTATTGTTATCATTGTTGCTGTGTTTATGATGATGATGATGATGAAAATACACAGGATGCAGGGTTAGCCCAACAGAAATATAACAAGGCCAGTTCAGTTGTTGCCTGGGGACTAATGTAACATCCACAGCGAGTGTATAAATAAGTTTGGGAGTTTAACTTTGCATTTCTTGCAATGGAGAGCTGAAGATGGGATCTTTTTGGAAACACTGGGAATTATTTTTTTATTTCTGGTCTTACTTTAAAACCTTTTTCCTGACAGTGTGTAGAAATTGAGTCATCTCCAGCCTAAGAGGCCAATGAGAGCACCTGTAGGCATTTTGTTTAGGGGACGATGTGCTGTGTTGTCA
Source organism: Cynocephalus volans (assembly GCF_027409185.1). Classification (NCBI taxonomy): domain Eukaryota; kingdom Metazoa; phylum Chordata; class Mammalia; order Dermoptera; family Cynocephalidae; genus Cynocephalus; species Cynocephalus volans. The sequence goes on along the minus strand of NC_084469.1, from coordinate 76,677,258 downwards.
GGTGTGCTGGGGCAGCAGAGAGAACGTAGTCTGCTGCTCAGAACTGAGTTCTGGTTGGAGCTGAACTAGCTCTTAACCTGGTGCCGTTGGACAAGTCATTAAACCTTCTGAGTCTTGGTTTCCTGCAGAGTGAGAAGTTTGGCTCAGAGCAGCACTTTCCATACCATAATATACATACAAATCACCTGGGGATTGTGTCAAATGTAGATTCTTATTCAGTAGGTCTGGAAAGGGATCTGTCATTCTGCATTTCTAACAAGCTCCCAGGTGGTGTTTAAGCTGCCAGCCCAGTGTATTAGTCTGTTTCTGTCGCTTGTAACAAAATATTTGGAACTGGGTAATTTGTAAGAAAACAAAATGTATTGCTTACAGCTTCAGAGGCTAGGAAGCCCAAAGTCCAGGGACACATCTAGTGAGGGTCTTCTTTGGTAGTGGCTTTACAGCAATGCAGGGGTCTCACATGGCAGAAAATGGTATAGCAGAGAGAGACTGTCACGTGCTCTCCTTTTAAAGCCCACAGAGCCACACCCCTGACCACCATTATTAATCCATTTACTACAACATGATCCTACAATCTAAACACTTCTTCAAGGCCCCACCTTCCAATTACCATAATAGGATTTCCCACCCTCCCAACAGTCACAGTGGGGATTAAGTTTTGGGGGAACATTCAACCCAAGGCATCCAGCGACCACCCTTTGAGCAGCAAGGGCTTAGGTGATAGTTACAGTGGGCATCTGCTGCTTTTGGTTGCTCAGCATCCAAAGCCTCATTCTCTAACAAGACACCTGATTTTCTTTTGGTGATCCACACTCCTTCCCTCTCAGGTATGGCATTCAGGTGGGGCTGATGCTGATCCTAACCCTTTGCTCCGAGGAGTCCACATCCCAGGCCTAGACGATGAAGGCATTTTATCTATGTGATAGGTTCATATCTGAGCACATGACCCACGATGGGTTAATACATCACAGGGCTTTTGCTGCTGCAGCAACTATGAAAGTGATGTTCTCTTAGCTGGTGTTACTACACTATAGGTAGGGTATTAGTCAGGGACTTTGAGAAGCCATTTTATCACATCATGGTAAAGCCTGCCTGAAAATAAAGTTAATACAGAAGAAAGCAAAACTGAACAACAATCTAGTGACATCATTTGGGCTCCTAGATACAGCCATGCCTAAAGACAGATATACCTGGCTTCTTCAGTTACATGAGCAGGTCACAAATGCAATAGCTACTGACATGATACTCTTACAAATTTCATCTGCATTTTCAACATTTCCTTCATAACTTTCTTAATTCAGACCAGAGGTCAGTGACTTTTCTGTAAAAAGCCACATAGTATCTCAGTCTCTGTAGGGACTACTGAATTCTGCTGTTGTAGCACTTAAGCAGCCATAGACAATATGTAAACAATTGTTCCAATAAACTTTATTTGCCAAAATAGGCATTCAGCCCATAGGCCATAGTTTGCCAACCCCTGGTCTAGACAATCAATGAAGCCCTGATTTGTAGTATTTTCTATTTTCCATGGTGTAAATACTCCCACCATGAATGATTTCATGCTACCAATATAATGTCACTGAATGCTAAGCTGGGAAGAGACAAGCACTAGCTCACCATTATTTAGTATTTTCATGGATATAATGACTCTAACCACAATAACATAGGTAATGGTAAATGTAGTAAAATACTCACAAAGTGTTATAATAAAGATTATATTGTCTTGATATAATTTATTTAATTATAAGTTTATAAAATTAATTTTTAATAATAGCTTTGTCTAACCCAGTTTACAAAATTTCTGAAAATTTTGCAGTTGGCTCTTGAGAGGCAGTACAAACTGGACCCAGTGCACCATTGCACTCTCTGTAACCATTTTAAACAGTTCAAAAGTGAATGGAAGCCAGGGTCCAAAGATATCACAACGGTAGATCAAAGTTTGGAAAAGGATTAACAGCATCTTCAGGAATAGCAGTTTAAAATTCCAATGTATTAGGCAAGTCCTTTTTGAAATGGTAATGACTTGTACCTGAGTAGAAAAGACAATTAAGATAATGTGTTAATTTTCCTCTTGAATCTGACAGTAATATTTTGATCCTGTTAATTATCCAGAGAACAGAAAATGTATATAATGTGATAGCTCTGTGCAGAGTTGACATGCTTGCTGCCTGGTTAAGTAGGCACGCTTATCCTATAATTAGCTGCTTGGAATGCAATTTCCATTCTTCCCTAAATACACCCACTAAAAAATGAACAATGCAGTGTTTCAGAGCTACTTCAATCTGGTTTTTCCCCCTGGGAAAGCAGCAAATGATTATTTACTAAAACTTATCTCCTTTCAAAACGATCAGAAAATAGCAATCGGTTTGCTAATGATTTCTGGCAGGTGAGGGTTAATCAATGCCTTAAGAACACCGAAAGACCATGTTATTATAGCCCCAGCATGCTGTCCTTCTCCGAAGGATACACTTATCGATGTCACTAACTGGGCATTTTAATGAGAGTTCATTACAAAAGGGCAACCTTTTCAGTGGGCAAGTAAATCCATAAGGGGGAAAAATGTGGACCTAGAATTATTTTTATAAACTGGGAAACAGGACTTTTTACATAATGTTGTGGAGTTCAGGACATTACTTTCTTCTGAATGAAAATCATGGCTGGTTTAGTTGTGCATTTCACAGGATGCTTTAAATTTACTCTTTTAAAACAACACACTCCCTGTATTAGTCAGGGTTCTCCAGGGAAACAGAATCAGTAGGATATACGTAGATCCATAGAAAGAGACTTATTATGAGAATTAGCTCACATGACTATGAAGGCTGACACGTCCCTGATCTGCCATCCGCAAGCTGGAGGCCCAGGAAAGCCAGTGATGTAGTTACAGTCCAAATTCAAAGGCCAGAGAATCAGGACAGCCAATGGTATAAGTCCTGGTCTGAGCCTGAAGGCCAGAAAACCAGCAGTGCCAACGTCCAAGGGCAGGAGAAAACTGATGTCAGCTCAAGCAGAGAGGGTGAATCCAACCTTCCTCCACATTGTTCTATTCAGACATTCAATGGATTAGACGATGCCCAGCCACATTGGGGAGGGTGATCTTGTTTACTCAGCCTATGACTCAAATGCTAATATCTTCCAGAAACATCCTCACAGACAATCCAAGAAACAATGTTTTACCAGTTATCTGGGCATCCCATAGCCCAGTCAAGTTGACACATAAAATTAACCGTGGAACTTCTCCTTCTCTCCAGGAAAGTTCATAAAGGAGGTGAGAATTTTGCTTAGGCTGGTGGCATTTAGGTCATTACACCATCATAATCTATACCTACCCACAGTATTTTATATGTTCTATAAAAGCACAAGTCATTACTACCTTGTCATATTCCTATCACATGTCTCTGTGCTGATCTCCTCTAGTATTTTAAACAATAGCATTAGGGTGGAAACACTGGTCCTGTGGACAAAACATCCATGTCCAGGGACAAACTCATTCTGTTTCTAATTGTGTGACCTTGAAAAAGTCATGTAAGTTCTCTGGCCTCCAGGTGTCCACCTCTGTGAATAGGGTCATTGGCTCATCAAGGAAGCACTTTCTAGACCACTGTACAAGGGTAAGGGATTGCTATTTTTGCCTTTCGTTCCCTGCACAGAGGGCCTCACTTATAACAGATGCTCACAAACCTGCAGAATGAATGCATGCATGCGTGCCTTTATTTGATCATCTTCAGACTTCAGAAGAGGCTGTGTACAGTAGAGCTCGAGATCTGTCACTCTGGAGAGACTGACTGTGTTGTTTTGGATGCCACCTCTGCCACTTATTCAATAGTTGTGTGACCTTGACTGACAGTATTTAATCTCTCAGAGCCTAAATGCCTCATCTGTAAAATGGGAGGGTGATAGTACTCTGCTGGACTGTTATGAAGGTAAAATGAGTTAATATAAGTAAATTTCTTGGAACAGTGCCTAACACAGCACTATGTAAGTATTAGCGATTATCAGTTCACCCTGATAATAGAGAATTCATCAAACAATATACTACATTTCATGTTCCCATTCAGTATTTAACAATTTACAGTCCTATTTATCCTGGTAATTACAGTAGTAAGAAGATGTAGTTTCTCCTTTAAGTTTTGCTTGGGTTCACAGACCTATTCAGATGCATCACCAAGCTCTTGGTGGTCATTCTCTTTTCTCTCCTCTGTGGCTGGGATCTGCTTGTGCAAGGAGCACAGGTGAGCCTGGGGCTTGGCAAGAACCAAGGGATTGGGCCTGTGCTTGTTTCAGTTAATAATGGCAATAGCTGAGGATCAAGGTGAGCAGCTATGTTGAGGTGGGGGAGTGAGAGAAACAATGATACAGATCAGCTTTTTTTAAATCCCCAAACATGGTGTAGGGAAAGTAAAAGTAAATGGTCAGGACCCCTCAGGGGTTCTGAATCTTGCTGAGCATTTGATGTAAATGATAACTGTGCATGTGTGCCCAGATGTTCCTTGGCTATTGTCTGTGGATGCGTGTGGGCACCCAGGTGTTCCTGAGTTGTCTGACTTGCTCCTAGGTGTTCCTGGGTTATCAGACTTAAGTATAAAGGATAAATGGCTCTGATCCACAGTATCCCCCCACCCCCTGCCCTTGAGATGCCATGGGTGGAGGGGCCACAGGGAGGCCACTACTGCTGCTGCAAGCTGTTGCTGCCAGAGCCCCTGGGATGCTCCAGGAGGCCACTGATGCTGCTGCTGGAAGCTGCTGCCACTGCTGCTGCTGAGGAAGCTGAGGACTGAGCTCATGTTGGAATGAACCTGTCAACTCTGCCAAGGGCTCCCGGGATCCTTCCCAATTTCCTAACTCACGACCTGCATGTGAGGGGTCTGTGACCCAGTCTGTACAACAGGTTTGAAGGGACTGAGCCCTAGCCCAACACATGGCTTCCCCCCATGTTACTGATCAGGTGAGGACAAGAAAGAGAGGAGGAGTCCAGCTGCTCCCCTGGGCCCTTCCTTGTACTGAAGTCAAAGCTCTGCCTCTCAGGCCAGGTGGGCGATTGCTCACCCTCTCTTCTGTGGAAGTATTAGGGGTTATGAAGCTACAGAATAGCTACATGACTACGCCACTTGTCGAGTTAGGCAAATCATAACTAAAGCCAAAATGTTTCATTACTTTAGTTATGCTAAGTTTTCCATTTGTATTATCCTGGCTAGGGGTTAGGACCCACAGACCCTTCAAACCCATTGTACAGACTGGGTCACCAGACCCCTCACACGCAGGTCCATGCTAGGTAACTGGGAAAGATCCCGGGAACCACTGGTAGATGATGCAAGCTCAGTCCTCAGCAGTAGCAGTAGCAGCGGTGGCAGCCTCTTGGGGCATCCTGGGGGCACTGGTAGTAACAGTTTTCAGCAACACCCTCCAGCAGCAGAAGCGGCCTCCCTGTGGGCCCCCACCCCTCCAGGGGGGCCCATGGGCCAGAGCCATTAGTCCTTTATACTTAAGTCTATAACCCAGGACACCTGGGTGCACATGCGCAATTACATTAGTCAATAGCCAATGAACACCTGGGCACACGTGCATATTTACATCAAATGCTCGACAAGATTCTGAACATCTGAGGGGCCCTGACCATTTTCCTATATTTTCCCAATGGGGGTATCTTGAGCTCCTCCTCTGGGGCTATGTGCCCTTAGGGAAACAATCTGTCATTTACACACCTGTGAAGGCAGGTTCACACACTCATCCATTCTTCCTTCATCCCAAATATCCCCTCATTCACACATCCCTTCACTCCAGCATTTTTCCCCTCAATCACTCATTCATTCAAATACTTATTGAGCCTCTCTTGGGTGCCAAGCATCATTCCAGGCACTGGGAATACAATAGTGAGTAAGAAAAAGTGCTTGTGCACATGAAGTTTACATTCTAACAAGCTCCCTGGTAACATCAATGCTGCAGGATTATAGACCATGCCTGGGATAGCAAGGAACAAGGTAGTAGGTTACCTTCTAAGCTCTGCACCCCTAAAACTCATATGCATTTTCTCATATATAGCATATCTCCCCATGTGCTAATTGATGCTGAGATGGATCAAAAAATGATCAGGCACAGGGCACAGTCCTGGTCCCAGCCTTCATCCTGACTACTTTTAAACTCTGTTCTCAGGAAGAAGATATAGAAGGATGCTTTTTCTCTCCTGGAGGAATTGTATTTTAAACATATTTCTTACTATAAAATTAAAGACCTTATCTTCTGATGGAGGAGTCAGATGAGAGCATACTTTTAGTACCAAGAAACCTAGCAGTTCCTTCTAAAATTATGTCCTTTCTTCAGTTCTTTATTCTACTTTTATTCATTCATTAAACAAACACAGATTGCTTACTTTCGGCTAGGTATTGTGAAATCCACTAGAAATGTAATGGCCAAGAAAACAGGTAAAACCCCTGCTTGGGTTTCACAGACCACAGGTGAGCCTGACCTGGCCTGGAGGCTTGGGAAAAGCTTCCCCATGGAACCAAGGCTGGTGTTAAGATCTGAAGCGTTCAGAGTGCAGAGTCTAAACAGATGGAATAGTATGTGCAAAGGTCCCATAATGGGAAGAAACACAGCATATTAGAGAAACTGAAAGGCAAAAAAAAAAAAAGAGAAGACAAGGGGGAAGTGGGAGATGAGGCTGGAGAAGGTGTGAGGCCAAACCATGCAGGTCTTCCTAGACTTCATTAAGGATTTGGGGCTTATCTTAAGAGTAGTGAGAAGCCTTTCAAAGCTTTAGAGTAGGCCCTCGTGACATAATCAGGTCACTCTGGCTGCAGTGATTCCAAAAGTAGGCGGAAGGGTGGCCTAGAGTAGCTCTGGGGGTTCAGTCAGGGGGCTTCTGCAGTGGCTTGGGCAAGGGACAATAAAACTGAGTCTTGGTGGGTGCAGAAGCAATGGAGATAACCACCAGATTACTCAAAGAGACCCCGAGAAGGAAAATTCTCTGTGCTCTCAGCCATACTTCCTCCAGTCCCATCTGCCTAGGGTCAGTGGTGTACCTTCCCAGCTCTTCCCTTTGTGGGCAGAAACCATGACCTTTCCATCTGGCAATCCTCCCTAAAACCTAGCCCTGGGTCTGTCTTGCCCCTAAGGAGCTCCCAGTTCAGATAATGAGATGAAACCACTGGAGAAACTGCAAAGCAATAAATGAAGTGATAGCTAGGTTAGTATAAATTGGATGCGTGAGTGCTGGAAATCCATGGAGTAAGGACATGATTAAGAGGTGCTGAGTTATGAACTGGGAGCATGTACAGACTCTTAAAAGGGGCCATGCAATCCCAAGGAAGCAAACTGGTGTCCCATAGGCCAAATTTAGGCCTCTTTTGTTAGGGTTGCACTGTGCTCACTAATACAGTAATTTTTTAAAATTTTAGTGTTGAATTAGATGCCAATGTTTTTTAAATAAAAGAAAATATTAGGAGATTTTATATTAAAATTCTGAATATCCAAATTCTGCAGGAGAGGGGGGCTGGCCAAGATGACCTTGGACTACACAACACTGAAGCAGCTTCCCTTAGCCTGGGTATGAGCTCTGCTTTCCAGTTTGTCACAGTCCCAGCATGGAAGCTGGTGTTATTTGCTATGTATCATCACATCTGTGCTGTTCTTATAGCAAAGAGGAGTGTGACTCTGTTCTTATCTTCTTGTCTCTATACTTCATGGGAAAATGAAAGCTAGACAGACAGGGCAATGTGTTTCAGCAAAATATAACAACAAACTTTTCTATGGGAAAGTAAAAAGTATTTTTAGGTAGTATTTAATATGCAAGCAAAGTGTATCAGTCCTATTTTTTGTTTGTTTCTAAACCCTGCATTTGAGTATGGGACTGCTGATCCAATCCAATCCCCTCATTGTATAGATGCACACATGGGGCCCAGAGAGGTGAAGCAACTCACCAAGAATCACACAGCATTAGAAGCCAAGTTAGGACTAGGACCAGTAGGTGGAGGTAAAGATTTGCAGATGGGAAGAAGGTTGGAGAAATGGAAAAGGAAAATGGCTGAGAGGTGGAAATAATAAACTAGGCACCTGGGCCGAGGGGAGACAAGTGCCTGGATTAGTGAGGGGAGGGGCTGGTAAAAGCTGGAAAGGAGTGATAGGAGAGAGAAGGAGGTTTCTCAAAGGCCCTGGATCTGAGGTTCTCTTTGGGGAATAAGACAACAGGAGTGGAGTTTAGTAAACAGAACTGGCAGCAAGAAGAGACACAAGAGGTCTTGCTAGGGCACCCCTGCAGTAATCACAGTAAGAAACAAGGAGAAACTGTCCCCAAATCATATTTACAGAAGTAGACCAGGATAAGTAGACCAGGGCAATGAGATATAGCGCAAATCTTATAGGCATGCCGTGGAAGTCCAGACCCTCTGCCTTTTGAGTCTTTGGGGATCAGCGCTGTTCCCCTGAGACTTGAGCTTGGGAGGGCAGGACCTCCCTAGCTGCAACATCAGTGAAGGTTTCTCTTTCTTGTGTCTTGGTCGAGCAGACTTCTAAAAGGGATACTTAAGAAACCTAAACACCAGCATTCCTTTTCTTTCTTTCTTTCTTTCTTTTTTTTTTTTTTTTGATGGCTGACTAGTAGGGGGATCTGAACCCTTGATCTTGGTGTTATAAAACCATGCTCTCACCAACTGAGCTAACTGACCAGCTTCAGTATTCCTTTTTAAGCAACTAAATGATGGAACCATCTCCAATGTCATGCAGGATATAACTTTGTTCTCTGCCTGATTGATTTTTAAATCAGGACATAATCATAAGTCATTGCCTGATGCAAATAGATGAATGTTTCTCTCACTCATAAGTTTCCCAGTTGAACCATTACATTAAAAACATTGGTTGGACAGAAGATGAAAATATACAAGCTGAGAGCAACAAATAAAAGGACAGATAAGACCAAGTGCTGGTGAGAATAGGAGGAAACGGGGACCCTCTGATACACTGCTGATGAGAATGTAAGTTGATGTAATTACTTTGGAGAGCAGTTCAGCAGTAGCTGATTATTCTCTAGCAGTTTTATGTCTAGGTGCATATTTCAGACACCTTGCCTGTACGCACAAAGAGACAGGTACCTCCCAGATGTCCATTGCTGCCCTGTTTATAATAATGAAAAAGTGGAAACCGTGTAATGTCTCTGAGTGGGGAGATGGCATTGTCCTGGTTGCCAGGAAGTCCTGGAGAATCCAAGTTAGTTTTATCTGGTCAGGTTGGAGACAGAGATTCCACTGTGGCGGCAGCAGAGCTAACACCAAAGATACAGGCCAACTGTATCCTGTCCCTTTAGGGAATGTCACCTGGGTATAGTCACGCCTCTTGTAGACAGCATGGGCAAGTTCAACCTTCTCAACTCTTATTCCTCAGAGCCAATCATGCTGTCAAAATGCAAGCATGGCATCTGTATTCAAGCTACTACATTATCATCAAGTTATATCCATCTTGCTTCTATCTAAAGATCTAAGGGTATCATGTAGTTTATGGGACATTATCATTACAAACTGTCATTTGTTAGGAAGTCCCAGTTTCCAAAAGAGCATTTTCCCAAAGGACTCTCACTTGTGCCCATAGAATATTAATAATGATTGTAATCATAATTCTGCATTTTCAAGAAATGGTTAACACAAGGAAACAAACAAAAAGATATATGTAACTACTGAAGAGTAATATTTAAAAAAAAAAAAATCCAGCTTTTAAAAATCTAAGGTTTAGTTATGTTGAAATTTTCCTTATGTGAAACGTCTCGTTCTCATTTATACCAGGTTAATAAGGTCTTTGCCACATTTACTGAAATGAATGAAGCATTGTTTCAAAGTTTCTCCAAACATTTGTAAGAGTATGGTGACAGAGGAAATGTCTGAATTTGAAAGGAAGTCTTAAGGAGTTGTGAAATCTCAGGAAGGTTCTTAAATGACCTAACCAGATGTTTTGAAGTCTGATACATCCTTAATCCAACTGAAAGTCATAACAAAGTCAAAAGCAATAGAGTCAAACTGATTCCAAAATGCCTTTTCTAACACATCTGACTGTTTACATCAACTGGCTTTAATGGGGCCTAATTCTTACTTGAGTGAAATTGTATGGCCATGGAAACAATAGGATGCATAACAAAGTTTGGGGATGAGATAAAATTTAAAATTTAACTAAGTCCTTCTCACTGGCTAATGTAAGAATCCACATTTCTGAGGCTATAGGAAATCGAAGTTAAGAGCTGGGTCCATAGAGCCAGACTGCTTACGTTAGAATCCCAGCTCTGCCACTTGTTGGCGGGGTGACCTCGGGCAAATTGCCCGACACCTCTGCCCCTCAGTTTCCTCATCTTTAAAATGGGGGTAAAATTGTCCCCACCTCATAGGAATGTTGTGTGGATTCCACACGATAGTAAAGTGCCTAGAACAGTAATTACAACATAGTAAGTGATCAATAAATTTTATCTATTGTAATTATTTTATTTTATTATTTTGAATGTTAGGTACTATTTATCTAGATATTGGCATTATGAACAAATTTGGCTTTCTTCTTTTTATATTTAAATGTAAGACATTTAAATTTTTTAAATGTTATTTGGAGGAAGAGGAAAAATAAGAGGTTCTCTATACCTCTCCACTCCAGAAATAGGAATCTTGGGGGGAAATGTGGTTCCTTTAGTTCATTTGTTTGTTTTGTGAGTGGGGGAAGAGAATTTTTTCATTTGAATGGGTTTGGTGTGGTATAAGCCATTTGAGACGGTAACCAAAAATGTATAGACAGAGTTAAACAAAATGTTATTGATCATGTCCACTTCAGATCGAGATCTGCACTAAAGGACCATGCACAGTCAGAAGAATACCAGGTGGGGGTCTGGAGACCTGATTTGTATCATGGCTTCACCTCCAGTGCCATGGGTGACCCAGAGCAAGTTGCTTTCATTCCCTGAGCCTCAACTTCTTCACTCACAAAATGAGTGATTGGGACAACGTGACCAACAAGGTTTCTTCAGGTTCCACTTGCTTCCAGGAGGCTGCCATTTCCAACTGTTCCAGTGACAGTCTTGACTCAGGACTTGGCCCACTAGCAGCACCATGGTTCTGGTCCAAAGCCTGCCATACACACCCCATCCACACCAGCTGCTTTCTCACCTCTTACTGTTGGTCACAAGGGACCCAGGCATGAGGCCGGGAAGGGATCAGTCCAAACCCATGCTCCAGGAGACACAGCACATGCTCAGCTGACGCCAGTTCAAGCCCTGTCCCCATCACACACAAAGCCCTGCTTATCCTACTGTGGAGAAGGGCAGAAATCACTTTACTTAGAGCTGGAGAAATAAATATTCGATAATAATAGCTCATTATTTTTGAGGACTCCAGAATGAAAGTCCAAGGTAGAAAAGCAGAACAACAACCACTAGCATTTCCATTCTGAATAGACAATGTATGCCAGGAGCTCTAAAATAAAGATAGTGCGATTCGTTTTATTATTCCTTCTCTTTAAAACCTGCATTAATTCTGATTTCTATTTAAATAAGAATGATTAAATTTTATCAGCTGAGATGGAAATATTGTGATAAACACTGGCTGGTGGCCAAACTAATCTCCCAAACCCACAGCTTACGGCCATTGTCTTGTACGGATATTTGAATGGCAATGGGCTTTTATCAGTATTTCTAAAGGCACTCATTTAATTATGTGGTTGTAAGGATTTTCAAAACCCAAAAGAATACCATCAATACATATTCATTTCTTGGATTCATTCAACATTAACATCAGAAAATATTGTTATTTAAAGGGTGCTCTTACTTGTTTTTGCGAAAAAGAAAGCATTCAATTCTGGTCACAAGGCTGTCTTTTAAATTTTCTGTTTAACTGAAATTATAAAAAAGTAATGTGTGGTGAAATGAGGCTGGAATTGAGAATTACAGGGCCTAGAGGGAGGACTCAGAAACTCCATGAGTCTAACAAGGAAGTACGGGTTCAGTATCCCTTACTCAAAATGATTGGGAACAGAAGTGTTTCAGATTTTGGATTTTTTTGGAGTTTGAAATATTTGCAAAACATGAGATATTTGGGAGATGAGACCCAAGTGTAAACACAAAATTTATTTATTTATGTTTCATACACATCTTAGACACATAGACTGAAAAGGTAATTTTATACAATATTTTAAATAATTTTGTGCATTAAACACATAAGTCATCACATGAAGTCAGGTGTGGAATTTTCCACTTGTGGCATCATGTCAATGGTCAAAAAGTTTCAGATTCTGGAGCATTTCATATTTCAGATTTTCGGATTAGAAATTCTCAACCTGTGTACTTCACGGAGGTTGGACCATAGCAAGGAAACAAAATCTCTGAATTAGGAAGTTTGTATACATATGTGAATCTCGTCAATCCAATATAATATATTTGAAAGCCTCAGGAAAAAAAAAATATTCAAGGATGGGAGCAATTTGGGTACTTTCTTCACAAAATTTCCATAATCAGAAACTTGAGTGATCTAGATTTCATTACTGTAGGGGATACTACGTTTCTTCAAGAACTGATAAAAGATGCAAAAACATCTGATACTCTTAGCATTAGTAATGATTCCTCAAAAGCAGATCTTTATTTTTCAACCTTACAGTGAAACTGTTGGTGAAGCAGAGACTCACTATTTTGAACTTGGGATTTCTTCCTGTATCAGCATGGCCGAATGGGACAAATCCATTCATTGGAACTGAAACCCACATAGTCTGTGCCTGAAAACTCAAGTACTGTTCTTTTTGTTTGTCTTCAATTTGACCAACTTGCTAGGCAATTCTGCCTGTGCTAATAATTTGGGGGCAGGGGCAAAGATAGGATTTGGATTGGGAAGGGAAGAGAGAAAAGAGAAAGGAAACATGAACAATTTGTCAATCTTGTTAAGACTGATCTATTTTTAGGGTGATCAACTGTCCTGGTTTGCTTGGAACTCAAGGATTTCTGGGGACAAGGAAATTTCAGTGCTAACATCAGGCAAGTTCTTCACAAACAGGGATGGTTGGTCACCCTGTACCAACTTTATTTTGACCTAGGTTTCTAGGTCAAGCCTTCTAAGGGCTCAAACAAGCTGAGAAGAGAGACATTTAGATTTGATTGAAGATTACTGAGATACAATCTGTCAAAACATAAAAGCTAACTATACTCTCCATGAGGAGAAAGTTTATTTTGTAGGATCATGGAGGTGAAGGGAATTTAAAAACAATTTCCTTCAGAGTGTTCTCCGTGGAACCCCAATTCCACAGGATGGTTTTCAATTTTATGTGAAAAATGGTTTAGAGGTCAAATAATTTATGCTAGTTAAAAAGGTTTCTTTATTGCAGGACTTCTCAGAGCCTTTAATAAACTAATATGCACTGTGAATGACCAGGTTGCTCTATTAAACAGGTTTGACCACAGAATTCTTTTTTCCAAGGAGTATCTTATGATACTAGTGCTTGGGAGATCCTACTTTAGGAAACACTGCTCTGGGCTGAATTCCTCATTTTAAACAAGGGGAATAATACTCAGGTGTGGTCAGTTACAGGCAAGGCTGGCACTACAACCGAGTATCTCTTTAATATATATAAGAATTATCTGGGAATCTTCTTAACTGATTCCATAGTTCTGGGATGGGGCCTGAGTCTCTGCATTTCTAACAAGCTCCCAGATGATGCTGATGCTACTGGTCTACACATGATCCTTTGACTAAAGAAGCAAGAAAGTAGGATGCGCATCTCCTGACTTTGCACCTGCCCCGCTACCTGGTAGCCTCTTTGTAAGTGGAACTAACAGGTGCTTCTGTCAAAGCAGCTTCCTTGCCTTATTCTGGTTTTATTTGCTGAGCTGACATCTCCAATTCTTCAAAGCTATTTCTTATAATGTCAGAAGGACATATCAAGACTAAGGAAGTATTTCCTGGCCCCTAAAATAATTTTATTTGTTAGATTATAAATGAGAAACAGAATAAAGCTTTTGACCAAAGTGGTCTATTCAGAGACTCTGTATAAAAATTTTGATCAAAAATCACTCAAAGCAATTGTTTGGCTGAGTCAAATCAATTAAGGACACTTTCCATGATCATCTTCAAGTATGTTTCAAATCTTCTGGAAAAATGTGGCATGCATCTAACCAAAATTTGCTCAATAATTGTGCAACTATCTGAATATTGCCAAAATATGAATATACAATAGCTGCCAGATGTTCATTTAGCATGAAGATTCTATACTGCAAGGAAAACATGCTCGTCCTGATGCTTCTAGAGCTTTCGCACTTGCATGTATATAATCCCTGCAGTCTTTTACTTGTTGATATTACTGGGAAAAATCAGTTAATCGAAATTGTTTCTATTTAACAACCATATACCTTGTCAATTTAGAGTGGAGTGGGGGAGGGATGGTTAAAGGATGAATGACCCAAAATGAAGAAAAATGACCTGCTTATTGACTAAACTTTCCACTTGTCAACAAATGGTTGTGGCATAATTCAAAGGATAGATGATGTCTATGTCTCCGTGACACTGAAACCAACCAAAAATAAGCAAAGTTGCAACCAAAGAAGCTGGGTGGTAAATGACTAGAATATTATTCTTGTGTACAGGCCAGTCTTTTCCTCCAAAAATGCTGAATTCAGGCATTTTAGCCAACATCAGCCACACTAAATATTTGACAGTCACCCCACAGATCTCAGCAAGAAGGGACTGAATTTCCTAGCCATTTTCAAATGGCTGAAAAAGAAGGGAGGCAGATTCTGCTGTCTGGAGACTCAGCCCCTGCACTTGAGACACAGAATCTAACACCAGACAAGGCCCAGGGAGCCTTCACCTGACTTCTAGTTCTCGTACAGAGTGGGGGACCTCAAAGTCCCAACAGCCCGCATTTAAGTCTAGCTCTGCAGCCAACTCATTACTACATAACTTTTTGTCTTCTCATTGTAAAATGGGAAATAGTGGTCACTACCTCACACAGTTAGGAGAGTTAAATGAGAAAGTTTACATATAGTACTCGAGAGCTCCTGACTTAGTAGTGTTTTAACAATGAAATACATCTTCTGTTGCTGATTCCTTTTGTCTGAACATTAAATGAGTTTATACCAAGCACCAGACTTGTGAAGCACTGGAAGGTGAACCATAAGTAAGGCACCATTTCTTGCCTTCAAGGATCTCTCATGGGTTCTTAGGGACCTTGACGCTGAAACCAATGATCATGAAAAAGTGTGCAAAGTGCTCCATTAGAGGGAAGGAGGGGTGGGAGGAATTGGGGAAGAGTGAGGGAAGATGTCATGGAACAGGAAGCTCTCTGATTGCTCCTCAGTCTCTTTGGCTGGCTCTTCTTCCAGTGCATGTAGATCTCATCTTTGACCCATTCTCTTCTCAACATTTTGCTTTGGAATGCTGACATCCCTTGCTCCACGTCTATGCTGCTGACCTTCAGATCTGCATTTCCAGCTTGACTTTTAACCCAAGTACCAGATTTGAAGGCCAATGTGTCAGTTAGGTCCTCCAGAAAGCAGAGGTTACAATGGAGTGAGGGCTTAGGATGCTTGGGAGTCATGCCCTAAAAGAGGAGGTGTTATTTAGCCATTGCTGTGTAATGAATTTCTCCAAAGTTTCTGTAGATTGAGGATAGGGGCACAGATTAACTGGGTACCTCTGAGTCAAGGTCTCACAAGGCTGCAATCAAAGTGTTAACTGAAGTTCCAGACTCATCTAACATCTCAACTGGGAAAGAACGTGCTTCCAGGTTCACTCATGTGGTTGTTGTCAAGATTCAGTTCTTCGCATGCTGTTGAATGGGGGGGCCTCAGTTCCCACGGACTGTTGACTAGAGTCTACCCTCAGTGTCACGGGGGACTCTCCATAGGGCAGCTCACAACAGGCAGCCTGCTTGATCAGAGTGAGCATGTGGGAGAGAGAGAGCAAGAGTGTGCTAGCGAGACCAAAGTCACAGTCTCTTTTAACCTAATCTCAGAAGTGACAGTCCATCACTTTTGCTGACTTCTATTTCTTAAAAGTGAGTCGCTATGTCCAGCCTATATTGCAGGAAAGGGAATGAATACCAGGAGTCCACGAGCATGGGGGGCCATCTTAGGAGGCAGCCTGGGACAAGGGAGAAAGCAGGACTGGTCAGGGAGAACCTTTAGACCATGCTTCAGGTCTGACACCTATGAAAGGAAAAGGGGGGAGTGTGATATTGTTACATATATATGTTTTTGTTCACAGTTCCTGCTCCCCAAGGCAGAACTCTAATCTTCCCCTGCCTTTCTGCCTTGGAGCTGACTGTAAAGAAATTCTCTGGCCTACCTTGTCTGTTTGTAGGTGATAAGACCCTCATTTCAGGAGGGGTCCTGCCCCATGCCTGGGAGGAAGGAATGCTGCACAGAAAGGCCAAGAATCTGAACAAACAGGCCTTTCTGGGTTTCCCTACCCATTCTACTAGTATTAGATGATACCTTTTTTGTCTAATACATGGTTGTCCATGCTTCATTCATGGCCTACTTAATGAAGCTTCCATAAAAACCCAACAGCACAGTGTTCAAGAGCTTCCAGATAGCTGGACACGTGGAGGTTCCTCAAAGGTGGTGCATCTGGGGAGGGCACGGAAGCTCCACACCCCTTCCCCACACCTCACCCTATGTATCTCGTCATCTGTATCCTTTGTAATATAGTTTATAATAAACCATAAACCAGTAAGTATTTCCTTGAGTTCTGTGACCAACTCTAGCAAATAAATCAAGCCCAAGGAGACAGAGTGGGAAGCCCAGTTTATAGCTGGCCAGTCAGAATTACAAGAAAAACAACTTGGGCTTGTTATTGGCATCTGAAGCTGGGGGTGGGGGTGGGGGGGAGTCTTGGGGACTGAGCCCTAACCTGTGAGATGTGAGGCTATTTCTAGGTAGATAGTGTCAGAATTGAATTGGAAAAGAACCAGCTGGTGTCCACTGCAGAATTACTTTGGTGTGTGGGGGGAAAAAGCCCACACGATTGGTCTCAGAAGTCTTCTGTGCTGATTGTTTCTAAGTAAGAGAATAGGAAAAGCACTTTGGCTGTTTTTTGTTTTTGTTTTTGTTTCTTACTTATATATACTCAGGGTGGGAGGAGGATTGAGAAGTCAGAGCTTCCGAACATGCTGTTCATCTGGTAATGTCTTAGCTAACTTGACAGGGAGCTCCAGAGCACAGGTTGATAAAACAAAAATACGGCATTGAGCAAAAATGGCCAAGACTTGGTTATTGGCTGAGGACTGCCTGGGAAGAGCGTGGCCACAGCTGAATGTTGAGGTGAACTCTCAAGGCCAATTGCTGGAGGCCGTCAGGTCACTGCCGTTCTTGCAGCCGAATGGCAAGTTCTTTCCTGAAGGGAGATCTGAGCAGCACACCTTCATGGTCACACCTTACAGTGTGCAGACCAATGTTTTATACACTCTAGACACTCATAAAATGCTTCCACTCAATACCTGTCAAATGCTTAAATTGTTAATGATGCTAATAAAAATATCAATTATTTATTATCTATGAGAGATATCATATAGATAATAATAGATATCCATAATCACATTGAGACAGTAGCCAATTGATCAGCCAGACATGTGGTCCACCAACTGGGCTGTCTGATCTATTTACCACATCCTCAAAAGTTGACCTGTTTCCCACTTCTTCCAAATGAACTTGACTTTGTGCACACAGCCTTAGAAGAATGGCTAGTGTGGACAAAGGCAGAACGAGATCAGGTCAGTCTCTCTGGCGCTTGGTCTTGTAAGCTCTCCACTGAGAACAGAAACTCCCAGAGGGCTGATGTTTGAGTGTGAGTATGCATTCTACTTGTGGGAAGCACATCACACACCATTAAGCCCTAGGAGAACATGTTCCAACTCATATATTGTTAAATATTTCCTACCTCAAAACCACACTAAAGTTTTGCTAAATAAGGCACCATTTAGCCAGACAGTCTTCATATGGCATACCCTGTGGCATATCCTTTTGTGAAGTATAACTATGTTGTAATAGTCTGTGATTACCTATTAAATGTCTGTTGTTCCTGTGGACTATAAACTCCATGAGGGCAAGAACTGTGCTTTGGGCCCCCAACATTTAGTACTGAACCAGCAAACATGTAGGGACTCAATGAATGAATGGGTAATGAGATGCACCCTTCTTTGATCTGTTTTGGAAATCCAGATTTTCATGTATCAGACTCGCTCTGGGCAGAAGGTGTCCTTATATTTTACCCAGATCCCTTATGAGGACAGACAAAAGTAGCCTGTCTACACTCAAGAGCTTTGAAATAATGTGCCCAGTTTACTCAAGTTAATGGAGAGGTTACATTTTGCTACAACTTTACATGTTGAAAAGCTCTACATGTTGAAATGCATTAATTCAGCCATCCTGTTAACCTACACTCATTAAGCACCTACTGTGTGCCAATCTAAAAGGGGTTAATGGCCAAGTGACTGTCTCTCTTCCACCCTACTTATTTGTTTATTCTCCTATTCATTTTTTATTTACTTCTTTACTCATCCATATATCTATTCACTTATTTATTTGTTTATGCACACCATCCCTTATTCCAATATGGATTGAAGGTTGTTTATAGAGATTCATAAAATATACCACTAAAATATGAATTGTGAGTAGGTTAAAAATATAAAGGAAAAAACATAAACTTAGTATGTATGGGCAGAAGCAGTAATAATTCAGACTCTTACCTGGCAAAAGAATGATGGGCTGGGCTCTAGAAATCTCTGCAGATTCTCAGATATGGGAAACAGGGACAGATCTACCATGAAAAATTCCCTGTGAAGAGTTTTCTTCATTTCACCATTGGAATAAATCTCTTTCTTTCTTATGTTTGTGTGTGTTCTATGGGGCTTGCAAGTGTCAAGTAGCTTGTTTTGTTCATTCATTCATTCATTCATTCATTTTTGTTGCTTTTGTTTTTCTTGTGTTTACTGGCTAATTAATATATAGTAAACATTGTGCTAAGTATTGTGGTACAAGGTAGAAGAGTGCTGAATGCATGACTTTTACCATTAAAAAAGCTGCAGGTCTGAGAGTTTTAAGACCCAGGTTCTGTCCATGGCCCTATCATTCCTTACTGTGTGGCCTTGGCCAAGTCCATCCCAGTCTCTGGGCCTTGATGTCCTCATCTGAAAATGATGGGCTAGATGACCTTGAATATCCTTTACGAGATCTAAAGTTTTGTTATATAGGACAAGTGAGGTTGAAGTAAATCAACTCGCCAGCTCTGCTGATCTCATCACATCCTTTGAGGTTAGATTAGTACAGCCTGAGAAACATGATCAATGTCTCCTGGAAGGTAGATTTTTTTTAGTGCTTTACCGTCAGTGGTCATGCAGTTCACACGGAAGTGTTCTGCTAAAAAAAACCCATAACACTGTAACCTAAGGAGCCCTTTGAAAATGTTTTGGCCTAAAGAATAAGTGCTTCTATGATGGAAGTTTATTATCAAATTTATGAAGATTTAAATGCAAACATCCTATTTACAAATAATAATACTAGCTAGCACTCATAGAGCTTTGCAAAGTCCGGACACTCTTCTAAACATTTTATGTGCATCATCTCATTTAATTCTGGCAACAACCTTATCAGGCAAGTTCTCATTGTCACCTTCATTCTACCGGTAAGGAAACTACGGCACAGAGAGGTTAAGCAAATATCCTACGTGGCTGACCGGAGATTTGAGCCCAGGAAGTTAGGCCTCAGAGCTGGGCTCATCTGCCATGACTCTACTACACCTCCTCCCCAAGAGTCATTCCTGTGCTTCTTAGTTTTATAAAACATAGGCCTTTTTACCTGTATCTGTTTCTGATACTTCCAGCTAAGGAAACAGTCTAATTTTAAACTGCGACATGAAGAGCTTCTTAAAAATGATTTCCAACTGCAATAATCAATTTATGATTCTCAATAAATAAGTGCATGAAGATACCTTCACTTTAAGCCTGAAGTTGGCAAACTTTTTCTGTAAAAGATCAAATGGTGAATATCTAAGACCTTGTAGGTCATAAGGTCACACTACTCGACTCTGTCACTCTAGTACAAAAGCAGCCGATTGTTGAAAAAATGAGCATGGCTGTATTCCAATAAAACTTTAATGATGGAAACTAAAATTGTAATTTTATATAATTTTTTTTCAACCATTTAAAAATGTAAAAACCATTCTTACCTTAGAGGATGCACAAAAGCAGGCACTGGGCCAGATTTGGCCCCGATTTGGCCCCAGGCTGCAGTTTGCCAGTACCTGCTCTGTGCTGCTGACTTAACATCTCAACTGATGTGTCAGAACAAACAAGGTGTCACTTAAGTGGGAAATAATAACACTAAGCTTAGTGTTCTAATTTCTTTGCAATATGAATCTATATTTTTTTGGTCACACTTTGTTATATTTTCCTAGAGATTTAAAATTTTATGTCAATAAATATTTAACCATCGAGAAGGTTAAATTTCACTTCTATTTTTGCCCTGAGCAGAAGTCAGGGCCGTTTCAAAATTCCATGTTTCAAAATTCAAGCTGAAGACAAAGTAAAATATATTCCCAAATATCTACAAATGCACACAAGAAATATAGGTGTATTTTAAAGAATAACCTAACAGAAAGTCCTTTAAATTTCACAGCCACTGCTAATGCAGGCAGCTAATCCTATTTACATTCATATTAGCCTTGGTATCTTTTTCCCTAAGATTTACCTATTTGTATGCTTGCATGAGTTAAACTGCCTTTTGCATGATATCAGTACTTTTGTAATTTAAATCTATAAAAGGCAATTTCTTTTAAATATACTTCCTAACAGTGGGTGAAAGAAGCACCAAAGTTATTTGAGAGCTGTACACCTCAGTAAACATGTGCACTGAACTCCCGGCAATGTGCAGAATGCGGGAATTAATCTTCTACTGTAGGAGTGGAACGGAAAATAAAATCAAGGCTGAGAAAGAAACAGCCTTTGAAAAGGGCCAGTTTGTGGTATTATCGAAGGAAATGGTGTATTTTAGAATTGATATTTAGGCAAGTAAAACTTTCTTTCTCTTCTGAAAGAGTGTTAAGGACTGTATACTTTCGTTATTATGTGATTTTTTTACATCCAAAATAACTTTAGCCACATGATAAGCAAGTTTTATAATCTAATATTGGTGTTGGCTGATAAACAGAACATGGTTGGCTGTTGGTGGCCAAGGTAAATTTTAAGATGTCAATAGTGACTCCCAATAGGAGCAGTGTCAATAAGTATGTGGAGGCTGGGGTGACAGTTCCAAAGACATAGAACAAATTTAATGCAAGTAGAGTTACATTTTTCCTTCATATAATTCCTATAAAATGTTCATCCTTACCAGCTCCAGTTGACATAAATGAGATGCAAATAGGTTAATGTATAATCTTGCCCCAAAGAAGTAATGTTTTCCCCGATATGTAGGACACACACATCAATTCTAAGCAGGGCTGGGATTTTCCTAGCAAAAGGCAACGGGGTGTGAAATCAGAGGGGAGGGACGTCCAGATGCATGCCCTCACTTCTGGCTACATGGAGCATTTTCTCCCAAGAGAACCAGCCCTGGGGTTCACTTCTTCCTGCTTAGGCCAGGACACATTTCCAGGAGCTTACCAGGTCACCGGCTTGAAGGAACCCCACAAGGAAGCTAGGAAAGTACAGGGCTGCAAAGTGGGCATCTGGAGCAGTGGAACTGGGCAGACTGGGGGCCAGATCAGAACTAACCAACTAGCCGCCCGTAGGGACACACCTCAGGAAGAGAGTGACCCACCCTTTAATCTCTAAACTTTGCCCTGCTTTCCTTCCTCTGGCAGTGATGTCTACACAGCACCAAGTATCTGGATGGCAGTAAGATATTCTGCTCACAACCCAGCTATGTAGACAAAGCTTCAGCTACTGGTTCCAGATTACTACACACACACACACACACACACACACACACACACACACACACACACACACACACACACACACACACACCCCAAAACCCACTACCCTGAGAGGAGCGTTATAAATGTTTCATGTGGAACTTTCACAACCCATCAGCCTCGCCAGAGTTCTCAAATTTTAACTCCCTTTCTGCCCAAGGGGATCACCCTGTAAAAGATTTCTCCAGCCTCAAACTCCTCAACAAAATTCTGAATTTGAAACAGAATGCAAATAATGCATTTTGACTCCCTAATCAACAAATGGGATCAACTTGAATTGATTAAGAACCTTTGAAATTAGCTGTCTTTAATTCTCTCCATGGCCTGCTACTGGTACTCTGAAGATAGGAGGGTGTGTGTGTGTGTGTGTGTGTGTGTGTGTGTGTGTGTGTGTGTGTGGAGAGGCAGGGGTTGGGGAATTTGGTCTCATTTTTTTCAGAGCTCATATAATGGTCTTCTTAAAAAAAACTTTTTAAAAAAACTTTTTAATGGCGACACAACTCTAAGAAAGCAAGCATTTGCCTGGTGCAATTATACGGTTTTTCATGGAGTACATTTCTAATAGTTACCTGGCTGCATGAAACCTGCACAACTTTAGTAGAAAAAAATAAAATAAAATCTGAAATGAATGTATAAATAATATGAAACTGTCTAGACAGTATAGGTCACTTGCAAAGAGAGCAGGTCGGGAAAAAATTGTCCATCAGTCAGACAACCATAACTGATTCTGATGCTAAATAATGGTAGAGCTATTCAGCATTCTCTCTATGCGAAAGGCTTCGCTGAGCATTTGCTCTTCCCAAGCCAGTGGTCTTCTACTTATCTGGCACTTTATGCAGCCTTTGGAAAATGCACTTGCTATTTAAACATTAAAATTAATGCCCAAAGAATAGCAGTTGAGCAAGGGAGTACCACTGACCTATGTGATTGGCCTTTGGTAAAGCAAAAATAACCCTGCTTGATCAACAATATGAGCTTTACATACCCACAGAATCTTAAGCAAACATAGGTATGGAAGCTTTAGGATAGCAAAAGACCCAAACACACCTACACATGCATGTACACACGCATGTGCGCACTCGTCAAGGAACATTTTTGCTCTCTAAAAATAACCTGAAATGTCAGGTTCAAGTAAGTCAGTCTTGCACTCTGTTTTTTAATTATGATAATCCCTGTACATAGCAAAAACAATGCTTGGAAAAGAAACTGAATGTACTAAATAATTCAGAGAAGGATAATGGCTGTTGCTGTCACTGCCCTCAAAGACTGTGAGCACGAACAAGGCTCATCAGCTTGTGCCCAGGGCCAGGGACAGCCACCAGCTGGCTCTCCAACCTGACAGTCCCACATGGCTCCTCTGAGAGAAGAACCCAAGGCTGTGCTTCTGTGAATGAAGCCTGATGCCTACAGGAGGGAAGATCCCCACTCATTGTTGGGGAGCAAGGTGGTGGGCACACAGGTTTCCCTGCTGTAAGCAGAGCAACCTCACTCTTCAAACTGGTCAGACTCTTAGGGAAGACGATGATTCTACTAGAAAAAGAAGAGCAACAGCTGCCATTTATCCAGCGTGCACTGTCAGACACTGTGCTAAGTAAGGCTTTGGTCAGGAGGCACCATCTCATTTAACCCTCACCAAAAAAACCTGTGGAGTTAGTATGATTTATTATCTCATTTTACATTTGAGAACATGGAGGCTCAGTAAGGTTAAATAACTTGCTTGAGGCCAGACAGCTAGTAAGTGGCTGAGCTCAAGTTTAGCTCCAGATTCATTTAAAGCTAAGCTCACACTCTGAACCTCTGTGATATTTTGCCTCTCCTGGCTATCCGGATTTCCCCACCACCCACTCAGGGCCAACCTCTCCACGAGTAGGCACAGTGCCTAGGGCCTGTAGCATTTTTAGGGGCCCACAAGAATGTTTTGCTTCTTTCAACAGGCAAGATACATGCTTCAACTGTGTTGATGTGAAGACAGTTATAATTCAGACTTGAATCTATTTGTCTTCTACCAAAACAGTAGCAAAATATAATTTTAAATATTATTTTTAATGGAGGATGAGGCTCATGAAAACAAAAGTGCTTAAGACTCACAAAAGTCATAATGCAGCTCTGCACCCACTAGACAGAGATCATTTGGATTCTATCTTCTCACTTTACCTGTAGGGAAACTGAGGCTCAGAGAAGCTAAAGGATATGTCCTAGGTCTTCCAGAGAGTAAGCGATTGAGTCAGCACCCTGGAATCTCCCATCTCACTTCTGAGCCATTTCCATGTCCAATGCAATGAGTTGGAAACCACACTTCTCACTTTGTACCCTCTGGTAGCTTTCCTCTGTGAGTAGGTAGGGGTGTCAACCTAAAATGGCATTTGGTTGCCTTTTGGTTTTTGTTATTCAACATCTCACAGGTTAATGTCTTCATGATTTTTTTTAAATAATGTAAGTGGAAAAAGCACAAGTGAGAAATAAGATGACTCTAGGTATTTCTTCTCTTGAGCTGTCAACTTTTATATTAAGTACAACCCTGTAAGTGAAAAGGTTCTGGGAAGGTTAAAATGTGCTTATGGAGCTGATAGAGATTATCATGAGAAAACATTTATTGGGCATGATGTTTAGAACTGAGAAATAATAGCAATTTCCTTAAAAAACAAACAAAAAACCTGCCAGTGGACATTCTGGAACACCTATCTCAGTAATCTACCTTTCGGTTTGAAATTTGTTAGAAGTGCCATTACTCTGGCCCCTTCAACAGGAACTGTGGCGGCAGATCTCCCTGTGCCATCTCTCCCTTCCGACAGGCCTCCGCAGGGCCCGCCCCGTGACCCTGCCATCTCACCCTCCCATCCCTTCCTTCTGAGCTGCCAGTGCTATTTATTTTTAATGCTTTTGATTCATTTCCCTCTTGTTTTGACCAGGCAAACAGCACACATCTGCTGCCACCAGGAGGTGTCAATAGTTCATACTGCTCAATTTGTATGCCCTAAACCTACTGTAGGGCCGATTTTGCAATGCCTGTATCTCAAGTTTCAATTTCAAAGTATTATGCTGCATTCTGGGTATTAAAGATTCATAGGTTGAATTAAAGATTTATTTTTAGGGGGTGCATTATTTTAAGGCAAATCACGTTCTTTTCATTTTAGACATATTGGCTATTATGATTTCATCTTTTTTTGCTAAAAGCTCAATTACATCAATATCACTCGAGACCCTCCAAACACTAAGCTAAAAGCCGGGCTTCTCAGCGGCCAGATGCCTATTGCCCTTTAAGGATTAGCTTTCTAAGAAAGAATGCCATCCTTTCTATGCAGGGTGATCTCCCTAATAAAAAGCTGATCAGTTACACCTCTGCTCAAAACCTCCAGTGGCTTCCTGTTGCTTACAGAAAGAAGCTTCACCTCCCTACTCTGTCTTATAAAGCCTGTCTTTCATAAATCCTGAGGTACCCCCTGCTCTCCTTCACCCCACTGGAGACCAGGCCCTGCCAAAATGGTCCATCATTTACACAAGAGGTTCCTGCACCCTGCAATCTTCATTCAAGACCTAGGTTAAAAATGACACCCAAATGTCCCTCACCCTAAGGCAGAGAGCTGCCACAAGAGTCTGTGCTTCAGTAATGTGGCTTACCTGGCCATACTGTGAAATATCTGGGTGTCTGTCTCTCCCTCCAGACTGAGTCCTCAAAGATAGAAGTTGAGAATTATTCCTGTTTGTAACCCTGGGGTCCAGTACAGTGCCAAGCACACTCAGTAAAGATTAGTAAGTGAAAGAATAAATGAATGAGTGAATGAGTGAATCTACCTGCACAGGAATTCCCATTCAACATGGCCAGCAGAGCACAACAGAATTGTCAACAATAGCAATCACTGTGTTAGCCTCAGGTGGCTCCATTTTGGTTCTTTTATTCGGTAAGTATAGAAAAAACTACATATATAGAGGGAATATTAAAATTCCTTAGGAAGGCTTCTAATGCAGGCGTTGACTGCAGTTAAGTGCTTCAGAAATTCTCCGAATGGTCCAAGTCTTTGGCTTAGACCAGAACTTCTGAGAGGTGTGTGGTGGGTAGAAGGCAGGGGTTTGGGAGAGAGAGAAAAATGTCTCTAAATGGTGGCAGACACTTGGGCTTCTATGACAGCATTCACGAGGCCATTCTAAAAGAAAGGGCCACAGGCTTTCCGTTCTTAGAGATGAGAGGAGTGACAGGACAAGGACCTCTGAGGAAGGGACAGGCCTGATGAAAAGGGGAATCTCTGTAGATGGTAAAACAAGGCTCTCCCTACTCAGGCAGAAGCCACAGAGAAGCAAAGGGAGTGGCTCCTTTGCAAGGATAAGGATGCTTTTGCTTGGGGACTCAGGTAACCTCTGAACAAAGTTTTCAAAGTGCTGCTTTGAACTGCGAGAAACAGAAGGGAAGGGATAAAACACCTTCAAAGAGGACAGCTCTTCCCTCATCCTCATGTTTCTGAGAGAGGACTTCCTCGCCATAACAATACTAGCTTCTCTCTCCCCTTCACTCATTGTCCCCAAAAGAGAAGGAGTGGCCCGTCCAACCGGTGGTGCCTGGAGAAGGTCTGAGCATGGTGCGGCCATTCCTGGGTCTCTCTCGGGTCTGTCTGCCTAAGCACACCTGCCTTGGGCCTGGCTTCTACTCTCTGCATACAGGGTGGAAATCCATGTCTACTGGGCCTAACTAATGAGGTTGTTCAGGTGGGAGACAGTGATCCCATTTGCAGTTGATGGAGGAAGTATCTGCTTTACAAGGGGGCCATCCCAATCCCTTGTCTTGGAGGAGAGTGTGAGAGGCAAGATGCGGAAGCGCAGTTCCTGGGCCACAGTTCCAGCCACATTTTCTAATTGAGCTACGCCAGCGATGACGATGGTGTTTTGATCATCTATCTGATGCTTGTATCTATTTTTTGATTAATTTTGAACTTAGAGGGGAAAGGGTTTTCAATCAGCTACTTATGAAATCCCAACATGTTGCTCACATTTCTTTAGTCCTGAAGTAAATACTGGTCCCCTGGACCCCTATGGAACCCATGGAAATTCATGGAACCCATGGGAAGATCTCCTTCTTCAGCTCACATTCCTGATTTATGGAGTTTGCCCCATTTGATCCCATTTGGGATCTCCATTGGCTATTCTTGAAAAAAAAAACCTGGACCTCCACATAAGTACTAGGGATATGAACTAAACCAGAGTATAAACAACACCATCAAAACAGCACCACCAGAATGAACCATATTACTTTGGTGAACTATGAGCCAAACTGAATCCAGCTGTGCATTGTTCTCAATTTGAAATAAGCAAAGTTTTCCTAAAAAGAAAAAGACACTAAGGGATCATTCAAACAGAATCTAACCTCGATATTTTCTTTAAAAAAAAAAAATTCACCTACTGCACCCAAATGAAAACAGAACTCCAAAATATTTTGTCAATGAAACTGATATTTCATTCTATTCAATACACATTAGGCAATTTTTTTTCCAAGTGTGGAAAAATATCCAGCAAATTAACCACGTTTATCACTTCTTCCCATCCTTTTAGTTCCCATAAATCAAATCACATTCCCTTTTGGGGACCACCTTTCAATTCTATTTCATCTTTAATAACATATATGCATGAATGATCAACAAAAATACCAAAGATTTTATCTAAGTGGATATAATATTTCATGTTTTCTCAAAGAAGAAATTTTTAAAATTATGGCTGAAGCACGTATGATGATGGAATTTTTTTCTTTTTAAGAAGCTTTAAAAATTTTTTGAAGGATGACCTTTTAATAGATTTCAAGTAGATGAAACCCAGCCCGTGGCCATCCATGTGGTTAGCCTGTGGGGCTTCGAGTTCTGACTTGTACACTGCTCAAACCGGAGAGCAGAGAAATATTTAAATAAGAGGGTTGGAGAGTCGAATGCCTGTCTGGTTATTGGTTCATTTGCTGACTCATTTAATCACTCAACAAATATTCGGTGAGCCGCTCTGCGATAGTTCCTATGGTGGATCCAGGGAAATTAGAAGTGAATAAATCACAGTCTTCCTTAGAGGTCACAGATTAGAGGAGGAAAAAGAAACACTGATGGATAAATCTCAATAGAATAAGGGCTACAGATGTGATGAGGAACCGTGAATACTCTTTATGTTTCTGATTCATGGTAATGACCATTTGTTATCCATAGCTGAAATACCTATTTCCAGAGAATTCTAGTTCAAGGAAATAAACTTATCCAACTCTATTTAACTGCGTTCTGTCATGCAGGAGTTACTTCTAAACCTCATAAGGCTCTGTGAGCAGCATCGGTACACAGCAGTCAGCAGTGGGGCTGTGATTAGACACCACAACATAAAATAGCAGGTGTAGCCAACTGATTGTGCACAATTCATTTCACCCTCAAAAGCACCTTATAAGATAGGAACTATTACAATCCCCACTTGTAAAGGAGGAACCTGGGGCTCGGAGAAGATGAATAACTTTTCCAAGCACACAGTCTGTAAATGGTAGAGCACATATTTTTATTTACTCAATGGAATACAACCTGGAGGGGATCTCTTGAACTAACTGCATGCTATTGGATCTCTCTCTTTCTCTCTCTCTTTAAAAAGTAATGTGCAAGATTTACAAAATCAAACAAACCCCCCCCAAAAAAAACCTACATAATTGTGCCTTGTGGGTTTGGGGACTCTAAATGAATGGGAATTTTTTGTTTTCTCAAAAATTAAGCTTTTCATCTTCTGTGAATACTCATGCAGGTCTAAAGCACACAGCTTATGTTTTTAAAAAGCAGTAACTTAAAATCTAATAAGTAAAAATTTATATTCATAAGAAATGATGTAAAATGTATAAAAGCAGTAATCTAATTTTTCTCTCAATGAGACAATTTGGAACAAAATCAGTAAAGTTCAGATCCCTAAATTTATTTAAGAAATATGCACATAAAATCACTGAAAAATTATAGATTCTTTAAGGAAAATCATACAAACAGGGCTCTCCTTTACTTTTCAGAGATGAAAGATTTAATGAATTTAAGTGAAATAAAGATTTGATTATTGATTCTGCCTGAGGTATGTGTCTGAGTCATCATGCCTAAAATCCTCCCAGTTAGAGACACCTCTTTGAATTCAAACATCATCATCAGAAGACCTCTATACTCTACATATTACTTAAAAGGAGAAGTAACTCCTTATGATATATTAATATCTTGTGATAAATTATTATAGCTTAATTTGTCAAATTAGCTAACTGAAACCTTGGAAAGCCTTCAGCAGAAGTATAAAAGAATGGGGCTCAGAAAAAGTATACTTTAATTAATTGTGAATCTTTTTGGCTTTTTACAACTTTTTGAAAAGACTGTATCTTATTGATTTGTGACAGCTCTTTATATATGTTAGTGAAAATTTGCAGGTTTGTCCCTTAGCATTTATTCTCCCTCCTTCTGTTAATAGAATCACTCTGTATTATGAAAAATGCACTCTAGGTGGTTTGGATGGCATTGACCTACTCTTTTTCCTGAGACAAGCATAACACATGGTCCATGCCTGGCCAATAAGAGTATTCTACTCCAGCAACAATGATTATTCAGTGATGGATCTGTGTGGGCCAAAATCCTTCCAAATGTTTATCTATTGGAGCTATCAGAGAAGAAGCTCACTTTCCTGGGGGACTGTTAAGCAGGTAGGATGGGAGGACTAGGCTACAGGCAACCAACATGGCTTTCTCATGAAGAGAGCTTCAGTCAGCTCCATCTGCAGGCTTTCCAGTTGCAGAGGCCAGCAAATTGCTGGATATGCCTCAGCAAATTTCCTTTCACTTTAGTTGAAAGTAGCCTGACAAAATCATATATTTAAGACATTAGCATTTTATTGTCACATATGTGGCCAGTGTTTTTCCCCAAGTGTTTGTCTTTTAAATTTAAGGAGGTTTCTGTCATATACAGATTTTCGTATTTTTAAAAAATCAATCCTTTCCCTCTTTGGTATCTAGCTTTGTTGATATACTTTGAAAATCCTCCTCAAAATCCATCTCTAACCTAAGTTAACAAGTAGGTATTTTTCCAGTGCTTTAATGGTTTCGTTTTTACATTTAATCTTTAATCCATCACAAATTTGTTGTATTGTAAGGTGAGGAATCAGTAGCTGATTTTATTTACAGATGAACAGTTGTCTCAACATCATAACAATCTGATCTTTTTCTCATCATTTCAGTGCTGCCTTTACTTTGTCCCAATCTATATTCAAGCTTTGATTTTTGCCTTGGCTTTATTGTTTATTTTCCATCAAGGTTTCCCTCTTCTTATACCAGTTTTGCACCAATTTTAATTAATGAAGACTTATGCCTGTTTGAAGAAAGTTCACTCTTCTCTTTCTGGCTATTCTTGCACATTTATACTTCTAGATTAGTTTTACAGTTATTTTTGTCAAGTTTCATAAGAACCTTGCTGGGATTTGCTTGGGACTGGATATACTCATACATATGAATTTGGAGAGAATTATAGTATTGAGTTCACCCATGCAAAGATGCAGTGCACTCTCAAATTATTAAAATTATTTTTATGTTCCTCAGTTGAGTTTAGTAACTTTCTTTACATTGATTCTTAGCACTCATTAAGCTTATCCCTGGTCATTTTGTGTTTTTGTTAATTTTTCTAGTGGGATTGTTTTAGCCACTAGATTTTCTAACCAGTGTTTACTAGTACATAGGAAAGCTATTGGTTTTACAGTTAATTAGGATAGTAAACTCTCTTGGTTCTAAAAATTTCTCAGTATCTCTCAGGTTTTTCAGGTGGACAATTTCAATAACTGTAAATGACAGTATTTTTGCTACCTTCTTTCTAATACAGAAACTTCATTTCTTATCTTCACTGATTACACTGGTGAGCACTTCCAGAAACTTGTTAAAACATATCTGTAACAGGACATCCTTGTCATGTTTCCAACTATAATGACGTAATTCTAGTGATTTCAGTAGTAAGCAAGATATTGACTGTTGGTACGAGATTGTATATGAAATAAACGTATCATACTAGGTTAAGCAAGTATTCTATTCCAATTTTACTATGTTTTTTTCTTTTTATTTGTTTTTCATTGAGGCAAACATTAACCTGTGAAATATACAAGTCTTACTTGTTGTAGTTTGGTGAGTTTTGAAAAATGCATGCAGCCGTATGACTCACACTCCTAACACCATATAGGACATTTCCATCACCACAGAAAGTTCCTTTTTATCTTTTCCCAGTTGATCCCCATCCATAACCCCACCTTGAGGTAACCACTGTTCAGATTTCTGTCACTATAGATAAGTTTTTAAAAATTATTTATTTATTTTTATTGAAACATAATTGATTATACACAATTGTGGGGCATAGGGCTGACTATCAGTATTTGTGTACAATATGTGATGATCAAATCAAGATTATTAGCATATTCATCATCACAAAATGTAATTATTCTTGATGTCCATTACTCAGTTTCTCCCTAACTTGTTCTTCCTTCCCCTTCTCCCACTTCTGGTAACCACAGTTCTGTTCTCTCCTTCTGACAGTTCAGTGTATTATTTTGTTTTGTTCTCTTGTTCTTTCGTTTTTTTTCTTTCTTTCTTTCTTTCTTTCTTTCTTTCTTTCTTTCTTTCTTTCTTTCTTTCTTTCTTTCTTTCTTTCTTTCTTTCTTTCTTTCTTTCTTTCTTTCTTTCTTTCTTTCTTTCTTTCTTTCTTTCTTTCTTTCTTTCTTTCTTTCTTTCTATCTCTTCTTTCTTTTTTTTCCCTTCCCTTTCTTCCTTCCTTTCTCTTTCTTTCTCTCTTTTTCCTAGCTCCCACTAGGAGTGAGGATATGTGGTATTTCTCTTTATGTGCTTGAGATGTAATTCACATACCATAAATTCAAACTTTTAAAGTATACAATTCAGTGGTGTTCATTATATTCACAGAGTTGTACAACCATCATCACTGGCTCATTCCAGAACATTTTCATCACCACCAAAAGAAACCGCATTCCCACATGCTGTTGCTTCCCATTTTCACATCCCCTCAGCCCCTGGCAACCACTAATCTGTCCCTATATATTGGCCTCTATGGACATTTCATATAAATAGAATCATACAATATATAGCACTTTGCATCTGGCTTTCAGTTAACACAGTGTTTGTAAACTTAAGGCTATATATATTTCCCATATAAAAATAATGCATTTTGTTGATCAATTTGTCAATTGATAGATATTTGGGTTATTTCCAGTTTGGGGTTATTATGGATAATTTTTCTATAAACATTGGTGTATAAGTACTTGTGTAAACATATGTTTTCAATTCTTTTGAGTGTATACCTAGGACCATGGATTAGTTTGCCTGTTATAAAACTTGGTGTATAAGGAATAATACCTCTTATGTCCAACTCCTTTCTTTCAGCATAATCTTTTGAAATGTATTCTTGTTGTTGCATGTATTAGTAGGTTGTTCCTTTTCATTACTGAGTAGTCTTCCATTATACGAACATATCATAATTTGTTCATTCAGTTGGCCATGGAGGACTTTTGGGCTGTTTTCGATTTGGGGCTATTATGAATAAAGCTGCTATGAATACTCTAGATCTTTTTTTGAACCTATGTTTTCATTTCTCTTAAGTATATAGCTAGGAATTCAACTGCTGGGTCATAGAATAAGTGTATGTTTAACTTGACAAGAAAATTTCAGTGTTTTCTAAGTGATTGTGCCATTTTAAATTCCCATCAGTGATGTATTCAAATTCTGAGCAGGCTAAGACTCATTAACATTTGGTATTGTCAGTCTTTATAAATTTTCACCATCCTAGTGGGTCTATAGTGGTATCTCATTATGGTTTCAGTTCATATTTTTCTGATAAGTAGTGATGTTGAGTGTTTTTTCATGTGCGTATTGGCCATGCATCTCTATTGTACGGTGAATTATTTTTCACCTGTTGCACATTTTAAAAATCATGTTGTCTTTTTAACAGTGAGTTGTGGAAGTTCTTTATATATTCTAGATACAAGCGTTTTACCCCACATGTTTTGTGTTATTTTCTCTCAGTCTGTAGCCTGTCTATTCATATTCTTAATGGTGTCATTTGTATAGCAGAAATTTTGTAGATAGCATATAGACGGATTTTGATGTTTTTTAATTCAATCTGACAATCTCTGTCCATTAGATTGTATAGTCTATTTACGTTTAATATTGTTGTTGGGATACTCAGGTTTAAATCTGCTGTCTTTTCATTTGTCTTATATTTGTTCCATCTGTGTTTTGCTCTTATTTTTCTCCCTTTTTTCCTACCTTCTTTTGGATTAATGGAGTTTTTTAGTATTTCATTTTATCTCTTTTACTGGCTTTTTAGCTATTTTTTGTTATATTTTGTGTATGTGTGTGGTGTCTCTACAATATGCATCCTTAATTTATAGTTTTCCATGAATTAATATTTTATCACTTAGTCTCTAATGTAAAAACCTTACAACAGTATCATCCATTTACCCTCCTCCCTTCCTTTGAAAGACTGTTCATACATTTTACTTGGACATGTTAAAAAGATTTAATAAATTGCTATTGTTTTGGTTCATTATATTTTCAAAAAATTAAGAAACAAGTAAACAAAGTCCTTTATATTTATCCACCTATTCACCACTTCTGGAACTCTGCTTTCCTTTATGGAGGTCATCTTTAATTCTTTTGGAGAGACCCAAATTTCCATTTTCCTTCTTGAAGACTTTATTACTTAAAAAAAAAAAATCAATTCTGGTAACAAATTCTCTCAACTTTTGTTTTTTTCTGAACATGTCTTTACTTTCTCTTTGTTTTAAAAAATTTTATCTTTTCCCAATATAGAATTCTAGGTTGACAGTTTTTTATTTATTTATTTTTTTTATTTTTATTTTTTTTACTTTCAGCACTTTAAAGATGTTGTTCTTTTGCCTTCTGGCTCTCACTGTTCAGTCAGCAGTCATTTCTTTTCTGCCTTGAATGTCACACTTTTTTTTTCCTCTGGCTGCTTTTAAGATTTTCTCTTTGTCATTGGTTTTTAGAAATTTGACTATGATGTGCCTAGGTATGGTTTTCTTTGAATTTATCTTACTTGGAGTTTGTTGAACTTCTTGTATCTATGGATTAATATTTTCCATCAAAAACTGGAAAAATTTCTTCCCCAAACTCTCTGTCCTCTCCTGTTTGGATTCCAATTACATGTATGTAAGATCATTTGATATTTTGAAGACTTACAGATAACTGAACCTAAGTTTATCTTTTTAAAAAAATTTAATTTAATTTTATCAATATACAATGTGGTTGATTATTGTGACCCATTACCGAAAAGTATCTCCCCCTCCCTCTCCCCCTGCCCTCCCAACAACCTCATATCTGTTCACTTGTCCTAACAACTTCAAGGAATCGTGCTTGTTGTGTCTTCTTCCCTCCCCGCCACCACTCAGTTTGTGTATTTATTTATTTATTTTTAGCTCCCACCAATAAGTGAGAACATGTGGTATTTCTCTTTCTGTGCCTGACTTGTTTCACTTAATATAATTCTCTCTAGGTCCATCCATGTTGTTGCAAATGGCAGTATTTCATTCGTTTTTATAGCTGAGTAGTATTCCATTGTGTAGATGTACCACATTTTCCATATCCACTCATCTGATGATGGACATTTGGGCTGGTTCCAACTCTTGGCTATTGTAAAGAGTGCTGTGATGAACATTGGGGAACAGGTATACCTTCAACTTGATGATTTCCATTCCTCTGGGTATATTCCCAGCAGTGGGATAGCTGGGTCATATGGCAGACCTATCTGCAATTGTTTGAGGAACCTCCATACCATTTTCCATAGAGGCTGCACCATTTTGCAGTCCCACCAACAATGTATGAGAGTTCCTTTTTCTCCGCAACCTCACCAGCATTTATCATTCACAGTCTTTTGGATATTAGCCATCCTAACTGGGGTGAGATGGTATCTCAGTGTGGTTTTGATTTGCATTTCCCAGATGCTGAGTGATGTTGAGCATTTTTTCATATGTCTGTTGGCCATTAATATATCTTCCTTTGAGAAATGGCTATCTAGCTCCTTTGTCCATTTTTTAATTGGGTTACTTGTTTTTTTGTTGTAAAGTTGTTTGAGTTCCTTGTATATTCTGGATATTAGTCCTTTGTCAGATGTATATTTTGCAAATATTTTCTCCCACTCTGTTTGTTGTCTTTTAACTCTGTTAATTGTTTCTTTTGCTGTGCAGAAGGTTTTTAGTTTGATATAATCCCATTTGTTTATTTTTCCTTCAGTTGCCTATACTTTTGGGGTCATATTCATAAAGTCTGTGTCTAGTCTCACTTCCTGGAGTGTTTCTCCTATGTTTTCTTTAAGAAGTTTTGTTGTTTCAGGGTGTATTTTTAATTATTTAATCCATTTTGAGTTGATTTTGGTATATGGTGAGAGGTACAGGTATAGTTTCATTCTCTTGCATATGGATATCCAGTTATCCCTACACCATTTGCTGAAGTGGCAGTCTCTTCCCCAGTGTATAGGCTTGGTGCCTTTGTCAAAGATCAGATGGCTGTAGGTGTGTGGGTTGATTTCTGGATTCTTATTCTATTCAATTGATCAGTGTGTCTGTTTTTATGCCAGTACCAAGCTGTTTTGGTTATTATGGCTTTGTAGTATAGTTTAAAGTCAAGTGTTATGCCTCCAGCTTTATTTTTATTTTTATTTATTTTTTGCTCAGAATTGCTTTGGCTATGCATGGTCTTTTGTTATTCCATATAAATGTCTGTATAGTTTTTTCCATTTCTGAGAAAAATGTAATTGGAATTTTAATGGGGATTGCATTGAATTTGTATATCACTTTGGGTAGTATGGACATTTTCACAATGTTGATTCTTCCAATCCAAGAGCATGGGATATCTTTCCATCTTCTTGTGTCCTCTTTAATTTCTCTTAACAGTAGTTTGTAGTTCTCATTATAGAGATTTTTCACATCCTTGGTTAACTCTATTCCTAAGTATTTTATTTTTTTTGGTGGCTATTGTAAATGGGCTAGCTTTCTTGATTTCTCTTTCTGCATGTTCACTATTGGAGAATAGAAATGCTACTGATTTTGTGTGTTGATTTTGTATCCTGCTACTGTGCTGAAATCATTTATCAACTCCAAGAGTTCTTTTGTAGAGGCTTTAGGCTGTTTGATATATAAGATCATGTCACCTGCAAACAGGGACAGTTTGACTTTATCTTTTCCAATCTGGATGCCCTTTATTTCCTTCTCTTCTCTGATTGCTCTGGCTAGTACTTCCAACACTATGTTGAATAAGAGTGGTGAGAGTGGGCATCCTTGTCTAGTTCCTGTTCTTAAGGGAAAAGCTTTCAGCTTTTGCCCATTCAGGATGATATTGACAGTGGGTTTATCATATATGGCTTTAATTATGTTGAGAAACTTTCCATCTATACCTAACTTGTAGAAAGTCTTTATCATGAACGAGTGTTGAATTTTGTCAAATGCTTTTTCAGTGTCTATAGAGATGATCATATGGTCCTTGTGTTTGATTTTATGGATATGGTGTATCACATTTATTGATTTGCATATATTGAGCCAACCTTGCATCGCTGGGATAAATCCCACTTGATCATGGTGTATAATTTTGTGTATGTGTTGCTGTATTCTGTTAGCTAGTATTTTAGTGAGGATTTTTGCATCTATATTCATCAAGGATATTGACCTGTAGTTTTCTTTTTCTGTTGTATCTTTATCTGGTTTTGGTATCAGGGTGATGCTTGCTTCATAGAATGAGTTTGGGAGAATTGCCTCTGTTTCAATCTTTTGGAATAGTTTGTAGAGAATTTGTGTTAATTCCTCTTTGAATGTTTGGTAGAATTCTGCTGTGAATCCATCTGATCCTGGGCTTTTTTTTTTGTTGTGAGCCTTCTGATAACAGCTTCAATTTCGTTTATTGTTATGGGTCTGTTCAGATTTTCTACATCTTCTTGGCTCAGTTTTGGTACTTTCTGGGTGTCCAGAAATTTATCCATTTCCTCCAGATTTTCAAATTTGTTGGCATATTGTTGTTTATAGTGGTCACTAATCATTTCTTGTATTTCTGAGGTATCATTTGTAATAACAGCTTTTTCATTTCTAATTTTTGTTATTTGGTTCTTCTCTCTTCTTTTTTTAGTTAGCCATGCTAATGGTTTGTCAATTGTATTTATCTTTACAAAAAACCAACTTTTTGATTCATTGATCTTTTGTATCATTTTTTGGGTTTCAATTTCATTAAGTTCTGCTCTGATCTTAATGATTATTTTCCATCTGCTAACTTTGGGTTTGGATTGTTCTTGTTTTTCTAGCTCTTTAAGGTGAAGTATTAGGTTGTTTACTTGCCATCTTTCCATTCTTCTGAAGTAAGCATTTAACATGATAAATTTCCCCCCTAGTACTGCTTTTGCAGCATCCCATGGGTTCTGGTATGATGTATCATTGTTTTCATTAGTTTCAATAAATTTTCTGATTTCCTGTTTGATTTCTTCTTGGACCCATGTGTCATTAAGTAGAATGCTGTTTAATTTCCATGTGTTTGTATAGTTTCCAGAATTTCATTTGTTATTGATTTCTAATTTTAATCCATTGTGATCTGAAAAAATACATGGAATAATTCCAATTTTTTTGAATTTCTTGAGAGTTGATTTGTGACCTAATGTGTGATCTATCCTGGAGAATGATCCATGTGCTGATGAGAAGAATGAATATTCTGAGGTTATTGGATGGAATGTTCTGTAGATATCTGCCAAGTCCAATTGGTCTAGAGTGTTTAGATCTTATGTTTCTCTAATTCTTTGCCTAGATGATCTGTCCAATATTGATAGTGGGGTGTTCAGGTCCCCTGCTATTATGGTATTAGTGTCTATCTCATTCTTTAGGTCTAATAAAGTTTGCTTTATAAATCTGGCTGCTCTGACATTGGGTGCATATATATTTATGATTGTTATGCCTTCTTGATGGATGAATCCTTTTATCATTATGTAGTGGCCCTCTTTATCTCTTTTTATGGTTTTCAGTTTAAATCTATTTTATCAGATATAAGAATAGCTACTCCAGCTCGTTTTTCATTTCTGTTTTCATGGTATATCTTTTTCCATCCTTTCACTCTTAGTCTGTGTGTGTCTTTATAGGTGAGGTGAGTCTCTTGAAGGCAGCATATAATTGGGTCCTCCTTTTTAATCCAGTCAGTCAGTCTGTGTCTTTTGAGTGAGGAATTTAATCATTTTACATTAAGAGTTGTTATTGAAAAGTGTTGATTTACTCCTAGCATTTTATTGATTTTTGTTTGGATGTCTTAAGTGTCTTTTGTTCCTGTCTTTCTGATTTACTGTTTGTCTTCTGTATTTGTCAGTGTTTCTTGGGTTGTAGATAAACATTTTTTTTTTCTCTTCATTGTTAGCATTTTTATTTCACTAGTGGGTTTTGATTTTTCTTGAGTTTTTATGGCAGTGGTAGTTATTTTTCAGGTATCAAACCCAGTACTCCCTTGAGAATTTCTTGTAAGGGTGGTCATGTGGTAGTGAACTCCTACAGTTTTTATTGGTCTGAGAAATATACTATTTGCCCTTCATTTCAGAAGGATAGCCTTGCAGGGTAAAGTATTCTTGGCTGGCAATCTCTGTCTTTTACTATTTTAAATATATCATCCCATTCCTTTCTGGCTTTTAGGGTTTGTGATGAAAAGTCTGATGTTAGTCTGATTGGGGCTCCCTTATAGGTGACTTGATGCTTCTCTCCTGCAGCTTTTAAGATTCTCTTTTTGTCTTTGAGTTTTACCAATTTGACTATAACATGTCTGGGAGAAGACCTTTTTGGGTTGAATGCGTTTGGGGATCTTTGAGCTTAGTGGATTTGAAGATATGTGACTTTTCCTATACCTGGGAAGTTTTCTGCCACTATTTTGTTAAATATGTTTTCAATGCAATCTCCTTTTTCCTCCGCTTCTGGAATACCCATGACTTGGATATTTGAGCGCTTAAGGTTGTCTGATGTCTCTCTTAGATTTTCTTCAATGTTTTAAATTCTTTTTTCTTTCTTTTCTTTTTTTTTTTTTTTTGTGTGTGTTATTTCAAACAGCCCATCTTCAAGGTCAGAAGTTCTCTCTTCTACTTCTGCAAGCCTGCTTGTTAAACTCCCTGTTGTGTTTTTTATTTCATTGAATGAATTTTTCAGCTTGGCAAGCTCTGCTACATTCTTTTTCAGGGCATTGATTTCTTTGTACATTTCTTCTATCAAGTCCTGTATACTTTTCCTCATTTCATCATGTTGTCTAGCTGAGTTTTCTTGTATCTCATTTAGTCTCCTTAGAATTATCACTTGAAATTCCTCGTCAGACATTTCAAGGGCTTCTTGTTCTATAGGATCTAGAGCTTGAAAGTTATTACCCTTTGGTGGTGGACTTTGTTGACTTTTCATATTCCTAGTATCTTTCCTTTGGTGTTTAGTCATTGTGTCAAGGGATTTCTCAGTTCACTGGCTTGACACTATTGTCTGGCTAGGTTCCTGCTGGGACTGCCATTTTGGCACGGCTGCCTCAGTGCCTGTGGGAGGAAGGTTCAGGCCTCTCTGGTCGGTACCTACTCGCCTGGGCTGGGGAGGGGGTCTGGTGGTGGCGAGGCCTACCTGCTCAGTTGTGCTGGCACCTCAGGGTGCATGGTTGCCATGGGTCTCAAGCCTCTTGGGGATACGGGGGTGCCTCTCTCAAGAAACAATCCTTTAATTCTGTAATCTGGGCTTGAGCCTGAGGATTAATATAAGCTCCTTCTCCAATTAACATATTGCTGGGGCAGGTGGTGCCAGGGCAGTTTGGTCATATCTGAAAACACATTTCAATCAAATCCTTGGTGAAATAACCACTGTTTCCAGTTTTGTCCAGGATGAATAAATGTTGGACATCGTTTTCCTTTCCAAGGCTTTGGCAGGTCAATCTCTGATCCATGGAGTTGAAGTTCTCCTCACATGGGGCACCACTTGTTACACTTCTCACTTCAGGAATGCACACGCCAACCCCGAAGTCAGAGGAGCAGTGCAGGGGCAGCTGCAGGGGCAGCAGCTCCTGGATGAAAATCTAAGTTTATCTTTTTAAACTTTTTTCCTCTCTGTATACAGTTTAGTTTGCCCTGTCTTTGAGCTCATTGATCTTTTCTTTTGCAGTGTCCAATCTGTTGTTAATCCAAAGCTGTAATTTAAAAAAAAAAATAGATATATATATAGTATTTTTCAAATTTTAGAGTTACCATCAGATTTTTTAAAAATGTTTATTGCTCTACTGAGGTTTCCCAGCTGGTTATTTGTTATGTCCATCTTTTTCTTTAAATATTTAACCATAATTTTAATTACTGCTTAAAAGTCCTTGTCTGCTAATCACAACATCCTTGTCATTTCTATTACTTTTTTTCTGCTTATTGATCACATTTCCCTGCTCCTTTGCATTCCTAGTAATTTTTTATTATATGCTAGACATTGTGTATGCTACATTGTTGAGAATATGGATTTTTTCTGTATTTCTTTAAATAGTTTTGAGTTTAGTTCTTACAATCAGTTAATTTATGGGCAACTTGACCCTTTAGAGCAGGAGGTGTCAAATTATCACTTGTCAAATTTGGCCTACCACCTGCTTTTCTAAAAAAGTTTAATTGGACTGTAGCTACATTTATTTATGTGTTATCCATGCTGCTTTCACACTACAACAGCAAAGTTGAATAGCTGTGACAGAAGTCATAGCTTCTGCACATAGAAAGTCCTGCAAAGCCTAGAATATTTATTCTCTTGCCCTTTTGTTAGGGAAGGTCTCTAGTAGCCTACTCCTAAGGCATAACCTCTCTGGGATCTAAATTGATTACCTTGGATGTTCTCCAAGGTTTCTCCACTCTGTATGGACAGAACATGTATGTGTCACAACATTGTGCAACCTCCAAGATCTCTATTTGGCTTGCACACACACCCAGTTGCTCTTCTCAGCCTTTTCTTAGGTCTACCTGGAATTTTAGTTCAACATCTATTTTATCCTTTATTTCTTGAGATCACCTACAGAGGAAAATAAGAGGAAAGAGACATTTACTAGGTACAGTTATAGGAAAATTATTAACAAGTGTTTTGGTTTCTAACTTCAAGTTTAATATACCCCTGCAAAACACACTCATGTGTAATGGTTGGTCAAAAACCTGAAACATGTAGCCTAATGATGATAAGGGGATAGCAGAAGGTATGATGATAATTTTTTCAAATGTAAATATGGTAAAGTCAATGCTATAGACTCTGGTGACAGTCCTCCTGTGATCTTGATGCCCTACATCCTTCCCCACTCAGTGTAATGCCCCCAGGAATCAGCCTTCTTACTTTTATTTTGTCTCATTTCATTGATTTCTCTTCCCTTCTCGGACATATTAAATTCCTGATCACTTTGCTCAGGATGGCCTCTTAGCTTTGTGATAAATACTGCCAACTTATGCGGCACTTAACTATGTTGTTATGGATTTCATAATCTCTAGGTAATCTCTGTTTCTACATGTAATGGGGTTCCTAACAGACCTAGTATTGAAATTTTCAAAATTGAAAACCCATCATTTTGGAGTCACAGACATCACTAAATTCTAGGGTAGGATTTAGAATTGGCATTTGGAAAAGAACTTTCTCTTTTTGAAGGGAGGCCCAATTTAAAGGTTGTTGTAGGCAACAGTGTATATAGGACATATACCTCCCTGTTGTTCTTGGCAGAAGTCCTGAGTCAGCACAGTAATCACAGTGGAGATACTTCACACTGAGGTGCTCGGCACTCTACGTGGTAATGTATGTGGTATTTTGAACAGAACTGTGCTGCTGGAGAGTTATAAACTTCTTTTCCCCTGAAATCTGGATTTATACTATTTGCCTGAAAAGTACTTTTTATTCCTGGAAGATGTGTTTATGTTGTAACCTAAACACTGCTCATAAAAGATTGCAAATTATGGAGGTAATGATCCAATTTCCCTTTCATCTAGCAGGCCAAAGGTTTGTGATAAGAAATCGCACTGGGCTTGGTACAGAACTACCTGTATTGGACTCTTAGGGTCTCGTACATAGCGTCATGTAAGACCAAATGACTTTGAGTTGGGGCAAAGTCCTGTGGACTTCTGGGTTTGTCTTGTTTGGGCCCTGAAGTTTTAATAACATGCTAAT
Organism: Cynocephalus volans; assembly: GCF_027409185.1. Lineage (NCBI taxonomy): Eukaryota > Metazoa > Chordata > Mammalia > Dermoptera > Cynocephalidae > Cynocephalus > Cynocephalus volans. The sequence goes on along the minus strand of NC_084469.1, from coordinate 76,635,199 downwards.
GGAGGAGCACAGGTCTTTCCCAGCCAGGGAAGAGATGCTCCTGTTATTGATTGTGCTGAGGCAGGAAAGAAGGTTGGCTTTACACTGGAGGAGAGATTTCTTCCTCTCCCTCAGGTCAAGCTGAATCTGGAACCAGAGGAAAGAGCATATTTGGAGATGACAGGAATCAGTACAAACCGGTTAGCCAAGTTGAAGTAGGCTTATGACAAAGATAAGGCCCTAAGTGAAGTCACATCAAGGTTGAGGGTTCAAGAGGAGACACCTGTGGTGTTAGTAGGGTGAATATTGTGCCACAGTTCACCTGGGACTGTCCTGGTTCCTGGGAACTCCCTTCATCTGAGACATATTGGGACACTTGGTCAACCTAGGAATTGGTCATATGTTACTCTTTGTGTTGTGATATTGTTACTCCCACGACTTCAGTAAAATCTGCCTAGAAGTCCCAGTCTTAGCTGTGCTTTGGGAAATAGAGGAGGGGCACACATGCATGTGTGAGGAGACGTAATCTGGGGAAAACTGGCGAGCTGGAGAGGACCCAACAAGTGATTTCTAGCATCTGAAGGAAGGTGGAAGGCAGCCAGGTGAGACTATGAGTATTAATCAGGATAGGTTAGGGGGGGTACGTAATTGGTCTTCAGAGCCCCCAAGAGAGAGATCGGGGAGAGGGGGGAAGGTCATAGGGGGAGGATGAAGCCTGGACTTTCTGTGGTAGAGAAGGATGAGGACTTAGAGTATTATTTGAGTATTAAAGAGAAGTCCACCTCGAGGTTGGTAAACTTGGGAACACCTGGGTTATATATATTCCTAGATGTCTTCCTATAGTGTAGGAAAAACACATGCCAACCTGTGAATTGATTTTCCATTCATTTCTTTGGTACAAAATATGCAAGTGACATTTTTCATTCCCATCACCAGGTGTTCCACTATAGAACTGCCTATACATTTAGCTCTTCTTCAGGGGAAGGAGTTAGACAAGAGTCTTGAGCCTTGAATCCATCACTCCTAGCTGTAAATTTCCCTAGGACATTTTCGTAAATCTTCACAGCATCATTTTCCCCATGTCTTCCAGTCTTTCAGAGTCACTCTGGAGAATTAAATGAGATACCGTATATCAATCAGGGCTGCATTAAGGATTCTGTGGGCCCTTGGCACTTTGCCTTTGTAGGTCCCTTCCTCCATAAGAAGGTATTAAAAAACAAATATAATCCAGGGGGGATTCATTATGATATTCATTACCATTTATTATATTAATTTTTAATTTGATTATATTAATTATGACAATATATTGAGATATTTCATTTTATTTTTATTGTTTTTTATCTTTCTGATTTTAAGAGAATTTAAAATTGAAACACTTTTGTGAGGTCCAGGTCCTGTGCCTATGGCGTCTCCCAAGTTGGCCCTGGTGTCAAATGCCTGGCACAGGATGAGCACACAGTAGGTTCTCCACAATTTTTATTCCCTTTCTAATTCCATTCCATGTTTAAAAAAATTTTTTCAAAAACTTCAAGTAGCAAATTAAAATTTAAAAAATAAAGTAAAAAGAAAACGTTCCCCAAGCCAGTGGATATCTGTAACAGCAGGTTTCACTTATAGTGAATATCACTTTACTGCTTTTAACAAACTTCAAAGAAAATGTTGTAAGGCCATTCATTCTACATGTCTGTTTCACATCAGTCACAATTATATCCCAGCTTCACTTCTCTCCCCTTGTTATACCTCATAAATCGTGTAACTAGAATGTATGTGTAGTATATGGATTACATTAGGAATTGTCAGAGGTAGCCTGATAGTAAGCATTTGCAATCCTCCTGCTTCTAGCATGTCCAAACCGCTACGAAGGTATGTTAATACCCTGCACCCGCATGACAAGGGGGGAAACACAGCTCAGGGAAAGGGACCTGACCTCCTTCACAGCCCCTCTAGAGGACTGAAATTGCCATCGCCATGTATACACAAGAGTGCTACAGCTCTATGACAGATATCTTCATTTACCTGTTGAGTGTTCAGACAAACATAAAAACAAAAATCAGATTTCCCATGAGAAGGCAACCTCGTGTGTGGTACATTAGGTTTCCAGAGCAGGTTTGTTGAGCCCCAGAAATGTTCTGGCAGTGAAGAGGGAAATGCTATCATCCCATAAGAAATGCCTCTCAATGAAGAAAACTTCTCTGGAGTTCCAAACCTCACTGTGTTCTGCATTTTCATTCCCAGTAAAGACACCCCCTCTCCCCCCGGGTGTCAGCAGCAACCCTTCTCAGGAGGAAACAGCTACAGAGAGGAGATGGCGCCCTGGGGCCTCTCTGGCAACCACGTGGACAGCAGCAGAGTCCTTACCTTCCCTCAAGCGCTCCCCTTCCCCCAGCTTTGATACTTTATCACCACACTAGAAAGATCGGAGGAAGTTGTTCATCAATGGCAAGCAAATTTTTCTGTTTGAAAGATGCAGTAAAATGAAGTTATATGGTCAAAGAAGACAGATTCCTTGTTCTAAATGAAAGAGCTTAATAGATTTATATTTATCACTCTTGTTGCATTTTATAAGATCATTGAAATTCAAGACTGTATCATTTATCTGGCAATGTTAGAGAGAGAGCTGCTTCCCACATGTGGCTTTTTCTGATAACCCAAGCTTTATACCCTTTGAAGCACCAACACTTATTAAAATGGAATCTTTGTGTTGTTTTTTTTGGATAGAAAAATTTCCAAAATGTCACACATGTTTTGCAGCCTTTTAAAACAGACTTTCCTGAGATATCATTTAGCCTTTCTTAAGGGTCAGACTATGGCTTTCTGCTAATGCACGGGGAGGCGTGATGGTGAAAGGACTCTGGAATTGAACAGACGGGGTTCAAACACAAGTCTGACTGCCATAGTGGCCATGAGAACTTGAACAGGTACAAATCCGGGTGCTGCTGTGTTTCTATCCACAAAGATGGGGTACAATTCCTCACCTCTGAGAGGTGCTATGAGGCTTAAGTGACCTGCTACATATTGAAAGCATTTAGCCTGATGCTTGAAAAGATAGTAAGCATTAAAAGAAAAAGTGTAGTAGAAATTAAATGTGTAATAAAACAAATAAAATTTATACAAAAATAAAAGCATAATAAAACTATAATAAACTGAGTGAGCACTGCATTGATTCGGAGATGGCTTCAAAGACTTTTTAGTAAGCACAGTCAATTCCAACTACCCTAGATGGCCTCAGATCATAATGCTTTCTGAGTTCCTTATCTCCTTTCCATGTTTTTCTTTTTTTTTCCTTTAACTTTTCTTTTTACAGTTCAGCAGGTCTCTCTTCTTGCTGAGGTCAGTGCTTACCTCTGGTGGTATCTCCTCCAGTATTTTGCTTCTAACATCCTTCTAACATAAGCAGGTTGGATGAAAGTATTTTTAAGTAGGATCAAGTGAGTTCTAAGGCAAGGCTTTAGGAAATTTTTCTGAGGGGTGGGGGAAAGAATGACAAGAAACTCCAACATCTCAGGGGGCTTACCAGAGCAAAAGTGTGTTTCTCGTTTATTTTATGTGTCCACTTGGGTTGCAGGAGGGCTCGACTCAGCATAGTCACTCAGGTCCCCAGGCTGGCAAGGCTCCATCTCAACACATGCTTCCACGGTCCCCACAGCAAGGCAAGGGGAAGTGGTGAATTTGCTCAGTAGCTCTTAGCACTTCTGCAGGAAATCATGTTCTTTGTGCTGACATTTCACTGGCTAACACAAATAACATGACCACACTTAACTTCTAAAGGACAGATAAATGCAACTTTATCATGGGCTAGCAGTGATGGGGGGAGAACTAGATTATCTCATGCATGGTTTTGGTTTTATACATTTAAGCTAGTAATAATCTCAACTTGTATTTATTGAGTGCTTTTACTGTGGGCCATGTACCGTGCTAGGTGCTTTATAAGAACTGGTACCTATTTTCCATTTTTTACACATGAAGAAATTAAGACTCAAACAAATAAGTCACTTGTCCACCGTCATACAGAGAGTAATAACATAGCTAAATTGATGCCCAAACCAGGTCTGTCTGACACCAAAGTCCATGTTCTTAACCAACATTTTCTGAATCTCAGATGTTATGGATCGCTGAGGGTGATAAATAATCTCAAAATAAATGACATATTATTGCTTTGCCTGTGCAATCTATATGCTAAAGAATGGTTAAAACTTTTTGTTCATTTTTAAAAATTCATTGTCTTTTCACCGGTTGGACTGCAATTAAACAAATATATTTTGAGGGTTTACTATGTGCTTAGCTGTGAAGCATGCCATGAGGGATTCCAGGGCACAGTTTTTGACCTCTAGGATTCCATAATCTTTTAAAGGGAGTATACTGAACGAAAGAATAACTAACAATGAAATATAAAATATGAGATCGTTTATCAAAAAGAGATAAATATAATTACGTGTCATAATTTATCATTGATATGTGTCATATATTTATCAAGAGATGAATATAATTACGAGCTACAGACAGTTCTATTCGTTGTTATCAGTGTTGGGTGATAGGAAGAAGGGCCTTTAAAAACTGACGGGATTTGGACAACAAAGGCATGAGTCCTAGATAAAAGCAGAGGATATAGGAAAAATGAGGAGACCGTCCTGACAAGAATGGAAAATGTGTGTTGGGAGGATGAGAGAGAACTAAGCTGGCTAGGAAGCATAGAGACAGGTTACAAGGGACCTTGAATATCAGTGGAAAGCCTGGGCTGTATCCCATAGGCAGAAGGAAAGAAAGTACAAAGCATATGCTATTTCTCTCTTTTTTTTCTAAATGTTTTTAAAATGCAGAATATTTCAAATAAAGTTGAGGTTTCCTTTGCCTCCCCACCCTTCCCTGGTCCCAATCACCTCTTCTCTCTCCCGAGAGGAAACTACTGTCAAGAGTTGGTAGGTGAGATTCCAGTTCACATGTTTACATTCTTCTTCTACTGCAAGTTATGCATTCTATTTCTATCGAGATGCAAATTCTCCCAGTTCTTCAATCTATTGGCCCCACATCATTGTGGTTTGCTTCCTTTGCTTTCTTTCTTTCTTTCTTCCTTTCTTCTTTCTTTCTTTTCCCTTCCTTCCTTCTTGTAAACTTATTCTCATAGACATGATAGTGAAAGAGAAGTACATGGAAGTTCCATGTGCTCTAGAGCCTCCCTGTGGGGTGTTTTTACAGTTACCAATTCTGGACAAGATTTTAGAATAATTTCTTCATTTTAGGTCCCTGTAGCACACAAGTAATGGGAATTCAGGCCTTATATCACTTGTGGTACAAGTTCGGGATTTTGGGGGGTGATTCTTCTTGTTGTCATGGCCCAGAAAAATTACAAGCTTCCCTGCTATCCCCCTAGGCTAATGAATGATTTCTCTAGTCCCCCATTCAGAAGACACTGGACCAGCTCTTCATGACCACTGGCTTTATGCAGGTAGCCTTGTTTCTGCTCCTGCACTCGTGAGGCTCAGGCCTCCATGATCCTGTACACAAGGCCTTCAAAGCTGCAGCTGGTAAGACCTCTCTCCTGTCCTACTACACGTGAGCATTTTTATTTTTACCTTCCTCTTATCACTCTAACTTTGAGTGTCCTCTTTGTATCTGGTACTTGAGGACTTTCCTTTCTTGGTTTTGAATTTTAAACTGTACTAAATGGAGGGCATTTTCATCAAAGTTTATGTATGTGTGAAGTGAGAGGGTTGTTTTTTAAAAAATTTCAATCAGCTCAGGTTAGTGTTGCTGAACTGCAGCTGTGTAAAGAGTATTTTAAATGAAAAAAATGCACAGGACTTGGCAACTGATCACATGGAACTGACTACTTAGTCTTCATTCTCTCCCACCCCCCCAAAAAAGATATTTTAAGACAAGGATTTGAGAGCAACTAATTAATATTAGAGGGGAAGGAAACACCAGTAGAGAAGTGAAGAAAGTATACAGGGAAGAAACGGTGGCCAAAAAAGGGTGTTATCAATCCAGTTACTTTCCTGGGAAACTAACCTAATGCCTCTGGGGAAACTCCCCAAGGAGTGAGGAAGCTGTGATGTGTATACAGACTACTGGATACCATTGACTGAGGGATGCTTTCAGGAGGTAATCTACCAACATTTTCAGTTTATCATGTGAATAAATTTAGTTATATGTTGATTTGCAATATATTATCCCAAAATTTAGTGGCTTAGTACAACAATAAATATTTATTATCTTATACAGTTTGTGGGGGTCAGGAATTTTGAACCAGCTTAGCTGGTTGGTTTGGGCTTAGGGCTCCTCATGAGGTTGAAATTAAGAGATTGGCAGGGCTTTTGTCATCTGAAGGCTTGACTGGGGCGGGGGGAGGATTTGTTTCTAAGCTGGCTCACCCACACAGCTGGCTAGTCAGTGCTGGCTGTTGGCTAGAGGCCTCAGTTCCTCACCACATAGATCTTTCCATTTGACACTTGAGCATCCTCATGACAAGGCATATGGCTTACCCCAAAGTGAGTGATCCAAGAGAGAGAATGAGGCCACAGGGGCTTTTATGCTTTGTCTTGAGAATCACAGTGTCATTTCTACCACATTCTATTTGGTACAAGCAAGTCAAGTCGTGAAGCTGGCCCATGTTTAAGAAGAGAGAAGGGAGGAGTGTCAAAAAATTCATGAACATAGCTTGAAGCCATCACAGAAGGAAAATCAGGCTTTCATAGCCAGAGACAGCCCTCAGGCAAAAAATATGTAGGTGCATTTGGAAGCCAGGCAGGCTAAAGTAGTAAGGGTGAAGGGTAGGGGTACAGCACCAACAGTGTCCTCTATAGAAGTAAAGATAAGGCCAACCCAATTTTAAGGTGTGAGGAAATAGACTTGATTATTTGATGGGAGGAGCTGCAAAGTGATATTGCAAAGGTCATCAACATAGAGCGGTGAAGATCTGGGACAGTTTTGGAATCAATCTACCACAACCACAATGAAAGAGAAAGCACTTCTAATTAGATTATGGTACTCCATTGATTTTAAGATGCATCCCAGTGTAGAGACATAGATATGAGAAAATAGTGCATCTTAGAATCAACACATATAGTAGTTGTACAAAGAATTTCAGAGTTTCACATATACAATTGTTGCAAAAACAAACACCTCTAAATTTTATCATCCATCTTATATAAAAGTCATTAAAAAATTCAGCATAGGCAGTAGTATGGCATAGATTTAGGTTTTAGCCCTTACCAGCCACATCCCAGAACTTTAATAAGTCAGTAATCTCTCTGAGTCTCAATTTTCACATTTGCAAAATGGGGATATGTTACTGCCTTGACTTTCCCACAGATCAATTAAAATGAACTCAAAATAGTTTTCAAATTAAAATGTTATTGAGATGTAAGCTGCCATGAATGCACAGAAGCAGATATAAAACTCACAGATAGCATAAAAGAAAATGAGTGTTTTCTCCTCGAAAGCTCAAAAAAGACCAAGTTACTGATTCCTCATGGTGCTAGTCAAACTGGAATGATTCCTGCATTTTTAAGAAATATCTTTGTTTAAAAACAAAATGGGGGGAAAATGGGAGAAGGCAGTTAGGGACTTGAGTGTAATCCTACATAAATGAATTGATGAAAAACCCAACTGGTCAGTTTTTAGCTGGTGCAATAAACCCAGGCGCAGGAGAACTACATACCTTATTGGCTGAGCTAGCAAACCTGGTTATTATTCATTCACGGCCCTTTCCTAACTGTGACTGCACAAGCCAAAACAGAGACAGAACTTGGGGCTTTCAGCCAGGAAAACCCAGGCTGCCACTTGGGGAGCTGAAATCTCCCAATATAAAGAAATGACACACACCTGAGCAGGTGTGATGTATATTCCTTTCTGCAGAGGGCAGTGGAATACATTCCTGGGCCATTCATCATGTTGCTAAAATTAGATCCTGCTTAGAAGGCATGATATATTACTGATTACATAATAAAGATAGCTATATTTCTCATGAGAATCAGAAGGGAGAGATATATTTAGGCATAGGGCAAATATATCCTTGATATGAAAAATGGATTCATTAAGTATTTAATCTTTATACCATTCCTGTGAAATAAATGCACACATACATCACACGTGTTTTAAAGTGACTTGATAATTAATATTGTTACACTTGAGAAAAATCCTGGCTCTCCATGGAGAAGTCGTGTCATGAGTCAGAGGACTCGGGCCACTGCACAGTGAGTGGAGCAGGGTGGCCATGCTCTGAGCACCAGGTGGATCAGTCCATCTGCCCGAAGAGAGTGAGCTGTGGATTTGCATCAGGATTTTGTCTTATTTTGGTGAAGCCTAGAGGGAGTCATCCCTGAGGCTTTTCTGAAGTAGATGCATTGTGTATTTCTAAGGGTCGTGGTGATGGCCGCTGAAGATATCCTATGTACCAAAGGGCCTCTGTTAATTGAGTACAGCCTTCATTTTCCCATTCTTTGTAAATAAACCTGCTCCCTTTATATCTCATTCTCTTTTTCTTGAACATCCTTATCATTCGGGGAAAACCTCACGTTTTTAAAACCTGTAAGCCATAGAGGAGGCATTTCCAAATATCCTGGTGATGATATTCTGACTTAAAACAAACATGAGCGTGTTTGGTTGGCATTTAAACAAACACACAGATTTGTAGCACCTCAGGTGTCAAAGGTCAACAAAAACAAATCTGAATGAAAAGAAAGAGCAAAATAATTCTAAGAATAATAGCTTTGAATAGAGTAATCTAACTAAAAATTATTCTAAAGGGATCATGGTTAGGAGGAAAATACTAAGTTATAAGTGGATAGAAGCTCATTACTTGTATGTTTATGTTACAGCAAAAGAACATAGGTTTTGAAGTCAGATGGACTTAAGATGTGGTCCCAGCTCTGACATTGACTAGCTATGTGATTTTTAGGCAAGTAATATAACCTCTTTCAAACACTTCTTCCTCATCTGCAGTATAAAAATCAAATTACTCCAACCGTACTGTTCAGAAGGCTATTTGCATATACGGCATCTAGCATAGGGCCTGATATACAGTAGAAAGTCACTGAACATTAGTGTCTTCCGTTCTCTATCTCCATGAGTCTATCTACTTAGGTGAGTACAGGAAGGTAATGCCATAAACTTTTTCCCTTTCTCAGTGATGAAAAAATTGCTTCCCTTCTACTTTACCAGGCTATAAATTAAAGTTCTAAAGAGTTAATAGGGAGAGTTAATACCTCCTGTGTTTAAGGAGATGGGACTCAGGGGACCTGGCAGCAAGAAGAGTTTCCAGGCTGTGATGACAGGAGGGAGGCTCCACTGTGATTCTTTGTGGCTCAACCTGCTTGAAGTAGGATCCCAGGTGGTGGCTCAGGACATGGGGAACAAGGCCTAGGTTCCGTGAAGAAGCGGTCGCAGGAGCCAAGCCAAGAGTGGCCAGGCACTGGACAAGCAGGCTGAGGTTTGGGCTGAGGATCCAGGAGGACAGCTGAAGAACAATGTGGAAATGGAGACAGGAGACCAGCAGCCCTAGGGGTCCAAAGGGAGGGTGCCATGGTGGCACTGCCAGGCTCACGGGACACTGTGTTGAAGATAGCAAGACAGTTCCAGAAACTTCTGACAGTTAGAGGGAGGATCCTGGGCTCTCTCTAGGCTCAGTCAGAGCCAGGTGAGAATCAGGTGCTTTTAGCCTGGCAGACCTGGGGAAAGCAGGGACTGCCACGCTGGAGATCACCTGGCAGATTTAAAAAATGCTAGTGCTGGGGCTCTACCCTCCCCCACCCAAGATTCTGATCTGATTGGTCCCAGCTGGTAGGACTTAATATTATCAATAATCTGCAGCCAGGGTTGAGCACTTAACCAGTCTGCCTGTCCCCATGCCTTTCTCCCTATATAGGCTTCCATACTTGTCATTTTAAACCACAGTTTAGTTAAGCTTCAATTTTTAAAGAAAAAAAAATAATGATGAAAATAACTTTCTAATGCACGATCACACACCCAGTCATTTAGAACCTATAAGATGACCAAATTATAAGCCTTTGTCCCCAGAAATCTTATGGGTGCCCTGCACAGTAACGATCTGACTCATTAAAGAGACAGGGAATGTACTGTAAACCTTCAGAGTACTTTACACTAAAGAGATCCTTTAAAAGATTTGTTTTAAAGAAGATAATAGCAACTTTAAAAATGGTGATTATTAGCTTATCAATATTTTTACTCTATTCTCACCAAACCCTGGAACTCTAGGGTTCTTAACACAGCGTATTCTGTGCTAAGAAAAAAAATAAAAGAGAATGCTAGGATACATTGCTACAGGGGTTTTTTCTAGATCTGAGGTCAGGACAGGCCTCACAGAGAAGATGCCCCTTGATTCAGGCCTAAATGGAGAGAAGCCAGCCTTGTGACCATCCGGGAAAAGCTGTGCAGGCAGAGGGAGCCGTCGGTGTGCATGCTCTGCAGAGCATTTGTGCTTGGCAGTCAATGCAGAAGATAGGGTGGCCATTTCAGGGATGCTCTCAGCAGTTCGTCATCCCAAAAGTTGAGCACCCCAAGCACCTGAACAGAAGAAAGTAAATACTGCTCAAAGAAATGAGAAATAGGAGCTAAATATATTTTGAAAGCACTGAAAACAAGCACAGCTGGTGTTATAGACAGTATTCTGGGGATCATATTATGCTGTTTTGCATAACATTTATAAAGAATGAAGATGTGCATGGCCCTAGTCAGTTTTCCCTATGAGTAATACCAAATAATCTTTTATTAATATTATTTTTAATTTGTTGCCATTGTACATGATCTCAGAAGACCAAGTGGAGAACATATTATATAAATCAAAGGAATAAATGATTATGAAAGAAAAGACAATTATATGCCCAAATAAAACTTTCTGCCCACTCTGTTATACTATAAAGCATTTTGTAAATGTAAATATTGTACATAAATGTTAAGTAAATATATAAATATAATATTCCTCTGGGTTTTTAAAAATAAGAATCTCAGAAGGCAAAGAGTTGCCATTTCATATTTAAAAGTTCTTTCCAGCCCATGTTCTCCAGCCTGTAACAATCATTCAGGGAAGCCATTACTTTATTGAAGATGGTGAGGGTGGTGATTGACAGCTTTGGGTTGGAGGCAGATAGAACTAGGTTCAAGTCCCTACTTTGCCACTGAGCAAGGGACATGATATATCCAAGCCCTTGTTTCAAAATGCGTAAAATGGAATGATCCTTCCCATTTCAAATTGTTGTTGTTGGAACAAAAGGAGATATAAAATGTGAAGCACTGTGGCTCTGACATCCTCATGGTTGTCATTACCAACATCATCTTGTCAGAGGGCATGGGTATGTGCAAGGATCACATGTGCAAGGATTCTATCCTAAGGCAGTACACAGAACAGCCTTAGGATACACTTGGAGGTACACAGAGCGGCCTTAGGATAGAATAAGACTGTGACACAGCACCTGCCCTCAGACTGGAAGTCTTGGCATGGACTAGAACCCCTCCATAGCTTTATCAATCAATCCTGTCTGCAGCAATCAGTCCTGTTTGCCCCTAGCAATATTTTGGGTACCCTCTACAGTAACAAATTTGACAAAAATTCAGGAGGTTGGAGATCAGTCTTCTGCCAACTGGTCATCTTTGCTTTTAGCCTAGTGAGTTTGGCTTCTAGTTCTTTATTAAGGAATTTAGCAATAATCTTAAGAAGGATTTCTGGACAGAATTCTTCCTGAAACAAAGTGACACCTAAAAACTCAAAAAAGGATTATACCAAGCCATGCAAGCCAACTATACAATAATTATTTACTTTTGAGAACTTTAGAGATTAATGTTATTCATGATGAAGAAAGATATTTTGCTTTAGGCATATTTCCTATCCTGCTAGTGTGAGTATCAACATATTTTCCCCCTAAAGTTGATTAGTGTATTAATTAGATACAGTAGGATTTACTCTAGGTAACAGCTTGTAATATAAATTAAGAGAGATGAAGAGGAACCCATAATCAGAAAGTATCCATCAATACCTCATCTGCTGGTGAGGTTACCCCTTCTAGGATACCAATGCTCTCTGTCATGAAATTCATTCTGCTCAGCAGCCTTGGCCCCTCCATGGATGACTGACAAATAACTAAGGCCTCATGCTTCACTAGAACAACCACGGGCTTGTCTGGACAGCCAGCAGTCCTTGAAGTCTCTGTCTTTCAACCAAAGGGTGTGGATGTTTCCCTACTGACTTCATCAAGGATCTAGTGTATCAGGGTGACAAACTTTGTTTCCTGTTGGACCAAAAAGTGACATAAAGTTTAAAAAGACAGGCTACCTCTTTTAGCTGCTGCAGCTAAGTACAAAATTATCTTACCACACAAATTCTTAAGGGTCTAGTATGCATGCAAGCACACTCAATCATAAAAATAGATGAATTTTGTAGAACAAACAGGCTATTTAGTTCACCAGAAAAAAATAATGAATCCAGAGTGAGAAACTGGGTTCAAGCCCCAGGGCAATTACTGACAAGCTGAGTGACCATGGGCATGGTCACGTCACTTTCCAGAATGTGCTTACTCATCTATAAAATGGGAATGATAATATATATTTCAGGCTCCTCACAACATTGTGGTGAAAATTAACACAGATAGCCTGTGTGGAAGTACTGTGAAAACTGCAAGAGGCACTGCTGTGTAAGTGGTATTGTTATTACCAATTTCTAAAAATTGTTGAACACCATATCCTTAGACCAAATCAGCAAGCTGACACCTGACAAATGAGAGCTTATTACTATGTCATATCCCATTGTCTCTGGCTGTTTTCATCCTCAGCTGATAGGGTGGGCCTATATCGCCCTGTTAGCATACATCCTAGGTAGAGGGCATTTCTTTAAAAGTGGAAGGGATTTCTAGCCCCCTTCTCATCCCATCTCTTTCTACATACCCATATGGCTGAATAAATGCCACTCAAAATTCCTAAAGCAAAACAAGAGAAACATAGAAGCATATAAACACGTCTCTTTTATTTTTCCTCACTTTTGTAAAGATTCCATTTAGATCCCAATGGCCACAAATTCAACTCTTGAAATCTCTGAATAATAATTATTATGTACCATTTTTTGAGCACTTACTGTAGTTGGTCATGAGGTAAGCTTTTGATGTGGAATATTTTATTTAATCTTCACAACAAACATATGAAATAATATTACTGCCCCAAATTTAAAGACTGGAAAACTGAGACTTCGGTTGTGCAACTTTCCTGAGGTTACACAGGTTACACAGCTAGCTAGTAAGTGACAAGGATAGGAATAGATTTTAAGTCTGCATGGCTCCAAAGTACATGACCACTGCATTATCAAGTTTTTCCTGAAAAATTGCTCTATTGCTATTGCTAGTTTTATCTGGAATCTGCCTTTGAGATAGGATATTATGTATCATCTAGAATTCCTTCTGCATCAATCTAGATACTGTCAGATGATTCATTTTTTCATCCAACAAATGTTTGTTGAGTGTCTACTGTCTGCCAGTAACTGCACTGGGGAGTAGGTACTCATCAGCTATGAATGAATCCAGTCTCTTAATCTTATAGAGCTTTCAGGTAAGAATAATGGATCAGCTACAGATTTCTCCCTAGGATATACTGATATGCATTACATTAGGAAAATATGCTCTTTGAATTAAAATACAAACTCATGAAGATTTTTTTTATTGTTTACAAAAATATGCACCTTAGGGTTGCTTTAATTTCATTCATTCAATCAATGAAAGGGTAAGTATTTGTTAGATGCCTATTAGGAGTTAGACACTGTGCTAGGCAATCTGAAGATAAGATTGCATTTATAAATCCTTTGTTTACTCACAGCTATCTGAGAAATACTAGGGAAGACCTAATATTAATACATGATAATTCTCAGTTATCCATTTTGATGGGGAAAGAAAATAATTGGGATAAATTGTGTAACCAAGAATTTGAGACTCTTCCCACTTTTTTTTTTTTTCTTTTTTCTTTTAAAGATGACCAGTAAGGGGATCTTAACCCTTGACCTTGGTGTTATCAGCAGCACACTCTCCCAAGTGAGCTAGGGGCTGGCCCTGTGACTCTCCCAATTTTAAACTTCCACAAAGACCTTTTGAGTTTAAGACAATCCCCTTATTTTGCTCTATGGAAGAAGTATCTATAAACAGTATAATAGCTAAGAATTAGGGTGAAAAAAAGAGGTAGGGGGAGAAATGAAAAAGAAGCCTGGGTAACTCATAGACTAAGCAAACTCTTGAAGAATCATCATCACTTTTAATATGTTTTCCCTGGTTTCTGAGCACACAGATCCAATTGAGATTTTCTTATTCTGAATGGTGATACCACTCTATACCTAACATTTATTTTCAGATTTGTGGGCCCTTCTCTTTGGAGAGTGTAAACTTTTTGAAGGAAATAGCCCTGCCATATTTCTTTGTACTTTCACAGCACACAAAACAATTCTGGACACATAACAGGCACTTGCTGATTAAAAGATTAAGATTTTTGGAAAGGTAGCAGCAATATATACAGGACTGCAGAAACCAAAAGCAAAGACATTACCTTAAAATCATTATCTTCCCATTTGTTAAAGGCAGTTAAAATACAGTGGTTAAAAAGCCAGGTTCTGTCATTTTCTATTTCTTCATCTGTGGACACATTACTTAATCTTTCTGTGCCTCGGTTTATCCTTATCTGTAAAAATGAAGATAATTGGAGTGTCTATATGGTAAAATTGTTGTGAGAATTGAATTAGTTAATACAAGAACAGTATTTACAACACCAGCACATGATGAGTGTACAATAAATGTTGGCTCTTATTATTTGTGACTCTTTTCTCTTATTTATGAGAAAGCAAAAGTCCTTTAAAATGAGAAATAAGACACAATAGATTAATTTATTTCAAACATAAAGGAAATTTAGTCTTTATCACAACTAAGCTTTATTTAACTAGTGAAATTCAAATTGGACTTCCAGGTAAAGATGGCAGATTGCACAAATGCATCTACTTTCACTTCCTTCCAAGATTACTAAAATGGCAGAGGGACAATAACAAAAGTCTAATCTGTGTGTAATCAGCATCCCAGGTAAAAAAAGATAAGGGGAAATGTATTATAAGAATTTTCTAAAATGAATGACAAATACTAAACCATAGTTCTAAGACACTCAAAGAATACCAAGCAGAACAAATACCCCTCTCCCTAAAGAACCCCTATACCATAGATATATCATATTAAAAGTGCTGAAAACCAGAAACAAAGAAAATTATGAAGGCAACCAGTAAAAAAAAGACACATTCCATACAGAGAAATTAAAAACTAAAGGTAAAAATCACAGCATATTTCTTAACAAAAACTATGTAAGCCAGAATATAATGAAATGGTATCTCAGTTCTGAACGACAAAAAACCCTGTCAATTCAGAATTTTATACCTGGCAAAAATATCTTTCAAAAAGGAAGAAGAAGTAAAGATTTTCCTGGACCCAAAACAAAACAACAACAACAACAAATCTGAGAGAATTCATTGCAAGTAGATCCACGCTATAAGAAATATTAAAGAAAGTTCTTCAAGCAAAAGGAATGTTACAGCAGACAAAAACTTGAATCCACAGAAAGAAATTAAGAGAACTAGATATGGAATAACTAAAGGTAAACATAAAATTCATGTTTTATTATTTTGGATTAATTGAAAAGTTAACAAAAGCAAAAATAGTAGTATCGTATATTTATAGCATATGTAAGAGTAAATGTGGCAATGACAGAACAACTATGGAAGGGAGGAAGTGGGAATATAAGGTTATCCTTATACTAAACATGAAACACAAAAATATCATTTGAAAATGATTAAATAAGGTGTGTATGGTAAACCCTAAGGCAACTACTAAATTTTTTCAAAAAAGATGTACATATTAATTCAATAGTGGAGATAATATTGAATAACAAAAAATAATTAATCAAAAAGGGGACAAAAAGAGAGAAAAAACAGATGGAACAAATAGAAAACAGCTGTTTAGATAGTAGACTTGAATTCAATTTAGATTAAAGAAAAAGCAAGACCCAACTATATACTATCTACAAAAATATCACTTTAAATATAAGATATAGATAGGTTAAAATTAAAAAGATGAAAAAATATATTATGCAGACACTAATCAAAAGAAAGCTGAAGCAGTTTTATTAATATCAAAGTAAGCTTCAGACAAGATATATTACTAGTCTAAAGAAGGTTATTACATAATGATAAAGAATTAAATTCTCCCAGAAGACAAAGCAATTAGTGATTTTATGCCTATATATTCAACAGCGTAGAGCAAATGGACAAATTCTTTGAAAAGCACATCTTACCATAATCAGCAAGAAGAAAGAGAAAAATTCAAATAGTCTTATATCTATTTTCAAAATTGAATTACTAATTTAAAAATATTTCAACAAAGAAAATCCAAGACCAGTTGGCTTTACTCATGATGGAGTTTGGATGGGTTATCTCCTCCAAAATTCATGTGGAAATTTGATCCCCAATGTGGCAGTGTTGGAAACTGATTGAGTCATGGGGGTGGATCCCTCATGAATGGATTAATGCTCTCTCTGGGGGAGGGGGGATTAGTGAGTGAGTTCTTGCTCTATTAGTTCCCGTGAGAGCTTGTTGTTTATAGGACCCTGGCACCTCCTCTATTGCTTCCTCTCACCTGTGATCTGCTCATTCCTGCTGCCTGCCACTTTCCACCATGAGTAGAAGCAGCCTGAGGCCCATGCCAGATGCAACCGTCCCAGAATCATAAGCCAAATAAACCTCTTTTCTTTATAAATTACCCAGTCTCAGGTATTCTGTTATAGCAACACAAAACAGACTAAAACAACTCATAAATTCTATCAAGGTTTAAGGTTTGAGAAAAAAAACTGTATCCGTCTTACATGAACTCTTTGAGAAAATAGAAGAAATCAATTTCCAAGTTGTTTAACGAGACCAGCAAACTGTGTTACCAAAACCTCATGAGGACATTACAAGAAAGGAAAATTATAGCCCAATATCCCACATGAATAAAGATGAAAAGTTCTCAATAAAATATTAGAAAATCGAACTCGGCATTATGTGAAGAGGATAAACATTATTAATAAGTGGAACTTAGACCAGGATTGCAAGTTGAGTTTCACATTAGAAAATCAGTAGTTGTAATTCATCATGGTAACAGAATCAAAGTGAAAAATATATAACATTTCAATTGATGCAAAAATATTTTTGAAAAAGTTTTATACTCATTCATGATTAAAATACTTTCAAAAAACTAGAAAAGGAAGAGAATCATCAGTCTAATAAAAGATATATACAAAAATCCAACAGTGAATGTCATACTTAGTGGTGAAATATTGAATTCTTTCCTTCTGAGTTCAGAAACAAGATGCCTACTCTCCCCACCTCTATTCAACATTACACTGTAAGTCCTAGCTCATACAACAATGTAAGAAAATAAATAAATAAATAAAGGCATACAAATTAAAAAGAAAGAAGTAAAACTGTCTTTTTTGCACATGGCATGATTGTATACATCCTAAGGAATCTACCAAGAAAAAAAAAAAAAAAAACTACTAGCACTTAAAGTAAACTTAAGAAAGCCACAGGAATCAAGGTTAATATACAAAAATTAATTATATTTCAATTTTTTCCCAGCAAAACATTAGAACATGAAATTAAAAAGCAATTCCATTTACAATAGCAGCAAAAACATAAACTACATAAAAATAAACTTAACAAAAGCTATGTAAGACTTTTATATTCTGAAAACTATCACATATTGCAGAAAAATATTAAATAAAATATTAAACCATGAAACATCCATATGAATTGAAACAATATTGCCAGTGTCAATCTTCCCCAAATTGACCTATAGATTCAGTGCAATCCCAATCAAAACTTTAGGAGGCTTTTTAGTAGAAATTAACAAGCTGATTGTAAAACGTATATGAAAACATAAGAAATGAAGAACATTCAAAACAACCCTAAAAAGAACAAGTTTGGAAGACTTATATTTCCTGCTTTTAAGATTTACTATAAAGCTACAATAATTAAGACATTGTTGTTTGCATAACAGACAAGTCAATGAAACAGATGCACACATGTACGATCAATTAATTTCCAGCAAAGGCTCGTGTTCCTGTGTATGTGCGCATGCGCGTCCACACATCCAATGGGGGAAGTCTTTGCTACAAGTGATCTTACAACAATTGTATATCCATATTAAAAACAAAAACAAAACAAAGAACTTGACATCTATCTCACACCAGACATCAGAATTAGATTCTGATATGAGGCCTTAATGTAAAATCTGAAACCATAAAACTTCAATGTTTTCTAAAGAAAACACAGGAGAATAATCTGCATGATTTTATGGTTGGCTAAGATTTCTTTGACAGGACACAAAAAATACTAGTCATAATAGAAAAAAATCATAAATTGAGCATAATCAAATTTAAAAGTTATGCTTATCAAATGACATCATTAAGACAATGAAAAGGCAAGTCACAGACTGGGAGAAATATCTGCAAAATCTATTTCTGACAGAGGATGATAGATATCTTGCATATCTAGAATATGCAAGAACTCCTGACAAATTAATAACAAAAAGACAACCCAATATCCAAAAACTGGAAACAATTGAATGACCATCTACAAGTGAATTTATATACAAATTGTAGTATACTCATATAATGGAATACTGCTTGGTAGTTAGAAGGAACAAACTTCTTTATGAATCTCAAAGACATTTTGAGCAGAGGCAGCCAGACATGAAGGGAATATCTACTGTATGATTCCATTTGTAGGAAGTTCTAGAGTGAGTACATCTAACCTATGACAGAAATAAGAAAAGTGATTGCCTTATGGAAAGATATTGACTGAAAATGTATTTTCAAGGAACTTCTATTATAGGAGAACTTTTTGGGGTGATGGAAATGTTCCATATCTTGATTGGTGTGCAGTTGTATGGGTGTATGCATATATTAAAACTCATTGAACTGTTCATTTAAAATCTATGCATTCCATTGTATATAAATTATACCTTGATCTTAAAAAAAAAAGAGTAAAAAAAAAAGACAACTTATTGGTAAGTGAAAGAAGCAAGTCATGGCATCACAACAATATGATTCCATTTATATAACATTCAAAAACAGGCAAAGGTGAATCAATACATTTCTCACTGTGAAATTATTTCCTTAATAATCTACTGCAAGAGCTAAAAGTGTTTGCCTCTAGGGAGGGGAATCTAGGGAGACTGTTATTTTTCTTCATAAAACTAGAACTGTTTGACACTTAAAAATCTGTGCATGTATAAATTCAATAAAAATAAAGACTAGAAAAATCATACTATTTGCAGGTTAGTGATATTAGCTTCAAGAGAGGATTGTTGACATTTATTTCAAATACAAAATTATTTCTGCTGGGTGAATCTGGCAGGGACTTCAGTCCAGGAGACTGAGTCCATTTGCTGCCTGTTGTGTAATGTGGGCCACCTTGTTACCAGTCAAGCATAAAAGACAGTGGGGAAAAGCACTAGAAATGTGTGCATTAAATTAGAGAGGGGGAGTAGAACTGTGACAGAAACCCGATCTGTACTCCCTAATTACAGTCTCACTTTCACCCAACTGACACAAATGTGAAGTCAAATTAAATATTGTCTAATTAACCAGCATACACAAACTTCAAGACCAGTGACTAGGTATTATTCTGCTAAATACACGAAACACAAGGACTTATAAATTCTTGTCAACCCAGATCTGCCATCTCTGCCAACTGCTACAAGGTTAGGCCATTTTGTTTTCACACATCTCTCCTTTCAGGCTCTGCTTGTAATATTTACAGAAAAAGGCAATGCTGGTAAACAGTTTCACACAAGGAGGTGTGAGAGTTGATAGGGTCCTATTCAAGCTCTGAACTCCCCTGATGAGCTGCCAAAAGTTGTTATGAATGGCCCAGCTGACAGGGTGATGACTGATAAAGGAAAAACAAACAGCTCGAGTAATTCATGAAAACACACAGCACCAAGACAACTCCAAGTGGCGAGTGACAGTTAAGATAATGGAATTTTAGAAGCTTTTCTTAAGGGGTCCTCTCTATACAATTATTCTGTTAATAGATTCTCCCTTAATGTAGCTGGATCTTCAACTTCTTTCCATAGAAAAAATATTTATTATGATCTCTGGCAGAGAGGTGCTGGCCTTGGACTTTTATACAACGGTCAGTTTTTCATACAATTTCCTCCTCCCAGAGCAGGATGGATGTTAGTGGAAGCCTGTGTCTGCCATTTAAAGAAATAAAATATCCTATTTCCAATTCTATTACTAGAAACATTTTGAAGAATTCCTCCCTCGTCTCTTTCATTTATAAACCATTTGCTGCAAACCTTTGATTAGAAAATAAATATTGGTTTACACACTCAACTGCTAATATTTTAAAGGAGAGCAATTTAAATGTGGTTGAAGTCAATTTCCAATTTACATAGCCTGTTTTGGGTTCATTTCCTTAAATCAGGCGTGACGAAGCAAGAAAATATCAATTTGTCAATGTTTTGCCTTTGTACCCAATGGTTTTTCAAGAAATACATTGTGGTTTCTATAACAATGGCCTATTTCTTAATTAATGTTTTAGAAAGCAGAAATATAAAGACATATATAAAGTATGTGTATATGCACACATGAATACTACCCAATCATGTGCCCAGAAAAAGAGAAGGAAGGAAAGAAAAGAAAGAAGGCAGAAAAGAGCAGGCATGGAGGAAAATGTTCAGGAGCTGTGTATTTTAGTGCCTGGCTACTGTGAGGTCAAGCTGCTTGTTAGAAATGCAGAATCTCAGCCCTACCCTAGCCCCCAACCAAATCAGAATTTGCATTTTAACAAGATCCCCAGGTGATTCATATGCACATCAAGGTTTTGAGAAGCTCTGTAATTTAGATGACTGATTTTCCTTAATAGTTTAAGTTTTATAGCTATAAAAGCTTACAAGTATGATGATTTATGTTTCACAAAAAGTTTAAAATTATATCATAAACTATTTAAAGATACCTCAAAGTAATTTGATAGTTCATTTAAATTTCCCCTTTTTTTCTCCTCCCTGTGAAGAAATCTTAGAATATCCTTGAGCTCGCCAAGACTTCTAGAGAGATTCATCCCTTCCTCAATCACTTTCCTTTTACTCCAAACATTCATAGCTTCATCAAGCGCGATTTTGAGTGCTAGGCATGGTGCCAGAACTCGGATTTGTAAAATTCAGTCACTGTAGTGAACCATAAGACTTCTACAACAACAATAAAAACATTTTAAAAATTGAATCTTGATTGTAGTATGAACTATTTAATGGCTACAACACAGAGTAAAGTATCTTACAGGACAGATGAGAGTATCATTGGAAAGGCACAGGCAGCAGAGGTGGCATTCACCTGCCCACCCAAGTTAGCAAAAATCCACCATTGGACGTTCATCCCTTTAGGTTTTGTGGTTGGTAGCTTTTATAGAGTCTTCCTGAAACTTGAAGGGATCTGCAAATCTAGTCCAACTCTCAACAAATTTCCTGAGTATTGATAAATTTAAATATATATAAATTTAAATTTTTAACATGGTCCAAAATATTGTAAACAAAAGACAAAGATTAAATCAGGGAAAATATTTGCAACACATATTTCTTACAAGAGCTCATTCCCTTTAGTGACAAGGGGTTTATATAATTCAGTTGGAAAAAGACATATCCAGTGGAAAAATGAGCAAAGGATATGAATAAGCAATTCACACCCAGAAGTAAAAAACACAAACAGTGAATAAATGTATGAAATGATGCTCAGTCTCATTCATTATTAAAGACATACAAATAAAAGCTACTATGACAGAATGATTCTTACCTATCATGTTGGCATAAATTAAAATATTTGATGATACCAATTGCATGCAGAAACAGGCACTCTCATACACTGTGGGTGAGAATGTATTGGTTTAACTGTTTTAAAGAGCAGTTTCGTCATATCTATCAAAATTGTGAATGCACATACCCTTTAACTCAGCGATTCCACAGCTAGGAATTTAATCTAGGAAAATATTTGCAAAAGTCCCTTAAACTAGATGAATAGGGATATGCAGTGCAGCGCCCTTTGTAAATAAACATCTGGAAGCAACCTCAAGGAGCATCACACCAGGGAGCTGCACACCCCCATGACCGTGCAACCCAAGGGAAGACCACGTCAGTCATACAATCAACTAGACCAGGAGGTACTGATGTAGAATGCTCTCTGAGATGTACAGTTATTCAGAGATACAAAGAAGAGCAGGGGACAGAACAATGTTGATCCCTTCAGATTAAATAAAAATACATCTATATAGGTATGTAATTTGTATTTTTTTTTTCCTGAAAATATTTATAAGAACCAGCTGATAGTGATTACATTTGGGGAGAGAGAGCAGTCAGTGATAAGGGTGAGGAGCAGTAGAAAGCCTTTTAATTTTATGTTTATCACTATCTTTTGAATTTTCTAGAAATGTGTGTGTGTGTGTGTGTGTGTAATGTTGGCAAGCAATGCCTTGGCATTGAGATTACATGCCATTTTGTCTTATGTAATAACATTGGGGAAAACTCTTGGGAATGAAATTAATCTCCGTGAGTTCATCTTCACCATTGTATCTTCATAGGCAAGCAGATTTATCAAACTCAAAGTAGCTAGACTTCCCAAGAACTGCTGTGTCCTCTGGAGCAATGGTGATAACATTTTTGGAGGTCATAGAAACCTTTGCAAATCTGATGGAAGTATGACCAGAGAAACTTAGCTGCACACAAAATTCTGGGTCCAATTTTGGGAGTTTTGCAGAACCCCTGAGTAGATGTTTTTATTTGAGCCACCCATCCATACTCACAGGCTGGATCCATCTCATGACTAGATAATTCACCAGGTGGCTGAGGGAGGTGAAGGAAAGAGTCAGAACACTGGATTAGAGAAATCACGTGTAAGGTCCATGTGGGCGCAGGCTCATGAAATTGTAATTATCTCAGAGCTTCTACCAGACTCCAAAGGGTACCTATGTATGGATTGTGTGGGTTTAAGACCCCGAAGGAAAGGATTTAACTGCCCTAGAGAATCTCAAGGTCAGAATGAAACCAATTTTATTATTGCAAACAGCTCTTTGTCTGAACTAGTTGGGCTTCAAGACCCTGCCAGGGCTGCTCCTGTGGGAAGCCCTTCCTGACTCCCCCACACCCAAGCCAGCTGAATCAGGAGGCCTGCTCCTGCAATGCCATAGCACATCAGCTTGTCTCTATAAAGTGTAATATTTATCATGCTGTGTTATAATTGCTCACTTGTCTTGTTTGCCATCAAGATGGTTTGCTACTGCAGGGCAAGGGAACTTGTTCTATAGATCTCTCCTGTTTCAACAACTAGAAACATTCAAAATGACCAGTGAATGCATACTCAGTATAAATCACCAAATCTTTGTGAATAACTGCATACAAACCTGGTATAACCCATTCTGGGCTGCACAGCCGTCTTTCTGGTTCTAACACATAACCAAAATGATACCTTTGGAGTCTGGTAGAAGCTCTGAGATAATTACAATTTCATGAGCCTGCGCCCACATGGACCTTACATGTGATTTCTCTAATCCAGTGTTCTGACTCTTTCCTTCACCTCCCTCAGCCACCTGGTGAATTATCTAGTCATGAGATGGATCCAGCCTATGAGTATGGATGGGCGGCTCAAATAAAAACATCTACTCTTTGGAAAAAAGATGAGTGGATCACCTGGTCACTATCCTCCAAGAAGGGCAGTACTTTGGGCAGTGGGAACCATCTCAGAAGGGCCTGGTCACCACTCCCAAGTAGTCACATCGCACTGAGATTCCTGAACGCAGGTATATTATAACACTTTCCTGGACTAACACCAACAGCCAAAGAAAACCGGCAAATTCCAACGCTCCGCATGAAAAATAAATTCAACTTAACATTTTTGATGGTGATAATAATAGAAGTATTTATCTCTTTTTAAAACAGTATATCCCTCTAATTTGTTTTCCTACCCTTTGTATAACCACCACACGATAAAGTTGCCCTTAGTTTGGTTAAATATGTTCAATCCATGTATAACGTGAGAGTCAGAGGATATATTTTTAAATGTGATATAATTAATCTTTAACTTCTGGGATGAAAGGAAGAAAGACAAAGAATTGGGAATATTACATAGCAACCCTGTAAATAAGTGATACAACCATATTACACTCATTTTTCCTGGCTGCGTTCCCCGTGTCATTTTATGCACCGAGCTTGTAAATACACTGTTCACTCACTCCACTATCTAATCACATTTAACCAGCTGAACTCTACAGAGGCAGCCTTGCACCACCTTCTAGAATCTGATACTCTAGAAACTTAGTATCTAGCACTGCCCACTATACATGTTGTCAGTGACAGCAAAGAAGTGACATTGAAATACAAAACTCTTTTGGGTTAATTTTATATCTTCCCTTAGAAGTCTCATTAATGACACAAATACACCTTTTGAAGAGTTCTATATTTTCAATTGTGACTTTCTATAGGAATAATTTGTGATAAGAAAATATAAAATTTGCCTTGTGTCTTTATCAAAATAACTTAATCTGTTAGAGCAATTATTTTAATAATTTTCTCCAAATAAAAAAGCAATATTTATAAAATAATAACCCAATATACAGATTATACAGTCACCTACCTAACCTAAGGATAGATAAAGCAGCCTTTCTAATGTTCCTTAATTCATTTGGTTTTACTTCAATTTGGTCTTAAAAACAGAAGACCAGGAGCACAGAAACGTTTGTTGGGAAAGGTGAACCATCTGCCATCAACATGGGTTCTGGTGGGCTTCAGCATAACTGCTATTACAGAGCCATTTCATGGTGGAGACATTTGAAACTCTTTTTTTGGGAATAATCATCATCTCTCATGGTCTTTCAGGACTCTCCAGAAAATTTTTCAGCAGCTACAATAGCTTTCACGTCACCTAACTCCATGGAAAACCCACTGGAATGACCAAATGTGTTAAAATCAGGTATGATTGACATATTAGTCTGATTGGTCTGATTGACGTATTGGTCTGGTCTGATTCTCAGTGCTATGTCACATTTATAACACACAGCCAATGAATTAAATCCCTTTTGACATATTACACTGGCCTCTGACACATTGCCAATGCAAAATGGCATAACATACTGAAAATGGTGAAGTTTAAGACTGTGATAACATATAAATCCAAATAACCCGCATCTAATAACACTTTCAAATGCTAAAGTGGAATGATAACAATCACTTTGTCTCATTCTGAAAATGCATCTTTCTCATAATAACGATAATCATGTATGATAATAGCTACTACCATATACTGAATACCTATTAGGTGCAGACATTATTATAAAGACTTTATGTGAGATTACCTCACATCCCCCTCTCAACAGCTCTATAAGGCAGGGACTACTAATATCTCCATTTTACAGTTTAAAAAATCAAGGGCCAGAGAGGTGAAGTAAACCGCCTGGGGTCACATAGCTGGTAAGGGACAAAGGCTTCATTAGCAACTTTGCTACATACACCTCCTTTAAAAGGAATCTAGAAATTTCAATGGGCCTTTTAAAACTCGCTCCATAAACTAAATTTTATCTCTGACACACAGCTGAATAAGAAATGCAGAGCATGTGAATGGTATGCTAGGTTTGCTACATAAAAGTCATCAGGCAAATAACTCAGCTTCTATGAACCTCTGTTTCTTTATCTCTAAAATGGTGATAATGATAGTATCCTTATTGCAAAAATTGTTGTGAGGCGTCAACACTGTTACAGTCTGAATTGTCTCTCCCAAATTCATATGTTGAAGTCCTAACCCCCAGCACCTCAGAATGTGACTATATTTGGAGATATGGCCTTTAAAGAGGCCTAAAAAGAGGCCATTAGGTTGGGCCCTAATCCAGTCTGACTGGTGTCCTTTTAAGAATAAATTTGGACACACAGAGAGACAGAAGGGATGCGTGTCCACAGAAGAAAGACCACATGGGGACACAACGAGTAGGTGGACATCTGCAAGCCAGGGAGAGAGGTCTCAGGAGAAACCAAACCTACCAACCTTGATCTTGAACTTCTGACCTTAAGAACTGTGAGAAAATTGAGCAGGCCCATGGCTCACTTGGGAGAGTGTGGTGCTGATAACACTAAGGCCACTGGTTTGGATCCCATATAGGGAAGGTCGGTTACTCACTGGGTGAGCGTGGTGCTGACAACACCAAGTCAAGGGTTAAGACCCCCTTACCAATCATCTTTTTAAAAAAAAGAACAGTGAGAAAATCAATTTATGTTGTTTAAGCCACCCAGTTTGTGGCATTTTGTTATGGCAGCCCTAGCAAACAAATACAAACACATTTAAAATGATTGTCATAGTACCTGGCAAATAGTAAGCGCTCAATAAATAATTTTACTATTAGTTCATTTGTGAATACAACACATGCAGCTTTGTTGTGGCTTAAAGGAAATGAATCCTAAGGTATTAAAACAATCTGAAAAATGCTTCTTTTCTAATCAATAGACTTTTTATAAAATTTTAAAAGACTGAATATGATTCATTTTTCAAACTAATAAAGTCTAGTTAACACCAGCTAAAAGTCAGTTGCTGTGAGATTTCATTATATTGCTGCATTGAAACTGTATGTGATTTCGGAAAGCTCCTTTCCTTCCTTTCCTTCCTCAGAGCACATGTAGTCAAGTCTCGGTGGGAATTGACAGCATTTTGACAGTAATACACAAAGGTCATGACAGAAAGTGAGTGGGAATATACAAACACAAACCAGTGTAGACAAGAAAAAAAGTACTGCACTGAAATTTTCTTGAATAAAGCTACCTAGATCAGAGCTGGCATACAAATTTCATCTCCAGGGCCAATTTCAATTACTTGACTTAGAATCTTGTGTTGAGAGAGGTTCCGAGACCACATCTGGCCTCAGAAAAGAGCACCATGGTGAATTAGAGATGACTGAATGTGGGAGGAGAGGATAGGTGGAAGCAGGGTGCATATTTACTATTCTGGATCTGGACATTGGTGAATGGGCCCCTCTGACTCTCATTTTTTAGTGCTAAAGCCTATCAAAGATTCAGACTATTGTGCATATTAGATGCATTTCAATATTCTTAAGTTAGCAATTCTGAATTCATTAAAAAATGTTTTTCTTTATACATACATTTCTTGTGACATTCAAGCTTCATCATTTAAGAACTTAAGAAAAACATTCTGTTTTGATCTAACAAAGACCATCAGCTGAATCACTTTTCAGATTGCTCTAAAATTTGAGCAGGCTGACCCACAGAATCACAGATTTTCAGAGGAAGACATGTTTTTCCACAGAAAGTCACCATGGTAGCCTTTTGGTTGTCACCAAACAATAGGTTTGCATCAATGGCTTTGAAATCTGTAGGTCCATTTAACTCTTGATAAATAAATGCATATCATTGTGGGATAGACTAGGTTATGGGGTATGTTGCCCACCAAAGGGGGTCTTATAGGCCCCATAATGCTCAAACTCAGTTTGGTGGCAGTATCTTCTACACGGAGGGCCAAAGCTCACGTTGTAAGAGTGGATCAGGGCTGACAGAGCGGCCAGCTAGCCACCCTCCCCCTGAGACCTCACTGGAGAAAGTCATTCTTAATGACTAGCAATTAGCATTTACTTCTGAAGTGCCAAGCCCAGGGGCTGGCCAGTTAACTCAGTTGGTTAGAATGCAGCCTTACAACTCCAAGGTCATGGATTTGGGTCCCAGTTCTGGCCAGCAGCAAAAAAAAAAAAAAAAAAAAAAAAAAATTAAAGTCAAAGTGTCAAGCCCAGGTGTTTAAAGAAAAGTGTTGAGTCTAAGAATCTGGTTTAAACCCTAAATGGGCCAAATAGCTTCACACAGAGAAATCTCCAGCTCAGCTCCAGCCAGAGTTCATCCTATAGATTAGAAGGAGGAGAGAGACAGAGACAAAGACAGTGACAGAGAGCGACTGACTCAATCCAAGCTCAGCACCACTTCTGGAACAATTCAAAGGGCAGGTGCTGCTGAGAGGGCCTCAGCACTTTCTTCCTCAAGATCATTACAAACGAGTTGTACTGAAGACTCCATATGTACAACTGCAGTAGAACACAGAGGAGGATCCTTAATGTTCTACACATGTGATGCCTGAGGTATCTAGCACAGTTCCTTACACACAGTGTGTGCAGTAAATACTGTTGACTGAGTACAATTTAAAATAAAAATCAGTGTACTACTGTTTATTTAATCTAATGATTTATGATAACACCTCTATTAAATTGGTTGGAGTAAGTTGGTTCATGCAGTAACCTATTGAACTGTGCTAAAAATTCTGTCAAAAGTTTGCAAATTAAAAAAAAAAAATCAATTATTATAGTACTTTAAATTTTCACCCAAAATGCAAAAGTAGAACAAAATAAGCACTGTGTTCGTCTATTTTCAGTATAGAAAACTATCTAGAAGACTTTAAAGGCCCTTTCCAGTCTGGAATCTCTAACAGGCACAAGAAAAAAATTCAAAAATTTGACAGGCTAGCTACCATTAAGGCTTCCCAGATCAGGGGGTGCCTAGCTAGCTTATATTTATTCCAGCCTCATGCATGCTTTCCAGCTATGCACAGTGAGGGTTTGTAAATGGCACATTTCTTATGCTGTTCTGTAGCAGTGCCTTCTCAGGCCGGCTTTGCCTGCCACCAGGAGAATTGCCATACTGTGAAAAATGCTTTCTTCCTGAAACATGCAAAGAGATGAGTTTTTATAAATAACAAGGATTTTCTTAACTGATTCAGTATACCTAGTGCATCTGATATATGGAACTTCCCAATTGAAATTATATTTAGTTATGCTTTTTAAAAAAATGTTACTGTAGGAGAATGCAATCTCTCATTCAAATATCAGGGTTTCTAGCACCTTATCTGGAGAAACTCCTCAAATTCCTCTGCCCTTTGGTCTCCTGCGTGGCTCTACTAACAGAAAACACAAAGATAGAAAATAAATTCAGGCAGCATGAGTGGTAACCCTCTCCCATGTTTCCTCTTTTCTGCAACCCCATGCAAGGCTTTTTTTTTTTTTTTTTTTGTCATTTTTTTCGTGACCGGCACTCAGCCAGTGAGTGCACCGGTCATTCCTATATAGGATCCGAACCCGCGGCGGGAGCGTCGCTGCGCTACCAGCGCAGCACTCTACCGAGTGCGCCACAGGCTCGGCCCCATGCAAGGCTTTTTGAAGTCGAAAGGTGCTCCATAGGAGGTGAGGGCTGACCTGGCTGCCAGCAAGCAGAAATGTTCAGCTACTTAACACTGGACCACATGTGGCAGCTATGCAAACATCACCAGGACGTGAAATCTACTTACTTCAGTGGTATTCCCCCTGCCTGCAAATCTTTTCAGACCTAAGGAACTATGGGAGTAGATGAACTTGGGGGGATGGGTAGGGAGAAATGTCTTGTGATTTTAGTTGAAAATTCGTATTCTGTCCTAAATCTTAGAACCACGTCTTGCTGTTTTTATTCCATGTGGTTATATGAGCCTGAAACATTGAGCAGCGAGAGTGATGTATTTAACACAAAGCCTAGTGGCACAGGAGATAGAAAAGCTGACCACTGGAATATTAGGTGTCTTACATTAATTGTAAGTCATAAGGAAATACATGGCAGACAAGGTACCCAAGGTGTCTTTCTCAGACTAAGCACCGTACTTGTTTAAGTGACTCCAGAGTATAGCTTCCTTTTTCCTGGGGATGAAGGATTATGTGTGTTATGGCCAACGTCCGATGGGTAAAAGAAATTTGCCCACGAGAACCAGGTGATAGGAAAGGGAAAAGAGTTTATTTCTGGCAGCCAGGGCTACGCAGGCCAATCGAAGTGCGCAGCCCAGAGTTGAAACCTCTCGCAGCTTTTATTTTTAGCTAGGCGGGAATTTTTCGCACCTGACACAATCTAGCCAATGCAAGCAAGCCAGCGATACATAAGCTAATTTTGTGGATAGCCCTGTAGCCCCTCCCCACCCTGGATTCCCCATAGGGACTTTTCAGGCTAAAATGGCAGAGCCGCCTAAAATGGCATTGGCCATGCTACTCTGTTTATTCCCCCATTTATTTTAGCAAGCGACTTGTACAGAAGCAGAATGCATATGTTAAGGTCAGTAGGGGTTGGGGCGTCCCTTAACATGTGCATTTGTCAAAAATGATTTGGGGCCAGCTTTTGTGCTCCTCTCTGCCTTGGTAAGCTACAGATTCTAGTCCTACTGTTTCATGTGAGGAATCCACTGCAAATTAACAGCACTCACTCTGCAAATGATTGGTGGCTGGAAATATTAGACTTACACCCTCTCCTCAGTGCTGACAGGAGTTGAGGCAGATAGATGACCTCTATAATCTTTTATTCCTCTGAGATGCTGTGACCCCCTGACAGTGATTCTGTGATGCTGAAATGTAGAGGGAAAAAATAGTAAAACATCACTGTACAAGCAGAAGCATCAGACAGACCTAGGTCCAAGTCCTAGTTCTTTCATTCATGAATCCCATAAACTCAAGTGACAACTCACCTTCTCTGAGCATTAGTTTCTTCACTTGTAAAAATAGGAATAATGAGGATAATCTACCCTCTTATGGGAATTAAATAAGGTATTGCATGTTACACATGTAGCATGGTGTCTGGAACATAGTAGATGCTCAATAAATGTGAGCTCTCATCATTAACATTATAAATCAACTTACTTTGTCCACAGACAGTTCCTACATAGCCCCTTTCCTTGAAATTCAAGATATTAATAGGTGCAGAAAGTTTTAGTTGTCCACTGACTACAGTTAGACAATTAAGAAATTTAGTTCCATTGGTTCCTTTTACTTGACATGGATCGAGACAAAACAAACAAACAAACAAAAAACACAAAAGATACATTACCAGATGACTGTTTATTCTTCTGCTTGAGCCAGCCAGCATGTCTGAGTCTTCATTCCTAAGTCTTCCTTTCAAGGATTCTCTTCACAAGTGAGCATTTAGTGAGCTCCTGTTTATTGCATATATAGCACCCTGAGAACAGTGCTTTTCAAAGGGGTAGAACCTGATCTCTAGGCATTTACAAACTAGCAGAAGGGACAAGACATGCACATAAACCATTTAGGCAACTGGCAATAGCTATTAGGCCAGCCATGGGCTAGAAGCACTGTGGTCATGCCAAGGGGGGCAGGCAGGAGGGCTTAGAACTTACCTCTGTCTGAAACCATCCAGCTCATCTACGTTCCCTTGTGCATTCTCTCTCTCCCTCCAGGATGTATGCTCCAAGAGAGCACAGATCTGGCAGAGGCTGTTTAGAGGAAAGATGATGAGTTTGACTGTGGGGTGTTTTGCCACCTTCCTGGAGGCAATGCTCAGTGGCACATAGAAGGATGCAGATTCACAACAAAACTGCAAGCTCTCAGCACTTGGGAGCATTCGGAAAACAAGGCATATTCTCTGAGCCCCAGGGCTGCCCTTGCTTCCGATTCATCTTAAAGCCAATGGGACCTAAGGAAGAGTCTTCACCAGGATTTCATGGCAATTAGAAGATTTTCTTTGAACTAGTCCTCTTTTCCCTGGGCATGTTTGTTCTTTTCCCACTCCTCATGCATCCCAAAACCACTTCCTCTGAGATGCTTCATCTGTAAGAATTTCATGGCCCTGGTGCTAATTCCTTTTCTTTCTTTCCTTTTTTTTTTTTTTGGTTGGTGTGCATGTGTGTGTGTGCTTGATGTTTTTTTCCTAAAAATTAATTACATCTGTAATCGTTAGACCAATTCATGATCTTCTAAATACCTCTAAAGCAGATTTCTTTGCTTGTATACATGTCTGTTCTTTCTCTTCTCTAACAGGTCTTAGATTGCTTTACTTAAATCCCTGAGAATCTTCTAAGTTCCCATCTCCCAGGTCAGCACATCCCTATTAGTAATCCCTTATGTTTACTGGCCATAGTCATATAGCTCTAACATTACTGACATTCCTAAGCTATTGTCTTGAACATTGCTACTTTATTGATAAAAAGAAACAATTATAACCCACTTCCCATATCTAAAAGCAAAGGGTACTTTGTGAAAATATAAAAAGATTCCCTTTTCTCAAGATGCTTTATTTCCATTTGCTGAAAAACTGCCAAGATAAATGTATAAAATCTACCATGTCCATAATATGAATAATATTCTTGTGCAGTGCATAACCTGCAGAACTGTACATGATGGTACTGCCACAGAAAGAGGCTCCTTACCAAAGATAACAAGAAAGATCACCCTCAAGGTGTTAAGCCATTTAGTTAGTAGTAGATAATACTCAGATGTGAAGGCCCTATTCATTTAATTCATCACTATTTTCCCAGGAGAACTGAACTATAATGTGTATTATAATCCTCTTAACTACTACTGATATAATTTGGGACTCCATACACATTAAAAATGGTGTGGCTTTATTTAGAATAAGACCTACTACATTAAATTATTTTATAATGAATATTTACATAGACTCATAGTCTGTATCTGCAGATTTATTATTCATTGCAGAAAGAAAACCTTGCAGTAGAGAAACCTGAGAGACATCACCTAATTCCAGTTGTCAGAGCTGATATCACCAGTATTGAAACAAAGCAACATCATGTGCCTTCTGATGTGACGAACTGAGAAGAACTCAACATCACTTCTGGAGTTTTCCTGTATTTAATAATGAGGAAACGTCAGAGAAACCCAACTAAAAGGACATTCTACAAACAACTGTCCTGTACCCATCACAAATATCAATATCATGGAAAAAAAGATTGTTCAAGATTAAAGATCAAAGGTACATGACAAATAAAAAGAGTGAACCTTGATTGGATCCTGGCTTGGGAGAAAATACTATAAATAACTTTATTGTGATAATTAGTGAAATTTGAATACGAATTGATTAGATAGTAGTATTGTATCAATGCTAAATTTCCCAAATTTGATAATTACGTTGTGAGTGTATTTAGGGGTGGGAGGTAATGAGATCTATAAGAGACACACTAGGAAAAAGCAAATGTAATGAAATGAGAACAACGGATGAGTCAAGGTGAAAAGTATTTAAGAATTCATTGCACTACTCTTGTAAATTTTCCATAAGTTTCAAACATTTCAAAACAAAAAGTTTTTAAAAATGTTTTATACTCTTTGAATAAATATATTATGCGGGTAGGGATAAGCAAGTGTGGCAGACTTTCACCACAAGATAGTGAACTTCCAGTTTAAACTGGGGGATGAAATAAACAAATACTTCTCTGGCAGCACTGTGAGCAAAAAAGGAGCCATCAGCCAATTAGACATGCGCAGAATTTGTGAAAGGTGGAAAGCAGATGGTGCATCTAGTTGAAAACTAACTATGGACGATGGGACTATATACATTTTTATCTTTTCTCTTTTCTAAAACCCCCTAAAATTATTACACAGAAATATATATTTTCTTTAAAAATGGTCTAAGTGTACAAAGAAAAAGAGAATGGATAAAGATATTGAAAGAAAATGAGCCGAAATGCCAGGTGCCAATCAAGCTTTATTAAAGGAAAAGAGTCTGCCGGGCTGCACTCAAAATGGAGGGCAGCAACTGGTGTCAGGGTGGGAGGGCTTATATAGGCTGTAAGGAGGGCTGATGTAATCAGGGAGGGGTTTGGTGCTGGTGTGGAGGAGTTTCTATTTCTCAGAAACCACAAGGTTTCTCATAAGGGAAAGGCTGATGGCCATTTTGTGCTGAGTGTGTGTAAAATGGCTCCGGTCACATCCAAGATCCATCATTCCCACCTTTTAAGTATAGGGAGAAGGGAAAAGGGGTGAAGGTCTTATTCTTCTGAAGCTACTTCCTGCTGGGGATGGGCAAAAATATGAAAAAAATGAAACAATTAGGTGGAAGGGTATTGGTTTTCTGTGGGGAGGCTGTGTTCTTCTTGGGAAGGGTCAACGGTTCTCAGGGGCTGAACAACTCGGCGACCTTTTGGTTGGTGAAGGCCTGCATATGTTCCTGTAAGAAATTAAAGAAACACATAAAGAGGCAGGGACCAAGAAGAAGGATAAGTCCCATCATGGTTAGGGGTCTGACGTGTTTTGTCCTGAAGTCCTCTCCTATCGCTATAGTCTAGGTGAGTGGTTTGGCTGATGCAGAAGTGTTTTTGTTGGGGGTGGGGACTGGACTCCAGCAGAATTCCCTTTGGAAAGAGCTGTCCAGTAGTTTTTACTCCCATAAGAACATGATGTGGCAATTGTCTGGTCATAGCATGTTGTGGGAACGTATGTCAGGGATGTGAATGTGTCCTGTAGGGTTCCCCTGAGGATTCTGGGTGGCAGACCTGGGAGGTTGAAAAGTGTCCTTCTACCCACCAAGACCTTGGTTATACATTGTAAACAAGGTGTAGCATATGTTTCTGTTAGGAAAAGAAGCAAGAGGAAGAGAAAAGGCACATGTTCAGGGTCTGAGAGGTTGATAGGGGGCATAGTAGGAAAAAGGAGTAGAGGGTAACCTCGTCGGGGGTGTAATCGCAGAGGGCTCCCTGCCAGGCTCATCCAGGTGTCCACTCAAGGAGTCTTCAACACTGGAGGCGGCGGGTGGTGACCAGTCTTGGAGCAGCTCCTGTGTGAAGGACGTGAAGCGAGCCTGCAAGAGTGAAAGGATAAACACCAGGAGAAAGACCATCCTTCTTCTGGGATTGGGGGTAGAGTGGGGGTCCTGGAGATTTTCAGTTTTGTGGATCCTAAAATGGATGAAGTGTAAGGGGATGTTGGGTTGGGGGTTGAGCCGAGGGACCCCTCTGGTTTGGTGTTAATAGATTCTTTGGGTAAAGTCTCAGGTGCTAGTTTTAGCAAGATTAAGTGATACCAAGGGGCCTTTCCTAGTACCTTTCCTGCCATGGGGGTGGTGAGAAGTACTTTATATGGCCCTTCCCAACATGGTGAGAGGGGCTTTGGGATTCGGGTTTTAATCTACACTTGCTGTCCTGGGCTCAGTTTAAAGTCTGAGGGGATGGTGGGGAAAGGATGAGGTAATAAAAGGTTGGCACATTCCCAAAGAAGATCCCTAATGAATGAAAGAGTAGGGAGATAATGGCCTAAATGCAATGAACTAGAAGGGAGAAGTGTGAGAGTGAAGGGTCTACCATACATAAGTTCGAAGGGGCTGAGGCCAGTGGGCTTGTGGGGGACAGCTCACAAGCAAGTGAGCGCTAGAGGGAGAAGTTCAGTCCAAGGGAGGTGCAGTTCCATGGACAGCTTGGTGAAGTGTGTTTTTATGAGGTGATTGGCTTTTTCTATTTTTCCTGATGACTGAGGCCGGTATGGTATATATAAGTCCCATTTGATATGTAAGGCCTGTGCTGTGAGTTGTGTAATCTGGGAAATGAATGCTGGGCCGTTATCAGACTGGAGGCTGGTGGGCAAGCCAAAATGAGGGATGATTTCTGAGGTGAGAGCACATGTTACTGCTGTAGCATCCTCTGAAGTGCAGAGAAAAGCCTCAACCCAACCTGAAAAGGTATATACTAAGTGTGTCCTTTTGTGGGGAGGCATGTGAGTAAAGTCAACCTGCCACTCCTGGCCAGGAGTGTACCCTCTGGCCTGGTGGATGGGAAAGGACCGAACTTGGAGGCCACCTTGACTGGAGCAATGAGTACACAAAGGACAATTCTGAGTGATTTGTTTAAGTAACTTGGCCATGTGGGGAGAGCAATACAAGGGCTGACGAAGGTGTAGTAGGGGTTCATAGCCTGTATGAACTGAATTGTGGAAATCTAAAAGGATTAGCTCAGCTTGTGTGGTAGGGAGGACATAGCGACCAGAGAGAGTATACCAGTTGTCCTTCCTCTGTGCTTCCAACCATTGGAGGTGTTGTATTTCTTGAGGTGTGTATTGGGGTAAAGGTGTAGGGGCCATGAGAAGGACCTGAGCAAGAGAGGAAGAGTAGGGACCTGGTGACTGAGCAGCTTGTTTTCCAGTTAGATCCGCCAGTTTGTTTCCCTGGACTATGGGGTCTTTGGAGGTTTGGTGCCCTCTGCAGTGTATAACCCCAACCTCCTTTGGGAGTTGTGCAGCCTCAAGAAGTATCTTGATAAGATGTCCATTTTTTATGGGCCCTCCCTGAGTGGTCGTCTATCCTCTCTCCTTCCATATGGGCAGGCAGGAGTGTAGGATGTGGTGAGCATACTTAGAGTCAGTGTACATATTGACTCGTTTGTTACTTGCTAGAGTGAGAGCGTGAGTGAGGGCAATGAGTTCTGCCTGTTGGGAAGTGGTGTTGGGGTGGGGGGCAGCCTCAATAGTTTGTGTTAGATTTACTATGGCAGAAATCCCCAGGGGGTGGGCTTGGAGGTGGTGCTCCCATCTATGAACCATGTATGTTGGGGCCACGTGATTGGATGCCCGGAGATATGTGGAAAGGGATTGAGAAAGAGGTCTAAAGCCTCCATGCAATTATGTTCTAAGGGTCATGAGTGTTTTGGGATGAGAGTGGCTGGATTTAAGGGAGGGCAAGGTTTAAAGGAGAACTGGGAATTTTCAATGAAGGTAAGATGGATAAGTTGTAGGCAGGCAGGGGGGAGAATAGACATGGCATTATGGCTGAGAAGGTCTTGAAGATGATGGGAGGAACAAATGACTGTTGTCCAAAAGTTAGTTTAGAGCTTTCTTGTGTTAAAAGAGCAGTTGCCGCCAAGGCCTGTAAACAGGCAGCCCATCCTTGAGCTGTGGTGTCCAATTGTTTGGAAAAGTATGCAACAGGGGAGAAGATATCTCCCACTTCTTGCCCCAAAACTTCGACCACCAATCCTTGGGTTTCGGTGATGTGTAGGATAAAAGGATGAGATAGGTTTGGGAGGGATAGAGCTGGGGCTGCAAGGAGAGTGGCTTTTAATTGCTGGAAGGGAGAATGAATGGGCTTTGTGGGATCTAAGGTAATGGCAGGATCACCTTTGGCTGCCTCATAAAGTGGTTTTGCTAGCACGCCAGAGTTAGGAAGATACCCTGCAAGCCCCAAGAAAGAAAGGATTTCACCCTTTGTGGTAGGTGTAGGGAGTTCAGAAATTAAACTCTCGTGATCCACCGTTATTTCTCTGGTATTGGGGGTGAGGTGGACTCCCAAATAAGTGACTGAAGGAGAAGAAATTTGGGCCTTGCTTGGGGACACTTGATATAACTGGAGGCCAGGAAAGTAAGGAGAGCAACAGTGTGGGCCTGTGAATCCTCCTAGAAGGGGCTACAAAGAAGGAGGTCATCCACATATTGTATGAAAGTGTCAGAGGTTGGAGGAAGTTCAGATAAGTCTTGAGCTAAGGCCTGGTTGAAGAAGTGGGGGCTATCCTGAAATGCCAAGGTAGTACTGTCCAGGTGATAACGACACATATCAGGATCAGTCCAAGTGAAGGCAAACAGGTTTTGACAGGAAGGGTGTAAGGGGATAGAAAAAAAGGCATCGTTGAGGTCAAGTACAGAGAAGAAATGGGTTGCTGTTGGGATTGTGGATAGAAGAGTATAGGGGTTAGAAATGATTGGGGTTATGGGTACAACAGCCACATTAATGGCCCTGAGGTCTTGAACTAAACGGTATGAGCCATTAGGCTTTATAACTGGAAGGATGAGTGTATTAAAAGGTGATGGGTA
The DNA here is from genome assembly GCF_027409185.1 of Cynocephalus volans. Taxonomy (NCBI): domain Eukaryota; kingdom Metazoa; phylum Chordata; class Mammalia; order Dermoptera; family Cynocephalidae; genus Cynocephalus; species Cynocephalus volans. Next base: position 76,597,596 of record NC_084469.1, on the reverse strand, counting down.
GGCTGTAAGAGATGAGAAGAAAGGAGTTTGTATATGATGGGTTTTAAGTGATGGGGTATTGCGGGACATTAGGGAACAAAGAGGGGTTCCACTTAACAAGGAGAGGGAAATGGTGTGTAGCAATGGAGAGAGATGTAGTATCCCATACTACGGGATTAACTTTGTCCAAGGGGAAGGGGAAGATGGAAGCCTCAGGGGCCAGGTCTGGGGTGGCCTGTAACAGGAGTATTATAGCTGGAGTTAAAGTGTTTAGGGTAAGAGCAGCTTTGAATTTGGAAAGGATGTCCCATCCCATAAGGGGGCTGGGCATTGAGACATTATTAAAAATTTGTGTGTGAATTGGGTGTGATGTAGGGTGCAGGAAAGGGGTTGAGTGATCTGTGGGTGGTAATCTGATCCCATGACCCCTACTATTGTGATAGAGGATGGGGTTGTTGGTCCTACATATTCAGTAAGGGTAGAGTAAGTGGCCCTTGTATTGATGACAAAAGAGATCGGCTTACCTGCTACAAGGAGAGTTACCCTGGGCTCATGTGTGGTGATCTCCATGGGAGCCTCGGGCCCTGGGCATCATCAGTCCTCCTCCTGGGCAAAGCCGAGAAGCTCCTGTAGGGATGGCCATGAAGCCAAAGGCTGTGGGTTGGGGACTGGGCCACTCCCTCTCTGGCGAGTGGAACACTCAAACCCCCAGTGACCTGGTTGTTTGCAGTGAGGACAGGACCCAGAAGAGGTCCTGGGGTTAGGACAGGCCCATACGCAGTGACCTGGTTGACCACATTTGAAGCAGTTCCCAGGTGGCTTGCCCCTGGGAGCAACTGGCTTAGGGGTATGTGGGCCTCAGATGGCATTATCCAGGGGCTGGTATTTGGCCTGATCTCTTATGTATCAATCCTTCTTCTCCTCCTTGTTAAAAACCTTGAAAACAGCATTGAGGAGGTCTCATGGGATTGTATTTGGACCATCCTCAAGTTTTTTTTTTTTTTTTTTTTTAATGTTGGGGCTGATTGGGTAATGAAATGAGAGTGTAAGAGGGCCAAGCCTGCAGGGGAGTTTGGGTCTATACGTGTGTATTTGTGTAAAGCCTCAGAGAAGTGGGTTAGACACTCTCTGGGATTTTTGGTGGATCTTTGTGTGATTTCTCTAAGCTTGTCATAATTGACTGACTTGTGAGTAGCCTTTTAGAGGCTGTGAAGTAGGCATGTGATCATATTATCCTAGAGATCCTGGTCCCTGTGGCCAGCATGGTAGTCCTAATTTGGGTCCGTGAGAGGGATGGCAATGGCTCCCACAGGCCACCTATTATTTTGGGCATGTGCCTTGTCTGCCTCTTGTTGGGCTGTTATCCAGACCTGCTCCCTGTCCTCAGGGGACAAAGTAGTAGTGAGAATCATGAAAACATCATGCCAGCTGAGATCATAAGACTGAGTGAGATATCAGAATTCTTTGAGATATGTGTCTGAGTCGGACTGGAAGGACCCCAGTCATTTTTTTTTAATTTGGGAAAGATCAAAAATGGAAAAAGGGATGTGGACCTGGAAGAAGAAGGGGAGGGAGGTTTGGGGGGCTGGGGATGGGCATCACATGACCTAATATGGGGAAGAGAAGGAAGAAGCGGCTGGGCATCATGAGACCTGGTATGGGGAGGAGAGGGAAGAAGTGACTAAACATCATGAGACCTGGTAGGGGGAAGAGAGGGAAAAGGTGAAGGGGCTGGTGGAGGATCTGCAGCATAAGCAGGTGGTCAGGGAGCAGAGTGGTCTGACAGATCAAAAGATTGATCTGAGTCTGGAAGGGGAGGTTGGGCATGAGCTAGGAGAATTTGAGACATAGGACAGTTTTCAAAGAGAGAAGGATGTGATCAGAGATAGAAGAAGGCTTGAACATAAGGAATCTCTCTGGCTTTGCCACTTCGGTGACAAAAGTTGTCTAGGTCTCTGAGAGTATCCAATTGAAAGTGCCATTTTCTGGACCCTGGGATCCATTGTCTAGTTTGTATTTAGGCCAAACCTGACTGCAGTAGAAAATGAGGCATTTGTGCTTAATATCTCCTTGGAGGCCAAGAGGTTGGCCAGGAGACAGCCCAGAGGCATAGAGTGTGGAGAAAACGAGACCTTTAGGTTTAAATTGGCCAGGAGACAGCCCAAGGGCATAGAGCGTGGAGGTTTGGATTGTGAGGATCCCATTTAGAGGGTGAGAAAGGAGGTGATCGGTCCCACCAGAAGTAGGGTGACACCAAGGAGTGTCCTTGTTGATGTGCACCTTCTTTTCAAGAGAGGAGCTGCCAACTGGCTAGAGGAGTGTCCTCCAATAGCTGGGGGATGGCACGAGAGGGGTTCCCTTGGCCAGGCACCTGGTCTTCCAGAAGTAGACAGTAGTCATAGAGAGTGGTTGGGGGAACCCATAGAAGTAGGACAGACCCACTGACTCACCCTGAATTGAGGCCAATGGTAGATCCGTTGGTCTGAAATGGCAAAAGGAGAGAGTCTCAGAGGTACCCGGTTTGGCAGGTCTGGGAAAGGTGGCTGGGGGGCCAACCAACCCAAGAGAGGGGATCATCTGAAGGTTCTGGCCAGGACCCTTCCTGGGTTTCAGCACCAGAATGAAAGAAAATGAGCTGAAACGCCAGGTACCGATCAAGCTTTATTAAAGGAAAAGAATCTGCCAGGCTACACTCAAAATGGAGGGCAGCAATTGGTTTTGGGGTAGGAGGGCTTATATAGGCTGTAAGGAAGGCTGATGTAATCAGGGAGGGGTTTGGTGCTGGTGTGGAGGAGTTTCTATTTCTCAGAAAACATAAGGTTTCTCATAAGGGAAAAGCTGGCAGCCATTTTGTGCTAAGTGTGTGTAAAATGGCTCCGGTCATGTCCAAGATCCATCAGATATCACTCGATCGATGAAAGATATCAAAACAATTTTAAAGGAAATGAAAATCACTTTAGAAGGCAGAAGATAGGTAGGCTTTCAGGAGTGATGCTAGGATCTAAATTCTGCAGAAGGGAGCCACAGTGAGGATAAAGTTCATGGCAAAAAAAGGATCAGGAATTCAAGGATCCAGGTCTGGTGCAGAGTGGGAAATGAAGACAAACACGAGATAGGCTGAAAGTCTGCAGATGCAGCAGTCAGACTCCCAGATCTCCTCCCCTCTCCTACACATCCAGGCAACGGTCTGGACAGGAGTCATTTAATTAGAGCCTCCAGACTTAGGGATACCAGGCTTAGACAAGGGCTGGAGCAAGGCATAGAGCTTAAAAAAAGAGCATGATGAATGGTGAGCTCCCTGACCCTGTTCCTCCTCCCTGCTTCCAGAATGCCAACAGCTAAGTGATGCCGCCCAAATAGGAGACTGGAATGTTCATCTCTTGGGACCCAAATCTAGGGAAAGAGAGACTCCCAGATCTAGAATTTTAAGGGTCCCCTACAGCCAAGATTGGCTTGCCACCTGATCATACTGCAGTTAAACTCATCTACCAGCAAGCTCCGCAAATGGAAACAAAGCTTCTGATCAGCTTTTTAGTAGTACCTTCATCTTAAATATTATAGCTAATGACCACAAGACATTGGAGGAGACCCTCTAATATGAAAGAGAAAGACCTGAACAAACAAACAAAAAATTGGATTTAGAGGAAACCGAGGCCACAAAGAGCACAGAAGAAAATACTGTTTTAAATATTATTAATAATATTTCAGAGAAATAAGAGAAGATATTGTACCTATGGAACAAGAACTGGCTGTTATAAAACAGGAACAATCAGAGTACAAGACAGAGCTTTAGGAAAAGTGTGATACCTACAGTAAAGACATTTTCAGATAAAAACATTTTACTTCTTTAGAAAACAAAAGAAGGATGTGCTCCATGAAAATGAGAAGCAAGAAAGAGGAAGACATAAAACCAAGAACACAGGGAGCCTAACATAGGAAAACAAAAAGATAAGTTTCAGGATGACAGCCAGGTGGCAAAGCAAGAAAAAGCAATCAATCCAAACTGAGGAAGGAGAAAAAAAGGTTCTTGGGCAGTTCTCTAGAAAAAGAAGAAAAACTAAATAATCAAAAGAGAATTGGTAAATTATCATCTGATACATACAACTGTTAAGAAAATATTGATAGTATATAATGAATTTGATGGGGCATATGGAAATAATCAAACACGGGAACAAGGCCATTATTAGCTTTAAGCAAAAATTTTTTAAATGATTAGGGAAGTATAAGTACATTATTTTGCCCAGCAGTAAATTTTATTTATAGGCATAATCATAATCTTAAAACCAAATCCTGATTTAACCAAAAATTATACTGGAAGAATAAAGTACAGACAATAGGGCTAGAAAGTAACAAGTCAAAACATATGTCATGATTAGAAGTCAAGACATATCTATAATTGATAACTAAAGAAATAACAGCAATCATATTGTTTAGAAACGCTAAGACAAGGGACAGAAGAAACAGCTAAACACTTAAAGGGTTGCGTCTAAGGAGTAGAGAGTGGGTGAAAAAGGGTAGGACAAAGCCCTTCTGTTTTTTCCTTATAAGCTTTTTGGTGCTATTTCACTAAGTCATTCATTGCTGTTACCCTGATGGAAAAAAAAAAAAAAAAGTAAATAGATTCATCAAAACACCAGAGTAAACCACAACCCAAACAGGTGTGGGAAGAGCTATCATGGAAATGAATGAAAGTCGTCCTTAAGAAGTGGAGAAAGAGCAAACTCAGAGACAACAGATATGGAAGAACCCAGACGGCAATGGGCTATCTCTCAAGATCATTGAAAGGCTCACCTAGAGAGTAATGGACTTGGTAAGCAGGGTGGGAACTAGGGTGGGGCTGGTGAGGTGACGAGAATTCAAAATTCAGGGAGACATTCACTCTCAGAGTCACTCTCAGGTCATGACCTTGCATGACCTTCTCGACTTCCCACGACCCCAAGAGGGAGTGCCTCAATTTTGCACCCTATGGACCTCCCTTGGCTCACCCTAGTGCTAGCCTGTCTGTTAGATCCCACCCCTCACCCACAGGTGCAGTGGGCTGCCACTCCAGTACTGCAGCTGAGAATCGCTTGCTGAACGGGAGAAATATGCCTTGGACTGGAGCAGAGGGGGAAGCAAGAAAAATGTGAAATAACTCCAGACTCTATAAAAAATAGGGAGGAAAAGAAAATCGCAAGGCAGTTCTGGCTGTGAGTCTTACACAAGGAGTGCCACTCTGGGGCAAAGGCTTGCTATTCTAATCTAAGGGAACAAAGAAGGACATTATGCATCAATTAAAGGTACAGTCTACTAAGAAGATAGTAGAAACAAACTTTCACTTCATGAAAAAAAAACAAAGCACCAAAATATAGGAACACATTTCTGAAAATACACAAGAGCTTTTGAAAGCCACAAGCACTCAGAGACTGACAAGCAAGGTATACGGAAAATAAGAATGCAGAGGATTCAACAAAAAAGTTGATTTAATAAGCAGACTTAAGATACTTTCCTAAAGAGAATACATTCTTTTTAAACATGCGTGGAATGTTTCATTAAGTATGTGAACTACAAAGGAAATCTCAGTATAAGTGGAAATCATACGGCCTCTATTCTCTAGCTATAATTTTTAAAAAGCTAGAAATGAACAATAGATGATACTCTTCTTCCTTCACCCCCTCCTCTAAAAACATCACTCTGCTACTTACATGCTTTTTAAAAAATATTCTTTTCAAGGTAACTCTTTGGTAAGAAAAGAATAAAACTGTAAAATTATGGACTAATCAGTTATGAAAAAACAACAAAAGCAATACCTAGAAAAACGACTGAATACAGCCAAAAGAAAATCTGGAATGCAATTTAAAGCCTAAAAATACTTATTAAAAATCAAGAGAAATTAAAAAAAAAAAAAAAAGTAAACAAACTAGGCATCCAGCCAAAAGACCCAGGAAAAGGTCAATCATATAAACTATAACAAAGTAAAAGAATTAGAATATGACGAGGTTCAGTACACACTACCCCAATATATGGCACTTTGGAAATTAAGAAAACAGCAGAAGCAGGAAACCCATTCAGACCTTCCCATGCCCTTCCTCCCTAAAGCTGGCATAAAAACTAGAAAGGTCACTTACTGACCTCCCTCCTTTCTTCCCTGAAAATGTTATGTGACAGGTGTCCTGCCCTACACCCAGAAGGAAGGAATGTCACATAAGGATGCCAAAAAGAATCTGAACAGGTTTTGCTAAGTTACCCCCAATTTATTACCAGTAAATCATGCCCTTTTCTCCTCCAATCATACATCTGCAGGACTGTCTACTCTTAAACAAACCTAACCATAAAAATACACAGATTTATTTCTGTTTCTTTGGCTCTTCATTTCTGAAGGCTCCCGTGTCACGTAAAACATATAAATTTGTATGCTTTTCTCTTGTTATTCCATCTTTCATTACGGAGGAGGCCTCAGCCGTGAACCTTGCCATGGACAAGGAAAAGATTCTATTTTTCACACCTTCAGATAAAATGGAGAGCAAACAATTGAGAAAAGAATATATCAATAGAACTAAACTTTTTCTTTTTAATGGAAAAACCAATAAAATAAACCAACACTTCCGGCAAGTATGACAAAGCAAAGAAGTGGAAAAACCAAAATAAACCACCGATGGATTAAGAAAGTGGATACAATTAGAGATACGGGGAAGATTTTTAAATAAAAATATTATGCAGAACTTTACAATGATAAATTGAAAATCTAAGTGAAATGAATCATTTTAAGGAAGTACAAAATATTTAGAAAATAGCCAAATATTTACTTCTCTTCCTTTATTTTTCAAAAACAAAACACATATTCATTCATTCAACAAATATTTATCAGCTATTGTGTGAGATATCATGAGGAATCAGGATTAGAAAGATATCACCCTCTCTCCCAAATTAATCTTTAAATTCAATGTATTCCCAATCAAAATCTTAAAGAAATTTTAAAATGAAATTTGCAAACTGTTTCTGCTTACCCGAAAAAGTAAACATGTAAGAAGTTAAAATTTCTTTTGAAAAAAGAAAGGGACTTGACTTAATAAATATCAAAAACACACTATAAATATTTCTGCAGGGTCACAGTTTTGCAGAGACATCCTCCCAACCCCTCCAAGAAAAACTGTTCAGAGTTGTCAGTAGCAGGAGTGGACCTGGAGTAGAAAGTGGGGAGAAGAATTTTTACTTTCATCTTTGTATTAGTTTCCTATTGCTACTGTAACAAATGAACACAAACTTGGCAGTTTAAACAACACAAATTTACAGTTCTGGAGGTCAGGAGTCTAAATTGGGTCTCACTGGGCAAAAATCAAGGTGCTGGCAGAGCTTTGTTCTTTTCTGGAGGCTCGAGGGGAAACTCTGTTTTCTTGTCTTTTCCAGTATCTAAAAGGCTGGCTTGGCTCATGGCTCCATCAGTTCAACTGCAAAGCCGACAATGCTTAGTGGAGCCTTTCTCATGTCACCTCACTCTTGTACTGTGTCTTCTTCCTCCCTCTTCCATATTTAAGGACCCTTGTGATTATACTGGGCCCGCCTGGATAATACAGGATAATCTCTCTATTTTAACATCAGCTGATTATGAACTTAATACCATTTACAAAATAAATCCCCCTTTATTCATAGTTTCTGTGAATTAGGACATGGAGATATCTGGAAGACCATTGTGCCTACCATAACTGTCTTCCTTTCTAAGCTATGTGCATTTGTTAATTACAAAACTATAAAATTAAAGTGAATTAAGTGAATTACTTTTATAGTTTAAAAGTATCTGATAGAGATCATTTTTTAAAAGTTAAAAAGACTTAAATTTGCTTTTATGTTATGATAAAATGTGTGATGTTGCAGGATTAGACAACTGGAATAGTCTAAAAGAACTGGCAATCCAAAGACACATATAGATGGAATATAGCATTAAACAAAGGTCATATTTCAAGAAAAAAGACTGGACAGTTTATAAAAGGAAATTATGGATGTTACTGGAAATAAAGGTTTGATCTTTAAGTCATACCACATACCCAAATAAATTCCACATGGGTTAAAAATTAAAACTTTAAAAAAATTAGAAGTAGTAGAAAAAGATGTAGAAAAACATACTTGTAATCTTGGGGTGGTGAAAGGCTTCCTTATGTCCCAATTCATAAAGCAAAACTTGATAATATCAAAATAAATCAAAGTAAAAATATAAGCAACAGGCTAAGAAAAAAATATTTAATAAAATATAACAAAGAGTCAGTAGCTTTAATCAATAAAGATCTTTTCTGTAATTTGACAAGAAGACAACACTACAGGAAAATGAGCAAAAGCCATGAACAGGCCAATTCTCAGAAGAAGAATTATAATGGTAATAAATAGGTGAAACCACATTCAAACTCACTAGTAAGGAAAGGCAAGAAAAAAACCAAGGTATTTCTGCAGGCACACTATATTAGCTAAGAGAGTTCAGACTCTGATGTGACAAACCTCTTGGGTTTGAAGCCTGGCTTACCATGTGGCCTTGGGCAAGTTAACCTCTTCTGTGCCTTGGGTTCCCTATATGAAATACAGGGATAATAATACATCTTAACTGTTAATTATTATGAGGATGAATGAGTTAATATATGTAAAGTATATTTGGATAATGCCTGTTGGGCACAGAGAAATCATTCAGTAAATGGTGATTCAATTGGGGCTGGCCAGTTAGCTTTGTTGGTTAGAGAACTGCCTTGTAACACCAAGGTCAAGGGTTTGGATCTTTGTACGGGCCAGCTGCCAAAAAAACAAGAAAAATATTTTATTATGACATGCACAAAGACAGACACACACATGTAGTACAAACACACACTTATGCACGCTCGGAAGTTCATCAAATCTTTATTGTCATAGCAAAAACTGGATATGACTTTAAATTACGTCCATAGGTAATAAATAAATTTTGCACTTCTAAAATATGAAATAATAATTAGCTATTAGAAAGAATGAGGATGACTGGGGCACTGAGATGTCTGTAATAAATATAGTTGAAAACAAAGCAAGTCACAAACTTCTATGGAATAATCCAAATTTTGTTCTTAAAATATGCTATATGTAATATATACATATAAATATATACCCATATGTGCACTTGCATAATATGCACAGAAAATGTTATAAAATGACTCCTTCAATTTGTTAAAAAAAAAAAAAAAAAGTGACTAACAGGCAGGGAAGGCAGATTGGGGAAAAAGGAAGAGTTTATCAAATAAACCACATTTTTCTTTTCTCTCTTTTAAAGTAAGCATGAATTATTTTAAAAATTACAAAAACTAAAAGAAAAAAGAAATAATGATCAGTTAGAATACATTCTCAAAAAACTGACACAGGGATCACAGTAAGGAGAAGAAATTATGAAATCAATTTATCCTACAACTTCCCCCCCCCCCCCCCCAAGAAAGAGAATGCAAAGGAATTAGGCTAGCCATGCTTCAAAGAATGTCAGTTTAGCTCTGGGGTTTTAAAATACTTTGAATGGGGGCTAAAAAGTCAAAGTCATACATCTTTCAAGGACAAAAATTCTATAATAAATAGTCTCCATTAATTGTTTCCATTGTACATAATATTTTGTAAGTTTTACATTTCCAGGAAAGTAATGTTTGCAAATTCAAACCACCAACCTTCAGTATTACTTAGATGATATAAACAAATTAAAATAAGGCCAACCTAAGCCAGTCATGTTTATCAACCTGATCCCCTCTGAAAACGAGAAATGAAGTCAAATACCCTTTAATACTATTTATTAGTGGAGTAATATAATACATTTTGAGAAGCTGAATGGTTGTAACAGGCGGCTGTTAAAGTCTCTACAGGGCCTGTTTAGAATGAAAACAGGAGTGAGAGACAGCTCTATAACTGAGTTTTAAGAACAGCTCAGCCATCAACTATATCCTAACCAAGTACTTTTATCCAGTTAATTTACGGAGTGAATCCCTTAGGGTCTCTAGCCGTCTACCACTGTAGCTCATTAGAGCCCAATATCCAACTTTTCTCATTGTAGCACTGAAAGCATTTATGCTTAAAATGTAATTAAACTTAAAACAAACAAGATCTTTATTCCCTGACAGTCCTGCTATTTTGAAATTGACAAAGGCATGAACTTATATAGGATTATTTAGAAAGCACTATACATTTCAGCCACTTATGGCAAGACATTTGCCCAACTGTTCATACTGCATGCAATTAGAAATCTAAATACTTGGGTAACGGGCTTCTACTGGGAATTAAACTTGCAGATCTCTTACAAACGAGTAATGTGGTAAGACTTGCTGTCCAATGAGGTGTCTTATTGAAATATCCCAGGCCGTTTCACTTGTCACAGCTGTCGTTTCAGCCGCTTGCACTCACAGAGTATAGCTTTCATTACGAAAATAGAAATTTGTGTCCTAAGTGCTGTTACATTACTAATGCTAAATATTTAATTCCCTGGGGTTCCAATTATGGTTGAGCACTGGCAACACTGATTCTACTTTTTAATAACAACTGTAAAAGCAATTTGAGCATTTTTCAATTAATTAAATACATAGTGAACGAGTAACCTCTTGTCATTTTGCCCTCCAGGACCTGAGCTAATTGGTGTAGAATAAAATGTTTTGAAAATTAACTGATATTCTGGTCTGAACACTGTTATACCATTAAATTACAGTTTGCAAAATGAAGTTTGTCTTCTAATAGTTACACTTAATATTGTCTGCAGCTGTGAAAAAATACCTGCGTTTTATGTACTTAACAGTGCCTCTAATTAGAGCCGAATTGAAAGTTGAGTGTAGTTTTCTCTAAGTACCAGTCAGTACCAATAATACTTTGCCCTGTTCACAGATAAATCAACAAATTTCAACATGGGAAAGAAAGTCTCCCAGGTTTCATTTTGTATTTTCACAATTTAGCTTAAACATTATGAAAGTTTGCTCAGAAAAATTCCTATTGTTCATTATATTCGCATAGAAAAATTCAAAAATAAATTTTTAGATTTTTTTTTCACAAGAGAAAGTTACAAATCAAAATGTCTGGGAAAGTCCTTCCTTTTAAAACATTTTGTTGCAGTTTCTTGTTTCACCATAGAACAATGTCATAAACAAGCTCTAAATTGGTGTTTCAGTTGAAAAGGATGAATCATAAAAGCAGATGTTGTTTCACCCACATTTTAAAATAAACCTTTTTCTGAAGTACAATGAAATCCGATTAAAGAGACCATCTCCTTGTAGAAAAACTTCTCTGACAGGTGTTCTTCCAGCTTGGAGGCTTGATTGGCCAGAAGCTAAAATCCACACTCAGAAAGTGAATGCCTTTTCGGCAGCTGTCTGTCTAACAGAGATGATCACCTAAACAGGTTTCACTGAATTAGGAATCTCAGCAGAAGCATTATAGCTCACGGAGTAAGACACGGAAAGTAAAATTAATCACTCTGGGAGAGAAGGAAAGAAATAATAGGGAAAATTTAATCATTTGCATACCATCTTTAGAGTTTAAATCTTTAATATTTCTAAGATTTTAGTAACAACTTCGAGAAATGGATTTTAACTACAGGATTAACTTGGTATCACCAGTCAGTTAACATAAACAGATCAGCCCAAATTTCTGATTTTTTGAAAACTAAACTGGATAATAAGGATATTTTATAATTCTGAGGTTGGGTTGACTTCTCAGGGGGAAATCTCTAGTTCATCAACAAATACACACACTCGTACATAAATGAAAAGAAAAATATAAATTTGTTTAAGCTTTATTTAAAGATTAATTTATATGGACTGTAGCATCTTAATAGACTTTCAAAAACATTAGTTTAATATATCCTGTCATTAACAATTCTTAAAACAACAAGCAACAGAATTTGTAAATGACATATTAATTCCAGTTCTACAAATTATTTTTGCCAAAGACTTTTTTTTTCCAGCCCAAAGAACAGCTATATTTTAAAATATAAAAGTAAAAATAAAGCAAACTCATACTTTGGATGCAAGTGGTACAGGTATTGTTTGAATTAAGAAATGGATTGGAATTTACTCCAAAATATTTATGTACCTAGTTTTGAAAAATAATAATTTCATTAACTGACTACTAATATGTGGCCCAAACATGGCTAAACAAAACGGTAATACCTACTTCTCCAAAAATAGTAGACAATGACCTACAGTAATAATTAAAGCCACTGTATTTAGTACCAGGGTCCTCAAACTACTGTAACCCAGCTGACCAATTGAAGTTGGTTATCAAATCCCAAATGAGCAGTCTCCTCCAGTAGAAGCAGGATCACATGTTCATCAAGTTCCCCTCTTCTCTCTGGGAGACCTGACACTCCATGGACTCAGCGGGGTTGGCAGCCACAATCTACACAGTTAGAACTAAGTCTTACCTATCACTCACCAATACAAGTTCTTAGGACCAGAGGGAAAAACCCACCAGCCTTGGGAGCAGAGGATTTGGTCTCAAACTTGAGACTGCTAATAGCAGTGTGACCTTGTGGGCAAGTTACTTACATCACTGCTCCTCTGGTCTCCTGGCTCTGACATGGGTGGCAATATAATCCCCGTGTTGTTCTAAAGATCCAATAAGAAAAGATGATGAAAATTCTGGAGAAACTGTAAAGCAGAATGTAAATATAAGATACCCAAGGCTTCCAATCTGAAGTTTAACTGCCAGCATCTTTAACAAAGCATGTTACATTGCTACTACACAAAGTGCTTAAAGCAAGAAATGTATGTAACACATTCATCATAACATGCATAACAAAGAGAAAAAAGAATCATTATGGACTCTGCAGTTTTGACTAGAGATGCTTTTTCAGGATTAAGGCATTACTTTAGTCCCAATAAATTATAAGCCAAAAGAACATACGCTTAGGGTTTATTAAAAAAGAAGCAATAGGATAAAGAAGAGGAGGAGAATTAGCTGGATATTATCACAATATAGGCATCATTTCATAAACTATGAACTTAAAATGAGGCCCATTTTAAACCTGATTTTCTTTTCTAAGGCATGTTCAACTAGCTTCTCTAGTTCCCAGATTCATGGCCCAGAGTTCCTCTATCCTGGCTAGAATCAGTCTCTGCAGAACTCTGCAGAAGCAGAGAAGGATGAAGTGGAGAAGGATGTTGAGGAGAGGAGTTAGAACAGATCTCCCCCATCTTACCACCCAATTGGCCGAAACACACAGAGAACTGACATGGTAGTGAATAAGACTTTTCAGGGAGATAAGAGTTGTTTGCAAATTAATACATAACTGCAATATCTGACCCATTAGTGGATCTGGAAGCCCTTTCTCATGCTGGCTATATTCTAACGAGCTCCATTACCTGGTTTCCAAGTTCACAGGAGCATAAAAGCAGCAATTTGAAAGGATAAGGGAGGACTATAGGTAGGGCCAGTGATAAATACGGCTGACAGCAATCTAAGAAACAAATGTTTTAAGAAAGGCCAATGAGGACTAAAACAAAACAAAAACAGAACAAAAAAACCCAAGACAACTAAAACAAAAAACCTGAGTCCTTTAACAAGCACTGAGTTACATAACCCAATTCTTAGTGATAACTACAAGTTATTGTCAAAGTTAAATGAGACTCAATATATTGTTTACAAGAGGGAAAGGTATGATCCATTTTAGAAAGATTTTTATCACAAATAGTTAATGTTAATTTTTAAAACTTGGCTATCTTGAATAACCCACTCCTTGAGGGTTCCAGATTATCATGGTTTTACTGGAGATAGTTTTATGCTTAATGTACTGTGGTAAAAATAAATATAGCTTAGCCTAAGTGTCTCCACTGAAAATATGTATGCCATAAAATGACAAATAAAATAGGTCAATAACCAAACCACTGTAAATAATTCAAGCATAAAAGTACATAACATTAGAATGAACTAAGATATACCAGTCCTCTTCATAACTGACAATAAATTTATTCAAAGTGAACTTTCAAAATAAATGTCAAATGGTAAGAAAAGAGGTATAAAATTGCTATATAAGAAGAGGCTGAAGAAAAACAAACCTGGCTTATGCATCTGTGTGATGATCAAGTCATACTCTATACCACTTATATTCGATTTTGCATCATAAAGACATAGTAGTTGATCAATAAATTGGTGTTGAACTGAAATATAATTAACAAGTTGTTTGGATGCCAGATAAATAAGAGATGGGAGATATCAGACATATCATTAACTTTTCCTAGGGGCTACAATGCACACATTGACTTTGGGGGGCAAAAGTTGCTGGGGGCAAAAGTTGCTGAGTGAATAACATCTCATTCTGGTTAGCTTTCAGAACAGGAGACTGTAGCTAATCTGAAGACACTCAAAACAGTACCAGGAGATGACACGGAGAAAGTCAGAGTCCCAGCCTCGCAGCTCCCTTGGTACTAGCTTCTCTACTAGGTGGTCCCATTCAGTCAGGCCAACCAAGGATGTCCTTATTTGTGACTTTGGGGAAATAGGATAGCATGGTGTCCATAGAGCCCTTTGGGCGCAGAGGGCAAAAGGCTATAGGTATTACTGGCAAGCCTTATTTTCCTCCTTCCCTGGTGTTGGTTATGTGGGGGTTTTAGTGACACCAGTGTTTTAGATTTTAATGTACATGGCTATTTGGTTTGGGCATTTTATAGAGTGTATCACCATAGAAGCAGACATACTTGTTTTTAATGTCTTCTGGCTTAATTTATGCATTGTTATACTGTCTACCACTCTATTAACTCAAAGATATTAATAACCTTTGCAATATTTCCTGTAGGCTATAAATCATGGACAGTATAACGATATCATGGACATAGGTATCTTCTAATTCCCCAGCCTTACCCCAGTTTATAATCAGTTAAACTCTGCTCTCCAGATCCAAACTTCATACAGTCCACCAAAATGTAGGCAGGGCACTGCTGATATTACAAAATTGCTGTATGGGAAGGTTTTAGTCCCCATGTAGTTTCATAGTAAGAATATCATGTGTCTATTTCATAAAGTCCTGTGTTAAAGATTTTACGAACACTTAACACAGTCTTAGTATGTGCCACACATCTATCACTCCATTGGTGAAGGACATTTCAGGCCTCTGCAACCGATTGGCTAGTGGGGGCAGATTATTCATTGTTTACACTCTTTGGGGGGAGAAAAGATTTGGGGATTTAGAAACTCTAAAGGTAAACCTAGCAAGGCCTCTGAAAGACTGTTTAGAGAAAGGGCAGAAGAAGGGAAACATTCTCTCTTCTTCAGAGCAGGTGTGAGCAAATTAAATCCAGCCTGCAACCTGTTTTTGTAACTGTTATTGGAACAATTTTGTAAAAATGCCATTGGAACACAGTCACACCCACTTGCCTACGGCTGCTTTTGCATTGCAATGACAAAGTAGTTGCCACAGAGATTGTTTGGCCCATAAAACCCAAAATATTCACTATATAGAAAAAATTTGGCCAATTCCTGCTTTATAGTGTTTTTCCCTGAGGAGGATGGGAATCCCAGCAAAGCTGCCTCCATCCTGGAAAGCTACTTTTCCCCATCCCCAACCATAAATAGTCACTTCCCTATCTGCATACCACCCCCACCCCACCCCCAGGCAGATACTGGTTTCAGTGTTATTTGATAATTATCCCTGCCTAAAGGCCTAAAAAGCATTCCTCTTTCCAGCTGTGAAACACCCAATGAAGATGCAATGAAATTAGCAGAGGTGTGGCCAAATTCATAAGTTCTCTTTCTAGTTCCACACTCACAGAACATTGACTGAACACCTAGGCCTGGCTGTGCATTTGACCTCAAGTGTGGGAAAGCCTCAAAGAGGAAGCTGTTAAAGGTTGTGTGGGATTTCACCAGAAAATGGAGAGAAGAGGGAGAGACCACTGAAGCCAAGTGGCAGCAGAGGGGGCAGTGCATACCATGGTCTACTCTAGGACAACAAGCATTGTAAGAGAAGGATACACGGGCTGGAGGGGAGAAATGAAGCTGGATGAGTCCATGGGTCAGGTAGTGAGATACCTTGTGAGTGACACTAAGGAGTTGAGGGATGTTAGGTAAGAGGGTGTCTCTAATGGATCTAAGCAAGGGTATGACATGACCAGATTGCATTTTAGGAAGATCACTCTGACAGCAGAACTTACCCTCCCCACCAAGTCCATACAGAAAATCCCCCATCATCTTTCCTTACATACTCCAGGCAGTTCAGCCTTCTTCCCCAGGCTCTTAAGGGCCCCTTCTAGACAACTGCAAACATGTATCAATCTATATCAAATCATCATTTTCTTGACTGCCATCAAGTCCCATGCTTCTCCTATCTGCAGTGAAGAACCAATTGTGTATTGTTGTCGTTTTGTTTTGTTTTGTTTCTAGTTTCTAATCTGCTGTAGATGGATATTTTTATAAAATACAAAATTGTACACTTGGTATCATGGCAATGTCAAGTTGCTCTGTAAGTCTCTAAATACTTTCTCTTATTTTCTGCATTTATCTTGTCACAGGCTGATAAAAGGCATTTGTGGGCTTCCAGTTTCCAGTCTGGCATGTAAAGAGCTTGCAAGTCACCACAAGTAAAAAGCTGAACAAACTGAAAAATCAACAACTTTCCTTAGATCTGTAAGAGTGAGGTCATGGGGCAACCTCAAATTGTTGCCCCTCAAATTGGAGAGACACACAAGTTGATACAGAGAACAACTTATCAGAACAGAAACCCCTGCAGGAACTAGGGCCAGGGTAGGAAAACATAAAATGTAATTGACCAATTGCTGGAGACTCAGTGTGTACAAATCTGAGAGATAAAAACTCCAGAGCCCCCACTCATGGGGACCCCACACTTTTGTGAGGTTTACCTCCTAGAGCTCCACCAGGTTCTCATAGAATATCAGAGACAAATCCCCTAATGCCTCTAGCAGTTGGAGGGGAAAAGGAACCATTTTGAAAATACTCCAGAGCACTCTTTTTCTTAACAAGGCCCGCTCTCAGGAGAAACTATTTAACCAGAGGCTAACCTGCTGGCGTTTTATCAGAGTCCAGCTGACCTGGGGGAAGTGAAATACCCCAATCCAGCCCCCTCTAGCTATCTTGTCCCACCTAAGGGGTGAAAAAACTGAAAAGAACATGTAAATGAAGTTCACAGTCCAGGGACAGTGAGGCTCACCAAAAAAGACTGAGACCAAATCACAGAACTATAGTATGCTTCTCCTCCCCCGACACCTTACCATTGCATTATGAAAGGCCTATTTACAGCAGTTCCTTCCACATAGTATATTATTCCCAGCTATCAGGAAAAAATTGTAAGACATTCTAAAGAGCAAAAAGCACCATTTGAAAAGACAGAGCCAGCATCAGAATTAGACTCAGACATGGTAAGGATGTTGGAATGATCAGACTGGGAATTCAAAACAACTATGATTGCTATGGTTTGAATGTTTTTGTCCCTTCCAAAATTCTTGGGTTGGAACTTAATCCCTAATGCAACAATGCTGGTAGGTGGGGCCTAATGGGAGGTATTTAGGTCATGAGGGCAACACCCTCATGAATGGATTAATGCCACTATAAAAAGGGCTTGCAGGAGTGGGCTCTCTTTTTTGCTCTTCTACCATGTGAGGACACAACATTTGTCCCCACTTGCCCTTCCACCTTCTGCCATGTGAGGTCTCAGCAAGAAGGCCTTTACCAGACGCCAGATGCTGGCACTTTAATCTTGGGCTTCCCAGCCTCCAGAACTGTGCAAAGTATTTCTGTTCTTTTATAAGTTACCTAGTCTGTGGTATTCCGTTATAATAGCGCAAATGGACTAAGACAATGATTAAGATGCTAACAACTCTAATGGAAAATGTAGATAGCATGTGAAGACAGACAGAAAATGTAAGCAGAGATGGAAATTCTAAGAAAGAATCAAAAAGAAATGCTAGAGATCAGAAATACTGTAACAGAAATAAAGAATGCCTTTGATGGGCTCATTAGCAGATTGACGAAAGCATCTTTGAGCTTAAAGATATCTCAATAAAAACTGCCAAAACTAAAAAGTGGAGAGAAAAGAGCTTAAAGATATCTCAATAAAAACTGCCAAAACTAAAAAGTGGAGAGAAAAGTGACCAAACAAACAAACAAACAAACAAACAAACAGAATGTCTAAGAACTGTGGACAACTACAGAAGGTATAACATATATGTAATGAGAAAACCAGAAGGAGAAATAGCAGAGATAGAAACAAAAGCATATATTTGAAGTCATTAATGACTGAGAATTTCACCAAATTCATGTCAGACACCAAACCACAGATCCAGGAAGCTTGGAGAACACCAAGCAGGATAAATGTCCAAAAAACTATACCTAAGCATATCATATTCAAACTGCAGAAAATAAAAAATAAAGAAAAAATCTGGAAAGAAGCCAGAGGATAAAATACCTTACTGATAGAGAAGCAAAGGTAAGAATTACATCGGACTTCTCCTCAAAACCATGCAGGCAAGAAGAGAGTGAAGTGAAATATTTAAAGCATTAAAAGGAAAAAACTCCACCAATCTAGAATTCTATACCCTGCAAAATTATCCTTCAAAAGTAAAGGAGATAAAAAGACTTTCTCAGACAAACAAAATTGAGAAAATGTATTGCCAGTAGACCTGTCTTGCAAGAAATGATAAAAGAAATTCTTTAGATAGAAGGGAAATTATATAGGTCAGAAACTTGGATCTATATAAAGGAAGATAATCAGAGAAGGAATAAATGAAGGCAAAATAAATGTTTTTATTTTTCTTATTCTTAATTGATCTAGCAGATAACACTTTGTTCAAAATAATACTAGCAACAATAGTAGTTGATTATGTATGCATATAAAAAAATAAATATTAGATACTTGTGTATGCTTCTGTATAAGTAAAATGAATAGCAGCAATAATACAAGGGATGGGAGGAAGAAATTCAGAGTTTTGCTATTATAAGGTAATCACACTTCTTGTAAAACAGTACAATGTTATTTAAAAGAAGACCTGAATTGGCTGTAAAAAACTTCAAAAAGTTTGCATAAAAATAGAATTAAAAGAATACAAATCTTTCCATGAACTTTTTGAAGTACCCTTGTATATTGCAAAGTCTAGGGCAACCACTTAAAAAAGTAAAAAAATAAAGATAACTGATAATGTTAAAAAAAGAGAGAAAATGGAATATATAGAATGCTCAATTAAAATTACAAAAGGCAGAAAAAGAGTGAAAGAAACAGGAACAAATAACAAGGGCAAAAATAGAAAATAGTAAAAAATATGGTATATATTAATCCATCTATACCAATAATCACTCTAAATATCAATGATCTAAATGCACCAATTAAAAGACAGAGATTGTGAGAGTGAATCAAAAAATAAGACCCAACTATATATTGTCTGCAAGGAGCCCATTTTTAAATATAAATACATATACAAATGAAAAGTAAATGAATGGAGAAAGATATACCACGCTAACACTAGGCAAAAAAAGTGGAAGCTATATTAATTTCAGACAGAGTAGATTTCAGAAAAAGGAAAGTTATCAAGGATAAAGAGGGGTATTACATAATGATAAAGGTGTCAATTTTCCATGAAGACCTAACAGTCCTTAATGTGTATGTAATGTGCCTAACAACAGCATGTTTTCAAAAACACGTGAGGCAAAAACTGATAGAATTGCAAGGAAAAATAGATGAATCCTCTATTATAGTTTGCAGATTTAAATATCCTGTATCAGAAATAGACATCCAGCAGACAGAAAACCAGTAAGGACAAAATTGAACTCAACAACACCATCAATCAACTGAATATAATTGACATCTGTAGACAACTTCATCTAACAACAGAAAAGACATTTTTCTCAAACATATATATGGAACATGGAAAATTCATCAAGATAAAACACATTTTGGGTCTTAAAATATATGTTAACAAATTTAAAAGAATACAAATCATACAGTATCTTCTCTCAGAACACAATAAAATTAAACTAGAAATTTTTAGCAGAAAGATAGGAGGAAAAACCCAATATACTTAGAGAATAAACAACACACTTCTAGATAACACATCAGTAAAAGAAGAAATCTCAAGAGAAATTTAAAACTATTTTGAGCTAACTGAAAATGAAAACATAACTTACACAAATTTGTGGGATTCAGAGAAAGCAGTGCTTAGAGGGAAATTTACAGTATTGAATGCACATAGTAGAAAAGAAGACAATCTATGCATAGAAGTAGAGAGTAAAATAGTGGTTACTAGCAATTGGGAATGGTAGGGGAGAGAGAGGTTGGTTAACAAATACAAAATTACAGCCAGATAGGAGGAATAAGATCTAGTGTTCTATAGCACATAAGGTAACTATAATTAACAATTTATTGTACACTTCTAATTTGCTAGAATAGAGGAATTTGAATGTTCCTAATACAAAGAAATGAAAAATCTTTGAGATGATAGATATCATCATTAATCTGATTTAATCATTACGCATTGTATACATGTATCAAAATATCACACAGAACCCCATAAATACGTACAATTATTATGTGTCAATTAAAAATTTTTTAAAAAATCTCAAAAAAGGACAAAGAAAAGAACAAACTAAAATCAATAATCTAAATTTTTATCTTAGGAAACTAGAAAAAGAAGAGCAAATTAAATCTAAAATAAGCAAAATAAATGATATAATAAAAAAATAATAAAAATTATTGCAAGGTAGTAGCATACAAGCTTCATATACAAAAGTCAACTGCTTTCCTACATTCCAGCAGTAATCAAGTGGAATTTGAAATTAAAATCACAATATCATCTACACTGGCACCCCAAAAAGAGAAATTCAGTAGGTAGTTATAGATCTAACAAAATATGTACAATATCTACATGAAGAAAACTACAAAACTCTGATGAAAGAAATCAAAGAACTAAACAAATGGAGAGATATTCCATGTTTATGAATAGGAAGACTCAATATTTTCAAGATATCAGTTCTCCCCAGCTTGATCTAGAGATTCAACGTAATCCCAATCAAAATCCCAGCAAGTTATTTTGTGCATATTGATAAACTGATTCTAAAGTTTTTATGGAGAGGCAAAAGACTCAGAATAGCCAGCACAATATTGAAGGAGAACAAAGTCAGAAGACTGACACTACTGACTTCAAGACTTACTATAAAGGTACAATAGTAACGACAATGTAGTATTGGTGAAAGAGTAGATAAATAGATCAATGGAACAGAATAGAGAGCCCAGAAAAAGGCCCACATATATATGTGTATATATATATGTATAGTCAACTGATCTTTGACAAAGAAGCAAAGACAATACAATGGAGAAAAGATAGTCTTTTCAACATATGGAGCTGGAGCAACTGAATATCCAGATGCAAAAAAAAAAAAAAAATCTATTCATAGATCTTGACACCCTTCACAAAAATTGACTCAAAATGAATCATAAACCTAAATGTAAAATGCAAAACTATAGAACTCCTAGAAGATAACACAACAGAAAATCTAAATGACCTGGGGTTTGAAGATGACTTTTTACATACAACAGCAAAGGCATGATCTATGAAACAAAGAATTGATAAGCTACACATCACTAAAATTAAAAGTTTCTGCTCTGCAAAAGGCACTGTCAAGAAAATGAAAATTTAAGCCACTCTGGGAGAAAATGTTTGGAAAAGGAATATCTGATAAAGGACTGTTATCCAAAATACACAAAGAACTCCTAAAACTCAACAGTAAGAAAACGAGCAATCTGACTTAAAAAATGGGCCAAAGACCTTAA
The DNA here is from genome assembly GCF_027409185.1 of Cynocephalus volans. Lineage (NCBI taxonomy): Eukaryota > Metazoa > Chordata > Mammalia > Dermoptera > Cynocephalidae > Cynocephalus > Cynocephalus volans. Next base: position 76,575,905 of record NC_084469.1, on the reverse strand, counting down.
CAGACACCTTGCCAAAGAAGATATACAGATAGAAAATCATCTCATGCATATGCGGTGGACTGATCTTCCACAAAGGTGCCAAGAATACACAATGGAAAATGATAGTCTCTTCAACAAATGGTGTTGGAAAAACTGGATATCCACATGCAAAAGAATGAAGTTGGAACCATAGCTTACACCATGAACAAAAATGAACACAAATGGATTAAAGACTTAAATATAAGACCTGAAACTGTAAAACTCTTAGAAGACAACACAGGGGAGAACTTTTATAACACTGGCTTTAGCAATGATTTTAGGGATATGACAACAAAAGCACAGGCAACAAGAGCTAAAATAGACAAGGGGGGACTACATCAAACTAAAAAGCCCTGCACAGCAAAGGAAACAATCAACAGAGTGAAAAAGAAACCTAAGGTATGGAAGAAAATATGTGCAAACCATGTGTAAGATAAGAGGTTAATATCAGAAATATATAAGGAACTCTTAACAACTCAACAGCAAAAAAACCAACAAACTGATTTAAAAATAGGCTAAAGACTTGAATAGGCATTTCTCCAAAGAAGACAACAAATAGCCAAGATGTATATACAAAGATACTCAACATCACTAATTATAAGGGAAATGCAAATCAAAACCTTAATGAGATATCACCTCACACCTGTTAGGATGGAAATTATCAACAATAACAACAACAACAACAAAAATGCAAACCCCAAGACAGAAGTTGGCAAGGTTGTGGAGAAATTAGAAACCTTGTACACTGTTGGCAGGAATGAAAAATAATACAGGCACTATGGAAAACAGTATGGAGATTCCTCAAAAAATTAAAAATAGAACTACCATATGATGCAGCAATCCTACTTCTGGATATTCATATAAAAGAATTAAAATCAGAATGTGAAGAGATATTAGCACTCTACAAGGTACTACTTACAATAGTGAAGATATGGAAACAACTTATACAACACAACTTTAAGTTGTTAAATAAATAATAGCAAACAATGTAACAACTTAAGCTGTTAAACAACACAGACAACGACTTAAAGTTGTTGTGTGTATTCAGTGGAATATCATTTAGCCTTAAAAAAGAAGAAAATTCTGACACATGCTACAATATGGATGAACTCTATGGAAATTATGCTAAGTAAATAAGCCAGTCATGGCAAGTCAAATACTGCATGATTCCACCTATGTGAGGTATCTAAAATAATCAGACTTACAGAGGGGCTGGGGGAGGGGGAACGGGGAGTTGCTAATCATTGGGCATAAAGTCTCAATTACGCAAGATAAATAAGCTCTAGAGATCTGTTGTAACACACTGTCTCTATAGTTAACAATACCATATTATTTACACTTAAAAATGTAAGACGTGAGATCTCACATTAAGTGTTATCACTGTAATTTTCTTTAAAAAAGAAGAAATATAGATGGCAAATAGGCACATGAAAAGATATTCTACACTATATATCATTAGGGAAATGCAAATTAAAACAACAAGATACCACTATACACCTATTAAAATAGCCAAAAGCCAGAACATTGACAACACCAAATGCTGACAAGGATGTGGAGTAACAGGAATTCTCATTCATTGCTGGTGAAAACGCAAAATGGTAGACACGTTGGAAGACAGTCTGACAGCTTCCAAAAAAACTAAACATACTTTTACCATATGATCCAGCAATCACGCTCTTCAGTATTTACCCAAAGGAGTTAAAAATTTATGTCCACACAAAAACCTGCACGCAGACATTTATAGCATCTTTATTCATAATTGCCAAAATGTGGAGGCATCCAAGATGTCCTTCAGCAGGTAAATGGATAAATAAACTGTGATACATCCAGACACTGGAATATTGTTCAGCGCTAAAAAGAAATAAGATACCAAGTCGTGAAAAGACATGAAGGAAACAAATGCATATTACTAAAACTGAAAGAAGCCAGTCTTAAAAGGCTACATACTGTATGATTCCAACTATATGATATTCTGGAAAAGGCAAAACTATGGAAATAGTGAAAAGATCAGTGGATGTCAGTGGTTAGGGAGAGGGAGGGATGAATGAACAGGCAGAGCACAGAGGATTCTTAGGGCTATGAAACTACTCTGTATGATACTATATTGGTGGATGCATCTCATTACACATTTGTCAAAACCATAGAATGTACAACACCAAGAGTGAACCCTCATATAAACCATGTACTTTAGGTGATAATTATGTGTCAATATAGGTTCATCAATTGTTACAAATGACAAATGTACCACGCCAGTGGGGGATGCTGATAGTGGGGGAGGCTGAGCATGTGTGCAGGTAAAGTGGTATCTGAGAAATCCCTGTATCTTCTGCTCAATTTTGCTTTGAACCTAAAAGTGCTCTAAAAAATAGTGTATTAGAAAAAAAAAAAAAGTTGTGGTCTGTCATAGTCCATGGACCACATTTTGAGTCACACTGTGGACTGTGGCCTTTCTAGGTACAGAGACCTTGATTCCTCAACCATGTGTCCTCAGCTCTTTGGTCAAATATCTCCAATAGCTGGAACAGACTAAGGTGTGGGCTTGGAGAAGTTTTACAAGGCATAATCGGCCCAACCTGACTGAGAGGGACATTAAGCAGATTGGGTAATGGGCGAAAGCGATGTCATGAACCAAGATGAAATGCTGAGGAGGGCACAGAAAGAGGTAGGCTTGTGAAGAGATGGAGGAGAGGGGCAACCAGCAGCTGCCTCTGCAGACAGCTGAAAAGTTCCATACCAAGGTTCAGGCAAAGGACAGCGCTGAGGCCAATGGCAGTGCCCCAGAGAGCAACCTTTGAGGGATACAATAACGGAGGTGGCTAGCAAATCCAGAGTCAGGAGCCAAGGAGGAACCCAGAAACAGCATCTCAGAAGCTAGGGACACTGTTCCATGCACAGAGAGGTTAAGCACGATGAGAGCTGACAACCAACAGAGTTGGCAATCAGCCCTTTAGATAACTAGAAAACCAGACGGAATGGAGATGGATGAAAAAGGAGTGGAGGAAGCTAACATAAAGACACATGTCTATAAACACAGCATTCCACAAGCTCAGCAGTTAAGAAGGCCAATATTCTCTGTGGAGCATAGAAGGAGAGACTGAGTCTAGAAGGGGTATTTTAGAAAGGGAGCAACTGAGAAACTAAGCAAAGAGAGAATTTTAAGATTGAGAGGAACAGTAAGAAATGAAGAGAAAAATGGAAAAGAGAAAACAAGTGATAGCTAAACAGGAGAAGCGATACCATTCCTCTGAAAAATGAGGGACAGAGGTAAGGCTGGGCACAGAAAAGATATAGAAATAATGTATTGTGATTTGCTCAGAAATGATCTCATTTGGTTTTACAGTTAAAGTCTGTATTAGTTCAGCTTCTCAGGGGATTTCAAAGTTTTCAAAGTCAAAATCTGAAGGAAGTACCAGGTTCCAACTTCCTTCCAACTCTAAAATCTGCATAATCAGTCTCTACTTTTTTATCCTTGCCTTTTTTGAGCAAATAAGCCACAACTCCTTATTTCTTAGCCACTCAGGAGAAACCAGGATCTACTGTCGATATGTGGCCCTGTTTCCTACTCTGGGAAACAATTCCACCAGACCACCTCTGTAGGCAGAAAGTCAAGGCAAGACTGAATCCTGTCTTTTGTTTCTTTTCCTCCTGTGAACATGCAGTGCCCTCTGGATGTATGTGTTCATCATTATAAGATTTAAGAGTCATAAGTCATCCACACGATGTATGTTCATTATATTAAGCAGATACAGACAGAAATACCATATTCTCTCTAGACTATAAATTCCATGAAGGAAGGACTATGGCTACTCTGGTTTGAACTCTGCGGCCAACGCTGTACCAGTACCCAGTAGGTGCTGAATAAGTATTTGTGGAATGGCTGTCTGAGGTAATAAGATCCAGATAATATTGCATGAAAACCTGAAAAGATACTAATCATTTAAGCACATATTTTAATCCAAACTCATCAAGTTTCTAAAAACAAAAATATTCTCAAGTACTTTTTCTCTAAAATATTTCACCTCTCTATCTTCAAGTCTCTATGCACAACTGAAATTTACTACTTAATTTGTTGAAGTGTTTAGGAAACAACTAGAGCTAGGAACACTCTTTCTTTTTCCTACCTTTACATACTTCTGAGCCCCATTTTTTAAAAAACAAACATTGCCCAGTAATATTGAACAATCTGTCTCAAGACTTGCTTTATACAGGACCATTACAGCTGTATTACACAACAATAAAAAACAATTAATAAAAATAATAGAGGATACATTTCTTGAGAAATTTTCCCTTTAAGAGGAAAAAAAAAACTGCACCAGTATGAAAGACTACACCATGAATTCCAACCCCCTTAAGATATTCCACTAGCATCTCACAATCAAGTGAACGTGTATCTTTTCCCCTCTAGATCTGCTTCTCCTGGGTTCCGTCTCCAAACACCAACACCACGACCTAATTGTTTAAGCCCTCTCGACGCCCTTGTTGACATGCTTTTCCTCTGCCCCCGCATATAATCAGTCACCAAGTCCTTTTATTTCTAGCATCATCAACCCCATCAATTCATCAACATCTCTCCTGCTTCTGGCTACTCTCTTAGCTCAGGCAACTGTCATCTGTCACCTGGACAACTATTTGCAAAAATCTTACTGATCTCTCAACATCCAATCTTGCTGGCCTCTAATGCATTCCCCATGCCACCACCAAAGTGATCTCTCTAAAATGCAGACCTGGTCAGGTGAATGAAGTCCAAGGTCCTCAGGCGGGCCTATAAAAAGCCCTTCACGGCCTGGCCCCTACTTACTCCCTCCTCTCTCTCCCATCTCCGCACATGCTCCTCATGCTGCTCTCAAACTGGACTCCTCCAAGGCTCCCAAATGGACTGTGCTCTCCCTTGTCTTTGGTCTTTATCACCCCTGCTTGGAACCCTCTTCTCCTCAGGGCTCAATCCCAATGCCCTCTCCTCTGAGAAGCCTTCCTTAACCTTGCCCACCCTCCATCAGACTTGGTTAGGGACTGAGCCCCCATGCTGCCACTGCATCTGGCCTTTCCATTATCATGCTGTGCTGAAATGGTTTGTTTACAGCTCTGTCTCCGCAGCAGACGTTAAGCTCCAAGCTTCACAAGGGTATAGACTGCATGCTATTCACATTTTATCTCCAGGCCTTAGCCTAATGCCTACTTTGTTGAATTCAGGGAATATGTTGTATTCATATTTGACTCCCTGGATTGACCACAATGTTAAAACACAGCAGGTATGCACAAACAACAATGAATAAATGGAACATTCTATTGGCTAAAATCCAGTTCTGAGATTAACACACTAATGCTTGATACATGCACTTACATTTGAAGCCAAAATGTTTGTATGACATATACAAATGGCAAGTAGGTATTTACTTCTGACATGTACAGAATAAAAATATAACTAAGAATAGGGTTGTAAACATTGGTAAACTGAATTTCCAGAAGCTGGGACAAGCATCTTCAAGCTGACAGCATTTGTTTTAGAGTCAAAAGACAAGTTTAAATCCTGATTATCACTTACTAATAAGTCATTTCACCTTCCTGGGACTCTGTTTCCTCATCTGTAAACAAGTCTTCTCCGGCTTCAAAAGCCTGCAAGCAGAAGTGGCCTTCTATTTTTATGCATTGAGTTTGAAAGATATTTTAAATGAGAAGGCTCCTGGAAAAAAGAAAATAGTTTACTAGTGTGTCTTGCAACTGACACTTTAGTATATTCATACATAAAGTTTAAAAATGGCAAGTGGGTTAAAATAATTTAGTAGTAAGTTGGTCTAAAAACGTTTTGCAGAGGAAATATATATAAACAATTATAGACAAAATTATAAAGTGCCTAGTATTTTAAAAGAATATACAGAAAATAAGCAATCAGGGCAGAGTCAGGAAGTCTAGTGGTAACCAACCTATGATTTGCAGTATTTGTAAAAATTTTTTTAAAACTGTCTAAAATTGTACTATTTTCTTTTTTTTTTTTTTAACTGCTACATAAACAGTATTACAAGATGATTCCATAATGCTTTGCCATTATGTATACTCAGAATTTTTAAGTCACTGGCCTAATGTAGCCGTATCATAAAACATTATTTGTTTAGGCCTCCTCATTAGCAATGCCATATAGTTAGGGATACTGGAATCAATATTATTACATATAAGATTCTGAGAGACAATTTTAATGTCTTTTATAACCACTTTGATCAAATCTATGATTTGCACAAATTTAAAGAAACTCTGATAGAAACTTAGGTCTTCCATTTTCCACGTTCCCTATTTAAAGGGACCTCAGCCATATCCAAGCTTCCTATTTCAGCCTCCTAAAATTGGATGCGCATTTAGAAAAGGCTCTTAGCTCTCTCTTACTACCTTGTATACTCTTAAAATAATGCACAGAAATACTTGTATTTTCTTAGGTTGCTCGAAATAGTTTCTAGGTAAAGTCATCAGTTCTGTGTATAATCTTACCAGTGTATTCTTTATATAAATCTTATCTGTATGTTATCTTACAGTTTTAATTTTGCAGCTTTTTAAAAAGAGTTTTAAGATCTTTTATTATTTTAAGCCTAACATAAACTAAAAACTTAAAAAGTATTATAGTCTTATAGATCATGCATTTAAGACAGCAAGGAAGTACGAGGGTACTTCAAAAAGTTCATGGAAAAATAGAATTAAACATAATCTTTCCATGAACTTTTTGAAGTACCCTCGTTTAAAATATCTCTTATCAAATACAGGAGGAAAATAATGTTTTACAAACACACACACACACACACACACACACACACACACACACACACACACACACACACACACACACAAAGACTCATAACCTAAAGGATTCTTCCAAGCTCTAGTTTTACAAGGAAGAGTACCCACTTGTTTTTCACTCAAACCCACATTATTTAAATTCAAATATTACTCTTTCAAAAAAGCATGCCTCATTTCTGGTGAGTTCCTAAAATGTAGGAAGCTGTTACATATACTTTTGGGCAATGACATACCACTTTGGTGCCCCACAAAACTCTAGCCGGACCAGATTCCACCCCACTTCCAGCAAACCATGCTCCAGTTCATTTCCCTCTTTCTGTTTGATGTCTTCCTTCTTTCTGCATATCAGACATACACTCCTTTAAAATTCAAACTCTCAAAAGCTTCAATCTCAGCCAGAGTACTAAAAATCCAGGCCAACACAATCAAGAATATGACAACAAACTCTGTCTGGGGAAAAACAACTCTGCAGTGATAAAAATTCCAAGGCTATTTAAAATAAATAAATAAATAAATAAAAATAATGCCTCTCATTTTCTGAGGCCTGCTCCATCAGATTCAGCTTTCCTAGTGTCTCTCTCCTGAATTCTGGAAGTTCAGGATTTCTAATGCATAATCATGTTGATTTCTCATTTTCCTTTTACTCTTCCCGTCCCCGCCCCCCCCCCCCCCCCCCCCCCCCCGCAATCTAAGAGCTATGAGATCCATTCTAAGCAAACAGAGGCTATATGGTCATCTTTACCATTAGTTTTCCAGTGCCTAAAAGTGCCAGAACATGGGATGCTTCAATACCTTACCTCCTTAGTGAATGAATGACTAGACTTGTATTTAAATATTCCACATGTACATTCTACCTTTTATCCAGGTCATTTTTAAGGGCGAGGACTATTTTATTATCTTACATCATTTATATCACTATGTTCATGTCCATAATGGACTAAAGATGAAAGTACACTTAGAAGTATGGAAAGATTGAGTCCCCTGGGCCTAGTACCTCACTCAAAACAGTTAAAGATTTGTAATATTGGCTGTTGTTAGAAGGATCACTGTGACCAGGAACCACATCTCATGCTTCTAAAACAAACAAACAAAAAGAATGAAGTTACATTTTTGGTAAGAGTTCTAAAGTCAAAATACACGATGAAAAGTCAGAGTAAAAGTTATCTTTGAAAATCTTTTCAGGGACCGACCCCCGTGGCTCACTCGGGAGAGTGCGGCGCTGGGAGCGCCTAGGCCGCAGGTTCGGATCCTAAATAGGGATGGCTGGTTTGCTCATTGGCTGAGCGTGGTGCGGATGACACCAAGCCAAGGGTTACGATCCCCTTACCGATCACAAAAAAAAAAAAAAAGAAAAAGAAAAGAAAATCTTTCGGTGGATCTCGCCAAAAATATAGCATACAAGGTTTTGTACATACCTCACCAAGTCTCAGTAAGTATGATATCTTAGTATAATTTCCACCAGGATTTGGTGGAAACAGCTGTTTCTTGCAATAAATATCATGTAAAGTAGTTGTATTTTTAGGGGCCACGTACTAAAAAAAGATACTTTTTGTTGATTTCCTCCTTTCCCTACTAACTGCATATAGTTGAATTACCTGAGCATTTTCTGCAATAACACTGAACACAGCACTGTAAAGACAATGAGTTAGTTCTACAAATAAAAACTGCAGGCAAGATAGCAGTGATAAAAGCTAAAGAGTCTATCAATTCAGAAACTATCACAATATATCCCTGAATGTCAAGTCTCTAATAACTTGGAAAATTGCCCCCAAATTTCCTCAAGTAAACTGGTAACCTGTAAGCTTTGCAACATCTTTCTTATAGCATATAGTGTCTACCTTTATTCCTTTACATATGAATTGTTTACAAAAAAAAAAGTATTTTTTTCAAAAGCATTTTTCTAAAATAGGAACAAAATCTAGACTCTGGAAAAATGTTTTATTACATGTTTTCTGATTTCTGGAAATTCTGGATTTCTAATAATGCATTTAAAAATGTTATTTAAAATTTAAGATAGTCTGTTTCAAAATCATAAACAAATCTAGTTAAAGGAAAACACTACAAAAATGTAGATGCTTCCCCCTCCACCCCCCACCAAAATCAATTCTAGTCTTAAAAAGAAATACTCTATGTAATTACCATGTGATCCACAATTTCACTCCTGGGCATTTGTCCCAGGAAAATGAAAACTTATGTTCACACAAAAACCTCTACATGAATGTTTATAGCAGTTTTATTCATAATAGTCAAAAAACCAGAAACAACCCTGAAGTCCCAAGTGGGGAACGGTTAAACAAACTGCGGCCCACCCATACCATGGAACACTCCTCAACAGCGACAGAAAAGGAGCAAACTATTGACACATGCAAGTTGACTCTCCAGAAAATGATGCTGAGTGAAAAAAGCCAATCCCAAAAGGTTACACACTATGATGCCATTTATATAACATTCTTGAAAGGACAAGATTGTAGAAATGGAGAACAGATTAGTGGTTGCTCGGGTTAAGGAGAGGGTGGGATGGGAGACAAGCAGGTGTGGCTATACAAGAATAACATGAGGGATCCTTGTGGTGATGGAAATGTTCTCTGTCTTGACAGTATCAATGTCAACATCTAGGTTGTGATATTATACTATATATTGCAAGATGTTACTCCTGGGGGAAACTGGGTAAAATGTTCAAGGATCTTTCTGTATTATTTTGTACAACTGCATGTGAATCTATAATTATCTCAAATATAAAGTTGAATTAAAATAAAAACAAAAAACGGAATCTCTGGCCTAATAAATTTACTTTGCTATACTGAGATCTAAGCTTAAGAATTCATCATACCATTTGGATTCTTTGTAAAAACTATGGAGGTGGATGAAGTGTAATGTGGGTCACTCACAAAATAATTCACCTCAGTTTCTACAAGTGTCTTCAGCTTCTGTGAGTCTCCCCAGGTCCCTCCCTCAGGGTTACCTCTGGTCAGACATGCCCCTTCACAGTGTTCACACCACAGAGGCTGGAGGCCTGCTTGTACAGAGGAACCCTTCCATTTTCTTACAGCTGCTACAAAGGCCACAAAAGTAATTTCCCAATGGCAAGATAATCTGTCATTACTCAGTCTGTCCAAATGTAGGAACTCTGTGAAAGAACTGGACGTCAACTTCTTTATATAAATCAAATGCTCAAACACATCACAAATGCTCGGCCAGTTAAGGCAACTTTTTCTTGTATCTGAATTAAGCTAACAGATTTGTTTGAGGAGGAAATGTTCTATTCCAGAAGAACTAATACAGAGAATTAAAATATACATATGGATACTTTTCAAGTCTTTTTTCTCCTGTGAATATAATAGTCATATTAGAAAGTGATTTTAAACCTAGTCTAATAATATCTAACTGCCAGAAGAATTACTATGATAGAGAAGGGGATTTTTTTTTAATGAACCCTCTTTTTCAGGTATAAACATTCATTGAATTCAATAAAGACATTTTAGAAAAAAGTCAACATATAAAATTCACTTTATTTTTCCTATACTTTGATAAAAGAGAAAATATTTGGTGATATTCTATAATACTAAGCATTTTCAATAAAGTTGGTGAGCAAGAAGAGCACAAATGGAATCATGCTCTTCTGCATGACAACTGAGGATTTTAATTGGAAAAATATTATAGTCTACAAATAAGAACATCCAAAACATATTTAAACCACCCGAGCACTTGATTTTTCCATGTCCTTTGCATCTAGATTGAAACAGATCACAGGAAATTTCAAAGATCCATGGCTGAATCTAAAAGAAAAAAAAAATCTATTTAGTTGTCATGATCATTGTCAGTATCAATCCCTAATATCCTGTACTTCACTGATCACACTTAACTTTGCTATGCTGCTTAATGCTTGGGAGAAGACAAATCACTAATCAATTATGTATACTAATTAAAAACGCTACCATTAGGAAGCATTTTAATAACTTAGTAATAGGGGTGAAGTGTTTCCTCTAACTGCCTACTTTAAAACATTTTTGATAACACATTAACCAGGATGCACTAAACATTTGCAAATACTTAATGCTACAGTCTATATAAACTATCAAATTGCTCCCCGAAAGTCGTGGTACAATTCTGCAACTGGTTAAGGTCACATGGAAAATAGAATTATATGCTAATTTGTTCCTATATAAAGTTATCATAGAAGGTCAGACCAAACACAGTAAAATGAATTCTGGAAAAAAGTTAACTAAGTAGACTGGTATGTACCGTATCAAAGTAAACTGTTTATCTTAATAGACACAAATACAAGAAAGTATTTTTAAGCAGGGGCATTTTCTCCTTTTGAAAAACAAATAATTTGGGCCAGCCCGTGGCTCACTCGGGAGAGTACGGTGCTGATAACACCAAGGCCCCGGGTTCGGATCCCATATATGGATGGCCGGTTCGCTCACTGGCTGAGCGTGGTGCTCACAACACCAAGTCAAGGGTTAAGATCCCCTTACTGGTCATCTTTAAAAAAAAAAAAAATAATAATAATAATAATTTAACCAGGCAAATGACTTTCATGATTTGCAAATATTTTATACAAATAGTTTTTCCTTAAAGGAGAACAGGGGCAGGAGTAGAAAAGAAATGGAGAAAAGCATAGTATCCAAAAGAGAACAATTTCCCCAGAAAAAGCTTTACTTTATCTTCATATGTCTGAAATTTAATTCCCATAAATAGTTTTAGACATGAACTGTAAAATGAACACACAGGTTCAAACTAAATGGTCAGGAGGTGTTGACTATAATACATTTATTATTTTATTCCAAAATAACTAAACAATATAGGTATTTTCTTAGCATAAAATTGTCTGAAGAAAATATGCTTTATTTAAAAACTACTGAGGAAAAAAATTTACATCTACTTTTTTTTTCTGGAAGGCATAAGTAATTCTATAGATAATACATGGATTTAAAAAACCATAAACCAAATTAATGGTTGAAAAATTTGGGCTACCAGTTTTGTATATGATGATGGTTTATTTCTCATATGTCCACATTTTAAAAGTCCTTTTATAGAAAAAGGGAAAGAATTTGGGGAGGGGGGATTGATGGATAAATGAAATCTTATAGCACGTGAAATCATTGGTCCAGTATTTCATAAAGCACCCAGTTTACTGCAGGACGCAACTAAGACACATTACAGAAATCATCTGTGTCACACCCTTAGGCAAATTCCCGGGAAAAAATAAAATGATAATTTGTATTCTAGAGTCTATCTTTTTTTCTGTTAAAAATATATTTATATTTTCCATTTTATTTCAACGTTTCCAATGCCATGCTACTAGTGTTCACAAAAAGCCAGCTTAATTTTCTGAAAATCATAATTCATTTTTAATTTCTAAAGGGATTTTATCTATTGATTTTAATAAGGTTTTATTACTATTAGTTACCATAAAATGAGTTAGGTTCCCATGAAATATCAGTTTGACATCTTGTTCAAATACTTACTTTTCTACTATATATTACCAACATTGTTTACCCTATTTTCTCCTTGCCAGGTTAGATACAGAGATACTTGCTCAGGCATAAAATCTTCAGACACCTTCATGGACTATAAATATAATGGTATATACTACCATTCTTGTTTGAAGGATCTTATAGATCGGGATCTTAATTCATAAAAAGTTGAGAATTACCTTAAAAGGGGGTGGGGGGAGAAGTCTGACAAAAAGGAAAACATGCACTGATGCCTAAAAAAATCAGGACTTAAGTCAATTAATCTTCATTCCCACTGAAAGCAGTCTGATGTCCAGAGACTGAGAGTTATTCTACCATAAAATAAGGCACATTAAATACTACAATAACCCACTTGAAATGTCTTGGTATAATTACTATGTCATCTAGAAATGATTGTACATATAGTTATATCTTAATATTCATTATGGAGGTTCCAGTGAAAAATACATTAAAACTGGAAAAAATTAAGTCACTTAGAGATTACATCAAACAAATCAGTAGCTATTCTATGACTAAAAGTAAGACTCAAAATAAGATTTAAAAAGAATTGCTAAAAGCATGGGCAAAAATTTGGACCCTGCTTATCACAAACAACACAAACAATTCCTGATAGTTTGCTTATAAAACTCTGTATTTCTACTGGCTAGCTGAAAAGAATGAAAAGCTTCTTACAACTAGCTAAAAAGAAAGTCTTTACCATGCCCCTCGAAAAAGCTCATTTTCACATTACTCAGGCTTCATTATGCTAAATCAATATTCGTTTAGTCACTGGGGTTATTGACATATTTTAAAATAAAAGTATACCCTTCAGCTACTGCACTCATTACAGGTAATTTGTCTTGTCAGAGAGCAGGGAATATTATCCTAGTCTTTCAGGGGCTGACAGCCCATGGAAATACCTCCCCATGGTTACAACTGTAAATAATTTTAAGGTAAAATATTGAAAAATCAATGACTGTTTCCTGCAATCTGTCACAAACAAATCAATCATAATCTGTACTGCCAGAGAGTATGATTTGAAGGAGATGGGAGCAGATGTAATTCTTGGCTGGAATCTCTCATTTCAAAATCACTTCACATAATGGTGTCATCATTTAAACACTTAACAGTCAGTGCAACTGCCACTGTAACATCTAGTTGGACAAAACCACAAGGAGGAGGAGGAGAAAATGCAATCACTATTATGTTAACAAACATTTAATTTAAATGGTTGCTGCATTAGTAAATTTCAGCTGAAAACAGTTTAACCTGCCCCCTTTCACAATTCTAAATAAATCAAGGCTGCTTTTCTATGTTCTGATGCTTAGTAAATTAGCCCATGACTCAAATTTTACTCTCTGAAGAACACATATATACTTTTTATTTTAAAAGTCCATTATAGAGAATAAAATAAAAAATTAACAAATAAGACATTTGGATTGTAGAATATGCATAATTCTGTCTATATAACAATGACAAAAAATAGTGTCATAGATGTCAAGATCATACTTTTAAAGTAGGTTTAAAGGTCTCAGCTGCCAAGATATTAAATTTTAAATTTTCCTTCTATTAATAAATATTACGTTTCAAGTTTGTAACATCTATAGGATAGATTGATACTTTAAAAGCCACAGTAGGGCCGAGCCCGTGGCGCACCCGGTAGAGTGCTGCGCTGAGAGCGCAGTGACGCTCCCGCTGCGGGTTCGGATCCTATATAGGACTGGCCGGTGCACTCACTGGCTGAGTGCCGGTCACGAAAAAGACAAAAAAAAAAAAAAAATAAAAAAAAATAAAAAAAAAAATAAAAGCCACAGTAGTAACCGATGTATATAAAGTGTAAAAGTTGGTCAAGGTCATAATATTAAAGTGTTTTGCAAATGTAAACTGTTTTCCAAGTTATCAGTTTGATATCACAAACATATCAAACTACATTTTTCTAGACTACATTTTAATGACTTTCTCAGTACAACCTCTCTATAGGCGTGAATAAAATAATCTGAAATTGGTATATTTCCCTTTCCTGCTCTGTTAACCAAAAACACTATTTGGCTTAAAGATTTTTCTTAAAGTTTTCTGTTTTTAAATGTACGCTAGTTCCTTTAATGGAGGAAATCAATTTTCGCTACCCCATTTCTTACCAATTCTCTAATTATATAACTACCATTATACAATTTAAGACCATATATACATTCTTAGACATAGTAAATGATCTTTCATAAAAGGGTTTTACTCTGTTTTTAATTTAACCTGCATATTCAGTGGGGCAACATAGCTTCAGAAGATAGAATCTTATCTGATAGATAAAAATTAAACCCAAGTTTTGCTCTTCAAGAATCTTAGATTGATTCTTCAATACCAACATTAGGTTTTTTTTGAAAATGAAAAGGCACACGGGTAACTTATCAAAGATATCATCCAGAATAAAACAGAGTCCTCCATTCCATGTGAATCTCTGCAACAGCTGCAAAGTAAGTAGCAAGCCAACCTAGCAAGAGGAAAAGGATTACACAAAAAATGGAAAGGGACCTAAGGCTGTGAACCAGGAAAAGAACCCATGTGTGTGAACTCCTGGCCTCCAGTACACTAGAATGCCTCAGGCTGGGCCCAACTAACTTCTTGGCAGAGCTCTGGAACCAGCTGCCAACCACCAAGTCTTCCACTCAGAGCTTGGTTGTGGCTGACGGATAAATCACCCTGCAGAGAATCCGTACCCCCAAATGAAGACTACAAAGAACTGGGAGGTAAGTGAGGACAGTTAAACAACATGCTAAATGCGTGCACATCAACCACGAACTAAACTGACATCTACTAGAACTGTGCAGAACACCTTCACAGATCTAATTCTCAGAAAGAAGCTATTTTAAGGGTGCTGAGTATGCCTAAGTGATAATTCTCAGCTCTCCCAATGCAGCTCATAGCCCTAGGAGAAGGAGGCTCAAAAACTCAGCAGAGGAAAATATGATAGTTTCCATATCCCAAATTTAAAGCAATTGCTGTCTACTGGACAAAGTTCTTACACATAATAAAGATTCAGGATTACAAAGGAAAGTATTCTTTTAAAAGAGATAATATTACCTCCCTATCTTCAGAATCTCTTCCTTCTAGTAGCCAGTACAGTAGCTCCATTATGAACTGTAGACTCTTAAAGAGAAAAACAGCAACAGTTAACTTCATCTTTAGTACCACTTCCTTCCTTCATGGAATTACAATTTAATTACCAATATTTCAATAGATTTTATTCCTGGATGATGCATTCTCAAAAAGCATACACTTTAGCTATTTGCACTAGAGAACACTTAGTACAACCTCCTCAATTAATCAACCATGACTCATTACTGCTAAAAGGATATGTTTTCTTCATATTTTCAAAAGAGTAGGAATGCCCCCCAACCATCTCTTTTATATAAGAGGAATATTAAGAGTTTTAGTACATTTGAATACTTTTAATACACATGAAATATGAATCTTAATAATAAATCTGGCTGATAGATGTAAAACTCAACCAATCAGCATATATGCTTAGATTTTTCCTATAGTATTTATCCTTAGAAGGAAAAAAAAAAATCCCAATCCTCCTATCTTTTAAATTCAGTAACTTATACATGGTTTAAACAAAGCAAAACAAAAACAAAAACCTAAGCTGAAAGGCAAACAAAAGGAATCAGATTGCTCATTACTTAACATTTTCTTTATATTTGTGCTGTGTGTTTTCTAATTTGCTGTAATGCTTAAGCTCTCAGTCATATATGAAATCCCATTTCCGTAATTCCCAATCAGTAATAGGGGAACACAAGGATATTATTTAAAAACAATCAGTAATAGGGGAACACAAGGATATTATTTAAAAACAATTATATATTACTTCATATTAAATTAAAAATCACTTTAATGCCTTTGAAAGTATTCACAGAGAAGCATTTGTTCTATTGGAGGCTATACTACCTAAAGCTGCCTTCTGCAAAATTAGCTTTTTTTTTTTTTTTTTGTCACACAACCATCTTCTTTACATAACAAAATGTTCTATCTCACAAAATCCAGTTCCTTGCTCTGCCCACTAGACAACACAAATACTCTGCAAAATACTTCTTTTTTATAGCTTTCTCATCTATCTGCCTGTATTCAGCAGCCCCTATTTTGATGAGAAATGACAAGTTTTAGTACACCTATATACTCTTTGTCATTAAATGGGTTTAGTACCCATGACTGGAGCTGATACTCCCATTAAATTTATTCTTCAAAGAACTAGGTAATCAAAATAATAAAATACTGTGATTTGGTATAAACAGATTATTTCCTTTAAATAATAATTATATTTCTATAAAATATAATCTTAGTCTTGATTTTCATAAAAAGTACTGAGTTTATAAATTTTACTATCCAATGATATCATTAAAAACAAATTATTCAATGTAATTCGACGATAAATGATAAATAAAAAATTATTCAATGTCATTCCATGAATCAAAAAAATTTCTACTTACTGCACTCTTGTTTAATACATTAATAAAATTCTTAATAATCAAAGACCTCAAGTGAAAGGCTCTACATTCTTTACTTAGCCCCTATTACCAATATAAATGTTTTGGTAAAACTAACACTGATGCTATTTTGGGTTTACACACAAGCAAACCACATGCAGACACTCACTTGCAGATGAGCCCTGGGATGTGCAAGGACAAATCTCAGCCGACATTTGGAGGAACCTCACAGTTCAGAAGTGAACTTAGCTGGCAACATCTGAATATGTTATGGAAGGATCATACTTATCACCTGCACAGAAAATGGAAATTATTCTGTTTAAGAAAACACAGCATATTAGTAAATACTTTGGGGATATTAGATATGAATATCTAATTTTCTCCAAGGTATCACTCCATATTATGGCAAATAAACAAATAAAAGCTGTATCAAGGTGAGGAATATCATTAGCCTGAGAAAAGGCTAGAAAAATGGATTAAATAAATGACAACTGCAGGAGAAAATTATATTGCCTTCTCCTGAACAAATGTTAAGTGCACCCTTCCTAATAAAGACTTAAACTCAAACTACATTAGAATATACTGGTTTTCAATTTTGAAGCATCTAAGTTAATTTGCCAAGGTAAATTGGTGCTTAGGTATACTATAGCTATAAAAACACTGAAGATTTATGCAGAAATAAGTCATCAGTATCATACTTCACATTAGTGTGGTAAAAGCAAACCAGAGTCATTACTGAACAAGGAAAAAAATAATTCCTAGATTTTACATGTTCTTATAGTTGCATCAGCTGCTATTCTATTAAGAAAAATTATTCTCTATAAAACAGCTAACAAGTATACAAAAAAGATGGTAGTCAACACAACGCAGAAACTGAAGAAAAATATACAAAAGTAATGAGATACTACCATTCAAAATAGGCTGTGCTATCTGAGAGTTAAAACATTCCAAAGCATGATACTGTGTTCATAACCTGTTTTAAAGAACATGTTTAATTCATTCAGGATTACATGATTTCATTTACTTCTGTTGTCAGCTAAAGAATACTTAAATTTTTCCTAAGATTTTGAGAATGTACAAATATATTAATTACTTGGTGTTACTAAAAAGGATGATAGGTAATTAGTTCATATTCCTGTTTCCTCTCTTTTAACACAATGTATCAAATTTGAAAATAAAACATGGGTAATAGCATAAGGGTGATTGAAACTGCCAAAAAAAATTTTTTTTATGGGGGTTTGGGGGATAAATTAAGCAATTACCTAAAAATTAATTTTCTTATTTCAGCAAACAAATCTGAATAAGTCCTTCTTTGATTTTAGTTTACCATGTAATTCTAACCAGCTAATTATCCTTGGAGTCAAGAATGAGCTGTGACTCTACACCTGGCTTTCCCGATCATATGCCTATGATCTCCTCCACTTTCATTTCCTCTTTCTACAATGAGTTTTAGTATTAAAGAAAAACACACACACCTTTTACATACACACTGATGGACAGCCAGCTTCCAAGAAATCATGAGCTACAAAGAGAGGGGGAAAATCTTAATGCAACACTTATGTTAAAGGGTATTAGGTGCTGGGTAAGCCAGGGGTAACATAATCAACAGCATCCGTCTGGCCATTGTTTTCGTATTCCAAGATTTGGAATAAAGGACAGTAATATTTTAGTAGTCACCCAGGTTGATTCAGATCCTTAAAGTACAAAGAGGCTAAATGCACTATCTTTGCATGCTCATCAATTCAAATTTACAGAACAATATTTTGGGGAAAAAACCCGTTTTTTTTTTTTCTACTTTTAGAAATAAAAACAGGGCTTCCATAAACATTGTGGCTAGGCACTTGATGATATGAAAAATAAATTGTTTTAGACCATTAAAACACCCCAGGAGACTTTCTTTGCCAAAAAAAAAAAAAAAAAGAAAAAAGAAAATGAAGTGGAATAAATTTCTCATATATTTACCTTTTTATTATATTCTTGTTTCTGCACATTAAGCATGCCTTTCTGCCTTCCTCTACAGATTTATTTGAAACAGTAATAAATGTTTGCTTAATAATATACTGCTCTATTTTATACTTTTCTTTAGAAATTAGAAACCATTATTCCACAAAGGTAGAGCACAAAGAAAGCCGACACAAGGCATTGCCAAAAAGCCACAAGTAGTATTAGTACATGCCAGAACACTTAACATTAAACTATCATTTCTCTCTAAAACTTTGTTGCCAAGGTGCTCACAAAATCTGGAAGCTCAAAGACAGGTTTAAGTGCAATTAAATTCTCCAAAAGCAAAACTGTACAAAAATATGCCGCCCTCTTATTCACCATTTATAGACAACATTTTCTCAGGATCTTAATTAAGATAACGACGCACACCTGTGTCAACATTCTCTGGCAAGACAGCCTTATCAATCATAATCCTTTAAGTACACTCCAAAACAGCAAAGCGATATGACAGAAGCAATCTGTTGTCTTTCCTGGTGTTGGTGCTGTGTCTCTCCCACAAGAATGATGAGATCTTTAAAATACAGCAGACCTACTTTTATGAGTCTTTAAAGTTTTAACTGTAAACAGCTATTACACTAAATAAACAGGAATAACCTCTTTTGCACTTGATTGAAACAATGACAACTGTACAGCCAAAACTTGAAGAGCAGGCTCTAAGGCCATGTCTTGGCAATACAATTGTGGATCGTAATTTAAAGCTTTAAACTTTAAGAGTTATGCATAACTGGATCTCTGCACACATGACAAGCCAATAAACCCTTAGAAAGTTTTTAATGAGAGTATTTAATAATCCTACCTTAAAAACAATCAGAGCAAAACTATCCCTAGTCTAAGTTAAAATGTTCAGAAAGATACAAATGCAATAAAAAGCAAGGGGGGGAAAAGTCGTCTTGGTAACCTGGGACGGAAGGAAGACATTCCACCTCCGCTGGGGCAGAAAGAGTTTCAGGGACAAGAGACCAGTGAAACTACCGCTAACAAGTAAGCAGGTTCCCAAAGGGAAAAGCCGATGAATAGAAAGGGAAAAAGGGGGGAGAAGGGAACATATCGTCACGACTATCAAGATAAAAAGTTAAAACCTCGTGTTTACCAGCGACAACGTGAAAGCTTTCATACAAAAACGGAGAAAATCCGCCAGATGGTATCTGAATTCCGTCTGCCTGCTAACGATCAGCCCTTCCCTTACACATATTAACACAATTCTATCTCAGACGCCGCTGGCGGCCGTGGCCAGCCGAGCAGCAGAGCCATCAATGTGCAAATAAAGCAGAAAATAGAGACATCCTTAAGAAATGAGTCTTAAATTTGACGTAGAGCGGAGGTGACAACCACGGCAACAGAACCATAAATTCTAAATGCTTCTATATCTTGCAGGACTCTCTCTAGTCCTTGACACCAAAAAGAAGGCAGTAAAAGACGAGCGGGGGGGGGGGGAGGGACCTTTGGGGAGTGGGGGGAGAAATAGCTTTGCGGCCCAGAGTGGAAGGATGATGTAATGAGGTTGTCTGTGTGACAGACTCAGATTCTCAGTGGCACGAACCTCCATGGCTCCATTTCAGAAACCTTCGTCCTGTACGAGAGCCGAGAGGGTGGAGGGGACACGCGTGAACGGAGGTGACACGCCCACGCGCGCCCGCCCGGGAATGGTGCCACCGGGAGAGGCCCGTCCGACACTGCCGTGGCCCATGCCCACGGTACGCCCGGCCGCGCGCGGGTTAGCGCCGCGTCCATCGGGTCCATAAGGGGACGCGACCGCAGCTGGAGGCCCGGGAAGCCCGGCGCGGCACAGGGCACCCGGCTCGGGTGGGGGCTCACCTCTCCTCCGCGGCGCGGGAGCGCGGGCCGCTGACGCTCTCTCGTGGCTGGCGCGAGCCCCCGGCGGGCGGCGCGCGCGGGCTGTAACCGACCGTTAGCGCGAGCGGCTGCGACGGCGGCGGCGGGCGGAGCCGGGGGCGGGGGCTGGGGGTGACGGGGGGCGAGAGGAGGGAGCGCAGGCAGCAGGGCGGGAACGCTCGGGGGCGCTCCCCGCGAAGACCCGGGCCTACACCGGCCGGCTCCGTGCTAAGCTCCGCTCGGGCCGTGCGCGCCGCTCCTCCCCGCTTCAGGCAGGGAAACCTCTCAGCCACCTCGGTTTGGCAGTCGCAACCACCGCTGCGTCGGCTTCCCGTCTCCATGACAATAGCGCGGCCGAAGCCCCGCCCCATCCCGCCCCTTCGGCGTCCGGACTCTGAGGGAAGCGGGGTGACGTCGTCAAGGGGCGGAGCCAACAGAGGCCGGCGTCCAATCAGAGGTGAAGGCAGTGTAAGGGAAAGGCTGGACCGACCGAGAGATTGTCGGAGAATGTAGTCTGGCGGGGTCAGTCTGCTTGGGAGGCGGAATCTGGGCGGGGGGAGCAGGCGGAGGGGAGGAGTCAGCGGGCGTCCGTGAAGGCGCGCAGCCGAGCCGGTACCAGTGTGATCGGCCGGTTAGTGTGTGCGGGGCCGGGAACTCAGGAAATAAAGTGTATATCGCCCGTCAAAGTCATTGCAAGAAACTTTGTATGTAGTTATGCTTCGGCTTGCGTGTGGTCCCATTATAAAAGGCCACAAAATCCCTGTTATACCGAGATTCAGTGGCGTGCCCAACACTGTGCCAGCCCCTGTCCTGGTTCACCAGCGCCCCTGTCTGACCCAGAGTTCGAGTGCGTCCGTGGCTTGTAGCGGCGGGAGATGGAGAGAACGGGAGAGTGTCTGTTTTGTATTCTAACTGTGTGGCTGTCGTGGGCAAGAGCTCTGCCTGTGACTCAGTTGTGTGTGTTTGCCTCGCCAGCGCCTCGCTGAACAAACAGTGGTTGGGTTGGGCACTGCTCTGCCGAGTGTTTGCAGTGGAGCGTGGGCGGGTGCGAGAGTGCGTGCGAAGAGGAAGGCGACTTAGTTGAACAAAAGGGAAGGGGACCCGCACCCTCCACCACCACCAACCTGGCGGGGTGAGCTGCCGATGGAGAGCCTAGAGAAATAGGCTGCACGAGGCATGGGGGTGGGGGTGGGAGCGGTCCGGAGACCTACGCGGGTGTAGCTGCTTCTCCGTCCGGCAGTACTTGCCCACTACCGTTCCTTTAGAGAAAAGCTACCCGGTACTGCCAGGCCCCCACTGTCTCCTCCCTCGCTGTCCGGCGGGGGGGTCCGTGGAAGAAAGGCTGCGCCGCAGACGTGCAGACGTCCGAGGCTGGTCTCTCGCCCACCTGCTGCTGCTGGCGCAGAGGGGCAGTCACCTTGGACTCCCTACGCCCTTGGCGTGGGCATCCGTCTGGCTCTCCCGCGGACCTTCATTCCCGATCTCCAGCTTGCTCTCGGCCCCCCCTGGATTCAGGGAGAAGCCGGTGGGTGGTGACGAACCGCCTCGGAGCCCAGCCTCACCGAGAACAAGAAATCCGCAAACTCCGCGATTTACTGTGGCGAGGAGAGCTCAGAGCGTTCGCTGGCGCAGGGTCCGCGGCCTCGTTCCCTTTGTGTTTCGGAGCGGCCCGACCCGGTACGAGGGCCAGCTGTGCGTCGGGACTGCGGCTCCAGCCCGAGTTAGCAAGGGAGGAAAGTTGGAAGCGATCAGCGCGCCTGGGATGTGATTGTCATCCTGGGGCCGGCGCTCGAGAGTCTAAGAGAAAGAGAGAGAGAGGGAGAGACCGGGGAGGGGAGAGGGGGAGGCAGAGGAGGAGAGAGAGGGGGGCTGCGGAGGAGAGGCGGGCGCTAGGGAGGGGCGAGGGGAGCGCCAGCGAGCAGGAGAGGGAGCCGGGGAGGAAGAGGGAGAGGGCGAGGCGCGCCTGGCGGCCGGGTTGGCTGAGGCCGCCCAGAGGCTCCTGCCAGTCCTCCCACCGACTACACCCCGGGAAGGAGGAGCTTCGGGCGCGCACAAGGCGTCAGAATCTTCAATTTCCAACTTAGCATCTTGGCAGGACCTTTGCGAAGCCAAAAGCAGAGCCCCCCGGTGCAAAGAGCGAGGGGAAAAGAGAAAGCAACAAGGGAGGGAAGGGGAAAAAAAGCCCAGCCGGGGCGAGCGAGGCGTGCAAAGGGGCGGGCGCGGCGGTAGAAGCCGGAGGCGCGCGGGAAGCCAGCGAGGAGGCGCCGCGGGCCGGAGCCCGGGAGTCCGGGCCCGAGGAGCGGCGGCCCAGGGCAGCCAGAGGCCAGGTGCCCGCCCGCTCGCCCTCGCCTCGCAGGGCGCCGCCCGGCTAGTTGTCGGCCGCGGCGCGGAGCGCCCCATGCCCGTGTGTGGCCATGTCCTACCCGCAGGGCTACTTGTATCAGCCGTCCGCCTCGCTGGCGCTCTACTCGTGCCCGGCGTACAGCACCAGCGTCATTTCGGGGCCCCGCACGGATGAGCTCGGCCGCTCGTCTTCGGGCTCCGCGTTCTCTCCCTACGCTGGCTCCACTGCCTTCACGGCGCCCTCGCCGGGCTACAACTCGCACCTCCAGTACGGCGCCGACCCCGCAGCTGCAGCCGCCGCCGCCTTCTCCTCCTACGTGGTGAGTGATTGGGATCTGCGGCAGGCGAGGGCAGCGGGGCCGGGCAGGCGGGCGAGGGCTACGGGGACACGGGCCTAGGCGCCACCGGCGACCCCCCTCGCCAAGCTTCGCAGTCCTTGCAAACTGGGCGATTGTCTCGCTCGGCTTTGCTCCGGCCTCGGGCTCAAGAGTTGCTCGGAAAAGAGAGCCGCGTCTTGCTCTGATCGCTGAGTTGGAGGGAAGGGTTTTTGGGGAGAGGTCGCTGCAATTAAAGAGCAGCATTTAGTTCAAGCATAAACTCCGGGCCGCCCGGCAAAAATAAAAAAATAAAGAAAAATAATATTTTTTTCTTTTTTTGGTTTTGCCATTTTGGAAAAGTAGTTCAAAAGAAATAGACCCGAAATCTGAGCAGAAGCGTGCTAAGTCTATGTAAATGTATTTGGCCTCGCCTTTAATTAGTCCTCCAAAATGTTGCAAATCCGTAATCCTATCTTCGCAATCCGATTTGGGAGTATTAAATTTCTGAAAAGTCAGCCGGGCTGCGGTGCATCCGGGATTTTTCGGCCGGGTGCACTTTCTGGAAAAGGGCTGTGGCTTCGGTTTGGGGTAGCATTTTTGGAGGGTGGGAGTGCCTGGGCAAGGCTCAGCTTTTCTTTTGGGTTTCTTTGCGGGTTAAAAAAGAAAAAGAAAAAGCCTCGACTTCCCTTGTTCTCTCCCCTTCGCGCCCAACGTGCAGCCACCCGGGCACGGACTGCGGAGTCGCCGCCGCTGCCCAGGCCTCTCTGTGGATGGAGGGCCGGGCCGTGGTGGCCAGAAATGTGCATGGGGGAAGGACGTGCCCGGGCAGACGGGGGCCTACCGGGTGGCGCCAAGGCTGAGACAGCTTCAGCACGCCCACCCCCCCATACACACCAAGGTCCATACTCAGGAATTGGGGTCCCTGCTGCCTTCTGAAAAGGGGAGGGGTTGCTCTTGGGTCTCAACCCTCCAGCCTTGTCCCAGGGGAAGCTAAAGTGCGGGCCTTGCCGCCCGTAGACCCCAGGGTGCAGAGAAAGTGTGCTTCTGTCGTTCAGGTGGTAGTGGAACCCACGGCCCACACTCACCTTCTGTCTGTCTGTCGCCCGCAGGGCTCTCCCTACGATCACACACCGGGTATGGCGGGCTCCTTGGGGTACCACCCGTACGCTGCGCCCCTGGGTTCGTACCCGTATGGGGACCCCGCGTACCGGAAGAACGCCACCCGGGACGCCACGGCTACGCTCAAGGCCTGGCTCAACGAGCACCGCAAGAACCCTTACCCCACCAAGGGCGAGAAGATCATGCTGGCCATCATCACCAAGATGACCCTCACCCAGGTGTCCACCTGGTTCGCCAACGCGCGCCGGCGCCTCAAGAAGGAGAACAAGATGACGTGGACGCCGCGGAACCGCAGCGAGGACGAGGAGGAGGAGGAGAACATTGACCTGGAGAAGAATGACGAGGACGAGCCCCAGAAACCCGAGGACAAGGGCGACCCCGAGGGCCCCGAAGCAGGTTGGTGGACGCGCGAAAGGGTGAGCCGAGCGGGAGTAAGAAGGACAAGGGGGGCCTGGAGGGGGCGCACACGGGGCCCAGAGGTTAGGGGCAGTGGTCTCCGCCTTTGCGGGCAAGCGTCTGGGCCCCGCCGCGTGGCCTCTGCGCCTCTGACAACCTGGGTTTCGCCCCGCAGGAGCAGAGCAGAAGGCGGCTTCCGGCTGCGAACGGCTGCAGGGGCCGCCCACCCCCGCCGGCAAGGAGACCGAGGGCAGTCTCAGCGACTCGGATTTTAAGGAGCCGCCCTCGGAGAGCCGCCTCGACGCGCTGCCGGGGCCCCCCCGCGCCCGCGGGCCCTCCCCGGCTGGGCCGGCGGCGGCGCGGCTGGCCGAGGACCCGGCCCCTCAGTACCCCGCAGGCGCGCCAGCGCCCGGCCCGCACCCAGCTGCGGGAGAGCTGCCCCCCTGTCCCGGCGGGCCCTCGGTCATCCACTCGCCGCCGCCTCCGCCACCGCCCGCGGTACTCGCCAAGCCCAAACTGTGGTCTCTGGCAGAGATCGCCACATCATCGGACAAGGTCAAGGATGGGGGCAGCGGGAGCGAGGGCTCTCCCTGCCCACCGTGTCCCGGGCCCGTAGCCGGGCAAGCTTTAGGAGGCAGCCGCGCGTCGCCTGCTCCCGCGCCGTCGCGCTCGCCCTCGGCGCAGTGTCCTTTCCCGAGCGGGACGGTGTTGTCCCGACCTCTCTACTACACCGCGCCCTTCTATCCCGGCTACACGAACTATGGCTCCTTCGGACACCTCCACGGCCACCCGGGACCCGGGCCAGGCCCCACAACCGGTCCGGGCTCTCATTTCAATGGATTAAACCAGACCGTGTTGAACCGAGCGGACCCTTTGGCTAAAGACCCGAAAATGTTGCGGAGCCAGTCTCAGCTAGACCTGTGCAAAGACTCGCCCTATGAATTGAAGAAAGGTATGTCCGACATTTAACGCGGGCTGCGTCGGTCCTGGACTTTTCTAATTTATTAAAATCATGGCCTTGGCAGTTATTTTTCCATCACCAAGAGAGAGAGTGAGAGAGAGAAAGAGAGAGAAATAAACTACCCCTCCTATTCAAAAGTTTATAGTTTATGGAGATGGATGACATAAAAATGTAAACATCTCCACACAAAGAAAATGTCTTAACCAGCCGGAAAGAAAAGTTTAAAAAAAAAGGATTTGTATTAAATCTTATTCTGTATATTTAATGTAGCATTTTTGTATTTAAATTGATAATTCAATATCTTTGAAGTAAATTATGAAATCAAGACACCCTGTACAGGCATTTAATGTTCTTTTTTTTTTTTTTTTTTGTAATATAAATATATACATTTGTGTTTTCCCCAAAACTGTTTCATAGTTTAAAAATACAAGTTTAATTTAATTTTTTACACCTATTGATTTTTCTGGGTATGAGCTAAAGTATTATTATGGAAAGGAAACAGGTTATACTCTTAGATTTAAAAAGTAAAAGAAACTGCAGCCGCCTTTGTAAAATGCAAAATATTTAATTAAAAGAGATTTTAACATAATCAGAGCCACTCATTACTTTTAAGAACCCTCAATAAACTGTCCATTGCCTTGGTCAAAAGGTGCAAACTGCAACTTTTTTCGAAGTGGGGAATGAAAGGTTCCACAGACCCTCAGTGTGCCAGGGGAAAACCATAATTAGGCTGCAAGCCCCGGGGAACCTGGCTCTGCCCGGAATGCAGATTTGGATCACTGATGCGGGCTGCTTGGGGGAGACTGGACCCTGGAGGAAGGGGAAGAGAGACTCAAGTGTGTACCCAGAAGGGAGAAAACATGGCAAAGCCAGCTAGAGACACACACCACCCGAGTGCCATCGCTTAACCTAATTACTTCCAATCAGTGTCGTGTTTTATGCAAAGCAATCAGCTGGTGAACTTTGCTAATGAGTTCGATTTTATGCCGGATTTAGCCCTTATTACTATTTCAAAGGTGCTGCAGGCTAGTGTGGGCGGGGAGCATTAGGGGATGCCAAGGGGAATGCTTTCCCAAGTCACTGTCTTCTCTACTCCTTCAAAATTGGGCATTGATCTCTTCTTTGGATTTGATTAAATTAGTGAACGTTCCATCCGCGACGGGGCGGGTGGCTGCCGGCCCTGTAGCTGCCGGCGCAGCGGCGGAGCTGGGGCCGTGGGACGGGTGAGGGGACGGTTCCCCCCTTTCACAGGTAGGTGTCACACTTGTCCTGAATTTCAAGCCTGCACTTTGCAGAGTCGGAGATTGGAGCGTGGGCGGAAGGGGGGGGGGGAGGCGGGAGCGTCACAGCCAGTTGGGGGAAGCGAGAGGAGCTCCCGCAAGGATCTGGAGACCCCTCCTCCCCCACCCCTCCAGGGTCTCTTTTTGGACAAGTGGCTTTCAAAAGTTCTAGGCCATTTGCCTAGATAACAAGGCCATTTTGGAGTCGATCAGGCTTGTCTTCGCTTTAGCACTTTTCTCAGCTCAGATCCGGGAGTCCGATAGCTACAAAAGTATTTTTGAGGTTTTATTTTCTCGTTTTAATCCTGCATATTTCACCTCAGAATGAACAGTCAGGATGCATCTCAATCCTAAATGAGGAAGAGACTGCCCTGCGCCCGAGGCCGGCCAACAATGTCGGTTCGGGCTTGGCTGCGGCGCTGGAGTCTCCATTTTGCGCCGGAGATATAGAGATGCCGAGGTGTTTTATTTCGTGGGAAATTTTCGGTGGTCGGGGAGGGGATGTGTGTTACAGCAAAAACAAACCCCCGCCAGGGGAATTAATTTGCTCTATTAAACCCAAGCCCGAGTGTAGAGAGAGAATGTGTTTGCACATAACACGGGTTTAATTAGGCTAAATCAAAATGCACATATTTGCATTTCTACTCAAGATTACTTTAACCCTACTCGGTTTTTTAAACACACCGCAAAGTTTCACTAGAGTTGTTGCTTTTGCTTTTTTCTTTTTAACCTGCAACGGGGCTCCTTTAGCTTATTCGAATTTAACCAAGTTTGAAAGCTGCATTGTCCAGATGTTTCAGCGAACAGCGGTCGACTTCGGGGTTTAAATTAGTGAGAAAATTCACGCAGAGAAAATGGTTTCAAAGCTGGAAGTGTGAATGATTAAATATGCATGAGACGATCGTATTTTATTTTGTCCCTTTAATTATAAATGATTTTTTTAAACAATTGAATTCCAGAGATGACTTGCCCGCCCCCCACCCCCCACCCCCGCGCATCAACCCCCTCCACTCCCCCCTCCTCGCCACAGCCTGGTTCACAATCAGCCTCCTCCCACCCCACCCCCACCCCCCGTTGAATATGCAGCCCCAGGAGTCACCTTCTCTTCTACAAAAGTGAGAATAGGCCAGTCCCCTTCTCTGAAGAGAGAGTTTAAGGACGACATCAACTCGGCGGGGTTTTGGAAGCACTGGCCATAAACTCTGCCCAACGATTTCAAAAAAGAAAATTACAGGCCTCCTTGTGTTCCCGAGAATATGCAAATGCCGCGGCGCGGGCCTCCCAAGGCTCTGCGAGGGCTCGGGGCTGGGAGCCGAATACCCGCGGAGCTGCCTGGGAACGGGAACCGCACTCCCGGGAGCACGCGGCGCTTCTCCCCATCGAGGGGGCGGCGCGAGGCGCCTCCAGGCTGGGGAGCGAGACTGCCAGGGGCTCGGCGACTGGTGCCCGAGTCGCTGCCCCCTGCCCACGTCTCTCCCAACCTTGGCCTCTGCACGGTCTACGGTTTGCTTTGCGTATTTCGCCTTCAGTACAAACCCCCAATTAAGTCTGGGGTTTTCTTCTTTGCAGAGCTGGGTTTCGGTGACCAGCGGTTTTTCTGGTATCTAGAGACTTTCCAGTTTGGAGGCGGCCTGCCAGGCGGATCGGGCTTTGGGGTATTTAGGAAATGTCTCCCACGTTTAATCCCCGAAGTAGTTGCGTGTCTGTATGGTCCCAAGTCCCTCCTCGAGTCTCCGCTTTGCAGCGTCTTGGGCCGTCTAGTAGACGATGCGTCTTAGGAGTGCCGGGATCGGGCTGTGTTCGCAGGCTTGGATTGGGGCGCGAAGTTGCGGGAGGCAGCGCCTAAGACAACTCTGTGCTGGGGCTGTGCGGACGTTTGTCACCTGCGCCTGGCTGGGCCGGTTCCGGACCCCAAGGAGAGCCTACCTTGGCACTTACAGACTAGGAGGCACTGAATCCCCAGCAACAGGGGTCGCGGGATCACTGCGTGGGGTCTATGCGCACAGTCCCTTAGGCAGCTCCAAACCCGGAACGGGCTGGGTCCCTTCCCTTACACCTCTGTGTGGGGCCGAATCAGCTCGTGGGATTTGGGAATGAGGAGGGAACAGCCCAGTCAATTCCGTAGGGCAAATAGACGGGCAATGAGGAGAGGCTGCGGAAGGGGGCCTTTCCCCTTCCTGCTCCCCGGTTCCGGGTACCAGGGCGCTAAATGTCCTTCCCGTAGCCCGGGTGCTGCGCCTGCAGCG
This sequence comes from Cynocephalus volans, assembly GCF_027409185.1. NCBI lineage: Eukaryota > Metazoa > Chordata > Mammalia > Dermoptera > Cynocephalidae > Cynocephalus > Cynocephalus volans. The sequence goes on along the minus strand of NC_084469.1, from coordinate 76,546,671 downwards.
AGGTCCCCTGGTTTGCAAACCCCTCAGGGCAGCTCATTCCCCATGACGTGCGCAGCTCTTGGGGCCTGGAAGATTGGGGAGAGCGAGGGGCCAGGCGTGCAGTTTCGGAGCGGGCGATGCCTCCCGGCCCACCTGCCTCCCACAACCAGTAGCCAACTCGGGCGGAGGTACGGACCGCGCATTGCAAAGCGCCCAAAGGGAAAGGGTTGTGATTGCGTTCCCAAGAGGGTGTCGGATGCAGAAGCATGTTAGGAAGGGCGCCGCCTACTGGTTCACGGAGCCACTCGATTCACAGAGAGGGAGAGTTAAATGAGACCCAGCTAGCCCCCTACCCACAGAGGGTCCTTAGCTTTGAACTCCGAGCCGGTCAAACTTAAGCTGCTTCACCACCTCAAACGGCCACGGCCTTGGGCCCAGGACGCAGATAGCACTGAGGATTTGAGGAGCAGGGCCTACGACTAGAACAGTTTTAACCCTACGGATTCCCGCCACAGCTGTGGCACAATTTCAAAAACCAGACGGCAGGCAATTTAGAAATATGCCGGCGGCTGAAACAGCCTGCGAGTGGGGTCTCCCGCCTTGCGCAGGGCAGAAAGTGCGCTTGTGCTCCCGCCGCACTTCGGGTGCGTGCACTTCACCTTCTGGTGACCGTGCCACTCTCGGGCTCTGGACCCGGGCAGTTTTGCTTAACTTGCGGTTTTGTTACATCGGAGAGCTGCCACGCAACTGCGTCCCCAAAGGCCGTTTTGGTCTGAACAGTTTTGGGCCTGTGGGGTGGAATCTGCTGAAAAAGGAAAACAAACAAAACAAAACTATACTCCCATTACTCGGAACCATCCTATTTCGAAAGCACCTTTAATGAGGTCGGCCTGGCAAAACATGCGGTGTTCACCCCAGCGTCCCCGCACCTCACCAGGAGCGCTAACGGGTCGTACTAACTGGTCTCTCCCAGGTACAGGGATATCGGGGAAAAGCGTGGCGCACCCTCGCTCTGGCTCTTCGCATCCCTCGCCGCTCAGCCATCCAACAGTGGGGAAGTCCGGCCCGACTAGGACCTTGCTGCCCGCCCTTCCCCCAAACTAGCCAAAGCCGAGGGACCGTCCCTAGACCCAGGCCGCCGGTATCCCTTTGTGATCAGGCCAGAGCCGGTCTCCTTTTCGTTTTCGCGATAAATGCGACTTGAGCCCCGGGCACAGGCGGGCCCAGCTTTTGGCTAACAGGAAATCGCCTCAAGGGCTGAGCTGCAGTTCTGGCCCCTGCGCTAGCTCGCTCCTCGGGGCCGCTGGGGGTCTCCGGCCTCGTGTCGGCCGTGGATCGGAGCCAGTGGGTCCCCAAGGCCGCCCACCGGGCATCGTTCGTTTCCGGCGCCCGGACGAGCCCAGCGCGCCCAGGCGCCACTTTCCCAGTGAAATCTGCTTTTATTTGCTCCGAGCAAACCCCGGGCTCTCAGCGCTCCCGCCTGATGGATGCAAATGTAAATGTGCACTTATTTAATTGGATCAGGCCCCAAGATAAAAGAGATAAACGGCTCCCCGTTTGCTAACTTATTTTCCGAGGCATGCAGCGCCGCGTGGAGGGGAAGCTAATGAAGGCGCTACGCGTCGCTCGGCGCTTGAGCTCTCCGCAGCCGTGGCGCTCTGGCCGGCGGGCTCCGCGTGGGCTGCGACTCCTCGTCCACCTCCTTTGTACTGGCCCTGCCCGCCCGGTAGGGTCCCTGCGGGACCTTCTGTGCGCCAGGCTGGGAAAGCGAGAGGGCGCGGCGCTGTCATGTCGCTTGGAAATACCCCGCCCTGGCCACAATTTTCTCCACTTCGGCTTGATCCCCCCACCTTTCTTGCCCAGCTCCTCATGCTTGGGTCATATGGACCGGGCCCATTCTATAGAAAATCCATTCTATTTTCTCCAGTCTTCTTTCTTCCCCGGGCCACGTTTTCCACCCCTGGTGTCGATTTAAGAAAAAAAGATGCCAGGGCCACGAAAAAAGATCAGGAGCACCCCTCTGGCCACCAGTGTCCGGTGGAACCACCCTTAAGACGGAGGGACGCCCTTCTCTCTTCCCAGATGGCCCCCTTTTGGATCCTGGGATTTCTTACAGAATCTGGTGGAAGCCATGGATTAACCCCTCTTCCCCCAAATAACGTACGCATGCAATACACACAACACTTCAACAATTTCAGGGGGTCGCGGAACCCCCACGATCAGACATTAAGAAAAAGGGGTGCCTGGCTCTTGCCTCCCTGGGTCGGAGTTCGGAACCTCAGCGCCAGCGTGTCCTCCTCCGGAAAAAAAAAAAGTCCTTTTCCCAATTTTGGGTCTCCCCCCCACCGACCCCCTCACATCTCCGCAAAGTTTCTTTTCTGTTCACAAGGGCTGGGAGGAAGTTGGGGGTGGGGGAGAGGGAAAGAGGCCTGATGAGACAGCTTGCCAAGGATGGGTGCAAAGGAGGGGGAAGGGAGAGGGAGGGCGCCCTAGGCGGAGACCCTCACCAAGTAGCCCCCAGAGGCTGGGCTGGGCAGCGCCGGACAGGGCTGGAAGGACTGGACCTGGTGAGGCTGGGTAGGGCTGGGTCGCATGTGGCCGGGCTGGGCAGGGCGTCCCGGGCCGCGCCCTGTCCCCAAAGCGCTGATGGATTGGCTTGTCAGGAGCGCTCTGTGCGCGGAGCCCATCAGAAAGCACTTACCTCGCTAAACTGAAATTACTGTCTTTTCAGGGGCTAATTTGTGTAACTCCCATGGAGGGGTTTGGAGGGGGTTTGATGAGGCATAAAATGATGATTAATGAATTTATTGGCCGCTGCTCATCAAACAAGAGCTGGAGAGCAGGCGTCCTCACCAGCGGCCTGGCGGTGGCGCTCAGCACAACAGGGGTTCTGTCTTGGGCCGGGGGCGGGGGGGGGGGGGGGGTGCTCAGCACCTGCAAGGTTTCCCCAAGTGCCTGGCCCTGGGTGCTTTCCTTAGCTCAGACCTTGGCTGCTTCCTGCTGGCCAGTCAGATCCGGGCGCAGGTTCTAGCCTCACTGCCATCGCCCCCTGTGGGCTGGATCAAGCCTGGTGGAAGGCCAGGAGGCTGCAGACCCACAGGGTTGGCTGTGGTCTCTCTGGGACTCGAGTGGTGCCAACTCAGCAGCATGGAGCTGGGAACCGTAAGCTGTTGTCTGAAGAAGTTATAGTTTACTGGGTGAGTGCTTAGGCCTTGGTGGCTCAGCACTGCCTCTGCAACTTAATAGTCATGTGTCCTTGGACAGGACAATCTGAGCCTCAGTGTCCTCATCTGTGAAGTGGGGTTGTATCACCCTGAGTTTTGTGAGGATCACTGTGCATGCACATAGTGATCCTTCAATATAGTTATTAGTCATTCTATCTGAAGATTTCAGTTCATTGGAGACACTAACCAAGGCCTGGGGGTAAAGGCAGAGGGTGGGAGGCAGAGGCTTTGGGTTTCAGACTTGAGGTGGAGGATGCTGCCAGAACAGCTGATCTTCCTTAGCACTACTCTCTGGTCCCCCCCACCTCCCCACCACTTTCCCTGATTGTGCATCACTCCCTGGAGCTTGATGGGTGGACAGTGAGGAGCCTGGGAAGGGAGTTAGGCTAGGAAGTTGCCCAGTTAGAGCTGAGCTTTTTAGGGAGCTGACTGGACCTGCCTTGCGGCTCATTCTTGCAGGCAGAATTGAATTTCAGATTAGTTTGCAGGACAGTTCAGAACTCCTCCCACTCATAACCTGACCTTTTTTTGAAGGCTCCTATCTTCTGGAATCTGTCCACAAGAACCTTTTGGCTATTTCTACTGGTCTTAATTAATATCCAGCAGTCAATGAACTTATAAGTTCAGCATGGATTCTTTTCTCTGGAGGCATCACCTTCCCTGCCTAGCTCACATCCTCTCATAGGGCCTGTCCCAGATCTCCCAACAATAGGCTCCACCTTTGCCTCCCCAGGACATCCTGTCTTGCTGAAACAGAAGACAGAAAAGACCTTTGCATTGACCTCTCCAGTAGAATGCATATACTTGTTTTCATGTTAGTGCAGCTCCACTTAAACTGTTCCTTTCTCTTCCTCCAACTGATGTTAGTTGAGCACCTATAAGATGCCAGATGCATTGTTCTAGGTGTTGATGACACACAGATGAATAAAACAAAGTCCCTGCCCTCCTGGAGCTTACCCTTTAGAGGGGAATACAGAAAATACACAAGTGAGTGTGATGGTGACTTATCACAATGTCTGCAAGGAACATGCTCTTTCAGTGAGGGTAGCCTAGGAAGCTTCCCATAATAGGTAGTATTTGAGCAGAGACATGAAAGAAGTTAGGGAATAGGCCATGCCAGAAAGAATAGCAAATGCAAGGATCTTGAGGTGGGAGCAGGTTTGAGCAACAGCCCAGAGACCTTTGTGGGAGGGGTAAGGCCGAGGCAAAGCTGGGATCAGGTTATATGCAGCCTCATATGGCCTGGTGAGATCTTGGGATTTATGATGACAGACAGAAAGGGGGAAGTGCAGGAGGGCTTTGAGGGGAGCAATAGAATCTAAGTTGTTTTCAAGGCATCTGAGGAGCTGAGATTCTGGGAGGGCAAGAGTGGAAGCAGGGACCAGTTAGAAGGCTGATGGAGAATCCAGGAGGAGCACCAGGTGGTAGAGAGGTGGAGAGAAGTGGTTAGGGGTGGGCTATATTTTGAAAGTTGAATCAACAGGCTTTCCTGATGTTTTGGATGGGGGGGGGAGTTCTTGATGCTTCTAAGGAGTTGGGCCTGAGCACCCAGGGGAATGGAGAGGGAGGGGTGCCATCTGCTGGGGTGGTCTAACATCAAGGGAGGAGGGAAGCAAGATACTCTTTGGCCCAAAAGAGCTGCTTTCGTGGGCATACAGGGTGTCTGGTGGCAAAGTACCCAAATGTCCAGGGCAGATACACATGTCCAGGGAAAACTCTAACGTGAACAGATCCTGGAACCATCCTGACTAGGTCTTCCCTTTTATTTCTGTCTTTTTTACCAGTGGAGAAACTGAGGTTCGGAAAGTGACAATGACTTTTCCAAGCTCACGCAGTGAGTTCACAGGCAGAGCTCCTAACTCCTAAGCCTGTGTTTTTCCCTGCCTCATCCAAGCTAAGTTCTCTGGGATATCTGTATTTTAACAGAGAACTCCTGGAAACAAAATGCTTTAACAGAGAGGAATGAATTTATAATGGTGGAATCTCAGACACTGTGACAGGCTGTCAAGGGAAATATTTTTAGGCCGGGCTGGGAAACATTTTAGCTCTCCTCAAACGCTGCTGAAGGAAGCTGCCTCCTTAGAACTCCATGTGTGAAATACAGATGCGGGAGAAGCTCAGAATGCACCTTCTCTCACAGAGACTCAGCAACAAGGAGGACCTGGGACTGTTTCCCCCGCCAGGGAGTGTTTTCTTCCCTAAATAATTGCTATTTAAAAGGATTTGCTCATTTCTTCTGTTGGAAGTGACTTCTGCCCACTCACAATGTCTCACATAACACAATCAAAAATTAATGTTCCTTTGTACATTGTTTTACAGAGCAACTCCTATCAAACAAAGATTTGAGTTGAAGGGAGGTCCCCAAATCATGGGTTTTTCATGCATTTATTTTCAATTTCTTTTTTTGACATTTCACCTCGACTGTTTTTTCTCAATCCTCTTCTTGACTCTTTTTGTGTTGTGTGTATGGTCATCAGCTTGAGGATTTTTTTTCTGTAAACTATCAGTGGCTTTGTCTCGAAGGGAATCCACAGGCCCTTAGGAACAACATCTCAACATCTTTCAAGCAGAGTGAGACATCTGTTAGCCTTAGATTTTGAATACCCTCATCATTCCAGAATGTTCCAGACACCTTCCCAGCTAACATGATTTGACATGAGAATTACCACACAGTTGTTTCTGAGACTTTTTTTAGATCCAAACCACAAAATTTTAATGTTTGTTTGTTTGTTTTGTTTGCTCTCTATTTGTATTCAGTATCTAAATCCAAACCCTGTGGTAATAGGTGACTCTTTTTCCAAATACTCTTATGTGCAAAGACGTTCATTGGTAGCTAAGGACCAATTTTCCTGGATCACATAAAAGAGTAGATTAGTGGCAACTTGGAGAAAAGGGCTCATTTGGAATAAACACCACCTCTTCACTCTCGTAAAGAGTGTGGCAGAAAATTGTTGGCCTGGTTTATTTTGGTTGGTGGAGTTGTTTTTCTCTACAGATTTTTTTTTCTTACCTTTTTTTTTTTCTTTTTAATTTTCCCTTCCAATCTGGTAAATGCCTGACAAGTCCTAGCGCATGTAGAAGGAAAGTCTGAGAAGGCTCCATAGGAAGGGAGACTAGAAGGAAGGAAGACTCAGAGCACCTAGTAAGGCTCAGAGCGCCTGAAATTTTACTCATTCCAGCCCCAACCTCCAGATCCTTGTCACAGCCTCTGACCATTGGAACTACTATTGACAGGGTAATTTCCTTCAAATTTTGTCACCATTATTTGAAAGAAATATTTATACTGCTATGATGACTGAAACAAAAGACAACTATAAAAAAAATTCTATGAAGTTCTTGGTCTCTGGGCTTTGAAGGTGGCTGGCATCTCTCAGGGTCTCTGGTTGCTTCCAGAGGCTTTCCCCAACTTTATTCTTTCTGCTTTGCAGGCTGCCCTCAAAGTTACATGGGCCCGTTAAGTATCTCTTTACCCCCATCTAAAATCATCTCATGTACCCTCAGAGATGTACTTACTACGCTTGGGGAAATAGCAACTGCTCATTTTACAGATATGGAAATTGAGGTCCTAAGAGGTAAAGCAACTTGCTCAGGATCACACAGCTGGTTGGTGACTGAGCCAGGGATGGCTGCCTCTCCTTCCCTACCCTGCTTCCCCCACTCCCTCACTGCTTACCTCTGGAAGCTCTTTCTTAATAAATCCATTGCACCCCAATCATCAGCTCATGGTGTGCTTCTCAGGAAGCAGGACTCAGATGGGAGGATTCTTACCAATCTGCTGAACTTTGGTTCCTTTTACCCACTGGTTCTGCAATGCACGAACCTCTTTTCCTGTCTGTGGGTCACTCTTTGGGAGTAAAAGGCAAGATCAACAAATGAATATGCTTTTTGATGCCAGAAGGGATCCTGGCCCTTCTTCTTGTAGGGAAAGAAGAGGGGGCTGGAGACTCTAGCTCTGAGCAAAGTTTGGGGGCTGGGGAGTTGGCGGTTCTTAGGTGATACCCCAGTGGGCTTGAGGGAGTAGATGCCACATCCCCAACAGTCCCTTGTGTCTAACTTTCTCCAGCTGCTCACTGGTGAGGGTTTCTTGTCTCACTTTCCTTCTTCCTGAAGCCACCTGCAGTGACAGTAACACACAGTAACTGTTTAGTGTTAACAAGTGTGTGTGTGTGGGGGGGGGGTGGCTGTTGGGTTCCCAGCTGTGATGTCACTCAAAGACAACACCCACCCCCTCTTGACCTTTTCCTTCTCTTTTCTCCCTGGGCTGGGAGTCAGGTAGGTCAAGCCCTATCTTTCTGGAAGGTTGGCCATGACCTTCACTGGTTCTACGTGCACAGCTGGTTCAGCATCCTGCCCCGGCTCTCACCCTTGCTGTAAGCTGCACATCTGTCTGCCTCAATGCATATCTCCAGCTGGAAGGACCACATGCAACTCAAATTCAAAATGCCCCAAGCTCAAGTCACCCCCTTCCCATTCCTATCCTTCCCCCAACCTCAGATCAACTTTTCCTCCTGCTGTCCTTCACCCAGTCTCCCAGTGGAGGGAATTTAGAAACCTCCTGCCATCTCTCATTCCCCCACATCTCTCAGGCATTCACTCCCCACGTCCCATGGATCCTTCTGAGGGGTCTCATTCAATGCCCTCCCCTCCACTGCTCAGGTCTGCACCTTTGTCATCTGTTGCATGGACTGTGGCATATTCTCTGAACTGTCTTCCTTCCCAGATCATCTTTGTAGCACCAACACTGAGCCCAAAGCCTGGTGTGTCCTGGGTATTCATTTTTTTTTTTTTTTTTTTTTTTAAAGATGACCGGTAAGGGGATCTTAACCCTTGACTTGGTGTTGTCAGCACCACGCTCAGCCAGTGAGCAAACCGGCCATCCCTATATGGGATCCGAACCCGGAGCCTTGGTGTTATCAGCACCGCACTCTCCCAAGTGAGCCACGGGGCCGGTCCGTGTCCTGGGTATTCAATAACTGTTGATAAAGATGAACAGAAAAGGATCCTAACCACTGTACATGTTTGTACTTTCCCATAGAATTTCACTACGAATTTTGAAAGAGCTCAGGTCACACAGATTTGGGTTCAAATCCTCACTGTCCTCTGTTATTTGGGGTATGTTAGTAAGCCAGATTAAAAGACTGAGGAATCTAAACAGAGAGGCGGAGGACCTGTGGCAATTGAGAAGTTGGGCTCCAGAGATTGATGGCCTGGATTCCATTCCCATCTGTGCCATTTTCCAGCTGTGGAACCCTGGGCACATTCTTTCCACCTTCTGAGCTCCAATGTCCTCATCTGTAAAATGGGGATATAACAGTCTCTACCTCTGAGAGTAAATGAGATAATGCATGCAAAGCCCACCAAAGCACATGGCTGACTCTCAGTAAAATGAGCCCTAACCATTATTACTTAATAAGTATTACTTCATATTATTGAAAATGACTTCATCTGAGAATTTCTAAAATTGTGTAGTGTGTTTTCCGCAGTCCTTAACTGCTTCACATCTTTTTGCTGACCAGCAATGTTTGAGATGTTTAGAGTTAAAAAAAAAAAAAGGCCTTATTTTAAGAATCACTCCTTGGGACATTATTTCATTACTTAAACTTACTGCTGACTCATCTGCCCTTTGATAACTGAGTCTTTCTTTACCAATAACTTTAATTACATCAATCACTCATTCCAAAAACCGCTGAATAATGAAAACTCCTAGAGGTGACACCATGGACTTCTGTCACACAGCAGGCAGGGGCTTGTGGAGGGAGAACAGGCTTTTTTTTCTTTTTTTAAAAAAATGGCATTCAAACAGGAAAATATGTTTAGCTTTCATGATTACTATGTGTCCATCTACCTCACTATCTATCTATAATTAGCAATCTTCATAGCAGGAGGAAATGACAATTCATAACTTCTTGAATACTTCATCTTTTGACATTTCTAAGTCATAAGGCTCAAGTCTCTGCCTCTGGAATAAAATAAACAATGTTTGAGAATCCCAACACCAATTCCTTTGCTAAAAAAGCTGCTAACTGTATAGTTCAATGATTAACATATTATCTAAACAATTATTGTTAATAATTCTTATTAAACTCTTAGTATATGCCAATTATCGTACTAAAGGTTTTACACACACGATCTCAGTAGAGCCTCATCAAATCCTACAGAGCAGGTACTGTTATTAACCCCATTTTACAGATGAACAAACTAAGGTTAGCTTGCCTAAGTTGATGTCAAAGTAAGATATGAGCTTGGAATGTCTGACTCTAATTTTCTGTGCCTAGATGGAGCAAGGAAAGAGCTGCTGGCTGTCCTTTGCTGCTTTAGACATTAGCTGTTTTTCCGGCAATTCATAGTACAGTTCTACTGTGAGTTGAATAAAGTACCTGCTACTTGTTAAGCTTGAAATGTTATCTGATCCTACAGGGAAGCAGTGATACTCGATTTGCTGAGAGGAGTAGGAGGATACCAGGAGTGGGCATTTCACAAAACCCTGCCCCAAAGTGCACTATCTTCCTTCCTCCTCTCCAGGTCCTTGTCCCCTCACTGCTGGACTGTGACATCAGCCCCCTAGTATGTCTCTCTGTCTCCAGACTCTCCCTTCATCTTTCCATCTACATACTCTTTCCTTATCAACCAGGAGACAGTGGAGCTATGGAAGGTTGTAGAGCAGGAGAGTGACCAAACAACAACAACAACAACAACAACAACAACAATAAAAACCACAAAGCTATGCTTCAGAAAGAATAAAGTCCCAGATCCTCTATCTGTCATTCAAAGCCCTTCATCAGTCTAACTCCACTGTCCTCTATAGCCCCATGTCCTGAGACTCCTCATGGGTATCTTGTGTTGTGGTCACACTGGCTTAACCGTCACTCCCCACTCCCTTTTTCAAGGCTGGTTTCTCTGTCTCGGTGCCCTCCATCCCATCAAATGTCTAAATCCACCTGACCTTCAGAGACTCAACCTAAGCTCTTCTAGAGAACTTTCTCAATGGCTCTAGCTCATTGTGCCTCCTCTCTACATGCGGCTGCTGCTGAGCAAGACGCAGCAGAGTGCATAGGCTCTGGGGTCAGAGAAATCTGGGTTTGCCTCTCTCCTCTGCCACATATCAGCTGTGTGACCTTGGGCAAGTGGCTCAACCTCTCAGAGCCTCAGTTCCACAAAAGTAAAGATGAAAACATCTGTGTCCTGGAGCTAGTGTTAGGATGGGTGTGAGCATGTCTGAAGAATGCATTCTAGTACAGCTGACAGAGAGAGGTATGTTCATATTGGGTACCTTTGCATAAGACTAGAAACAAGACAGTTTCAAAAAGCACACATATCAGTAAGCTCTGGACTGGTTTCTCTGATCTTTGCATGTAAGTTCCCTTGAACATGCAGATCTGGCTTTGAACTCTTGTGGCCTACTTATCTTGAGCCAGAACCACACTGCTTGTCTTACTATGGCTTTGTAGTATGCTTTACTATCTGATAGGGCAGTCCTTCCTCTTTGCTTTTATTTTTCAAGATTATTTGACTTCGCTATTTGGGGACATTTATTCTTCCACACAAATTTTAAGATGAGTTTATCAAGTGTTAAAATCATTGTCTGTGTGCTCTTTCCATAAGAGACATAGAGTTTTGGCATGATGGTTATAGAGGTAGCTCTGAGGCAGGGTGAAAGGGGATGGTATGCCCTGCTCCTGGAAAGCATCACTCGCCTGTGCCTGGCACCTGTGTCAGGTGCTCTGGGCAGAGTGCAGAGCTGGCTGCATGAGGACTTGGGGCTTCTGGTGCATCCATACCCAATGCGAGAGGTTTCCTTACCTCCGTCAGGGTTCCCATAAATACTTCTGGACCAGTTCTGGGTCCTGACCCTTTCCTACACACTGATAAGTACCAGAGATCTAGAATACATGGTGACTAAGATCGTGGGCTCAGGAGTCATGTCTGGGTTCCTGTCCCTTCATGATTTCCTCCCAAGTGCCCCACCTTAGTAAATGGCACCACCATCTAGAAACCCATGAATCAGCCAGCTTTCCCAATTTTCTTCAAATTGTCACATTCAGTTACCAAATCTGGTTGATTCAACATCCTCAATTTTTTGCTTAAGTCTCTACTTCTTTCCATTCCCACCGCCACTACTGTCATCTAGGCCACTGTCACCTCTCACATCCTTAGTGGCCTCCAAGCTCTGGTCTTGTTCCCCATGGTTGATTTCCCCACTGAGGTCAGACTGCATATGAGTTATAGAATTCCCTTGCCCCTTTCCCAGGCTGTTTCCTCTGCCTCAGGGCCCTCCATCCCAGTCACCTGTCTAAATCCACATAAAATATTTAATGCCTAAAATATTTAATGGTTCTCTATTACCCTCACACAAGGCCCAGAGACTCCTAAGTATAATGATCCTTCAAACTTTATGCTCTGAACCTGCAAATGGTTGGCCATGTCCATGCACTATTTTGCCTTTGGTACTTTGCACAAGCTGTCCTCCCTGCATGGCTTGTCCCCTTTCTGCCCCTCTCCCCCACCTTCCTGTAGTCAGCCCATACACCATGAAAGCTCCTCCTGGTCTGCCCTCTCTGTGCTAAAATAAAGTAAGGGATGAGCATGAATTAAAACCCTACTTTTACCCTTTGCTAGTTGTGTGAACTTGGACACAATTTACCTCTGAGATCCAGTTTCTCCATTTGTAAAATGGGACACAATCATAGTGTTGAGTCTGTTCCAGGTGGACACTTTAAGTCAGTGTAAAATTCACTGCCTCATAGGATTGTTGTGAGGATTAAAGGAGATCATCACAGGCAAATTTTATAGGCCTGTGGAGGAATAAACAGAGGCATAAGGCCCAATCCTAGCCTTAAGGAACTTTTCAATGAAATTAGACTCATATCACCATGGCTGACAGCTCCTTGAGAACAGTATCCTTCCTTCTTTTTTCCTAAGGGAACCCCAATTTTGTTTGGAGTGGCAATGTGCCCAGCTCTAGGGGATGAACCATTTATGTCCAGGACAGTTGTAATAAGTCCACTTCCCTTTGCAAGATGCTCATTTTCCCAGCCTTCCTTGCAGCTAGGTGGTCATGTGATAAGTTCTGGCCAATGAGACATAAGGAGAAATCTTCTATCCTTTCTGAATCTCAGTCTCTTCTTCTGTAAAATGAGGAGGTGGGATCAAAGAGCAGTGATATTTAATCCCCCTGCTTTTTTTTTCTTTTTTCTTTTCTTTTTCTTTTTTTAAAGCAGAGGATCCCCTTTTATATTTCAAAGAAATCTTATGTGGAATCCTAATATACTTAACAAAAAAAGCACAATTGCTGTAATTGAAAGGGGGATTGGACAGTGCAGGAGCCCTGTCCCAGCCTTTGCAGGCAGCCCACTTGGAAAACCACCGGGTCAGAGCATCTCTGCATCCTATACTGGATATGTATCATTTTATTTATTTTTTTGAACACTGAGATTCCATTCCAGCTTCCTGAATTTCCCCTGGGAATCACCCCTTCACTCCTGTGGGTCCATATGCTTTTGATGAAGTTAATTCAATTCTGGTTTCAGGGCGAGGCACATGATTAGGCATGACCAACATTCCATCCCTCTGGATACAGAGATTGGTTCAGGAATGTGCACATGACCCAATTTAGCCCAGTGAGATTGAGGCCTAAGAGTTTGATTGAAATTGAACAGAAGTAGAAGCTTTCTTTTCCCATTGAACCTGAACCCTGGGACTATGAAACGTGAGAATGAAGTTCACATGGAAGTGAGGGAACAGAGCAGAAAGATGGAAAGAGAACAGATCTCAGAGGCTTTGAGCTTTGCCTGAAAACAGACAGACCTGCCACTGGACTTTTAGTTTGGTGAGTCAATATTCCCTTTTATTTAAGTAGTCCGAGGTTCACTTTCTATTATTTGCAACCCAAAGAGTCCCAAGTAGTACAGATTCCTTCCAGATCCAGAATCCTGGGATCCTCAGAGAGGTAGATATTGGGGCTTTCATGAACCTTCCAGTTTTCCTCTTCCTGGGCACATGGAAGGCTTGCACTTCCTCACTCATTCTGAGAGAAGCATGGCATGTGACTTTCTTTGCCAACAGCAGGTGAGTGAAGTGCTATGTGTCACTTGCGGTGGACTCTTTAAAGGTCAGTACATGATTCACCCCTCTCTCTTTCCTTCCTGAAATAATGTTCCAGATGGTGGAGACTCCATCAGCCTGGGTCCCAGATTGAGGACAACGTGGAGCAGAGACTTCTGCTGATCTTGGTGGATGTGTACTGTGAGCGAGAAATAGACCTTTGCCATTTGAAGCCATTGAGATACTGGGCCATTAGTTACAGTAGCATACTACAGCCTATCCTGAACTATACATAAAATCCTCCTTTCTCCTCCTCCTCCTTCTCCTCTCTTCCTCCTCTTCCTCCTCCTCCTCCTTTTTCCTTTTTCTCTCTCCCTCCCCCCTTTGGCTGCCTTGTTCTGCCCTGCAGTCTTAAAACTCTATTCCTTAACTTATCTTCTGTCAACAGAGCATTGAAAGGCTTCCAAGACTGCTCACCTCCTGCCTTCCTGGTGATATCCAAGTGGACGCTGGCAGGAGATAAGCCACCCACCCTGACAAAGTCGTGCCCCTGGTATCCCCATCAGTGCCAATCAATTACCACTGTCAGTCATTCATCCTCCCCAACACTGGCCTCAGCAGGTCAACTTCCTAACTGTATTACTGGACACAAAAAGGGCTCTGAGTTCTGGAATAAGATTTGCTCCAGAAATTCCCATTCATTACCTGATGAAAATGAACAAAATTCTGAAGTTTGTGGCATGGTTTGCATAACGTAATGTTCTGCCAAGATTAAAAAAAAAAAAAAATGACAACTTAAAAATTTATATACACCAGTTTTTGTTGTTAATAAGCACTTTTTAGAGCCGATCAGTTAATAAAACCAATGCACAAGATTCTGCAGCTGGGGTGGAGGTTTGGAAATGACTACGTTCTTTTAAAAGTGGAAAAGTAGAAGTAAATCATTTACACGTCTGACTCTCAGGGACCTCAAATTCATCTGCCTACAGGGCCAGACAGCCCATGTCAGTGGGTAAAGCGGAGCAGATGGGAGGGGTGGGGGCTTCAGGAAACTTCACAGAAATACCTGTTCTACATTCAGTTTAACTGATTGTCACCATATAGGAATGTAGACCCAGTGTTGCTTGTTCTTTCTAGTTTTTTTCCAGGGAAACTTAAAATCCATATAAATTGTCAATTATATTATATTTTTCCTGAAATACCATAAGCTTCAAACTTAGTTGGCAACCACAGGCAGAATGTTGGTTAGTACATACCATACAGTCACCCTCATTATCTCTTCCCATTCTACATTATTTTTGTTTTACAGAGGAGGAAACCAAGGCCCAGAAAGGTGAAGTGACTCACCGAAATGGACACAGCTAGGTTCTAAAACTTCCGACTTCAAGTCAACTGCTTTCTCTCCCTCCTGTGTCATAGCTATCTCCTCGCAGCTCAATATGTGACAGAGAGGCTAACTGTATACCAAAGACTCATGCTCCTATTGCCATAGTGTAGCTTGTTCACGGGAAGCAGCTCCAAGCCAGGGACTATGCTTCCCAGCTTCTCTTGTAGATGAAGTCCTGTGACTAGTCCTTGCCAATGGCACATGACAGAAAGTAGTAAGTGTTATTTCCAGACAACAGCAGTTAAGAAATGGGCATGCCTTCTCCTCCCTTTTTCTCCCCCTACAGCTTGTTGCAGATGGACACAGCCACCTTGGAAACCATGCGTTGAAGATGAAAGGACCACAGATGGAATGAATCTGGGTTCCTGAATCATCATTTGGAGGAAAGCCACCTCCAATCAGGAGCATCCATTTTGGACTTGTCATACGGGTCAAATAAACTTTCATCATAATTTGAACCATTATATGTTTTTGGTTTTGTTTGTTACAGCAACTGGCATTACCTTAACCAATGCAAATATGAATGGATTTTTAAAAAATCTTTCCTTTTTCCCTTCTAGATTTGCAGGTGGAGTTTGTAATGGACAAGATCATCCACTTGAATCCAATGGGTCTTAGATAAGAAAAGAAATTAGTTTGGTTTCTGGGGATGAGGGTGTAGTGGCCCTGGGTGTCACAGTGTCACTGCATCTTTGCCCCCTCCCCAAACCTGGCTTTAAAGAAGGGCTTGTTCATGTTTCAGCTGGAAGGGAACATATTATCATTGAGCTCTCCTGGAGGAAGACAAGAGACAAAACAAGCATGTGGCCTGTCTGGGCCACACACCCTCAACCAAGATAGGAGTCAACATGTTTGGGAACATCAAAGACAGTGTGATATCTTAAGCATAAGGAGATTAACATTTACAAAGGTTTGCCCCTCGGCCTGTTCCCAGGAATCCAGCAGACAGAGCCAGAAGGAACAATTAACATCACCATCCTCATTGGGGTCTTCTGGCATCTCCTATTAGAAGATTTTCTTTCGAGCTTTCTGCTAGATTGGCTTGGAGGAGGCAGAGCATGGTATCACATTTAAGCAAGAACCCTGCACACGCAAGGGAGATGTTAAAACGCACAGGTCATGACAGCATAGAAATAAAGCCATGGGAAAGGAGAATTCTGCCCCCATCAGAGGGGAAGGAGGAGGGGAAGGGGGATGAGAGGGAGGGGGATGAAGGGGAGGGGGAGGGGAACGAGCGGGAGGAGGGGGAGGAGGAGGAGGAAGACTGACTTCACCCATATTCCTACAGTCAGAAACTGGGCGCTTTCCTAGGCCAGCCAGTCCGTACAAGAGCTGGGCTGAGACGATGTGCATGGACCGAGGGGGGGGGGGGTAAAGAACTGGTTTGTCTCTTTGAAGCAAGGGGCCAAGAATATCTCAACACACTCCAAGTACCAGCAACAGTAGGCAATGGAGGGGGACCAAAATCCCTTACAGCTGTTGGAAACCATACCCTATTCAGAGATAATTGGCAATTAGTTAAACAACTCCTGTTTAAAACACTCCTCCTCCCCACCCTCAAAGACAGCTGTGTTTTAAAAGGGGAGGGGAGAGACTTCTCAAGAAATGTGGAAACCTAATCTTCAAGTCAATAAAACATAAAAGAGCTCTGGGAGTAAATCAGTTAGAGAATTTAAAAATATGTCCTGGAAATGGAACATCTCTCTCAAACCCACTGCTCCATTTTTCTCTTGCAATGTAACATCGTGGTCAAGAGCACAAACTTTGGGGTCAGAAAGGCCTACATCTGAGTAACAGCTGTGTGAACTTGGGCAAGTTGCTTAAACTCTCTAAACCTCAGTTTTCTCATCTGTAAAACGGGAGTAATTGTACTGTGAAGATGAGATGAGATGGTGTGTGGGCCTGTCACATAGCACTCAGAAGTGTCAGCTCTTGGCATACATGCTTTTTCAAGCCCAGATCTCTTAATCTCTTAGCCTGACATTCAAGGCCCTCTACAATTTATTTCCAGCCAGTTCTTTCTTTCTCTCTCTCTCTCTCTTTTTTTTTTTTATAAGATGACCAGTAAGGGTGTTGTCAGCACCACACTCTCCCAAGTGAGCCACGGGCCGGCCCTCCAGCCTGTTCTTTCAAACTTTTCCCCACTTCATGCTCCCTATTATCTAGCAGTCAAAAAGAACCAATCCGCTAGGCTTTAGTTTCCTAATCTATGAAATAAGATAGATAAACTGGATTACCTCTAAGATCCCTATCAATCCTACTATTCTAGTCTTGGAAAATTTCCCCGTCTTCTCATCTCCACATGTCAGTCTTATGAAGCCTTCAATGTCAGGCTCAAATGCCACCACGAAGCAGTCTCTGGAAAGGGATTTATTTCTTCCTGAAAACCAGCTCAAACCAAAGTTGTGAACTAAAGGCCCTTTTGTTTGATCTGCACTGTATTTTTAAAAATCAGAAAAAATATATTTTTGTTGTTGTTCTGGAGATGGGTAACTGCTGCCCCCTGCAGGTGGGGCAGACCTTCCTAGGTTTTTCCACCTCATGCTTTCCTGATGGACTTTACCTACCTGAGCCCAGCATCAACTCCTCCTCCTCCTCCTCCTCCTCTTCATCTTGCCTTCTACTCCTTTTTTTTTTTTTGTAGGTACTATTTCTTCTTTCCTACTTATGTTGGAATTATTGATATTTATAAGTATTTTCATTTCCCCTAACCAGACTGTAAGATCCTTGAGGACCAAACTGTTAGTTATCTATGAAGCCCAAAGGACCTGGCCTAGAGTCTGGTTGCCAAGAAGGAATGAACAGGACCCTTGTAGACATGTGAATGGCACCCCCTGGAGTTGTGTAACCCAGTCCTGTAGGTGAGTAAGCTAAGAGTGACTGAATGAATGAATGAATGAATGATGATGATGTGCACCTATATAGCACCTACTATGTGCTAGGCAGTGTACCAAGTACTTTACAGATACCAACTTATTTATAAAATGAATGAACATAGAAATGCATATTGAATGAATGGGTCCCTCTGCTTGAACCTCGAGATCAGCAGAGGTCACTGTAACTGCAAGCTAGACTGTTTACTTGGTTTCCCCTCCAATGTCAGTCAGAGCATCTGCCTTCCCCCGTTAAAGTCTCATTCCTTGGTCAGTAGGACATTCTTTGTGTTTGCACAAATATTTGCACCAATCTGTTTCATGTATATGATGTTTTAGAGTTTCAAAGTATTTCCTCATTTATTATCTACTTTGATCTTGAAGAATAACCATTTCTCTCTTCTCTCCTATCTCTATCATGAGATACATAAAACGTGCATTACATTACTAATTTTACAGACAAGAAAACTGAGGTCAAATGGAGAAAAGGGTTTGCTCTGGGTCATACTGCAAGGTAGAGATTATAATTTGGACTTCTGTCTCAAATATTTTTCTGCATTTCGTTGCAAAAATTTACTTAGGTGGGGAAAACATACTAATACGTTGGCCACCACTGTGATATCAACAGAAAGGAGGGCATGGTGATTCCGTAGATTGAGGGTGGTGGGGGGAAGGGGAGGGACAAAGGAGGTGAAGGTGATAGCAGGAGAGACAAGAGTGCAAAAGCCATGGGAACAGTTTCCAAGAGAACCAAAGAGGCAGAGAGCTAGAAGGGGTTTTGGGGACCACAATGAGGCAGAAGGGCAGAGTGACTAGGAGCACAGCCTCTGGAGCCAGCTAGGCCTGAGTTCAAATCTCCCTCCCTCCAGCAATGAGACTTTGGGCAACCAACTTAAACACTCTGGCCTCAGTTTGCTCATTTGTAAATAGGGACTGTGATTGCTCACACATGATAAGGTTGTTGTGCAGATGAACTGAGACAGTACACAGAAAGTGCTCAACAATTGGCAGCTGTTATAAGGAGCAGCTACTTTGATCTCCCAGCTACACATTCAAGGGAAGGTAACAGACTTGTCTCTAGTCACATAGTAAATGAGGGACAGAGACTAGGTCTCCTGCCTTCCAGCCTATTGCTCATTGAACACATTACTCAGGGTGGGTGTTCTGGAGGCCTCCGAGAGAGGAAGCCCACTCCCCAGCAGAATGATGAGGTGCCCACTCTCTCTGCTATCCATGGCTTGCCCCAGCCTCAGCAAAGTCCCCTTTAAGCCTAAAAGTCAGGGTAGGAGACTGAGCAGGAGATGACACTGTGTGCCACGTTCAATCTCTCCCTTCTCCCCTATAAAAATGTGCCTTCTTCCTAGGCTGGGAAGGGGTTCTGACCCACCCCTGCCCCACTGAGAAGGTCACAGGATCACAGGAAGCAGCTGAGCCCTCCTGAGTCAACCCTCTCCCTCTTGGCCATTCATAGCCAGCAGCTGCCACCTCCTCCTGCACTATCTCCCTAATAATGGCCCCTCTTCCTAAGCCTCCTCCACCTGCTCTGTGTCCTAACTAAAGTTCAGCTGCACCCCTGCCTCTGAGGCTGAGAAAAGTCAACCATCACAGAGCCATCAACAAACGCAATAGAAATTAGAGCCAGAGAGAGAGAGAGGCAGATACATAATTTATGGTATGGCAGAGTGTGAGTGACAGGCAGCAGCGGGAGGCCTCAGCACCTTATCGATCCTTTCAAAAAACCCGAGAAAGGGCCCCGTGCTGAGGGCCAGGGGAGGCATCGAAGGTGCAGGCAGGGGCAAGGCCATTAAGGACGCAGTGCGACTGGGCGACTGCTGGGGGTGGGGTGGGCGGGGGCTCCAGCAGGTGGGGCACACACGCGTGCCTCCGATCGATGACACCATGTCAAAACATAAAATGCATGCTTTGGCTCTTAAGCCAAACGTGCGTGAGATTTTTTAAAAGCATCGATTGAGGATGGATCAATGGAAATCGAGGCATATTTTTTTTTCTCACTGTGCAAAAAGGGGGTAATGACACTTTGCAGAGAGGCCCCCGGCAGGGGTGGCAATGATAAATGTTCTGTGAGGAGTGCCTTCTCCTCCATTGGCCGCCAGAAAGCTCTGGGAAGAAGGTCAAGGTATTTGCTCACTGTCTTCTTTCATAAGTGGAGGCACCTGCTGTAGCTGAGGAGTGAGGGCTTCCTGGTCCCACCTCCAGGTGGAGAGCTGCAGACCATCCATCAGTACTCACCTTGTCACCACCCAAGGGTGATTTCACTTTTCTCCAGTTCCTGAGCAAATCCTGTCAGCTCTACCTTCAAAACACACCCAAGATCGCCCCAGTTTTCCCACCTCCACTCCTTCCACTTTGTCCCCTCTCACCTCACCTGGACCATTGCAGCAGCCTCTTCCTGGGCCTCCCTGCCTCTGTCCTGGCCTCTACATCTATGCCCAGCAGCCAGAAGGATCATGCCACTCCTCTGCCACAGCTCCCAGCTCACCCAGAGTAAAATCAGGTCCTGTATGATCTGACCCCACGTCCTCCATCTTGACCTCACCTCCTACCACTCATCCACTTGCTCACAGACCCTCCTCAGTGGCACCTTCCCCACTGTCCAACCTGGTGTCACTCCTGTCCACTCCATCCAACCCTGCCTAACTGCTCACCACCATTTATAGTATCGTTGCTTGTGGGTTTGTTTATCGTCTGTGGTTACCTTATAGAATAAAAATTACATGAGGGCAGGGACCTTCTGTCTAGTTTGCAGCTGTATTCCCAGAATTTAGAAAAGGGTTTGGCACAAAGCAGGTGCTCAGTAAATGTTTGTTGAAGGAAGAAAGAGATGGAGGGAGAGAAGGATAGAAGGAAGGAAAGAAGGAAGAAAAAAAAAAAAAAGGGAGGGAAGGCAGAAGGAATGAGTGAAGGAGTCACACCCATGTAGGAGACAGCAACACCTATGAAGCTACCACCAGCACTGTTGCTGTGAAAACAAAATGAAAAGAAAACCCACCAGTTATGATCTGCAAAGACTTGAGCAGAGGCTGTTCATCTTTAGCTAGGAGTTCTAACCAGGAGCTCTGAATGTAGGATTTAGAGTCATGGAGGAAGTCTTGGGTTATCCAAAGCTGCTCTTTTTGCGGGGGACAAGTTCATCTTTCTTCCAGAGGCATATGAGATTCATGAAGCCTTGTCCCCCGTCCCAGCTTTGTTGGGGTGAGAGTTTTACTTAAGGGTGAGCCTCACTTTCCCTGGGGTCCAGGAGAGCAGCAGACTCTCCAGCCCTAAATTCATGGGGCAAAGGACTGAAGATTCTGCTAGGGTCTCAGGGGAGTCCTGGGCTCCCTCTTGTTCTGGGCACTGGTATCTGGGCTCCTACCGGGGGTTGAAGGCCGAAGGCCTGCTTTTATTTTTCTGATGCTGTTCCTGGATCCACATGCCATTTTTCATTGTCTTAAGCACTTACCTGGCCAGGATGGTCAGACATGAAGATGAATTGAATCTGAGAGCGAGAGAGAGAAACTAAGAGTTAATTTCACCAGCAGGCCTGTGACCTGCCCCCATCCCCCCCATCTTGGAAAGAAAAAAGGCCAGAATAATTTTATTTGGCCAGTGCTCAAGGAGATAATTATACAATTATTTCCCTAAATCATTTTTCAAGAAGGCAGTCTTATTCTATTTGTTATTTATAGCATAACTTAATCACCAACTTTGGGGGGAAGGGAGGAGGGGGTAAGGGGTATAGGGGAAGAGGAGATTAAAATATTCTCTCTCCTTTTACTTTTTTCCCAATTGCTTCAATATGTCTCTCTCAATCTCACACCCTCCCCCACCCTCCTCTCTGGTTGCTTCTCTTTCTGTTCTTTAGCCCTTCCCTCTCATCTTCCCACCCCCTCTGCCGTGGCCCCCAGCCTGGCTCACAGACAAACCCGATCCCTAATCATCTCTAACAGTGGGATCACCCCTGTGCAAAGCAAGGTGCCCACCTTCCCTACCAGCAATGTCTTTTCTTGGGCACATCCTGCGGGTTTCCATTAGTGACAACCCACCTGATTCTCCAGGCTGCCATCCCCAGGCCCCAGCCCCTGGGGGAGTGTCTCATTCTCAGGTCCTGGAGCTCCGTGGTGTCCCAGGTGAGGCTGCCTCCCGGGTCCTGGTTTGGGCTGCATCTGGGAGCATTCAGTTATTATTCTGGCGCTGTTCAGAGTCAGGGAGGCCAATGTTTCCCTAGATACACTCCCCCATATTTAGACGCTATTTTTGCACATTGTTCTCTCTCACTCAGGCCTTAAGAGGGCCCCTGTCTAGCAAGCAAGGTAGAAAAGCAGAAGGGCTCTGGAGCCAGACTATAATGCTTACCAGCTGTGTGATCTTGGGCAAACTACTTAACCTCTCTGGGCCTTGGTTTCCACATCTGTTTCATGGGGGTAAGTTGAAACTACTTCGTAGAGGTCGTGTAAGGATTGTCTGTGTTAATACTTGTAAAGTACTTAGAACAGTGGCTGCCACATTACAAGTACACATTCGATATTAGCTATGGTCGGTGTCTATCATCTCATGCCTCCACTCCTGGGGGTACGCGTGTGGGATATGGAGGTCCCATCTGGCCTGGACCCAGATAGAACAAGCCTGTCAGCTTACTGCAATCAAGGCTTAAACCCTGGACAAACCACTTTTCCTCCTTGAATCTGTTTTACCCTCTGTAACGTAGATACTAATAGTACCCCTACCAGTGTGGGGAAGATGAAATGAGCTAAGGTATGTGAAAAGCAAAGACTCTAAGGCCAGGCATTGTGAGTTCAAATCTCAGCTCTATCACTTCCTAGCTGTGTGGCCTTGGACAAATTACTTAACCTCTCTGTGCCTTAGATACTTTATCTGCCAATTAGACACCCCCCCCCCTCCACCTTCTCATAGGGTTATTGGGAGGATGAAGTGTGTTAATTCACGTAAGGCACTTAGCAGTGCCTGGCACAGAGTTACACCTGGGCAAGTGTTAGTTATTATTGTCATCCAAGTATCATGGATACTCCCTGAAAAATGTTTTCTCACCTGCCTTCTGTCTCTGAAAGATTTCTTCTCTCCTTACTCTCTTCCCATTGGGTGGCTCGAGGCAGTTCCTAGTTTTTAACCAAATCCAAATCGTTTGGACAGACTCAGTCTAGCAAGTCTTACCTCTGGAGGCAGAAGGCGAGGTGAGCCATCAGGAGGGGAATCCACGTCAGTGACAATCTAGAGAAGGTGACGAGGAACACCTTCTGGCTCCTACAGCCAGGCCCTGGGTGCTGGTCCTGGCTAGGGCAGTGACTCCCAGTATAACCTTGAACAAGCCTCTTAACTCTTTCTGGCCTGTTTTCTCACCTGTCAAGTGGAGATCACTCCTTGCCCACTTCCCACATTATCACAAAACTCAAATAAGATGACCAGCAAGATGGCCTGACATTGGAAAAACTACCACAAAACCCAAAGTTGCCTGTTCCATTTGGGTTCTATTGGTGGCAGAAAACAGAGCCTCTCTCAAGGGACCTCATTTGATGGAGGGCACATGTGCAGGACCCAGAGAAAGAAGGACGGCCAGCCTCCAGAAGGGCAGGAATCCAAGAGTACTCTGGCCCGAAGGCAGGAGTGTGCCTGGCACCCTTGGGGGCTAGTTAGGGCGCTGCTTCTTCAGCATCCCGGGAGCACCTTGTGCCTCTGCTCTCACACCTCCTACTTTCTCAGAGTTTTTGCTCCCTTGAAACATCAACTTGCATACGGCCTTGCTTGACTTCTGGGTCCCCTCAGCATCACGGTCACAAATGTGCCTGCCAATGGGCCTAGGCAGCTAACATGATGTGGCCAGTGGGCCAGGTGGCAAACGGATGGCACCTGTGCCATCCGAAGGGTGGCTGGTCATCCACCTGTTTGCTCTCAAGCTCATTTCTCTTCTATTTCCTGCTGTGCTCTGCATCTCAGGGCCGGACCCCTGATAACTACATTTCCCACGTTCCTTCCACAACTGTCTTCCTTTAGGTTCAGCCAATAGGAAGTGCCAGTCGGAGCCTGGGGGCGGGAACTCCTCTGTGGCTCCTCCTCCCGCAGCCTGGCCCCTCCCTCCTTGCTCCCGGCTTTTGCAGGGCGGCCCCCCCATGCTTCCTGAGCTCTGAAAGCATCACCTCCTCACTTCGTGCCTCCAGTCTCAGTTACTAATCTCAGGGCTGCCTCACTTTCTCCTCATTACTTTTTTAGCTCCTCTAACACCTTTGTAGCTAACTCCCTGCTTTATATTCCCTCTGTTGGAATCCTGGAGTAGGTTTTGTTTTCCTGGCTGCATCCTGAGTGACAGATGCAAGGGGCAGCCACTGCTCACCACCAGCCAAGTGTTGCCCGACAGACAAAGGCCTGTGGGTGCAACATTGTCTCAGCTAATCCCTTGAGCAAAACCAGATATCTGGGTTTTTATGCAGTGTCTGATGTTAGAAACTAATTCAAGTTTTAAAACAACATTCTGAAAGCCAAAAAGAACAAGTTCACAGGTCCTGGGTTGCAACTCTACTCTGTCTCGACTGGGCGATTCTGCCACTGCTTTCTTCTCTTGGTACTTCCTGGGTCAGATCCTGAGGAAGGGAGTAGGATTGGTCAGCTCTTGTTTCTGTGCCCCGTCGGTCACTACCGCTCAATGGGTTCACTGTCTTTGGGTTAGGTGCCCTCCTTTGGCCAAGCAACTAAAGTTAGGGAGTGTCACATGGGACAAACCCAAGTTGGTTAAGGCTGTTCATTTGGTAAAATGATTTGACTTTCAACCCAGTGTTCTTTCCATCTTACCACTTAGGCTTCCTTTAATTATGTAGTACATTTTTTCTAGACTTGGACAAATCTGTTAGGGTCTCGACTTCAGCTTATTTTTCTGAAAGACAAGAGGTTGGGCCTTCTGTCTGAGGATTTTCCCAGGCCTGGTGGGTCTACGGTTCTAGAGATACTTTTTCTGTGTCATCTGTCCATCCATCATCCATCTAACAAATATTTATCAAAAGTCTACTATGCAGCAGGCCCTGTTCTAGGCGCTGAATGAAGTGGTAAATGAGATGGGCAAGTACTGTTCTCATGGAACTACATTCTGGTTGGGGGAAAGAGACAATAAATAAGCAAATAAATATATATGTCAGATCATTTTAGATAGTGATAAGTGCTATAAGAAAAATAAAACAGAATAGATGAACAGGACCAAAGCGGGGGCGGGGGGAGAGGGGAGTGGTCTACTTTAGACTGGCAAGAAAGGGAAAGCCAGTGAGAGTGACATCTGAGTTCAGATTTGAAAGTAGATCTGGAGAGAGAATATCCTAGATAGAGAATGTTCTAGATAGAGGGTCAGAAAGTGTAAAGGTACTAAGAGTGGAAAGAGGAGCAGAAAGAAGGCCAGAGTGGTTGGAACCCATGAGGGAGAGAAAAATAGGAGATAGAGTTGGAGACAGAGCAGGGGCCAGATCTTCCAGAATTTTGTGGGCCATGGAAAGAACTTGAGGTTTGATTCTGAGTGTGTGGTAAGCGTAAGTGCTGGGGACAGCCATGTAAGCTGCATTCATGTCTGACTTCCTGCTGCTGATAGGATAAAATTCAAAATACCAAGTATAGTGGGGCCGTTAACAAGAGTGGTCTGCTCTCGAGGGGCAGGCAATAAGGTGTTCGTTGTTTGTAGAGAATGTAAAAACAGTAATGAGATCAACTAAAAGTATACTTTAGTTTATTATTACCTGGAAAAAAAAATTCTAGACAATGTTAGTAACAAAATACTCCTCCCTGCTTGACTTGTTGGTGAGTGGCCATATAATTTATTGCCCACCCCAGGGCACTTTGAAGACTAAAAAGGGCATATTAATAATTGCATCAGGACCACAGGTGTCAACTGAGACATCTAAGGCCCTGTGGGATGTGGCCCTGACCTACCTCTCTAACCTAATATCTTGATAATTTCTACCTCAGTTAAACTAAAAGACCCATTCTTAGCTCCACAAACATTCCAAGCTTCTCCCTACCTTTGGGCCCTGCCCAAGACCTGAAGGATGGAACTTTTCTGGCTAAAGGGACTGAGCACTGCAGCCTGAGGGAGGGTCATACCTCAGGGCTTCACAGCACTTCCTTGGTCCTCATCCGGGATCTGCTGGCCATGGGAACTCCTTAGGGCCTTTGCTGAAATATCACATCCTAGAAAGGCCCTCACTACTCCTAAGCCTAAAGTAGGAGGAGGTCTCTCTTAAATGGTCCTTACCCTTCACATCTCTTATTACAATGGCAATTCTTTAGTTATTGGTGTGGTTATGATTTTCTGACCCTCTCTCCCAGCGGGTCATGACATTGGAGTTCATGTCTGACTGGCTCGTGGTTGTACCCCAACACCTAACACAGGGCCTGGCACATAGTGAGCACTCATTAAATAATGAGCAGATGAACATAAGGTTGCCTGGCAGAGCTGAGGGCCAAACCTACACTGACTTGAAAGCCCACGATTTTTCCACCCCTCCCCCCAGTCCAAGACTGCCAGCCTGGTTGGAAAAGCGGATTATATCCAGGCAAGAGACCCTCCCTTTCAAAATCAAGACCAAGATCAGTGGGAAAGGATCAGATAAAAGCAAGGGATCCAGATGTGCAAATTCCCTTCAACGAGGCAGATGTGACCCAGTGAGTGATTCCATGCCAGGCATACCCATTGCATTTGATTGCTCATTTCCATTAAAGGAATTGTAGCAGGTGCAAAAACCGGAGATTATCCCAAGAATTAAGATATGAAAAGCATGTTAGATCACTAAACTCCAATTAGGGAAATTAAATTGTGCACACTCCCCTCCTGATGCAATTTCAGGAGCTTGCATTAGCTCTGGGCTCTGGTTCTAATAAAATTAGAGAATAACACTTTAATTGAATTGTGCTTAAAAGGATCATGCTGACAAATGTGATTGTATCTGGCTGGGATGCACACCTTCTCCAGCAATCATTAAATCCAATGAAATGCCAGTCTCAGGATCTTGACAGTTTTCTGAAACAATCTGTGAACCGTGCTGTATCTTGGAGTATCTAATCAATTTAGAGCCGCCTCATTAGGAGTTGGCTGCTAACGGATACTTAAAAATCAAAGCAAATTACTGCACTCCATGGATAACTAGCTAATCATATCGATACAACATGGCTGGATTGTGTTGCAACAATTCATTTCCTCTTTAAGAAGCCACTGTCACCTATAATTTAGGGATTGAGATTCATAAGCCTGATGCAGACAGTTCCGATGTTAAGGATTTTCCTGAGCACAGGGCCAAGGGGTGCATGCCACCCCAGCTAATGGGGGTAAGCCAAAGCCAGCCATGTGACTCTCATCATTTACACCCTATCTACTCCCCAAGCTCATTCCCGTATATTGAGCCCCAAACACTATTTATTGTATGAAAGAGGAATCAGAGGCTCAGAGATGGGTAGCATTTTTCCCAAGATTACAGACAATTAGTGGCAGAGCCAGGGTTTGGCCGTTCTTAACATCACATTAGGTTTTCTAATATATTATTCTTTCACTGATAGTTTACTTGGGTCCTATTTTAATATTCTTACTAATGATGATGATGATCATCATCATCATTATAATATTAATAGCCTATACTTATATGGATCTTATTAGAAATATAATTCATTTAATTCTCTCAACATCCCTGCAGGTATGTTCTATGACTATTGTGATGGGGATTAATACTGTTTGCCAAGTATCTCCCCATCCAGGACACATGGCAGGATGGTACTTTCTGGCCCCTTTGGTTGGATGGGCCAGGGGACTGGTTCCACCTGATGGGTTGTGTTAGTTACAGGCCAGAGAATTTAATTCATCATTCTTTTTGTCTCCTTGTTCATCAACCAGCAACATTTGAGTTGGTGGCTTCTCTGAATACAATAAACAGAAACTCCTAGCTGACTCACAGTATATATGCAGTGTGAGAGAGAAATAAACCTGAGATTTGAGGGTTGTTTGTTATTGTAGCATAACCTAGCTTGTCCTGACTAATGGAATTTTCACTCCCATTTTACAGACAAGGAAGCAAAACACACAGAGGTTCAGTGGCTAGAGCCAAGTCACGTCCAGACACTGTCAGTACATTTCTCTACAGCCTAGAACTCTCCTTGGGCCTGCAGGGCTCATGGTGAGTGTAGAATGCCACTTTTCAGAGACTCAAGTCAGGCTTGTTCAGACCACTCACCCCTGTCATTCAGCTCATGCCTAGGCAGATATCTTTTTAAATATGCTCTTTTTAGGCATCTGAACCATTGGCTGAATTGGAGAAGTCCCTTTAATATCCTCAGAGATAAACATTGTCAACCAGGCACTTTATGAGAGCCATGCTTTACCAAAAGGACTGGCTCTTTGATGGCACAGAGAAGGCCTGGATGAGAAGCTACATTCGACAGGGACCTTTCTGCACCTGCCCTCTAAGCCTGACTAAGTTGGCAGCTGTGGATGTTAGTTATGGGTAAGGCAGACTCTGTAGTTATGTTCTCCTGAGCATGCCCCATCATTGGCCTTCGGAACCTCTGAAGTGTTGGAAGCTTTCAGTCCCAGGAGCAGTTTGAGAGGTGGGGCTGGGAGAGGGAACCTGAGCCCCCAGACCTAAAAGAGGGAGTGGAGGAGAAAGTTTGTAGAAATTGTATACACTTCAGGAAATGTATACCCTGTGCGAGCCGTATCTGAGTTGGTTAAGACAATAATTGCAGATCTTCCCAACATGGAGAGAGGGCAGGATGGCAGGGCCTGCTATTATCATGTACTCTCAGGCACAGCAGCTTGTTTACAGGACAGCTATGGACTGTGGAGTGATTGTCTGGTGGCTTCAGGGACAAGGACTACTCCCTCCCATCCCCTGCTTGCTCCCAAGCCCAAGCCTGGACATCAATCCTAGTGCTCAATCCTGGGGTACCTCTTGTCTGGATGCTCAAGGGAGCAGCTTCTGGGGTGCTGATGTTTAACCAGGTGTCATTATTAGCTCCCACTCATACCTCAAGTCCTCCTGACCTGCCACAGGCCCAGAGAAAGCCAGCAATGCTCTAGCTGGGCTGCTTGGTTGGAAAGCACTGGGACCTAAAGGAAAAAAATGCAGGTCCTGGTCTGAACTCCACTGCTCAACTGCTGTGGGGCCCCAACTGATTCCTTCCCCTATCACATCCTTAGTATTCCCATTTTAAAATAAAAGAGTCCCACCAGATTAGTGTTTTTTAAATTTAGATTAATTATCCAACCCTTTGGGTTTGTGTGTGTGTGTGCGTGCATTTCTTGTGGATGCCAAAGTTTAACACAAATTATTTTTATTTGAATGTTACTTCTATATTTATATTTATGTTGCAAACAACAGAAAATAATCATTGGTAATTTAAGCAGAAAACATAGGAATAAAATGATATAGGGTGGCTGATAGATGCCCCTTGAAGACCAGAGAACAAGTATGGAGACCCCATAACATCAAGTCAATGGCAGAACTGGCCCTACAGAGCCTAGTGTGGGGCCACCACTGGTACAGACACTGCCATTGTCTCTGCAGTCACCACTCATGCCACACCCGATTCTCCTGCCTCATCTAGGTGTAGCAGCCACCACAGTGGCCAACCTCCCCTGAAAGGGTTCCACATAGTCTCTCTCCTATTTTCTTTCACAAGCTTCTGATCAAAATCTGATGAGACTGCATCTGATTGGTGGACTCAGGTCATGTGATGCTCCATAGCTGCAAGGGAGGCTGGGAAAGTAAATTCCTGGAATTTTCAGCTCCTCAGTTAGGAAGTGGACCCTAATTCATAAGATGTGGATTTCACAGTCATAAGAAGAGGGTTCAAATACTGGGTGACAAAAGATCAGCAAGTGTTCCCTATAAAATTAGTTATTAACTACCTCAGGATTGAGCTGCAGGATTGATAGCTAGGATTGGGCCCAAGACAAGAATGGTGAGGGAGGGAGTAGCTTAAAGCTATAAAATGCAAACACATTAATGAATTAAATATAAATTTAGTCAAAAAACAGTAACATTAAAATTTTAAAATATTTATTTAAGATGAATAATATTGCTTTGTCAAAACCAAATCACCACTTGAAATAGGAATATGCCACTGACTATCATACCAATGATTCTTTGAGTTCTGGCAACATTCTGTAATATATTTGTCAATGGGTCCTCATTTGCACTAAGGCATGTTTTCATATTAAGTTTATCTCTGTTCATTTCTCTTTAGACCTAACTATTACACTTGTATTTCTTGACACCAGTATGATTGTTAACACAAAAGCATATATGACACTGGAAAGTGTGGCAGTTGTCAGTTATAAGGTATTCATCCCAGTGGCCCAGAATATTCTGAGAATGGTAGTGAATATGGAAACCCTTTACAGTCTCCAAAGTACTCTACAGTACAAGGGATTCTCTCATATGCTTCTCAAATTTTGATATGGTAGACATTAGCCCTGCTTGGTGATATTTCTAGTTCTTCTTCCCTTCCATATATGCAGGACAATTGCATTTCCTTCTCTCCTTAAAGTTAGATGGGGTCTTGTGACTTGCCCAGATGAACGTGTGTGTCACTTCTGGGTGGAAGCATTTCAGAGTTAATTCATGGTTCTCCATTTCTCCTTCACCCTGTCGTGATGGCCAGTGATATTCCAGGTGGTGCCTCTGCCAGCCCATGTGAATGATGACGACCTGGAGCAGAGCCCCTGCCAACATGTGCTGACATGCACTATCAGTGAGTGAACACATTGTTCTTATTTTAAACCACTGAGACTTTGAAGCTGTTTGTTAAGCAGCATGGCATAGCCTGTCCTGACTGATACACTTAATAAGGCAGGGATTACAATTGCCATTACTTCCATTTTACACAACAAATAATTCTGGCACAGGGAGTTTGAGAACCTTGCTCAAAGTAAAACAGCTGGAAAAATTCCCATACAGGACCCAAATCCCAGTCCAAGTCATTCCAAATTTCATACTTCTTCCAGAAATTCCCAAAGCTGAAAAGACAGAGTCCCTGTAACCAGCAAGCAAGGCTGACAGAAAACATGGCATGTCTTGGTGGCTGGAATACAAGTATTCAGAGCCACCTGTGTAAGAAATCATTTTGAGTGCCAAGTACATTTCCATTTCAGAGCTTCCAAACTTTAACAGTGAAGCATTCTGAATCTTTAAATTGAAAAAGTCATAGTTCTCAAATTCCCCCTAACAGCCAGGGAGGTCGACAAGATGATAGATGCATTTGGAGCTGTTGAGCTTCCATTCCAAGAAGCAATCTGAGGCCATAAACCTTTTCACAGAGGGATGTGTGTCCCCATGTCTGTGGGTGGCCATGTAGTTTGCAGGAGAGTGACTTTACTTTCTGCTTTTAGGGCTCCACCCATCTTCACTTGAGAAACAAGCATCTCATCAGGAGGTGGATAATATGACTTATCGGACAGGTGGCTCAGGGCTTGTTGCAATGTTCCCAGTTGTCCATGCAGGATGATAGGGGGAAGTAGGCAGGGGTTGCATATTTTAACCAATATTTTCTCCAAATGAAGCAGCATTTACTGGGGGTTCAGAGCTCAATTCTGGTCCTACATTTTGAGATCCAAGTGCTTCCTGCAGGTTCCTGAGCATTTCCAACTTGGGGCTTCTTGCCAAGCCATCTGGGCTAAGACTAGTTATGTTAGTAAGGGTTCTCCAGAAAAACAGAATCAAAATCTATATCTATATCTCTCTATCTCTATCACTTTCTCCATATATATCTATCTGGCTTCTGAGATGTGTGTGTGTGTGTGTGTGTGTGTGTGTGTGTGTGTGTGTGTGTGTGTGTGTGTGTGTGTAGAGAGAGAGAGAGAGAAATTGATTGATTTTAAGGAATTGGCTCACGTCTCATGATTGTGGGGGCTGACAAGTCTCAAACCTGAAGGGCAAGCTGGCAGGCTGGAGATTCAGGTAAGAGCTGATGTTGCAGTCTTGAGTCCAAAGGCTAGAAACTCAGGCAGAATTTCTATGTTGCAGTCTGGAAGCAGAATTCTTTCTCTGGGAAACCTCACTCTTTGTTCTTAAGGCCTTCAACTAATTGGATGAGACCCACCTACATTCTGAAGGGTAATCTGCCTTTGTTTAAGTCAACTGACTATAAATGTTAATCACACCTTAAAAGTACTTTACAGCAATATCTAGACTAGTATTTGACCAAATAGCTGGTCACCATAGTCTAGCTAAATTAACACATAAAATTAGCCATCATATAGGGATTAATCCTAAGAATGTGCATTGGGAAGAGGCATGTCTATGAACAGTGGGGTCAGCTAAGGCCATCTGGGCCATGACCATGCACAAGGGTTTCCACTTCTGATGTCTCCAAGCTCCTAACTCCAACTCCAGCTTGGGGCTTCTTTGATGAGTAATAACAGTTGATAATAATAATAATAATGATAGCAGGTAGCATTTATTAAGGCCTATGCTTTATATACATGCCTTTGTTTAACTGTTAGAACAGTCCTGTGCAATAGGGACTATTGTTATTCCATTTTACAGGTGTGGAAACTGAGACAAAGAGAGATAACGTTAGAGCAGTAAGGATTGAAACCTGGATTCCCTCCATCTTCTATTCCTCCTTCCCTCATACACTTCCTCTATAGTTCTCTGTGGAGGAGGTTGCCCTTTTATTTTCTTCATCGTGGAGCCCAAACCATGGATGATCTGGGACCAAGGATGCTCAGCATATTCTTTTGATCACTCTGTAGTAACAGAAGTAATTGGTCCCAGGGCACTATGGAACCAGGCTCACTGTAGTTCTTAGCTGGGAATAAGATACCTACACGTTTGTCAGATCTGTTAGCTTTTGTCTTTTCCCATTTATGCATCCTGTCATTCAAAATATTTATTCAGTATCCACTTCATTCTAGCTGCTAAGGGCATACTAAGGAATAGCGATGTCAATAATGGTGGTGGTAATGCTGCTGCTGCTGCTGGACATAAAGATGACAGTGATGGTGATGGTGACAGTACAGCACTCTGGATAGGGTGTAAGACCAATACCTCCTTTTCTCTAGCTATTATGCATCTCTACATGCATCCTGTGCTCATGTTCAGGGGATATGATTTCCTGCCATGCGTTAGTTTCATAGCCATGCCAGCCCTTGTGCATATCTGATGGCAAACATGGGCCATCACCCAGCACCACACACCAGGCCCTTTCATGTCTGTGTAACTCAGAGCACATGGAGTCCTCAACCATGGCAGGGTGGAAATCAAGGAATTTGGTCTTGCTCTCTCATGCTTCAAAGTCTTGTCCATCCACCTGTGGTCAGGGCATGAGTCCCACTCGACTGCTAATAAGTGGTGACTGCACATGTTTATCCAGCAGGGGTGGATTCTCCCCCAGTCTCGTCTCTGCTAGGATACTCCCCAAACAAAACAGAATCAGAGGTGGTGGCTTCTTCCTCTGGCCATGCCACCTCGTCAGTCTCTGCTGGACCAAAGGTTCGGGACCACAGTGAGCATCTGGAGCTCTGTAATGCAGGGTTGGCTACTTCTCAGAAAGGACAGTATGGGAGAAATAAAGGCTGGCACATTAGTTAGACTGGCCATTCCCTTGTTCCATGAAGGCCCTTGCAGACTCAGATCTCAATTAGGATGGTACCTACTTCTCCTCCTGCCCACAAAAACATGGCTGATCCTTCTCCTCCTGATTATTCTCTCTCTCTCTCTCTCTTTCACATTTTCACATCTTTCCACACATCAAGCTCTTCGAAGTGGTGACCACAAACAGACCTCAAGAAACTCTGCTTCCTACAGGACAAAGGGAAAGGGCTTCCACCCACACCTTACTTCCTGTGTCTTCTGGCTTTGGCCAGACTCTCTTTGAGGACTCTCCTAGCTCAGCCATTGCAAACCCCCAAAGGAGATGAGGGATCGGCTCAAGTCCCACAAACGAGGGTGGAGGTGGGTGCTCCAATTCCACTTTAGTCTCCCCAACCAAGACATATGCACCCACTGGGTCACCAGCAGAGCCAGCACACCCCATCACAGGGAGCACTGATCTTCTTTAGGGGCAGCTCAGGTGGCCCCCTGTAGACAAGGGACTATTTCTCCTATTAGTGTGGCTTTGCTGCTGCCCACTGGGAACTATTGCCACCCCTGCCCCCCACCGTTATTGTGCTAAGAAGCATTTCTTCTGCCCAAGGCTGTCTATGTCTGCCCCTGATGTGGGGTGAACTACGGCTCATCCCGCTATGCACATTTTCTTATTTTATTCTCCCCTCTATTCTGTGAGACCCATTTTGTGCATTCGAGGAATCCAGCGTTCGGAGAAGTAAAGTAACTTTTTAAGATCATACAGCAAGTAAGCAGGAAGCAAGATTTCAAATCCAGATATGCAAAGGCTGCATCAAGTAAGGTAATACCAGATTTTAGGACAGATAAACCCCAGAATCTCAGTGGTTTCACAAAGAAAAAGGTGTCTAGTATGTCTGATTCGGAGGTGCTCCCATAATTCAGGGACTCAGGCACCTTCCCTCTTGTGGCTCTGTCCTTAGCAGCACTTGATTTCCGGTATCACCCTGGGGTCCTTTCCAGTCCAGCCAGCTGGAAGGCGAAAGAACATAGCAGATAACATGGGGGAGGAGTTTTACGGGAACGTTATGTGCACCTCTCCCCACCCCCATCCCCCAGGCCAGACCCATTCTCCTCCCTCCTGAGCAGCCTCAGAATCTTCTCAATAGGTTCTGGGTAGCTTCTACTGATCAACTGAAGTCAATAGCTAAGATGAAACTTTTCTGCCACCTTGATTTGTGTGGCTCAAGCAGCACAAGATTCTTCACTGCTCTGCTTTGGGGCTCGTCAAGGGCACCGTAACTGTGTCATGAAAAATTGTGAAAGGCTTTGAAACTGGCAGGAAAAAAAATTTGCTGGGTGTCCTGTCTATTTCACCTTTCTGGATTATCTCCACATTTCCTAGTCTGAGCTATTTTATAACTCTGAAAGTTGTAGAAAATGGACAGTAATACAACCAGTTTTTGTCTATATGAGTGCAAATAAATTTTGTTTGGTCAGAATATGATTGACTAATGTCCTGTCAATAGATTATTTTTGTATTTATTTGTAAATTCATTTCAGCTTTCTTGACTGCCTGTATATGTGTTCTTTGAATTCTCCTTTGAACACATTGTAACATCTTAGTAGTTGCCTCATTTAATTAAGGCATTAAATAAAAATCTTTGAAACGTGTTCATTTTATATTTCTATGAGTAATGATTTTACCTTTCAGATATGTTAAAAAAAAATCCCTTAACAACTAAAAATTCCCAGAGGGAGGAGGAAAATCTAAGACATTATATTTTCCTGCTTCTCAGGAGCCTCACACTTATTCTGGAAGAGAGGCAGGGCAAGGATTGCTGATTCAATTTTGCAGCTAAGGAAGGAAACAGACCCAGAAAAGGGAGTATCAGATACCAGAGATCACACAGTTAGAAATAATGGAGCCAAGAATTCAAACCCATGTGTGTTTGATCCTAAAACCTGTGTTCTTAATTACTTTTCCTTGTTTCCCATCCAACTATTCCTTGAGGCAAGTGGGATATTAACAGGGCAGACATTAACACCTTTCTCATTTGGGAAATTATTAAAGTGAGGCTCAGAGAATTTAAATGATTTACAGATAAATCTGGGTCTAGAACCTGACCCTTGGACCCCAGTTTCCTGGGCCATCCTCATATAATCCAAGTGAGTGTATTTTGTAGCTAGGATGTTTCTTGAACATCTGTTCTAGTTTTTGCTTTGTTTTGTTAAAAAAAAAAAAAAAAAAAGACAGGGAAGATTGCTGGGTGGTGTTGGTTCCTAAAATGCTCTCTGAACCTTTCATAGAAGCATAAGTGAGGCAGGAACCTGGGCCAGAGTGGGCAGCATCTGTCTGGCATGGCTCAGGCTTGGGCAGGGAAAGGGTCGGGGCTGCAGAACTGGCAAGGCTGCTCCTCTGGGGCCACAGGAAGGTCATGTCTTGTAGAGGTTTCCTGCTCACAGGGCCCTGTCCAGGACTTGCTAAGGCAGAGCAAGGTCAGGACAGGGAGGTGTCTGGAACTGGTGACGACTCACAGGCATTGGGGTCAGGTAGGATTGGGTTCATGTTCTGCCTCTTCCACTTTTTAAATGTATGACTTGGAGCCTCTGTTTATTCATCTGTAGGAGGGAGATAACTCTAACTTCACAGGGGTCCATAGTCCAGCCCACCTTCCACTCAACCCAGTCCCATGCTGTGGTCTGCTTCGGCCCAGAGCAGGTGCATTTCTTAATTCACATCACCATACAGGCTTGCAGCCTCCTGGATAGCCACTCATGGCTGGCATGGAGGGTGTGGAGGTCTCAGAAACTTTTGGAACCATCTAACTTTCTACACCTCTTTCCTTTCTCCAACAATAAGACCAGCTCACTTTTGCAAGATGGCTGCAACATGTCACAGCTGGCATGTCAAGTGACATTAACATCTGCTCACAGAAGGGAATCAGGCTCAGACAGAGGGAGAGAGAGCAGCATAGCCAGGCCTCAGCTCAGGCATTCTTGCTCCCAAGATGGGGCCCTGAGCCTGAGCTGGGGCTCCCTGTAATGTGCTGTGTCCCAACTATATAATTTATTTCTATGTCCCAAAGAAAATCCATCCTCAGAAAAGTTCAGGATCAGCCCCTGTATTTGAGCTAGCTTTTCCAGGTGGTTACGTCACCCCCAGGCCCTTGTTTTCAACTCCTGCCAGCCCAGGTCTTGTGGGAATCCTCTGTAAACTTTACCTCTCATCAATGGTCCCCGTTCAGGAAAATTGGCTCCTTTGACACCGTTTTAGACAAACCATAATGTGTGTGGAGCTGAAAGAGGTTCTATTTACATGTCTGCAGGAAATAGCCCTGGGCAGAGGATTGTAATTGTAGGGTGAAGGTTCACGGGGGCTCGAAGGAGAGAGAGGACTGCCCTGGACAGTGGCAGTCCAACTGCAGGAGGCCTAGCAAGCCCCTTCCCCAGGCCACGTGCAGGTGAAGTCAGCTGCCATGTGGACTGGGCACCACGGAGACAAGGGCATCAGAAGAAGGTGCTGTACTGGGCAAGAGAGGGTGGAGGGTCTGCCTCTGTCCCCAGGACTGGCATTGACAGGAGGAAGTTAGAGGAAATGTGGGGAGTTCTTTCCTTTTGTCTCGGCTCAGTGCTGTCCCCTCAGCACCTTTTTACTTTACACCTTCTCCTGGAATGCTCTTCCCCAGCCAGGTATCTGAATGGCTCACACTGTCACTTCCTTAACACCTGGTTCCAATCTGACCTTCCTGATCACTGTTCCCAGCCCCTACACACACACATACACACACAATTCTCCTAAACTTGCCTTATTCTTCTTCATGGCATCCATCACTTCTGAACATATTGATTAATTTATTGGTGTACATTGTCTTTCTAGTGGCTAGAACAATGTCTACCTGTAAAAGGTGCCCACTCAGAAGATATTTAAGAAATAAATGAACAAAGAAACAAATGAATGAAAGAATGAATGAATGACTAAATCTCAACATCAAGAGCCTCTTAGTTTCCCTTGCCTCATGTGCCCCATCTCCCTAGGTAGAGGTGGGCTCACCCATGGAGTAGACCTTGACCTCCAAGCTGAGTAAATCACAGACCCTGTCCAGTTGGAGCTGCCATCTGGTAAAAGCCATGGGGAATCACCTAGAGAGCTGTTTACAAGGTGGCCAGAGTCCAAGATCTAAAGTCAGGAAGTTGAGTGATGTGTAGAAGATCACCCAAGAACAAGGTGCCACTGCGCCAAGGTTACAACCGTCTTTCTGCTCCTGGCCAACCCTTGGTATGGATTCTCTCTTAGCAGGCAAGGAAACAGAGCAGAGAGATCACAGCCAACTGGGGTCTTCACTTGAGACATCCTGGATGAAGTGGCCTTGGGCTTGTGGGGTTTAGATATGTGGAGAAGAGGCACAGGTGATGGTGGGAGGAACACCTGGGGTCTCCTGCAGCAAGGGAAGGGCTTGGGGGCACCTGGGGAGGTCACATCAACCCATGGATTCTTCCCAAGCCACATCCTCAGCAGGATGTCACTCTGACTGGGCTGGCCTTGCTCTACTTATAGCCGCTTTTCAACATCCAACTTCATGACCTTGGCAGTTCACTTAACTCCTCTAGGGCCTCCCGACTAATGGAGTCTGTGACTCACATTAGTCAAAACAGAAGGGCTCCTGGGTGGGTTTGAACCCTCAGTGGCCTGCCCTGAGGAGAGACCAAGAATCAGGTTCTCCTCACCCATGAGGGGAGGTCAGGCCCAAGAGAGGGTAGAGGCCGGTTACCTCAGTCTGGCCTCAGTATTTTTAGCACATTCTCTCCTTCTCTCCTTTCCACAAGCCACTAGCCCACTCCTTGCCCAAATAACAGTCACCAAAATAGCCCTGGCAGTTGACGGAGGGGTACTGGGAGGCTCCCCTCCTTCTTGCTGGTCAGTCAGGCGTGAGCAGAGGCCCTGGGCCTGGGCGAGACCCAAGCGGAGGCTGTTAATTGTACCTTCGGTCTAA
Source organism: Cynocephalus volans (assembly GCF_027409185.1). Taxonomy (NCBI): domain Eukaryota; kingdom Metazoa; phylum Chordata; class Mammalia; order Dermoptera; family Cynocephalidae; genus Cynocephalus; species Cynocephalus volans. Next base: position 76,508,631 of record NC_084469.1, on the reverse strand, counting down.
ATAAAAAAATAGCTCTCCTTGAGGCTGATTGCAGCGCTGGTTCTGAGGAGCCAGGTGCCCGCCTCTCACGGGGACGCCTCAGGGTCTGTACTCCCAGCAACGAGTAGGACTGTCCTTCAGAAGGCAGCAGCCAAGTGGACGGTGACCAGAGGGAACCCCTTGCTCAAGCCGCCCTGTCACAGGGGTCCTATAGGCAGGAGACTGAGGTAGACAGGAGGTGTGTGCTCAGCCATCACCTCCTCAGTAAGGCCACCCAACACTGACCACTCTGGCTAAAACAGCTCCTGGGGCACTAGCCTTTCACCTGAGGTATTTTCCTTCATATCACTGGTCACTGTGCAATCTGATATGCTCTACGTGTTTGCATGTTTATTTCTTGTCTCCCCCCCAGGCAGGGAGCTGGTCTGTTTGTTCCCCACTGTGTCCTCAGCACCTAAAGAAATGCCTGGAGCTCAGTAAATTCAGTATTAGAAGAAAATTCAGTGAAGAAGAAAACCACCATGCACCACAAATCTGCTCGGTTCTCGACTTCTGCCATGCGGTCAAAAGCCAGAAGTAGAAGCAGAAGCGAGAAACAAGGCTGCCACGAATGCCAAGCTCCCCAATGTAGCCCCCCAACGCCAGGAAGAGCAATCCTTCCTGTGTGCCCAGCTATCTACTGATCTCGGAGACCACCGTCTATCCTCATGACAGCCTGGGGCTGCAGAGGTGGTCCCTGCTTACCAAAAACGAACTAAGTACCTCAAAACTGATTTATGTGGTTAACTACCTGGCAATTCTGGTAGTAACCCAAAGATGTGAGATCCATTATTATCTCCATCTCCAGGTGAGGAGACAGACCCTGAGATGTAGAGCGACTTGGCCCAAGTCCCCTGACCCCCGAAGATCAGGGCTGGGATTTGAAGCCAGGCACCTGGCCCCGGAGGTCCTGTTTAATTTCTGCAGGTAGGGTCAGTTGCCTAATGAGACCCATGAAGCTCAGGAAGGTCTTGTCCTTCCCTTAGTCAGACTGGAGACTTTGCTCTGCCTCTGTGACCTGCACCTGCACCTCTCTGTCACAGTGGTTAAAGGGCTCCATGCGTATCACCTAATTTGCTCTTTGTGGTGACCCTGAGAGCTGGTACTGTGATAATCCCATCCCACACCCATTTTTCAGAGGTGGCAACTGAGACCCAGAGAGGGTAAGCAACTTGCCTAAGGTCACCTTGGGCAGAATCTTCTGACTTCCTCTGCTTTCACAGGGCACCGCCCTCTTGGCCTCCCTTTCTCCCCTTCTCTGCCTCTCCCTGCTCTGCCTCTGGCCTGGTCTCATGTGTTTGCCGCTACTGGAGCCCTCAGCCCAGGAGGCAGCTGCCAGGGGCCTTCACCACCGCTGGGTGGCCATCAAATGTCTTCTTGACTTTGTATGAGCTTTGTCACCGCGCCACACCCCAAGTTGCCTTTATGGCAGCACCATTAAAGGAAATCATCAAGATTAACAAATAAATGTGTAAGGGGTTGGACACTGGAGAGTTCCATTCAAGAGTGAAGACTGCAGACACAGGACACAGTAGCTGTGTGAACTGAAGTCTCACTCTGGCTGGGTGGGCTTCTCCAGGAGTCTAGAGACCTGGATTCCAGGATTTTTGCACCTGACCTTGAGCCTTGGCTTCCTGATCTTGCAGTGGGAGCAAGTATGTGTGCTTTGGGGTTCTTTTGCAATGGTCTGGCCAGGATCAAGTAATGGGACACAGGGTTTTAAGGCTGTGTCTGCAGGGGGACTGCCTTAGCAGGAGATGCTATTTTCACCTGGGGGTTTCATACACTCCTACTTGGGGAGTCCACAAAGTCTCCTCAAGGTTCTTAACTCCATTCCAACCCAACATCAACAGAACAGGCTCCTTTTGATGAGCTTGACACACTGAAGGTCGGCCCAAGATTTTTCCTGAAGAAAGAGTCCCACTAAATAAAAACAAACTTTTGCAAAAAAAAAAAAAAAAAAAAAACCAAGAAAACTACTTATTTATTATTGTTTTTTTTTAAAAAAATAGAGCAATAGAGCAGTACATAATGCAGTAGAGCAGGGATCAGCGAACTTTTTCCATAGGGTGTCAGATAGTAAATATTTTAGTCTTTGCAGGCCCTGCAGTCTCTATAAACCAATCAACTCTCCATTGTAGCACAGTGTTCCCATAAAACTTTTTTTATGGACACTTAATTTCACGTAATTTTCATGTGCCATGAAATATCATTCTTCTTTTAATTCTTAGCTTACCAGCTGTAAAACAATAAGTGGCAGGCAGGACTGGCCTGTGGGCCTTAGTTTACTGACCCCAGGGTGCAAGTCCTGCTTGATCAGCAATTCATTGAGTGACTTTGAGCAAATTAGCTACTTTAGCCTCTCTGGGGCTCAGTTTTCCTGTCTAGAAAAAAAAAAGGCCTGGGCCAAATGATCTACAAAGTCCCATCTCGCTTTAATACCTAATGGTGGAAATTTCAGGAATTTTGCTAAGCGGGTGGGAGGAGACACTTTTGCCAGGAAGGAGAGGGGAAACCCATCCAAGGGCCCTCAAACTCCTCACATGGGAAGAGGACAGGGGTGCCTTCTTGGCTATGTCTGGCTCCACTGTCCCTCCCTAGAGGTTGAGTGAGTCTTGAGGTCTTAGAGAGGCCCAGTGACCCATGGACAAAGCGTTTTTGGCTGAAATACCAGAAATGATCATCCCCAGCCCTTCCCAACTCCCAGCTGAGGCCCCTCACCATTAATGGCTACCCACCCCCCGTCACCCCTGCTGCCTTGCTTAACAAAGACAAAGACAGTAGTTGACACTGTAATGTTGAAAATTGCTTGTTTCAGAACATCCCGGTAAACAAGCCCGTCTTTGTTTTAATCCCAGCCTAGCTTACTGTAGTTAATTATAGGAATTTGTGGCTATTTATGTGAACCGAGGACAGGCGAAAACATTCATTTGTCGGCCGTGTAAGTGTTGGGTGGGAATGGGCTTCAAGTGCTGAGAGGACCCAGGTAGCATTTGTCCTGGGGGCTGTGCAAGATACTGTGGGGCCCAGGTGTGTAATTATCCCCTCTGCTCCCAAAGAGAGAGAAGGCTGCCATAGAAAGTGACACCTAATGACTGTTTTCAGCCCAGAATGGGTAACGGGAAAGGCCCCGTATTTAAGGCAATTGCCTGAGACGTGGGTCTTGCACCTGCCAGGTGAGCTGGGTTATTTCTGGGACTGTCAGCCGCCTGTCCCCTGTTCCTGTCCCCAGTGGGTCTGGGAGAAGGAAGCAGGGCCAAAGTTTCCCAGGGACTTGAGGAGAGGGCAGGGGGGCCCCAGTGACTGCAGGGCATGGGTGCCGCCCTCTCTGCCTCTTCTCCAGCCCTGGAGGAGCCACGGTTAGCGAGGAATGTTAACAAAGAGGAGACAGCACTGGCTAAACAGAGTCCCCACGACAATTCCCGGCCCAAACAAAGCTACCCAGGCCCCCACCCGCACGGGAAAACAAGCCAGGCCTTTGTGCACACTCAATAATTATCGCTTGCAATTACCCGAGCCAGGGCTGCTGGGCTGTACTGGGGTGGCAGGCATGGAGGGGGGTGCTGTTGAAGAATCAGGCCTGCTGGGGACAATTCTCTAGGATGCTGCCTGCCTGTAGGCCACTGGCTGGAGGAATACCAAAGGGCCTGGTGTTCTGCTCTGGACCTGGCTGTTGGGGGCCCCAGGAGCCTTGGCCCACATGTCAGTCTGAGCCCTCCTGCTCCCAAGCACCAATAAGCCCATGATCATGTTGAGGTCTCATTCCCCTTAACTCCTGCTGACCGTCTCTGAGCCCTCACCTGTCCCTTTCTCTCTGTGTCCTGGTCCCCAACCTTCTGCTCACTTATTTTCCTCTTCTCTCACCTGCTCCAAAACCCCTCAAAGTTGCATCCATGGAACGAAAGAAGTCTCCCAGCCCTGCCCAACCTGTGCTTACATTCAACATTCATTTCCTCCTCCTAGCTCTCCCTCCTGTTCCTCCTGCATTAAAGTCCTATCTTCCTCTCTCTCTAGAGCAGTCATCCAAGCTCAGATTCAGAACCTACTTCCTCCAGGAAGCCTCCCAGGACTGATCCACCCGATGTTTATGTCCCTTTGCCTGACCTTTCACGTTAGTGATTCACTGTCTCATGAATGTCATGTATATGTACATATGTGTAGACAAGTGCAGATGTACCAACTCAGTAATGAACTTAATAATTTTAATATCATAGTGATGATAATCACACTCAACATTTACTGAGTTCTTACTATGTACCAGGCGTTTATCATTAAAATGATACAATAATCTTAAGAGGTAGGTACTATTATTATCCCCATTTTACACTTGAGAAACTGATGCACAGAGAAGTTCAGTAACTTGTCCAAGGTCACAGAGCAGCAAGTGGTCGAGCTGGAGCCAGCGGTGAACTGGAGCTGGCACCTAACAGTTGGTGAGAGCTTGCCGATTGTTCCCATCTTTCCCCAAATCTGTATTAAATCACATGGGTGCCTTGAAATCGGCCACAGTGGTAATATTTACACCACAGGAATTAACAAATGTCATAAATAAGGGCTTCCTTGCCTCTCCCCAGAAAGCCAGTTGTTAAACATTTACCAGCACACCACGGGCCTGGACTCACACTGTCCAATTACAAAGCCTGTGCTCCCCCGCGTTATGGTTTAGGGAGTTTTTGCATCTCCCCCACTGCTCTCCACCACCACAGGGCAGTGCTTGGTACATAGGAGGTGAGCTTATCTGTCCACTCAGAAGAGCAGGAGTTTATTTCTGGGCTATTGGATAGGTGAGAGGGAGTGACTGGAGAGCTCTAACTTGGGTGGAGCAAAACGTCACCCTCTCCACTGACCTGAGTTTCCTTTGGTGCAAGGAGGTCCCTGTTATTCCTCTCTGAGCCCAGAGCCCTGGGCAGCCACGTCTCCATGAGAAGCATTCCCAGGCCCGACCCTGGCAAAGGCCCCGCAGCTCTGCCCAGCTGCCAGGCAGAGCCGAGAACTGCAGACAGAGATCAATTAGAGACTAACTTCATCTTTGTTTCCAAAAAGACAAGACAAGAAAAGCTGTGGATAATGTTAGAAAGAGTCAAAGTTAGCCCTTTTCCGAGAGCCCCAGCAGGGCCGGGCCAGAAACGACTGTCTCGTGAAGTTATTTTGGTTTCCCCGCCTGGTGGCCTGGAGCAATTTGCTGGGCACCCATCAGCCAGAGAGGCCAAGAGGCTGCTGCCATTGGGAGCTGCCTTTTAACACCAGGGTAATGATGGTTTCTGGGCAAAAGAGATCAATAGGGGATAAAAATACATTTCCGTCACATCTGGACGCCCGCTCTGGGTCTCTCGCTGACTCAGAGGTGCCCTGTAAGGAGCTGGAGTGGAAACCACTCAACACAACAGGTCCAGCAAAGCACTGCATGGGAGAGGCTGTCTCACCCACCTGCTCAGGGCCCCAGGGCCCTCAAATCCAAAAGGGTGACTACTGAGGAGAGTGCAGTGCAGGGACAGCCCTTATGGTGCCCACATTCTCACCCCATTTCCCTGGAGAAGACCCCTCTCTCAGCTGGCCACAAGAGCAATGTTGACCAGAGGGAGCTGGAAAGCACTTCCCTGGCACAAGTCTTGTGCTAGCACAGTGCTGGACACTGCAGTCACAGGGGCAAGAAGACACAGACTCTGCTGCTCTTAGCAAGTTCAAGGTATGGATGAGGAGACAGCTAGGGGAACAAGCAGATGCCCTATGGAGAAGCAACACTGAAGGGACTGTGGAGACACAGGGCAGGGCCCCCTAACTTAGCCAAATGAACAAATAAACATATAAATACGTGTAGTAATTTCTTATTATTTAGATATCAGGCACTTTAGGTGCATCATTTCACTTAATACTTAAGCAACTCCATGCAGAAATTATTATGATTTATTTTACATATGAGGAAACTGAGACTCAGAGGTTCACAGTAACATGCCCAGCAGAAGTCACCAGGTACTGAGTAATGGAGCCAGCACCAGCCTCTATGCCTCCCAGAGCTGCAGTCTTAACCTTTATGCTCTAGACTAGGGATTGGTAAACTTTTTCATAAAGGGCCACATGGCAAATATTTTAAGCTCTGCAGGCCAGATAGTCTCTCTTGCAACTATTCAACTAAGCTGTTGTAGCATGAAGGCAGCCATAGACAACACGTAAATGAATAGGCATGGCTTGGTTCCAATAAAATTTATTTACAAAAGCAGGTAGTGGGCTGTATTTGGCCCACTGGCCATAGTTTATTAACCCCTACTCTAGTGCCTTCATTTTATTATGAAACCTTCTTGAGAGAATTCAAGTTCTGGAACCTGGAAGGTTCTTTATGTTTTATTCTAGAGCAGTGTTGTCTAATAGAAGTATAAATGCAAGCCACATGCATAATTTAATATTTTCCTGTAACTACATTAGAATGAGAAAAAGAAACAGGTAAAATTAATTTTAATGATATATTTATTTTAACCCAATGTATCAGAATTATGATGATTTCAACAGATAATCAACACAATAAGTTATTAATAAGATTTTTACATTCTTTTTTATACTGACTTCAAAATGCAATGTGTGTTTCACATGTATAGCACATCTCAATTTGTACTTGCCTCACTTCAGGTACTCAATAGCCACACATGGCTGGTGCCTACCTGAAGTAGGACTATGTGCATCTCTGGACAAGTGAAAGATGGACAGTGCATCTCTGAAGTGAAAATAAAGTATTTTTACTGGTATAAGATGAAAATACTAGAATAATAGGGTGTATGTAGATATAGAAAAAGATTAATGATAAAGAATTTGTTCTCACAATTACAGAGGCTGAGAATTCTAAAGATTTGCAGTTGGCAAGCTGGAGACCCAGGAAGGCCAGTGGTGTGGTTCTAGTCTGAGGCCAAAGACCTGAGACCCAGGAGAGCTGATGTTTAACTTTCAGTCCAAAGGGGAGAAAAAAACAATATCCCAGCTTGAAGGCAGAAAAGCAGGAGTTCCCCCTTACTCGCAGGAGGATCAGACTTTTTGTTCTAGTCAAGGTCTTCAACTAGACTGGAGGAGGCCCGCCCATATAAGGGAGGGCCATTTGCTTGACTCCGTTGACAGAGTCAAGTGTTCAACTCATCCTAAAACACCTTTACAGACACACCCTGAATAAAGTTTGAACAAATGTCTGGACCTTCCGTGGCCCAGTCAAGTTGTCACTTAAAATTAGCCATCACAATCAGGGAAGCCATCCCAGAGGAAGAGTTGTTCAAATTGAAACCTGGAAGCAGAGGAGTTCACCACACAAAGATGTGGGGATCAGGTTTCCACGCAGAGGGAACAGCATGTGAGAAAGGCCCAGAAATGCTGGATCATGAGGGTGTTTGGACACCATAAGTGATTCAGGTGATTGGTTTCTGGATCGCAGGGTTGAGGCATATAGGGCCATAGCCTGGGGATATGGAGCCAGGAAGGGGTCTGGGGGCTAATGCTGAGGGCTCCATACTTCTCGGGAAGAAGTTTGGACTTGATTCGGAAGGCAAAATGACGTCACGATGGATTGCAGCACCTCAATAATCTCTATGAGATATCCCAGAGCCTCTCCAAACACAAGCACAATCTAAGCAAAAACTGTGCATCCGGAGCAACACAAGTCCTCTAACCCTTGTTCATTCAAAGTGTAGTTCCCAGACCAGCAACAACTGGGAGCTGGTTGGAAATGCAAAAACTTGGGCCTTATCCTATAAGTACTGACTCAAAATCTGTCTTTTCACGAGATTCCTAGTACATGCACTTTAGTGTTTGTGAACCAGTGACTATGTGACTTTGGATTAGGTAGGAGCAGACGTCTCTGAACTGACTGCTCTTTAACCCCTTCTAAATCCCGCCTGATGCCAGCAGCACCCGTTTTCCACACCTTCCCTGTTTCCTCGGCCTTTCTGCCCAGAGCACTCTGAAAATTCTTCCTGTTGTTGCCATAAACGTGGCATATTAAACAGATGCCCCTGACCCCATTTCCCATTCCTTTGGTTTTTTAAATATTCCCTGTTTGGATCTCCTAGAGCTGTGTTAGATCTCTGCTTTTCTTTCCCAGGGAAAAATGATAATGGCTCATGTTGCTCCAGCTAGTGGGCATTGCAGTGAGCCCACCGACTGGACTTCGGAAGCACCCACCGTGGACCCAGTCTGCTGGGAGCACGGCGTGGGTGAGGGAGGAGGAATTTTCATCATGGAGGAAAGCATCTGATTGGTTTCAGTCCTTGGCAGGTTCCAAGGCTGCCTGACCCACATTTGTCATCCTGTTCATTTTATTTCTATCCCAGGTGGGCCATTAAGAGCCTCAGATTGCTTCTGGGCAGGGGAGAGAGCCCCTTTTGCTTACAGAATGTGAGGGGCATCATCAAGTTACTGCTCTGAAATGAGAGGCTGGGTCTGAGCACAGTCTAAGCAACTTTCCTGCATAGCTTCGGAGCTTGCTAAAGACTCCTGAGATATATGGCATAAGTTTTTTTTTTTTTTTTTTTTTTTGTCCCCTATATTAAAGCCCCATAGCCTAGTCTGCTCATAGTAGAAGGAGTTGGGAAGATGTTTAAAGGATGAGTGAAGAGTGATTATACCAGCAGGTTTTCTGATTCCTGAAGCATCTCAGGGAATCATGAAAAAAGTCCTTCCAAAGAGTCCCAGTGAAGGTGACAAATATCACTGATCGGCTGGCTTTTATTTCACTGACACCAAAATTATTTTAAATTACAATTTTGAAACTTAAGGTTGATCCTCCCTTGGGATAATATTCTGGGTAAAAAGAAAGAAATTGCTACTGTGATATTCTGCAGACACATCTCCTACTGGCATCTGGAAGTGTAAATTTTAGCTGCACAAAAAGAGCAAGTCGTATAATAATAGTAATAATAATGCACATTTATTGAGCAAATGTGACATAGCACCATGCTAAGCACGTCACGTGTAAACCCATGGAATCCTCACAGCAGCCTATCAGGTGGACCTTTTACCACATCCACTTTAGAGATGAGAAAAATGAGGCACAGGAAGATTAAGGGATTTATCCAAAGTCACAGAGCCTGGCAGTGGCAGATCCAGGATTTAAAAGCAGTCTGATTCTGATACCTCTGTTCTTTATCCCCATGTGATCCTGACTCTCAGTGATTTGTACAATCTTATTTGATCCTTACAACTACCCTTGAAGAAGAAATTAATCTCATCTGCATTTTACAGATGGAGTAACAAATTCTGAGAGGTATATGAGCTTGGGAAGGGCAGGATTAAGTCATTAACCCAGATCTGCTGGATTCAAATCCTCTGCTCTTTCCATTTTCTCAGGGGTGGCAAACTGAGGATAGGCAGGAAACACAAACAAGTGAAATGGGCTGTGGAGGGACTTGGGGGACTGCAGGGCACACCCCATCTGGGGGAGCAGCCCCCATGCTACTCCAGGCTCTGTGTAGGGCCTACTCTGGACCTACAGCTGCCCTATCTTTTGATTTCCTAAGAGAAACTGGAAGTTCAGATATTTATGTGAAATTTCCCCATCTGGAGATTTTGACAAGTAATTGACAGTTTTTTAAAGGAAATATTCCATGTTTCTAGCAGATCAGTTTGTGGATTGTAGGCAGCCAACTGGCAGCCTTTGCCTAACCAGTACCCTTACCACGCCTTAAATGGCTTCTGATGTAGAGAAAACTGCTTTTTCCCTGTTCTCTGATAAACCTGGACTCTTAAAACTCGGGATGAAATAGAAGTTTCAAGTACATAGCCTACATTCAGTTCATTTACTCACCATTATTGAGTACCAACTGTACGTTTTAGGCGTTAACATCATATTTCATGCGTGTGAAATGATATATGTATGAGCTTGTTCTGATATTGTTCATAAACCAATTTTACAGGAATAATACTCACACACAAAAATTCTTTCTCCGGGGCATTGTTAACTCTTTGCAATCATGGCCCATTTCTCTTTCTGCCATTCCAACCCAGGTCACGTTGGTTGTTAAAATATGAAAATATATTCAACCTGTTGGCAAATAGCTGCTATCTTGAACCCCCTGAGTACCTTCCACACCCTCCTCAGGATCTCCAGATTTCCCACAATCAAGCAAGGGAAGGAAAAAGCCTCACCCAGCATGGGCCACCCAGAACCTGCTCCAGAAATCCTGCCTGGGCCTGTGCGAAGCACTCGTTACATATTTGGAATATCACCCCTGATCCCATTAGTCAAGGACCATTTTCTCTCAGCGGGTTGCTCCTTGAGATGTTTAAGATCAGCCTTTGACTGGTCTCCCCTGACTCACTTCCACCACTCCAACAGCCTCCCACTTTCTCTTTCACCCATTCTGGACCAGCTCAGCCTGTTTTCACTACCTCCTACCTGTGGGAGAGGTAAGCAGTGGGATTTTCATCCTGTAGAGATAACATTCTCCAAGGCCTCTGTGCATTTGATGAGATCTTTCTCCAGGCAGAAAGCAGGGGACCCCTAAGGCAAAGTGCTCATTTTCAGGGAAATGGTAGGTGTGTGGAGACAAGGGAACTGGTTTCTCCAAATCCACAGAGCACTGGGTGGGGGTAGGGAGGATAGCTCCTTATTAGGAGAAATCATTGCTCCATGCCATCAGGGAAGGGACACAAAGAGTTTCAACTCCATCTTGTAAGCTGGGAGTTGTTCATTTCTATTACTCTTTCTTTTGTGTGTCTGAAATATTTTGTCCTGATTTGGACAAATTGGAAAAAATGATGTAGATGGGAAAATCTCTCCCTGCACCTTCGTCCCCTTAGGGAGAGAATCTGATGCTCACACCCCAGGGAACAGAGTTCAGGAAAATCAGTTTTGAAGCCATTTGTGGCCTGGCATGACACAGACCAAGGGGGATGGGAGAGGACGACAACTATGGCAGGTGGCTGCAATTTATCTTCCCGCTGGGCACTCCCCCAGAACCGAGGAATTATATGGAATTTACTTATTCATTATGCCTACTATTTATCTATCATTTCCTCCTGCTAAAATACAGAATTCACGAGGACAGGATGGGTATCTGTTTTGTTTACTGTTTAGAATGGCACCTGGCACATAGTAGGCTCTCAACAAATATATCCTTAGAGGGGGGAGAGATTATCTCATCCAACTCCCTCTTGGTGCAGAAGCGGAAATTGTGACCCGGAGAGGGGAAGGAATCCATCTGTGGTCTCACAGCCAGTTAGTGACAGACCCTAGACCTGCGGGGTCTTTTCCTGATAGAATCCATTCCAGCCACTCTTGGCCTTTTCCCTCTACCCCATGTGCTCAAGGATTTGTTGAAGCATTGACCATCTCACTGGCATCTTCCAGTGCTCTGTTTAGTCTAGTTCTCCTCCAGGACACTGCCACTTCCCGGGAAAGGTTCCACAGGGGTCTTCTGAGGGGCTGGTGGTATCCTTGGTCTTGAGCTGGAAGCTAGTGACACAGGTGTGTTCTCTTTGTGACAATTCTTGGAGCTGTGTGTTTCTGATAGATTCACATCCATTTGCATATTATACTTCAATAAAAACATTCCTTACATAAGACTCACACACACACACACACACACACACACACACACACACACACACACACACACACACACACACACAGCCAAAGGCATCATAGGTGCTTTGATAGGTGGTATTAATAATGTTGATAATATTGTTAGTTAACCCTTATTGAGATTTGCTGCATATCAGGCTTATTGTAAGCCTTACTCTTATAAGCTTATTGTGTGAGTTAACTCATTCCATCTGAACACCTATGAAGTAGGGATTTAAAAATAATTTTCATCTTACAGATAAGAAACTGAGGCACCAGAAATTAAATGACTTTTCCAAGGTCACAAGTGAGGATGTCCAGAGCCAGGGTTTGGACTCAGGCTGGCTGCCACCAGAACCTGCTTGTTCCCTTCACGCTGCAATGATACTATGGTGCTATTTACGTAAGAGCTAGAGAAAATGAAACCATGGAGGTTTCAGATCCATTATCAACAATCAAGGAAGGCTTCCTGGAAGAGGGGAGACTTTGGCTAGGTCCCAAGATAAGTGATGTACTGTAGAAAGGAAAGAAGGAACTCAGCTCTGCATTCTCAGATTGGATACATGTATCACTTACTCTGTGAGTGGACACAGGGCTGGGCACTTTCCTATATTTAATTTTAATTTTATATGCACAGCACATATAAAGGTGAGGTGGGGAGTATTCATCCGCATTTCACAGATGGGGAAGCAGAGGGAGGCCCAGAGCAGTGACATGCCTTGCCCACGGTTACCTGACAGGTGAGCAGCAGAGCTGAAATTCAAACCTCTGCATCCTGACACCCAGGTAAGCCCCTAATTCAAATTGCATCCTTCTCTGTGGCATTCCTCTGCTCTTCTGACTGACACTGGTAGAATTTAGGCAACCTCAGACAAGTGGCCAACTTTTGGGGGCCTGTGCCCACTTCCCACTACAGTGAGCATATTGGACCAGGTGGTCTCCTGAGAAGAAGGCCCCTCCCAAGGAGCTGGTAATCCCCAACCCCCACACTGGTCTGTCCTAGCAGCTTTAAGAAACACTCTAGGCTCACTGCCGCTTCCCTCCCACCCCTCTCAGAAACTCAGACCACAGCTCTTTTAGGAATTACCATCCTCAGTTGGGCAACGAGCTCCTTCTTTGCCCACATAAACCCGTTCCCCTGAGGCTGGAAGGAGCTCCTTCTTCCACTAATCCCCTGCCACCCTCAGCTTGCCAAGACCCCCCCTTTGGCCTCGACTTGCCCACCTCAGTCTCCTGGGAAATAAAAACTCTTGACTGTGTTTCTTTAAACTGATCGTCAATTTCCCCTTTATGAAAATTAATACTGGATAGGAAATGACTTGAAAAATACATCAAGGTGAGGCAAATGGCTTTTTGAGATCAATCCCAGGCACACACAGGTTTGGGGCGGACTTCATTTGATTCTCTCTCCAAACCCGGGCCAGAGAGCCAGAGAATAGCAAGAGCTGAGCATCAAGCAGATTTTCTCCTTCTCTGAGTAATCACATCCCCTGTGGCTGCCAAGGAAAGCCATGCTTGGGGGTCCCCCCATCTCCCCTCCCACATCCCCATCCCCTTCCCTACTACTCTCCTCAAGGTATTTCCACTTAATTTTGTTTAGAAATTTGAAAAGCAAGTGAAAGTGCAGCATGATTATAGACTTTATTTAAAGGTTTGATTTAGGTTTCTCTCTGTTCTTATATCAAAGATAACGTGGAAGTGGTGGTATCATGTTCAGGTAATGAGATTTTATATTAAAAAGAATAAATTAAGCTCATAAAACTGTAGGTGGAAGGGCCAGGCAGGGCTGACACTCACAGGGGGAACCTATACATTTATGTAACAAGTATCCACCGTGATTAGGAGTCCAGGTTTGGGCTGGACTTTTAAGTCAAGGGCAGACTTGTTCATGTTTCTTTCTGGAAAGTGCCCCCCATACACCCTCAGGAATGAGGTTCCAGAGTCCCAGGACCTGGAAACAAATGCACAATCCCTCTTTTTACCATTTATTAGCCGTGTGACTGTGGGCAAGTAGCCCAACCTCTCTGATCGTAACTTTCCTCTTCTCTAAAATGGAGGTCATTTCAGTATCCACCCAGACAGACCTAATGTAGTGATGGAATGAGACAGTGCTTGTTAGGTGTAAACAGTCAGCACTCAAAGCATGTTAGCTGTGATAACTTTTTGAGTAACAGTTTTCTTATCTGACAAGTAGGGATATTGCTATTCACCTAGCAGAGCGATCATGGAAAGTAAATGAAATAAGAAAGCAAAGATCTTAGTACAGAAAAACGTGTAACTATTATATTTGTGTAGTAATTATTGCTCATTTCAGCCAGGCCCTGGGAAGAAGCTCCCTGTGTTTGTCAAGAGGGGCCAAATTCCCTGTCAGACACTCCTCAGTATGGATGGAGTCTGGTGACCATAGTCAGAAATTCCAACCTTCCTTCTGCCCTCTCCCCACTCCACCCCCACCCCCTTCCTTCCTTGTGAGCAATAAAACAAAATACAAAGAACAGGAATCAAATAAAGACTCTGAAACCGAGCCATCTGTGGTCATTTTAAAACAGATCCTTTTTGAAAAGCCGGGTGACATTTTCCTTTAACGCCTGATTTTTTTTTAATGCTGGCTGCATTTTTTAAGCACCCGGCCGGCTTGTAACTAGCCGAGGCAGTACAGTAGCTGCGCCGACTCTACCATTTGATCATTAATTTATCACAGTTCTAGCAGTTTGTCTGACAGGTGATAGCACTTTCATCTAATGAGCCCACAGCCAGGGTGGGGGCGCAGGAGCCCCGTCTGGCCAGCCTGCAGGGTAGGAGCCACGAACACGCTCTCTACTGGACTGTTTTCATTCCAGGGACCACTGAAGTTCCAGAAAGTGGCTTCCCAGTGGGGTTGGGGTTCTGCCACAGTAGATGAGGCTTAGAAGGCCCCCCAGTGGGTCAAGGACAAGAGGAAACTGTGGGTGAAACTCCAGCCTATGCCAGTGAAGAGTCACCGCACCCATCGGGATAAGCGTGGTTATGTTGCAGTAGCAAATAAATCCCCACACCCCAATCTCAGAGGCTTCCAACCACGCAGTTGATTTTTCATTCATGTGGTATGTCCCCGGTAGGGCAGGAGGTGGGTTGTCTGTTTACCGTAGTTACCCTTGGGTCCCACTCATGGAAGCTCCATCTCACAGAGGAAGAGAGAAAAGCATGGCAAACCGGGAGCTGTCTCAAAGCTTCTGTTCAAAGTGACAAGTCACCTTCACATTTCGATGGCCAAAGCCACTCACATGGCCATGTACAAGTTCAAGGAGGCAAAGAGGTGGGATTCTATCATGTGCCTGAAACAAGAAAACCAAAAACCATCCACAGCCCTGATGACTACCATGTCATAAATTCTGCTCATAAGAACAGCTCTCCCACCCCAGTGTATTCTGGATCCCTGGGTCAATCCGCTTTCTTCATGCTCTGTGACTACCTTTACTCAGTCTGCCATTGTCTCTCACCCCAGTTACCTGCTCTCCTTTCCAGTGCCATCCTTAGACCTGTCCTGGGCCCTGTGCCTTGGAGTCACTTTCTCAAAAATTTTCCAAGTCTAAGTCCCCTTTTAGTTCCTAGAACTAGCTGGGGTCAGTAGTGCTCCTGGGCACCCTGAGTCCAGACAGGTGCTCAGGCACCGTCCCCATTTCTCTCCTCTGAGGTGCTGTACAACCCTCTACCTCTACCCATCACACACATGGGGTAAATCAGATGCCCCAAGGAACTCCAGGTATTCATGCCTATGGGGTCATCCTACGGCACATGGCCTGGCCATAGTTCCAAGAGGGTGGCCTGGCAGGCAGATCACTCATGCTAGCCAGTGTGGCATTTCTTTCACAAGATCCTGTGAATTTGCACCACCTGAATGGTGCTGATTCATTGATTTTGAGTGACTCAAGTTGTTTATATAGACAGGGGCCCTGAAAAAATATTTTCCTAGAAACTTGTATATCGTAGGGGTGGCCTTACTCCTATCTTCCACACTTGCTCTATTTAGATCTGTTCTCCACCCAGCAGTGAAGAAGGCTTTTAAAATTCTCCTGTGGATTCTCATCACACCGGGAAGAAACTTCTAACATCTTACAGTGGTCTATGAGTCTCAGCTTCTCACCCGGGTGCTCTGTACAATCACCTGGGGAGATTTTGAAACATGCCGTGGTCTGGGTCCCACCCTAGACCAATTACATCAGAATCTCCAGGGATGGGGCCGGAGTGTGGTCTGTTTTGAAGAGCTCCCCTGGTGATTCTAATGCATAGCCCAGGGTGAGGACCCCTGACCACCATGGTCTGGCTTCTGCCCACCTCTCAGCTCTCATCTCATGTCCCTCTCTTCCTCATTTCTTACACTTTCCCACGCTTCTTCCATTTCCTCCAAAGTGCTAAGTTCTCCCTCCTGATCCCAGGACATTAGCACTTTTTGTTCCTTCTGCCTGGAATATTGTCTTTCGTCAGATATTAGCAAGAATTCTGTTTTCTTGACATTCAGCTCTCGGTTCAAATGTTACTTCTACAAAGCTGCCTTCTTGATCTTCCAATGTAGCATCGCCCCTCCCCACCCCTCATTCCACCATTTTTGGAGTTGTACTTAATATCTCATCTTTTTAAATTTATTTACAGGGTGTTGTTTATTAGGTATCGTGTGTTTCCCTCCATTAGCACATACGTCACAAGGGCAAGTACTTGGTCAGTTTTGTTTATCCTGTATCCGCAACATTCTCAATACCTGGCATCTTGCTCGATAAATAGTTATTGAGTGAAGCAATGTAAGAACTCATATTTATAGAGCGTTTTTCTGAGGTTTGGTACTTTGTTGGTTATTTTCAGAGTTTAATTCTGGGAAAAGGCTTCTCTCTCTTGAACAACTGGTAAGAATGAATTTTCTTTGAACAGGTAATTGTCCAGATTGTGTAAGTCCGGAATAATAAATTTAGCCCTGAGCTTCCTGCGATCCAAGGCAATAAGGGTCAGATTAACCACAGAAACTATGTTGGTCCGTGTGGCTGGTACATTTGCCTCTTCCTCCTTCTTCCTCATGGTCTTTGATTTTCCATGTCTATTTTCACAGCATCTGATTACAAGCTGTCTCAAATCCTTTTTGGAAGCAGGCAGAGTATAAATAGCTAGGAACACAAACAACTGATTCATGTGTGTAATGCCTATTTTACAGACATGCAATACAAGTCCTGGACAGGTGGGGTGGCTTGGCTGAGGTCACACAGCCCGGGCGAGAACCCACGTCTCTTGAATTCCAGGCCAGTTCACTCTCCTCTGAATTATACCAAAAGGGCCAAACCCTGTGTTTTGTTTTTGCTCCTTAAAGTCCTAACACAGTGTTGGGGAACTCATATTATTAGTAATTCTCTAAGGAAATTGGAACCTGGAGAAACTAAGTACTGGCTCATGGTCACCCAACAAGTTGGGGACAGAGCCATGCAATGGTTCTTGCAGCATTTGACAAAGCCCCCAGAAAGAATGTCTGGGGCTCTCTCACTATAGATCTCTACCTGAGCAATGGCCTTGACTGCTCCCTGGTAACTCTCTGCACACAGAGATATCAGCTGTGACACTTACGTAGCTGGAAGAGCAACATGGAGCCATTCTCTAATTGCCTGCTCAGAGGCCATAACTGCTTTCTACGAACATTGTCACCAGATAGGTAAGTTCCAAGGAGTGGTCTGGAAGTGATATCAATCTCTCTGCTCACCTAATGTACTGATGTGACAGATCCACGTCTTATCGCACAGACTTTTTTATTGAAAGGAGTATTTATGAGCTGAAAGCATCCCCCATCTCCTCCAATACCGAAGGGTGAGAGGAAACGACACAATTAGAAGGTAGAGGAATCAGAAGCTGGGTTTTGTCAATAATATGAAAATAACTCCTGCCAATTACTGAACACCTGCTATGTTCCAGGTGCCTTACTCGACGTATCAGATGTTTTCTTATTCAGTCTTCCCTCTACAGAAAATGTTATTGTTTCTACCTCACACAATGGGAAACTGAGGCTCGGAGAGCTTCAAATGACTTGCTGGAAGCTACTTTGCGATAAGAATGACTTATACAGTGCTTCCTGAGTGCCAGAGAGTGTTTTAATGTTTTCCACATGTAAATTCACTTTCTCTCCCCAAGGATCCTATGGGGTAGGGGCTGAAGACAGACCTACTAAGTACTAGCTCACGGTCACCCAGCAAGTTGTGGAGAGAGTAATTTACAGGTGAAGAATTTGAGGTGTGAAGAGGTGAAGTGAGACACTGGCCATGCCTGGCTTTGAACCCAAACCCTAGGAGGCCAGAGTGTGTGCTCTTAAGCCCTGGTTCTCACCCTGGCTTGACAAGCAGCCTTCTCAAGGTTCAGCTCTGACCTACCCAGCTGCATTGCCTCTTCTCCTCTGCTCTGGGTCCCCTGGGAGAGAGCACCCTGCCTCTCTTGAGCACTTTCTAAATAGTGGTTTAAGCTGACTGGGGACCAATTTCTGGCCCATCTAGTTGGTTCCTGAAGTGATTGTAAAACGCAACCCTTCGTTCAGTCCCCTAGCTGGCAGCACTCAGAGGGCCCATGTGTCTGTTGTATGACAAATGCCCAAGGCAATATTACTGTCAGATGGTGGTGGCCCAGACCTGAGCATCCGGCTCTGGCTACCCTGGGGCACAGGGATCTGAGGAAGGGGGGTGGGTGGGGCACAGACCGCCCTTCTACACAAGGCAAACCGGGGCTGGGCCTCCTGGCAAACCTGAGATCTCCTGAAGCTAAACTTGAGTAATTCATTTGAACAGCTGTATAGATTTCTTAATGCAGAAAAACACAGGCCAGCAATGGGAATAGCCTGGCTCCTCTGAGAACTCAGTTCCTCTCCACTTAGCACAGTGCTGAAGGCCGGGCTGGTCTGCGGAATGTGGATCGATGGGAGTCAAGAGGGCTGCCTTGGCCTATCTCACCTGGAGCTGCACTCCCCCTTGATGCTGGGGCCGGACAATCCAGCAGGCAGGAGCAATTCCACACCTCTCTGCACTCCTCCCTGAGACAGCCCCATTCTGGAGGTGCAATTGACTGTGTTACGGGTATGGAAATGGACATCCTTTTTTAAAATGCCTCAGAAATCCAGACTTATTCATCCCAAATCACACACAGAGCAACAGAGGCTGTTGGCGAAGACCTGCTTTAATGAGTAACAAAGAATAATTCATAATCATTTATAATTAGCACATAGCGGTGGTATTTGCATGCCCTGCCCCTGGAAAGCTGGTTTTGTTCTGAAGGCTGAATCTGCCCCCTGCAGTCTTGTGTACAGGCTTTGCTCTGCATGTCCATTTTCAAAGGCAACACAAGAGACAAATTAAGCAGAGTCCTTCCTCTTGGGATCTGTGAGTTTCCTTCTCAGCCCTTCTTTCTGCAAGCACTCCTGACCCTATAATTCCAAGTTGGCATTAGTTCAAATGCCTATGGTTTTACTGTCCCTTGCCCATCACGGTCTAAATAACAGCAATGGTCACTGCAGCACGTGGCAAATGGTGCTCTTGGCTGCACCAGTGGTTTTCAACCGGAGTGTTTCTGTACCACCACCCCCAGGGAGCATTTGCAATGTCTGGAGACATTTTTGGTTGTCACAACTGGTGGGAAGTTGCTGCTGGCATCTGGTACGTAGAGGCCAGGGAGGCTGCCGAACCTCCTACAATGCAGAGGGCAACCCCTCTCCCCGCACCAACAAGGAATTATGCGGCCCAAGTGTCACTAATGCTGAGGTAGAGAAGCCATGAGCTACACTGATCTTGAGTAAGTTAATCATGTGCTATTTGTCTGCTGGTTGCTAAAGCTATTTTATTTTATTCAGGTCCTTAGTGATCATGAAAACATTTGTAAATTCACCATGTCATGTTTGAATTCCATATGAAAATTTCCTATCATAGTCTTCATATACAGACATCATCAATCATGCTGTCCAAAGCAACAAATGATGACCTTTAGCACTGCTCAGGTGAACATAGACCTTGATCATTGCTTGCTAATTGCCCTTCCTGGTTCTAGATACCAGCTACCCTTCGGGGTTTTAGCCTACAAAGCAAAATCTCTTGATAGGTGTTTGATCTGTTCGAATAGTTCATGGGGAGAAGCAGATTTTTTTTCTTTTTTTACTTTATTTCTTTAGAGCAGTTTCAGGTTCACAGCAAAATATAGAGATATTTTATATACTCTCTGCCTCCCACCAGCAACAGTCTTCCTCATTATCAATATCCCTAAAAAGAGTGGTACCTTGTTACAAATGATGAACCTATACTAACACACCATTAACACTCAAAGTCCATAGTTTACATTAGGGTCCACTTTTGGTGCTGTACGTTCTATGGGTTTGAACAAATGAATAGTGACACGTACCCACCATCATACTATAATACAGAGGAGTTTCATTGCCCTACAAATCCTCTGTTTTCTGCCTATTCATCTATCCCTTCTCCCCAAGTCCTGGCAACCACTGATCTTTTCACTGTTTCCATGGTTTTACCTTTTCTATAAAGCTGGAACCGTACAATATGTAGGAGAGGTAAATTTTTAACCTGTTGCTTGTGTTTGGGATGGCAAAATGCCTGTGTTTTTATACTGATTAATTCAACTTAAGATGCTGACAAGTATTTCTCAAAAATTAAAAATAGGATTACCATATGATCTAGCAATCCCACTCCTGGGTCTATATCCAAAAGAACTGAAAGCAAGGTCTCAAACAGATATTTCTACACCCATGTTCATAGCAGCCAAAAGGTGAAAGCAACCCAAGTGTCCATCAACAGATGAATGGATAAACAAAATGTGGTACATACATACAATGAAATATTATTCAGCCCTTCAAAAGGAAGAAAATTCTAACACATGCTACAACATGGATAAAACTTGAGGACAGCACGCTAAGTGAAATAAACCAGTTACAAAAGGACAAACATTATATGATTCTACTTATATGAGGTACCTAGAGTTGTCAAGCTCGTACAGACAGAAAGAATAGAATGGTGGTTACGAAGGACTGAGGGGTGGAGGAAATTGTTGTTTAAAGGGTATGAAAAAACTCTGGAGATTGGTTGCATGTTGTACATATACTTGACACTCGTGAATTGCACAAGTAAAAATGGCTAAAATAATAAATTCTACGTTATGTGTTTCTTGCCACAATTCAAAAAAAGATGCTGGTAAGCAGAAGCCAGGCACGGACAGGCAAGGAGCCAGCAGATTAGCCAAGGAGCCTGGGATGCAGGAAAGAGACTGGGTTGCTATAAGTGTGACTGAGACTTGGCCTTTGGCTCAGAGCATCTTCGAAGTGCCTATGTTGAGAGTGATCTGTTTCAGTGGTAGTACCTACGATCTGCAGAGCCACTTGGAGGCCAGTGTTGCTTGAGTTGAGGAGGAAGAGCAGGAGCAGTGGGAAGATAATTGAACTCCACTGGAAGCCCCGCTCCTGGCCCTCTCAGCCACCCTAGTGGGGCCTTGTAAGCTCCACTGGGGCAAGGATGTTGTGAGTCTTGCTCACCATTCAATCCCCAGACACTGGAACAGTGTCTCTAAAACAGAAGGTGCTCAATAAATAATTGTGCAATGGATGAATGAATCCTCATGATTGCAGCTCAGGTTATCTTCCAAATGGTCATCTTTGAATGTGTCAGTTTCCCATTCCACAACTTTCATGGCTCCTGCATGGAATAAAGTCTAGATGCCTTTGTGCAGCATTCAAGGCTTTTAGCATTCTGAGCATTAGGTATCAGCCTCATTTCGTATCATAATACCCCCAGACTTTGCTAGTTCCTAAAATTGCCCCGGGCTTTCTCACCCACATGACTTTTTTTCCATAAAGTTTTCAGCATCTGTAAAATGCTAAGTCTTCACCTTCTTCCAGGCACAGCAGATTCAAGGCAGGGATGGAGTGATGTTTATGGGGAAAAGACACATTCCCCCCAACCTTGCCAAATAGCACTGGACTCCACTCACCTGACGTGGAGGAGGCAGGCAGCAGAGTGTGCTTAGTGTGGCTAGGTTCTCAGCCTAAGGACAGGTTGCCAGGAGCAGAGGATTAGAAGTAGCCAGTGTTTCCCTTTAAAAAAATGGAGGCATAACATATATAAAGTGCTTAAAGTCCACTAAAAAAAAAAAAAAAAAAAAAAAAAAAGAAGTAGCCAGTGAATGGGGTGGGGTGGAAAACCAGGATCACAGCAGCCTTCCCAGGACTGGCCCTCCTCAGCCTCTGCCAGCACCTTGGTGCAGAGGCCCTGAGATGGGCATCACAGTGGGGGGTGGGGGGAGACAATGGATGGCACCCAGGCTGAACCTGGCCCTCAGCGGGAGCCCCTGGTACCAGGCTGGGCAATGGGCACCTCAGTCAAAGACAGGGCCCTGCTAATCAGGGCAGCAGGGCACAGCAGTCAAGAATGCAGGCTTTGGAGTGAGTCAGATCCAATTTCAAGTCGGGGTTGCTGTACCCTCTGTGATCTTGGATGGGTTCCTCAACCTGTCTATGCCTCAGGCTCCCCATCTATAAAATGGGGATGACAATTGTACCCACCAGATTGAATTGATGGGAGGATTCAAGTAGACGATGCGAGGAAAGGTGTTTTTTATCACAGTGCCAGACACAGTTAACTCTTACGAGATATTGGATATTCTTATCAATACCAATTTTCATTATTGATGTAATAATAATAAATATCTGCATAGCATTTTAGGGATAACAGAGAACATGCACATTGGTAACTAAAGTAAGGAGTTGGGAAGGATGGCATTATTCTTTCCATTTTATGCAGGGAGGGGGTATAGGGTGGGGCCAACCTTATTGAGCATCGACACCAGATAGATAGTGGATACTCATTCCTTTCTTAATCCTCTCAGCCACATTGTCTGGGTGATATAAAGATGCCCTTTTTGTAGATATGAAAACTGAGGCTCGGGATTTGCCTCCAGCCAGTAAGTGGCAGGGTTGGGATAGAACTCCAGATCTGTCTGGCTTACATTGGTATCTGTGCCAAGAGTGCCAGAGGCAGAGAGGGAGGCCTGAGGAAGAGGAGGGACTGCCTTGTGTCGGAGAGGAGAATTGGGCTGACAACTCTCTCCCCAGCATGTGGGGCTGGCAGCCTAGGCAGGGAGGCCATGGCAGGCTGCAGGTGGGGAAGTTGGCTATAGCTCCTGATGGTAAGTGGGTTGTCCTAAGCACCAGTAAGTTCAGAGGCTGGGCTTTGGTGGGCCTTTGTGCCCTAGAACCTCTTCTCCAGAGACCAAGAGGGCACTTGATCCCAATTATAGAAAGTTGCTGGGTCAGCCGTCACCTTGCATGATCTGAGCACCTCAGATGGCAGCTGGTTAAAACCCAGACAAGCACTCACTTGGGCTTGGCCTTGAATCTGGGAGCTGGAGCCTCCCAGGCCTCAGAGTTGAGCCTGAATGGGTACAGTCACCTCTCTTCAGCCCTGGTGCCACAGACAGAGGGATCACTCAAGTGGACCAAGGGTTCAGTGGTCATGGACAGAGCCCGAAGCTCATGGACACATACAAAGAACTGAGGCACAGGCCCAGCACCCTTGATCAAGGGGTGGCATTGCCAGTAACACCCATCTCCCCAGGCCCTGAGCTGGGCGAAGATGTAGCAGTGGTAGGGGCCCTGTCCTCAGCTTGAGCCAGCCTGTGTTATCCCTCAGCCTTTTGAGGCCTGTTCTCTGTTCCCTCAGCTGGGCCAGCTCCCAGACAGCAACGACCAAGCCCACCTGTGCTGTTGGACCCTGGGAAGGGAAACCTCCAGTTTGGTGAAGATGAGGCTGACAATTCCTCCACTCCCTGAAGAGTGTGTCTTGCCCTGCCGCATCCCTGTGTCTTGTCATCCTGGAGATAAGCTTTGCAGGTGGGCACCACTGCTGGGCTTATGTGGAGCAGGTAAATGCTGAGGGCAAAGAGGATGGTGACCTTGTGAGCAAGAGGATGAGAGCCAGGTGAGTCCTCCCAGGGGAAGCTGAGCTCCTGCCACACCCTGAATAGTGCATGTCAGTTAGCCATGCTCCCTTCTGTGACCCACCATGTGCCCTCATGTTCACCTCCCTACTGGGAGAAGCAACAGGGCCCTGGGAGAATCACCCCCATTTTATAGATGAGAAAACTGAGGAGGCTCAGGAAGAGAAAGTGACTTGCGCAAAGCTATGCAGGGAGCTGGTGGTGGAGTGGCTCCTGGACCATGGGGCTGTTCAAGCCCAGGCCCAGAGGTGGCTTGGTCTCTTGGCTTTTACACACACCCAACACTCCTTGCTCCTAGCTCTTGCATCCTTGGCTACCTTTGGCCCCAAGGTTATGACTGATGTTCGTGCTCTCTCTGGCCACAAGATATACCAATTTCGTGAGCGGGCGCTAAGTTGGGGTGGAATGTTTGGGTAATAATGGGAAAATGTGGTGGAGTCATTTTGGAAGTGAGTGTACAGTGGGAAGGGAGCACCGGGGGCCCTTGCTACCTCATGCAGTGCCTTTGTGCAAATTAGTAAAGGTACAACTTTCTCAGGGCAAGTGCAGCTTCCATACTGGGCATCCCACTGGGAGCATGGAGTAGAAGCTAAATTTCTTCCCCATTAGCCCTGTTAGGGATGCTCTGGTGCATTGAACAACCTGGACAACTGTGCATAGCATCCCCGAGGAACATGGTGCCCCACAGCTGGGAAAGCTGAGCTGTGTCACCCACTCTATCCCTAGCTCTCTCCTATCTGCACTCCAGTGTCCTGAGATATGCCTGTAAAGTGTTGCCTGGGTTAGCCAGCTTTGAAGCAGAGCAGGTTTTCTGCAATTCTAAGGGCTGGAGGGGCTGAATGAAATCACCTGGACCCTCCTCATGGCAGAGGCAGGGATACTGAGGCCCAGAGAGAGCCACAAGCTGCCCATGGCCACCCAGGGTTTGTGCCCTGCAGCTTTGCCCACCATCTGCAGGCCCAGCCATGTACTTTCCTGCCAAGGGAAGTTTGAATTAAGGAATAACCTGGGGGGCTCTTTCCTTCCCTGCCCTGCCAAGTCAGGTGTTGATTATGGTTTATTGCAAGGCTGCATTCCATTCAGAGCTTTTCAGAAGAATGTTTCCAGTTCTTTGCTCCAGTTTGGCCCTTAAAGTAGGCACCAGGTTCCTTCTTCCCCTGTCCGGGTGGTGAAAGGAGCACTAGTTTCTGCCACTTCAGACGTTTTGTGAACTTGGACAAGTTCCCTAGCCTCCTGAAGTCCCCAGCTGTGCAGCTGCCACATGGAGATAGTGACGTGCCATCCTTCTTTGGGTTGAAAGAGGGTGAGATAAGACCATGGAGATATGCAAGTACGCATGGCTGGGACATAGGTATTGTAGGTGGGACAGTGTAAGATGCTCTGTGACTTTGACTTCAAAGGTGGCCTCTCAACTTGTCTTCAAATCTTTATAATCTTGAAAAGATAAATGTAGGCCAAGCCTCATGATTTCCCAAACCATTGTTGGATCTCCCCCTCTGCAAGAACGACCTCCTAGGTTAGGATAATGAGTACCCCATGGATTGTCCCCTCTGTCTGGCTGAGCACCTTTCCTTTGTTCTAAAACAGCACTGTCCAACAGAAATGTAATATGAGCCATGTATGCAATTTTAAATTCCCTAATAGCCACATTTTTAAAAAGTAAAATGAAATGAGTGAAATCAATTTAATAATAAATTTTATTTAACTTGATATGTCCAGAATATTATTTCAACAAGTAATCAACATAAAAACATTAATTGGATATATTACATTCTTTTTTTCATATGAAGTCTTCCAAATCCAATGTGTACTTTACAATTGCATTTCAATAGCCACATGTGGCTAGTGGCCACCCTGGACAGCACAGTCCTAAACCATCTCTTTTCTTCTTGCTGGGTGACTTCGGGCAAATCACCCTCTCCCCTGGACCACCACCACTACATCTGTATAATAAAGGCATTGGAACAGATGAGGGATAGCAAATCTTTGGCACACTCACTGCCCATTCCTCTATTTCTGCACCTGTGGCAGACATCAATAATGGATAACCAATCACTCATGGCAGTCTTTCTCACTGGGTCTGGATCTGGCCTCTGTATCTTTTTACTACAATAGACATTAGCAAATGATCATAGTCAGCAAACCAAATGAACCCTCTCTGCCACAATGAATCTTCTTTCTTTCTTTTTTCTTTTTGTGCCACATTGAATCTCAATGTTCTCAATGGGCTTGTGGCTTTCTGACTTTCAAAGACCTAGAATCTGTGTTTCTGCCACTTTGTCTATTTCATGTGTATAAACCTGCCTCCTACCTCCTCTCAGGTTTTAATTCACACTTCAGAGGCCTACCTCCTGTTTACCCTCACCTATTTCAGATGCTTTTGTTTAGCTTTCTTTTGTCCTACCAGTCTCAGGGCCAGAGCTGCATGCCAGGCTCAGAGATAGCCAGGAGTCAGGTGTGTGAGGTCAGTTCTGAGCTGTAGCTGATGGCCATGTGGGCATCTGCTTCTGTTGGGTCAAGTCAGGCCACTGAGGTGGGCATGGATCTAATTAGAGAGAAAGCTCTAGAAGGGCAGAAACTGAGACCACAACAATCAGCTATAACCTGTCCTGCCTCAGTTACCCAGAATCATGCGGACAACAAAGCTTTTCCACATATATAAATATTTTCTATAATTGAAGGTTGCCCTTTCTGTACAAAACTTTTTCTTATTTGATTTTTTTCCCATGGGAAAATTTTCTAATAGAGATCACATAGGTCCTAGCCTTTTTTTTTTTAAGAACTCAATACATTATTTAACTTCCAATGGATGACTTTAAAGATGAATAATCTCTGTTCTGTGCTTTGATACCTGGAGAATGTGTTCAAGACCCACTGATGTGTGGAGGTCTGTTTGTCCTCATGCTGAATGTCCCCAGGGGCTCTGTTTTTTCAAGTATCCTGTCTGCTCTTTAGAGTGTTTCACATTTTCCTGCCAGGATATGGAGCTATCACTTCTGTTTCCTGATGTAGATGCTGCTGAAATAGCACCTCTCTCCCTGTTCTAATTTGTTGCTTCTTTAGATTTGGAAGCCACATCACTGCAATTATTAGAATTATTGGTCAAGTAAGAATAATTAGGCCCTAAGTAGGATCCCATGGGGTTCTTCTGTAAGCAAAAAGTATGAATAAGGCAACATGTTTTAGAGATGTAATTTGGATTGCTGAGGTTGACAAATAATTATACTTTGAATGACTTACTCCTGGTACCATGTGGTTTAACACTTAGATGTTACCTAAGTGTTTCAATGTGCATTTTTAAATTCTTTTTTTTTTAATGCTGCTAGCACATAGTAGGTGCACAATAAATATCCCTGTGGATATATAGGGCTAGTTCTAGCTAGACTAGATGAAGCAGGGAAAGAAATGGATTGAGCTGGGACAGTCAGGGATGACTTCCTGGAGGAGGTGAGGTCAAGTCATGCTCAAAAGCATGAAAACAGGTAGAGTAAGGCAGAAGCAGAAGCAGGACAGTAGATTGATCATATTTTATCAGCTATGGAGTGATGATAAGGAAAATATGAGATTACTTTTCCCCGCTACAGAAGTTAGATGTTTCCCTCACCTGCCACCCTCTAGGGTTTGTGGATGCAGAGTCCTCCCTAGGAGGGGTTTGGAGCCTCTTGGTCAGCTCCTGAAATGAACCTCATTTTTCCTATCTCTAAAATGGGGCTCTCTGGGCTCTGCTGACTTACAGACTATTGGTGAGAAATGCTTTGAAAACTTTCAAGTGCACTAGAGATGAAAGGATAGGGAGCATAGATGTATTTCAATTGAGTGTCCACTCAGTTAAAATTTAGATTAAATTTTAATAACACCAGGAACACATGACTGACTACGTGCAGATAGATACATGTATACATATTGCAACTTAGAATTAAGTGATTCCTTTTGACCAGTGTCTCTTAATTTTGGTTCCTTACACCATTCCCTGGAGACAAACTCTGCTATTGTATTGTTGAGAATTCCTGTAGACATGCTTCTGTGTAGTTGTACATATGTATGTGTACCTGTAGAAATACATGGTGTTGTTTTCTTTTGATGTGATGTAAATAGACTCATACTTCTTTTCACCCAACAATGTATCTTCATGTTTGTCCCTTGTGAGAACATATAGGCCCACATTATTCTTTTTAATGGCTGAGCAGTATTCCACAGGATGGCTATGCTGTAATTTAATTAGACATTCCACATCTGATGGACATTTAGGTTGTTTTCAGTTTTTCAGCTTTCGTAAAGCACGTGGTTCTGACCATCTCAGCACATACCTCTTTAGACATGGTGGTGACTTTTTCCTGGGGTAGCCATGAAGAGGTGTAATTGCTGGGTCACAGGATCTATGTGTGTTTTAAATTTCAGTTGCCCTCCAAAATAGCTGTGCTGCTTTCCACTCCCACCAGCAGTGGCCGGCAGTAGCCATTTATCCTCATTCTCACCAGCTCCTGATGTTAGTACTGTAACTAGACCTGGCAGGACGGGTCCCCACTCCGAGCCTGTACTTCAGAAGGCCCAGCTCTGTCCATCCTGAGCCATGCCAACCCACAGGATGAGGAGTCTTTGCAGCCAAGGGTTGAGGCATCTATGGGGTCAAGGAAAGGTGCCCACATAGAACCTCTGCTCCCATTTCTAGAAGATGCTCTGGGGACATGGGACTCCTGAATTCTTGCCCAAATGGTCCTTCCAGGGCCTGTGTGAATCTCTTCTCTGAGTCTGACTCCCAAAAGGTGAACTATACACCTGGTGAGTGCACCCCTAATCCTGAGGGGTGGCCAAGGGGCAGCTGTTGTGGGGGTGGAGATGTATGAACAGAACTCATAGGGTGGGCTGCAGAGTCCACACACAACAGGGAGGAGCCCCCACCATGAGTGAAAGAGTCAGGGAGGAATGTCAAGAATGGGGGGCACTTCTTGTCCCTGGCTCCCCAAATGTTCTGGGTGGTCATGGTATTATCAACTATTGCAATTTGGGTCCAGCATTTCCTAGCACATTTAATCCTCCTAACTTGTGTGTGTGCGTGTGTGTGCATGTGTGTGTGTGTGTGTGCACGCTGGGGAGCAGGGTCAGCTTTTCCTTTTTACAGAGTTTAAGGAACATGCCCCCACTACTCCTCCAGAATGTGATCAGTGTGTGATCTGAGCCCAGGCCTGTCTTACTCCAATGCCCTGCTCAGTCCCCACCCCAAGGTCAGGCTCATCCTCATTTTTTCTCCTGTACCCTAATTTCCAACCAATTTGATTCTCTCTTTGGAAAGGTCTTCCCTTTCTCTCCATCTCCAGGGAGGGGGGAGCCCATTGTCTGGGGTGGGGGCTGTCTCCTGGGACTCATTTCCAGCCAACACAGAGCACTTCAAACGGGCTCCTTCCCAGGAAGCATGCTCTTCATGGAAATTAAACACACTGAGCAGGTGTCTCTCCTTGCCTGCCCCTCTCAGGAGAGAGGGGCGAGGGCTGCACTGGATCTGAAATAAATGGTGGCAAATAAACCTCAGCACCCTTTAGCGACAGCTCCCAGAATTTAAAGGGACATGTAATCACTCCTAATACACATCTAGGGTAGAGAGCCAGATGTCGCTGATGGCAAAGAGTGTCGTTGGCAGGGGAAGGAGAACACAGCAACCCCCCGCCCCCCTGCTCCCACTGACAGAGCTCGGGCCTGCTTCCCAAACCACCATTATGCTAACATCAGGACGGTCCTGTTCCTTGTCATCATCCCCACGGAGGCCTTCATTTGTTGGGAGCTTGATCCATGCCCCAGACTCTGTGCAAGGACCCTTTCACAGACTAGCTCATTTAAGCCTCCCTAAATCCCTATGCAGTGGGAGCTGTTGTCCCCATTTCGCAGATGAGGAAACTGAGGCTCAGAGAGGGGCACACTTGCCCAAAGCCGCACACTAATTTGGGGTAGAGATGGGGTGCAAATACAGCCTCTCTGACTCCCAGGCTGGGTGCACACTGGCTACAGCTGCTCGTTATCTTGGGAGGCTGGGCACATGGGCAGAGGGTCTGCTCCCCCTGAGCAGCCCCCTTGGCCCTAACATAACTTGCCTCAGGAGGATGACGCTGGAAGGCCACTTGCATCCAAAGTCCTGAATCCCATCTCTCCTGCAGCCCAGTGTTGCTGGGACAGACAGCGTAGGAGGCCCCGGTGAATCACATTCACCTGGGCCTATTAGGGGACATGGCTGTTAGCTCTGCCCTATGACTTGAGAAACTCTGGGAAGGGGCTTCTGCTCCTAGACATCTTCCCTGTGGTTTCCTGAGGGGCCACCAACGCCCAGTGGCTACACTGGGTTAAGCATTGCCCTTTTTGGTTCCTCTTTGAAAAAGCAAGGAGTCTGGGGACCCGTTGAGTCTCTGCCACCTTGGAGTGAATTAATTTGCATTGACAGAAGCCTGAGGGCAGCATGGAAGCTACCGGGCCCCTGGTAAAAATGAGGATACGTGCCAAGAGGAAGGGAGGGGGCCTTCCCTGGAAAGTAGGCTCCCGAGCCCTCTTGGGGCCAGGGCTGGGTGGGCTCTGGGTGGTTAGACCATCTCATAATGAAGCCCATTTTATGTGGATATTAGGAACTGGAGGTTTAAGCAGTACTCACAACAGATCTGGGAGGATAGGACGGGCAGCTCAAAGGAATTAGGTTCAGAAATGGGGAGTGGCTCACCCAGAGACACACAACCTGTATGAATTGAACTGGGACCACGTCTATGCACACCCATAGCCATTCATGTGCCCCCAGTTGCCCCTGCCTTAGGCAAGACCTTCTCAGGACCTGGTATCTTCTCAAGACCTGGTATCAAGCCTATGAGAGTCTGAGGGTGCGGAGGGATGTCGATTCCTGGCCCCAGCAGCAGGCCCTGTTTCTTAGGAACGGTCAGGACAGTGAACATCCCTGTTTTGCCAATAGGGAGGAAGAGGAAGAGTGAAGCCATCCCACGCTGGCAGGGGTGGAAGTAAAATTCAAACCCATGTCCCCTGGTCTCTAAATGTCACACACCAGAGGTTCCTCTCTGGCCAAGAGGCCGCAGGCCTCTGCGTCACGCCCTCCCTTCCCCTGGGCACTGCACCCACTCTGGGCCCTTTTGAAGGTGGCTATAACTGGCCTCCGTTGGCGTGTGGGCCTGTCTGGGTGGGTAAGTAAGTGGCTTTGGTGACGAACGGGATGTCGGCCCTTCCCCAGTGCTATGTTTAGAAAGGTGTCAGCCCCAAAACGGCCCGTCTCGGCAGTCACCCAGGAGGTAATCACGAGTGTCTCTAAAACCCCATCTCTGACCTTTCTGCACCCACACACGGGGGCCGCCAGCATCACCGGGCAGGGTGGGATGCAGCACAGCTTCCTGTCATGTCAAGGAATGTGCCATCTTCCTGGCTGAGCAGAGGAGACCCCAGGCCCCAGAAAAATGGGGCTGTTAGCTCCCCATTGCCCTTCAAATACTGGTGAGGACCTATGAGATAACACTATGAAAGAGTCTTAGTAATTCAGTGTGTGCTCATACACTCACATCCATACACTCCCACACTCGTGCACACACTCATACACGCTCACACCCACACACTCACACCTATACGCTCCCGTACTCACATGCATACACTCATACATGCTCACGCCCACACACTCACACCTATATGCTCCTGTACTCACAGGCACACACTCATACATGCTCACGCCCACACACTCACACCTATATGCTCCCGTATTCACATGCATACACTCATACATGCTCACACCCACACACTCACACCTATATGCTCACATGCACTCGTGTATACACTCATACACACTCACACCCACACACTCACACCTATACGCTCCCGTACTCACATGCACACACTCATACATGCTCACACCCACACACACACACCTAAATGCTCCCGTACTCACATGCATACACTCATACATGCTCACGCCCACACACTCACACCTATACGCTCCTGTACTCACATGCACACACTCATACATGCTCACGCCCACACACTCACACCTATATGCTCACATGCACTCATGTGTATACACTCATACACGCTCACGCCCACACACCCACACCTATATGCTCACATGCACTCATGTGTATACACTCATACACGCTCACACCCACACACTCACACCTATACGCTCCCGTACTCACATGCACACACTCATACATGCTCACGCCCACACACTCACACCTATATGCTCACATGCACTCATGTGTATACACTCATACATGCTCACGCCCACACACTCACACCTATATGCTCACATGCACTCATGTGTATACACTCATACACGCTCACGCCCACACACTCACACCTATACACTCCCGTACTCACATGCACACACTCATACATGCTCACGCCCACACACTCACACCTATATGCTCACATGCACTCATGTGTATACACTCATACACGCTCACACCCACACACTCACACCTATACGCTCCCGTACTCACATGCATACACTCATACTTGCTCACACCCACACACTCACACCTATATGCTCACATGCACTCATGTGTATAAACTCATACACGCTCACACCCACACACTCACACCTATACGCTCCGTACTCACATGCATACACTCATACATGCTCACGCCCACACACTCACACCTATACGCTCCCGTACTCACATGTACACACTCATACACGCTCACACCCACACACTCACACCTATACGCTCCCGTACTCACATGCATACACTCATACATACTCATACCCACACACTCACACCTATACGCTCCCGTACTCACATGCATACACTCATACATGCTCACGCCCACACACTCACACCTATATGCTCACATGCACTCATGTGTATAAACTCATACACGCTCACACCCACACACTCACACCTATATGCTCCCGTACTCACATGCATACACTCATACATGCTCATGCCCACACACTCACACCTATACGCTCCCGTACTCACATGCACACACTCATACATGCTCACGCCCACACACTCATACCTATATGCTCCCGTACTCACATGCATACACTCATACATGCTCACACCAACATACTCACACCCAGACACTCTCCTGCACTCACACATACACTCATACACTCACGCCCCCCCCCACACACCCCAGATGCTCCCACACTCACGTGCATACACTCATATGTGCTCATGCCCATACACTCACACCCATATGCTCCCATGCTCACACCCACACACTCATACCTATATGCTCCTGTACTCACATGCACACACTCATACATGCTCACACCCACACACTCACACCTATATGCTCACATGCACTCATGTGTATACACTCATACACGCTCACACCCACACACTCACACCTATACGCTCCCGTACTCACATGCATACACTCATACATACTCACACCCACACACTCACACCTATACGCTCCCGTACTCACATGCATACACTCATACATGCTCACGCCCACACACTCACACCTATATGCTCCCGTACTCACATGCACACACTCATACATGCTCACGCCCACACACTCACACCTATATGCTCACATGCACTCATGTGTATACACTCATACATGCTCACACCCACACACTCACACCTATATGCTCACATGCACTCATGTGTATACACTCATACACGCTCACACCCACACACTCACACCTATATGCTCCCGTACTCACATGCACACACTCATACATGCTCACGCCCACACACTCACACCTATATGCTCCCGTACTCACATGCATACACTCATACATGCTCACACCAACATACTCACACCCAGACACTCTCCTGCACTCACACATACACTCATACACTCACGCCCCCACACACACACCCCGGATGCTCCCACACTCACGTGCATACACTCATATGTGCTCATGCCCATACACTCACACCCATATGCTCCCATGCTCACACCCACACACTCACACTCACATGCATGCACACACTCACTCATACATGTACACTGACATGCACTCTCACACACAAACATACCACACACTTTTAAGGCCTCGGTTTCCTCCTATTGTAGAAAGAGGAAGAATTTAAAGTATATTCTACACAGCCCTTTGCATCTCTAGTGCTTATATTAAAATTTCTTATTTCTAAATAGCCTTAAGTATTGAAGAAGCTATAATAAAAGTAATGTTACAGAAAACAAAAACAATCAAAAGTCCTGTTGAGCTGTGTCCCCCAACTTAAACCTACTGGAAATCATCGATGCCTTACTATGTGCTTTCAAATTAACTTGTATTTTTTGTTTTGCTTTGTTTTGTTTTTTGTTGGGCCCTCATAATAAAATTTCTCTACACATCATTATAACATTGAAGTATATCCTGAGACTGCAAGTTGAATTGTTACTGAGAGAATGAAACTTTTATCACTTGAAACTGTTCTTCAGTGTGAATCAGGATGTGCTTCATAATGTGCACAAGAAGCAAATATTGAAATCAATCACATACCGAGGCTGGTGAGACCCTGAGGGAGGCATTTGAAATGGCCGGTTTCAAATTTTGACATTTTTACAGGGATGGTATTCAAAATATTGCCAACTGGTGCAGCACTGGAAATGTCAAATTAGAACGGACAATGGCCGCTCTGCTGGAGCAGGGTCCTGAGGTCCCTATCCTGTGCCAGGCATGGATCATTGAGATGCTGGGTTGTAGGAGTGGGAGCTCGTGAGGGAAGGGGTGAGGGTTTAGGATGGGTGGGGTACTTGTGGCTAGTTTCCAAATGGCATGGAAGTATTTTAACATCTTAATAACAGGCAAGCTGTATCAGCACCTACGAGGTAAATATCAGGCCTACGTTTATTCAAGTGGCTTTTCTGGTCTTGGTGCTCGTTCTCCTTACTGACAGTCTCTGCTGTTTAGTTACAGTGTTTATTTCATCAACATTTAATGAAAGTATTGGCGTAATTGGATTGAGGTCTGCCACTTTATTATTTATTTTTTCTTTGTGACCTCAAGTTTTGTTCCCCTATCCCTCCTCCTGCTTACATTTGGATTATTTAAATATATTTTTTAGAATTCAAATTTTACTTATCTATTTTGTTTTTAGATACATATCTTTTTGAATTATATGTTTTAGTGGTTGCTCTAAGGATTTCAGCATACATTCTTGCTATGGTTTGAGTGTTTCTGTCCCCCCAAATTTACACATTGAAATTCTAACCCACAGAGGGATGATATCCTGGGAAGTGATTAGATCATGAGGGCAGAGTACTCATGATTGGAAATAGTGCCTTTATAACAGAGACCTCAGAGAGCTAGCTAGCCCCTTTCTCTGTGAGGACCCAGAGAGAAGGTGACACCTATGAACCAGGAAACAAACTCTCACCATACACCCAATCTGGCAGTATCTTGATATTGGATTTCTTAGCCTCCAGAACTGTGAGAAATAAATGTTTATGGTTTATAAGCCACCAGTTTATGGCATTTTGTTATGGCATCCTGAAAGGACCAAAACAATCCTTAAATCTCCACAGTACATTGAGAGTTAATACTGTACCACTTGATGTGAGATGTAAAAGACTTGCAACCATATATGTCCAATTACTGCCCCTACCACCACTGTATCCACCCAGCCCTTATGCTATAATTATTATACATATAACGTCTATATATGTTATAACCTCCACTCTACACTGTTGTAATTTTGTGCTTTAAACTCTATGGATGTTGATGAAATTAAGAGGGAAAAATAGTTTTGTCTATTTACCCAGATATTTACTATTTTTGGTGCTTTCATTTCCCTGCAGCCTGAAGAATTTCTTTTAGAAATTTTTGAAGTACAGATTAAAAGACATTTTCATTGAAATGGAATTATGGGTTGACTTTTTCTCCTTTCAGCACTTTGAAGATATGATTCACTGTCTTCTGGCCTTTATAGCCTTTAAGAAGTTAGTGAAATTTCAAATTATTTCTCTGTATGTAATGTTATTTTTTTCTAGCTTCTTTCACAATTTTCCTTTATTTTTCTGTTTTCAACCATTTGGCCATGATATGCGGACATGTGATTTTCTTTGTATTTATCCTGCTTGAGATTCACTGAGCTTCTTAAATCCGTAAATTTCCATCTTTCGCCAAATTTGGGGAAATTTCAGTCATTATTTCTTCAAAAAATATATTTTTGCTTCATTATCTCTCTCTCTACAGCCAGGACTCCAATTTTATGTATTTAGACCTTCGATATTGACTCAAAAGTACTTGAGGCTCTGTATAATGGTTTTCAACCTCTGTTCTCTGTTCCTCAGAGAGAAACTTCTAATGTTAATCCTAATATATTAATTTTTATTTCAGATACTATGTTTTTCAGCTCTAGCATAGAATTTCTATTTTTTAAAAACTAGTGGGTTTTTTTGTTTGTTTGTTTTTTCATGCTAAGATTTCATTCATTGTGAGCTTATTTTCCTTTTGGTCCATAAACATAGTTAGAAGAGCTGCTTTTAAATTTTCGTCTAATTAAATCAGCTGAGTCATCTCAGCATTGGTCTCCATTGATTACTTTTTTGCTCTAAGTAGGTCAGATTGTTCTTGCTCTCTTTTACATTGATAAATTGTGGATTGTACTGGAGACATTGTAAATGGTACCTTGTGAAGATTCTGGACTCTGTTATATTTCTATAAGGAGTATTGATTTGAATTTGTTTGTTTTAGCAACCAATTGCTTTGGTTAGACGTAAACCACAAACTCTGTCTTTTGGGAAGCAAGTGAAATCTCAGTTCAGTTCTTTCATAGTTATCTGGATTCTGCCCTACGCACGCATGGTTTAGGGGTCAAGTGAAGATTTGGGCAGAGTTCATATGCAGAATTTGGGAGCTTTCTCTTCAGCTCGTGCCTTTCTGGGGTTACTTTTTGCTTTCCGGTGACTGTGGTTGTCTCAAACACTTCTCTGGTTCTTCAGGCTGTGAGTTTTCCATCAAAAGAAAGACTGTGAGTTTTCCAACAAAATTTTAGCTGTATCATGTGGTGCTGACTTCAGCTTGCTGCCTACCTAAAAGCCATAGAAATGGGTAACTCACCCTGTGCTATTCTTTTCTCTCAGTGGTTGGCTCACCAAGATCTGCCTGATTTGTTCACTTTCTAGTGCCTTCAGGTCAATGTTTTTGTTTGTTTGTTTGTTTGTTTTTTGTATTTTGCTCAGAGTTTACAGCTGTTATCTGCAGGAGAGTCAAAGCTGGTAAGAACTTTCTTGGTCATGCTCAAAATGAACTAACTTTCGTTAGTAATTAACTCCATAATAATTAAATGTACACATTTAAATTTAAATTTATAAAACTGCCTATTAAATCATCGTATCTATCTTTTATCTGTCTTTTTTTTTATGTTGAGCTTCTCCCGCAGATTTTGTTAATTAAAAGGTAAGTTTTTGTTGTTTACCAAGTTAAGAAACCTCTAGGCTATTATGTTTTCTAGGCTTCTCACCACTCCCCGCCTTGACTCTAACATCCTGAGATGGGTTTACCCACACCAGGTACTATCCTTCCTGACACTGAGGGCTGAGTCCTGGGCTTTAATCTATCATAGTAACCCTTGCCATCTGCACAGAAATTGTTAAGTTTCCCAAAGTTTTCACATCTACAGTTGCATTTCAGCTTTATCATAGCCCTAAGAGTACAGGTAGCCAGATAAGAAAACGGAGGACAGTAATGAAAATTAACTTCCCTAATGAAGCTGAAACCCAGGACTCCCAGCTCTAGGCTACGGTCCTTCCTCCAGACCTAGCTGGGCAGAACAACAGAGAGATTTGGGTTATCTCCAATCAGTGATGGCCTGCCGAGAGAAATGCCTGGACCCCATCCATCCTAGGCAAGAAAGTACTCTATGCCGTCCTTCAAACTCTGCCTCTCTTACTACTTGGCTGTATGGGTTGGGGCAGGCCATTTCACTTCTCTGGGGGTTATTACTTCCCCTGCAGAAAAATGAATTGAGTTGGAGGATTTTGTATTCCTTTTAGGAATTTACCATTTTCCATTTTCTAATGTTTTATGCTTAGTTTTATGTGCCTAACTAGACTGTATCCTTTTTAATATCTGTGTCTTATTTATTCATTCATTTATTCATCCACTCAGCCACTTAGCAAACATTTCTTGAGCATCTAGCTCATGGTAGGCACTGCCCTCTAAGCCAAGGTACAGTCCTGAACAGTCACAGTTCCTGCCTTCTTAGAAGTCCCAGTCTACTGGGACTGACAGATGAGAGAATGGGCAGTTTACAATCCCATGTAGGAAGTGCTATGATAGGGGACTATGGGAGAAACAAGAAAATCTAGGTTAGGGAGCCTGACCTAGACTTTGAGCTCAGAATGTGTGGGGTGATCGGAGTAGATGTCTGGACACAGTAACAACAGGTGAGCAGTGATGATAATTAACATTTATTGAACATCTCCCATTAGAGTGACCAACCACCCCACTTTACCCTGGACTAAGGAGTTTCCTGGGATGTGGGACTTTCAGTGCTAAAATCAGGAAAGTTCCATTTGTCTCACACGGTTCTAAGCACATTGCATATATTAGCCCATTTAATCCTTTCAATAACTCTATTAAATGAGTGTTATTATTATTATTATCCCCTCTTTACAGATGAGGAATCCAAGGCACAACAATGTTTAGTAACTTGACTGGGACGTGCAGATAGAGATAGGCAAGAGTCACAAACTGAACCCAGAGCCTGTGCTCTTGAATGTGACCACCTGCTGCGTTGGTGCTAGCTGGGTGAAGAGGCAAGAGAAGATGGGGATGAAAGCACAGGCTGTGGTGATCACTGCTCAGGAGCTGTGTGACCTGGGCCAGTTAGTTATTCACCCTCCCCCATCTTCTCCATCTGTAAAATGGGGATCCTCCTGGTACCTGCCTTACAGATTGCTGAGCTTACTTCAGGAGCTAAGGTATGTTAGGCACTAAGCATGGGGCTTGACCCACTGGACGTGGTTGTGAACGTTCACTCTTGTCACTATTACAGGGAAGGGGGTGGGAGATTTTAAGGATGAGGAAACAAATCTGTAGGGGAGCTCAGAAGTGACAGA
This sequence comes from Cynocephalus volans, assembly GCF_027409185.1. Classification (NCBI taxonomy): domain Eukaryota; kingdom Metazoa; phylum Chordata; class Mammalia; order Dermoptera; family Cynocephalidae; genus Cynocephalus; species Cynocephalus volans. The sequence continues at coordinate 76,470,098 of NC_084469.1, read as the reverse complement.
GAAACTGGGAATCGAGGAAGTTCTCTCTATCTGAGCGGAGAAGTCTGGGGAGACAGAGGCAAGAGATGGGGTGCAACGCAGCTTTAATTTCCCAAACCTGGTTGGGCAGGTCCGGGATTAGGGTAAGACAAGTGAGTCAGTAGCCTTTGGTGCAAAATTTAAGAGGCTGTTGAATCACTCAGTAAAGTACATAAGTAATATTATAATGCAATATTTTAAAAAAATCAAAATTAGTGCAAAAATCCATGAAGAATAGAATATCAACATTTTAAAGACAGTGCCTGACCCTGCACTTGTATGATTTAGTCTCCCTTTCCTTACCCTAATATTGGTCCTGTTGGATCCTCCTGCATTTAAAATATTGATATTCTGTTTCCATCCCAGATTTTTTGCATTAATTTTGATTTGTTAAAAATAGTGCATTAAAATATTATTTTCTTAATTACTAAGTATTTTGGCGCCCCCTGGAATTCTGCATCTGCGGTGAGTGCTTCATGTATTTTGTCCCAGTACTGGCCCAGGACAGTCCTGTTCTATGCCTGCTGTCCTGGAGAAATGGTGAACAGTGCCCTCTTTCCCTCTCAGGAGTGTCTCAGCTTGTATGATGAATTGTGTGGTCTCCCCACAGCACTAGCCCAGGCCCAGACACCTGGGGGTGTACAGTCAATATCGCCACCCCTAGGTGAGACAAGGGCATCCCTTTCTGCTCAGGCCTCTAGAACCCTGAGTGGCAGGTCCCTTTTCACCTCCTCCCACTCCTAGTTCCACTGCTTATGCCCTGGGACTTGAGAGTGTTGGGGGAGAGGTGGCCTCAGACACGGTGCAGCTATTTCAGGGCAGACGATGGCTTCCTTCTCTGGCCCAAATGAAACCTTTCCTCTCCCAAATTCCTCAGCCCTCTCATTAGCGGTTGTGTTTGTGGATAATAGCTATAATGAGGAGGCAATAAAAAAATCCAGAATGTGCTGCCCGGCCTCTCCTTAACCCTTCCACTGGGAGTGCCTGCCAGCTCTGGCTGAGGTCTTAATGACCCCAGTGAGGACCCAGGGGCCGGGATCGGGCATTTGTATTACAGCTGGATTATTTAATCCCCATTAGTTAAAAATGCTGGGCCACAGGCCAGGAGCCCAAGAAAATAAGTGGTGACAGGTGAGAGAAAAATAGCCTCCCGGAGGCCTCTGCAGCCACTTCAAAGGCCATGCCCCTGCCAGGTAATTGATGCCTAATGGACACCATGTCCGGGAAACAGCTTGGCCAGAGATGCCCCCTGCACGCAGGAAAGTAGTCAGGCAGGGGAGTAGGGAGAGGCCGCACTAGCCAGGCCAGGCCCAGAATGGCCCCTGTAATTAGGCCAGGATGGAGCAGATACCTTTTCTGTCAGGCACTGTGTGCACTTGCTGATGACTTCCATTTGGGGAGGAATGCCTTGGACCAGAGGCAAGCAGGCCTTGGGAAGAGCCGTTTCTTCATTGCCCTGGCTGCTGCCAGGACGGGTGCGTACAGGGAGAAAGCAATGGTGTGAGTGTGCGTTCATGTACGTGTGTTTGCACATGCATGTTTGTGTGTATATTTGTCTGTGTGCTTGTGCATGTAAGTGTATGTTTGCTTGTATGTGTGTGTTTGTGTACATATGTGTGTTTGAGTGTGTGTGTGTGTGTGTGTGTGTGTGTGTGTGTGTGTGTGTAGGAGTCCCTTCCTCATGTCTCCCTTTCTCTTTCTTCCCAAATTTGGAATCTCACTTTAGGAAGGTACTACAGCATCCTGTGTCCGTCTGGACCTTTAAAACCATCTTCCCCTTCAGCTAGAGTATCCTGTTGAATTTCCAGAATGCCGGCCCAGGGCTGGAGGCTGGATTGGCTGTTTAGATAGCAGCTCCTATCAGCAGGATGCGGGGAACGAGCCTCTCTGCTCTTCAAGGGCAATGGGCAGGTCCTGGCCCCAAATGTCCCTCCTGGCACAATCCATTTGTCAGCTGCCCCAGTGCTCAGACTCCCCCAAAGACGGGCCTGAGGATCAGGTTGCCAGGTCTGGAGAAGCAGTAAAGCAAAATGCAGCCTGTCCCATGTGCAAGTCATCGGGGACCTCCTTTGCTCTTGCTCCCCAGATGCACAGACTACTGTGACCATTCCTTGTTAACAATATTTTTCATTAAACCAACTCATTTTAAAAAGAAATGTTTGATTGCTACCAGAAAGGAAAAAAAATCAATGCTATTTGGCATAAATAGCAGATAATGATAAAAATGAGTATCATGAAAATAGCAGCTTTTTAATTCCAGCTAGCTACTATGGCCAGTTCAAGGTTCCAAGTTGAGACTAGGTTCTCTCTTTGTTGAAAAGAAACATTAGCAAATGTTAAAGAAGTGTTAAGACATTTTAGCACCAGTGACTTTTTTTCTGCTGTCATCCAGAAATGAAAGCACATAAATGCTCACTGCACGATGGATGGGGTTAATGTCATGTCCGGGTGCTACCCCAAATGATTGCTAAGCCTACAGCTGGCACGATGAGTGGTTACGTGGCTGGGCTTTAAAATCAGACTGACCAGCACCACTGGGAAGGTCACCTGGGCTCTTAAGCTTGGTTTCCTCTTCCCTAAAATGGAGATACAACAGAACCTATGTGTGATGTATGGAGAATTGGAGGGAATGGATGAAAAATTCTGTGTCAAGACCCTGGCCCACAGAACACAGCAAGCCCTCAACTGGTGCTCGTCCTACTTGGGCTGAAGTAGGGCTTCTAGTGCATTCCAATAGCTGGAGGTCCTCAGGCTTGACAAGAACTCAGTACCCCACTGAGTTGGACTGGAGTGGGAGTCATAAGACCTCCCCCTGCCTTGAGCCAGGGAGGGAGATGGATGAGATGAATGTTGAAGGAAAATACTGACCATGTTAGCCCTTCTGCCCACACACTCACTGACTGCCAGGGCATGGGGTGGCTCCTTTTACAGCTAAGAGAGGTCCAGGTCCTGGGGGAGACTCACCAAGATCCTCAGAGATGGGAGTAAGGCAACTTGCCACTCAGACCCAAGGCACATCCACTTACATAAGCCAGACACTCTTCTAAGCATTCACACAGATATGAACTCACTTAATCCTCACGAAACTTAAGTACAATGACAGATAAGTACTATGAATTAATTATTACCAATAGCCCCATTTTACAGGTCAGGCTGAGTAACATACCCCAGGTCATGTGGCTCATTCCTGAAGGGGTGGAGCTGGGATTTGAACCCAGACGGGCTCTGAGCTCTTCACCACTAGGCCAGAGTCGCCTCCCTTCAGATGCACACATATGTGGTTGTGAGAGCATGTATGTATGTGTGTCAGCGCCCATGTGAGTCAGATCGGGGTGTCTACAACCTGGGCCACCTCAAGGCAGCTTGGACCGAGAGGAGTTTATTTTACAAAACCAAATCCTGCTCGCTTCAGTTTGTTAACATGAAAGCTGCCTCTAATTCCATCTACAAATACCACATTCTCCCAGCTGCGATTGGCAGGGGTGGCCAGAATCGCCCCATTTCACATTCCTTTGAGCCACCAAGTGGAGCCGCCAGAGCATGGCCATAATTCAGGATTCAGCACTCAGGTTTCATGAGACAACATCAGAAATGCCACTGTAACCACCCTGACTCCTCCGTGGCACAGGGAAGGGGCCAAGGGTGCAACCCAAGCTGCGCGCTGCTGCCTGGTTCCTGCCCAAGATGGGGGCCCAGGTTGGCAGCCCTCCTTCAGCCCAGACAAGCATGAGTTCTGTTGGAGCTGAGGCCCAGGGCTGGATGCCCACATGGGCACTGCCTTGCTGCCCACCACAAAGACAGCAGGGAGGTTGGTTTACAAATATGCACCCACCCTGCCTCTCACCTTCCCAGTGGGATTGGGTATTTCTGTGGCCATAGGACAGGAACCCATCTGGCTGAATGCTGCCATTGAAAGCAACCAGAATTGCCTCCGTGCTGAAGGACGAGAGGGCCTGCTGTAGGCTCTGTGCCCAAGCTTGGGCCCCACTGGGACACAGGATAGGCTCCTGATGGAGCCGGGTGGAGGCGGTAGGGCCTGGGAGTTTAGCAAAACATGTGGTCTTCATTTCTCCCAACCCTGCCTCTGTTAATGCCTCACGGTCTCTCTCTTGGACCATCATAACCCTGATTCCTCCAATACATCTCTGAGTGTCCCCAGGGCTGTTGTCCTGAATCTCAGCTCTGATCTTGAAGCTCGTCAAGCCCATCAGTCCCCTCACCTCACTCCACATCTTCTCTGACTCCCTATTGCTCTCAAAATCAAGTCGAAAATTCCAGACAATAGTCATCAAGAACTCTCCCAATTCAGCTGCAATTTTTACCTGGTAGGTAACTTAGATGCTCAGATGGCACTCCCAGGTCCCCTTGACCAGGCAGCTGTACCCATCTCCAGCCCCTGTGAGTGCTGGCTGCTAAGGCTCACAGCTGCCGCCTTCTTCAGACATTGCCCTCTGCTGAAATGCAGGGGAAGTCAACCCCTCCCTAATAAATCACTCGCCTGGGAATCCATGTCTTGGTTCTGCTTTTAGGGTTAAGACAGGAAAAAAATAATTAAAAAAGTAAATCCAAGGAAGAAGAAATGGGTAAATTAAAAGTTTGATAATTATATTTTTTCCAGATTGAACAGAGTTTGGCTTTCGATTTAGTATAGTAAACATTTACTGAGCACACAGCCACTAGCTGGGATATACCTGCTAAAATTATCATATATTTACACACATAACATCATATATAGGCATATACATCTACACACACATAGACTATGCTCATTCCACATACACAGGGTCATACGACATATACATTTGCATGTAAAGCTTAGCACATAATTTCATACCACATTTTCATACACTCTGATACTGTGTATATGTTTGTTCATATCTTAAATACATTGCACAAAGACACAGCTTATATACATTTATGCATACACAGAATCACATGACATGCATGCACATACAAACATATTCCATATACATTTTCATGCACGTGGCCATGTTCCATATACATTTATATATTTACAGTCCTACTCCATATATATTTACACGTCTATAGTCACATGTCATATTCATTTATATGTAGGTTCATTCACTTTATCCACAGAATATGTATATATTCTGATTCCTGGTAAAGTGGTGGCTTATTTCCTTAAAAAGAAACACCCAGCTGATTAATTTTTTTCCCTTGAATTTCTCCCTTGTCAAATGGGAGGAAAAAGTTGTTGTGTTTGTGTATAAGGCCCATTAGCCTAGATAAACTGTTGGCCTCCCATAATGATTAATGACAGAATAGTGCAGTTGTTGCAAAAATAAGTCATGCAGTGAGGAGAGAACTGAAGATGATATCTAACACCAGGGGATGGCTTATTAATCTCACTTCTGGAGGAATTCCTGAGTAAATCAGTCTCCTTTATTAATGATATTTCACTCTGCTCCGTGAGACATCTTTTATCCAGCCAGAAGGGCAATTATCTATTTAGGCCAGGAAACAATATTAGTTACTGCCTCAGCTCCAGGGCAAGGAGAGTAGCCAAGAGAAGAAGGGAGAGAGAAACACACAGAGGGCTCCTGTCCCCAGACTGATGGATGCCAACATCCCTTTACCTCCAAGCAGGTTCCTTCCCTTATGCCAAAGGGGCTCAAGTGGTGTGTGTGTGTGTGTGTGTGTGTGTGTGTGTGTGTGTGTGTGTGTGTGTGTGTGTGTGTGTGTGTGTGTGTGTGTGAGAGAGAGAGAGACAGAGACAGAGACAGAGACAGACAGCTAGAGACAGAGAGAGACTGGGGCAAAGGAGCCTGGGGACAGTTATTGGGCTCCCTTGCTTGGAATAGCCAATGCTGACTCATTCATTTAATGAACGTCTATGAGCATCTACTATATGCAAGGCCTTTGCCAGGACACTGGGGTCTTCTGGAATGAACAACGCATGGCCCTCATACTCTGTCCTGGAGTCATTTCTGCTTTGAAATTCTGTTTTCATCTAATCCTACTTTGATTGCAGTTTGGGAAAAACAGAGGATTAGATAACTGGCCACGATAGAAAAAGGAGATATTTTCTACATTTAAGCGACCATTTTTCTCTGTGTACCACATGCTAGCTATTGTACAGATACAGCAAGAAGACTGGGGAACTTATTTAGCTGGCTTATCAGGAAAAGTAACCAAATCACTGACCCTCTCAAAAGATATTTGGTAAATTTGCCTGTTTCTTGTCTTTGCCATTCATTCATTCAACAGGCATTTATGGAGCACCTACTGTATGCCAGCACCTGTACTAGGCTGTGGGTATCAGGGATGAATAAGATGTGGTTCTTTTCTGTTAGGAATTTATAGCTAATGTGAGAATTTGGGCATGAAAGCAAAATAATAATTCTATAAGGTAATAAAGGACAAAGGAGCTCTATGTGCCTAGTGCAGTGGCAGACACTAAGCATGTGTGTACATGTGTGTGTGCGTGTGCATGTACACATGTGCAGTAGAAATGCTGTAATCAGAGAGATCAAAGAACGCGTGCTGTAGAGCAGGCGCTTGGGTTTGACAGCAGTCTTATCTGACTCCCAGTCCTGGCTTAGCCATCTATCAGCTCCTGAAGCTTGCACATGTCTCCTCATCTCTCTGAGCTTCAGTTTTCCTATCCATAAAATGGGGCTGATGATAGTGATTTCTTGCGGGATTTTATGCCAACACTTTATTCTCCGAGTAGGTTTATTTTAAAGGATCAAATATGCAGAGAAGCTTCTCAATAAGGAAGCTTTCATGGATACATGAGATGCCAAGTCTCTGTTCTGATAGGTCATCCAATAGAACAACAATTTCACCCATCAGTTTTTGAACACATACAGCAATCCAGGCACTATTCTAAGTGCTTTACATGTGTCATCTCTTGGAGGAGTCAAATCCTGGGAATCTGGGGACAGAGTGGGGATTATTCTGGGTTGAGCACCCCGTGAGTGACCCAGACAGGAAAGTGCTTTCCTATCTGGGGAAAGGCCTGGCGGGAGGCCCTCAGTAACTCAACACACGAGTAGACCATGGAGCAGCAGCATTAGGATCACTGCGGAGCTGGTTAGAAACGCAGAGTCTCATCCGGCCCACACCTGCAGGATCAGAAGCTACACTTTGAGAAGCTCCACAAGTTACATGTGAGAAGCACGGCTCTCGTCCATTCTCCTTTGCAGCCCAGGATGCCTTCCCTCATCTCTCCTGCCCTTTGCCTGCCATGAGCACTTCCTACCTGTGACTCCCACCCTGCCACAGGCGGCTCTTCCCACAGGTCCTGCTTGTTCCTGAGTCTGTATTGCAGGACCAGCAGAGGCGGGGAAGCCTGCTGAACAGAGGAGAAAGTCAGGGGCCTTCAGGAGAGGGTCCTCAGCAGCATGGCAACTCCTCCCACCGCCTGGAGGGAACGACAGTGGGCCTGGGTCCATTCAGGGGCAGGGGTCCCCATCAAGCTGGGTTTCCTCCTGTCTGTACTGGGCGCTGTGCATTGATGCACATAATCTGCTCACCCCCACCCTAGGAGGTAGGTACCACTTTTGTTCCCACTTCAAAAATGAGAAACAGAGGCTCTGAGAGATTAAATTCTTGACTCAGTGGCAGAGCCTGCATTTGAACCCAGTTCTAACCATCAGGCACACTGCCCCACATACTCCATGTCCTCCCAGTTCCTCTTCCAATGCCCAGGAGTAAACTGCAGGAAGCAGCCCCTTCCTCCTTCCCCCAGCCTTGGCCTTTCTTGGGCAGGGCATTCAACAGAGATGGTCCTTCTTATGGCAGGGGCTGGTGGAGGGTGCAGGCAGTGCCCAGTGTGCCCTGGTGGCAGCAGCGAACGCCGAAGCCCAGCCCCTCTCTGTCAGCAGCACTATCACTGCCCCCCCAACACTCTCCACCCCAGTAATTAAATAAGTCTCTGGAAGAGGAGTCTGTACAGTATGTCATAAAATCTCTCTGAACTACCTATATTTACCCTGAAAGTGAATTCTTTATAAGACCCAGGATATCAAAGCAGCCGGGGATCAAAGTCGTTTTAATAAGCCAGCCGAGCGCGCCTGCCCGGCCTGGCCTCCTCCCGCTGCCCTCCTCAGAAGGCACTTAGGACGCCCCTTGGGCCGCATTGTCCCTCTGATTGCTCACTGCATACGCCTTTAGGGGAACAAAAATGCCCACCCCTCCCATTCCCGGGGCCCGGCCCACCCTGCCCTGCACAGGCTGTGTGCACTCTGCCTTGCTTGTTTGTGGTGCCTGGAAGTACCACCAGTAACAAGTCACAAGTCACGATGTGCTGCGAGGGTCAGAGCCAGCCGTTGCCAACCAGCCCACCAAAGCATTTAGTCCACACAGGGCTCAAAACGAGTGAACTAGGTGCTGCTCGAAAAATTGGAACAAAGTCAGGAAAATGGTTCCCTTGGAGATGGTTACTGGAAAGGGGTACAAGGAAGGCTTTTGGTATACTGATCACTTTCTGTTCTTGATTTAGGTGTTAGTGACATGGTGTGTTCAGTTGGAGAAAATTCGTCAAGCCGGATAATGAAGATGTGCGCACTTTTCTGTGTGTGTTATATCTCAGTAAAAAAGATTCTAAAAGTGCGAGCATTTCCCGTATGATTCTGCTTGTCCAGATTCTCAGGAGATCCTGACACCATTGATGGGTGCTGAGCCATGGCTGCCCGCCATGGCTGCCCAAGGCGAGAGACGTGGGCTCCATCTTGTCCCAGTCCCTACCCAGGCCATGTCACACATCTATACCACTTGCCTGCCCTTATAGGAATCTTAGTTTGAGATCCCTGGTCTACCTAGTTCAACCCTCTCATTGTACTAGTGGGAAACTGAGGCCTAAAGGGAGACAGCTGGTAAATGGAAACCAGACTCAAATTTTAGCTGTTGGTTTAGACTTGTTCTCTTACTTCAAGGGTTGGCAAACTATGGCCCTGGGCCAAATTCAGCCTGTTGCCTGCTTTATAGATAAAGTTTTATTGGAAACAGTCACGTCTATTCATTTATGTATTGTCTATGGCTGCTTTCATGCTACAATGGCAGAGTTGAGTGGCTGAGACAGAAACTGTACATGACCCACAAAAGCCCCAAATATTTACTGTTTGGACCTCGACAGGAAAGTTTGCTGACCTCTGCCTTATACTGTAATGTGTTCTATATCATGTCCTAGCGGTAAGCAAAATAAAATCCAGTTCATCATTCAATCAATGAGTCTATTCAATGACTCCTCTATTCAGCACCATGCTGGACCTGGGATGAGTATATAAAAGTATAAGCCAGGGTCTGCCTGTCTAGATGGAAGCTAGGATATGGTAGGGTGGTCAGGGAGCTAGGCAGTTCTCCCACTAAGGAGCACTGTGGCCTTGGGAAAGAGTCTTAAACTCTCTGGATTTCAGTGCAGCATACCTACCATCCCAGGGGTGTTGAGAAAACCCCAAGAGGTCACGTGACTGAAAGTGCTTTGGAGGCTCTAAAGGGTGATGATTGCAATGGTACTAACACTGTTCTCTAGCAGTTATTGAGCGCCTACTAAGCTCCATAAACTGGGCTTAGCATTTTTAATGGATTGTCCTACTTAATACTCACAACAAAGCTTTGAGGTAGATACTATTGTTTTGCCCATTTCACAGATGAGGAAACTGAGGCATGTAAGCATTTAGAAGGTTCAGTTAGTTCACACATATCTACTGAGCACCTTCTATGGGCCACACTCTGCCACTCTCTGTTTTTGGCTCTAGGGATAGACCAGTGGAAAAATAGACACATGAAGCTTCTCTCCTAATCAATTCACTTGCCCAGGGTCACGCAGCTAGAAAGGGTGGTGCTGAGATTTGAACTTACCTTTGTCTCTGAACCACTAGCCTTGACTCCCTTGCTGAAGGGCAATGATGATAACAGAGAAGGAGAGGATGGAGTGAAGGCCAGGGCCCTGGGACCTTGGCCTAGGCCACTTCTCCAGACTTTTCTCAGCTTAAACCCAATGACCCATAGCTACAATTTGGCAACTACTTCCCTCAGGAGGCCCCTGGAGAGCTCTCAGGAGCTGAGTAGCTCTGTTAAGCCACCTTGCTGCTTAGGAACCTGGAAACAGATTCCCAAGAGGACCTCTCCTGAGGCTGAGTCTAGCCTTGAGTCACAGCACGGAGGCTGTCTGAGGCCTTCTCCAAGTGGTCACGTTGAAGAACCCTCCCCACCCTACCTCCTTCCTCATGACCCAAAAGCGCCTACAGGGAGACTCTGGACCTCAGGACTTCTTTGGAACGTGAACTGTCTGGAATGTCCACAAATGGCTGGCTGTTGGAGAATCCTGCCACGGGGCCTTGACAATGGCTTCTTCACTGTGAAGGGTGGGAGAGACAGCACATGGGTCCGGCCAGGCTTTAGCTCCAGGTTCTAGGGGTGAGCAGGCCCACCAACCCATAAACCATGCCCCCAACCCTGACAATTCACCATGTGACTTGGCCCCAACCCTCCTCTAACCTGCCCCTGCAGGCTGTCTTTGGAACATCCCAGGCCTCTCTTGTCCTGCAACACTGGACTGCTCAACATTTCCCAGCCTCACTCCTTCCCCCGAGCCTTTGTACAGATGATTCCCTCTGCCAGGAACACCCTCCCTGTGCCTGGCAAAGTCCTCCCCAGCCCAGGTTCACTCCCCTTCCAAGGCCTTGTTTAAGGCCACCTTTTCAGTGAAGCTGTCACTAATGTCACTGCTTCTGGACTGACAGTACCCACCATGATGCTCAAGGCCTGTCCTAGTGCATCACCAGGAGGTTTGCCGGTCTCCTTCCCTCCTCAGGCAGGGAGTTTCAGTGCCAGCGCAGGGCCTGGCCCAGCTGAGTGCAAATGTGCTGAATAAACAGAGCTCAATTTTCTTTTCCTGGGTCTCCAGCCAGCGCTTGGCTTTGGGGAAGGAGAAGGGGAGGTTGTGTACAGTGGGGGTGGGCTGGGGGGAGTAGTTTGATTAGAGCTGGGGACTCTTTCCCTCCCGGGCTCCTCTGCCTGCCCTGAGGTTTGGAGAGAGTGCCAGAAACATTTTCAAAGTCATCGCCACCCCACTTTTGGGCCTATGCAGGGAGAGAGGTGGGCACAGCCCCATTCATAATACCCAGCAGGGGTAGGCAAAGGGTCTTGGGGAGGCCTAGGGAAAAGGGATAAGAGCTCCTTCTTGAGGCAAGAGGAGAGGGAAGGAAGGACTGGAGTTCCCAGGAGGCTCACTGAGGAGACTCCAGGTGTTAGCAGTAGCTAGCACTTACTATGTCCTCACTAGATAGCAGGCACTGTCTTGGGTACTTTACCTCTACTAGTTTACTTAAACCTCACTGCAAGCCTGCAAAGAAGAAATTAATAATACCTCCTTTTCAGGGACAAAGGAACTGAGGATCAGAGAGGGTAAGTAACTTGCCCAAGTCACACAGCTAGAAAGTGGTAGGGCCAGGGTCTGGCTCCAGATCCTGGATGTCCCCCTCCTCAAACACACACACACACACACACACACACACACACACACACACACACACACACACACACAATCATAGCCAGTAACTGGCCCATCAGATCTTCACAAAACTCAGGGACACAGCCAAGTTAATATTTCCATTCAGGGCCAAGACTAGGGTGGGGCAAAAGTGAAGGCTGACCTTACACTTGCAGAGCACACAAGTGACAGCCTCCTTAAATCTTGTGCCCTGAGTGTGCTTTGATTTCCTCACCCTAGTCCCAGCTCTGTACCCATTTCATAGATGAGGAAACTGAGGCTCGGTAGTGAAGTGCTCAGGAGGAAAGCATGGTACTGGAGAACTGGGGACCAGACCCAGGGCTGCGGGGAAGCAGGGCAGTGCTCAGGTCCCCACCAGCATGCAGACAGCTAAGACTGGCCCGATCACAGTGACTGAAAGAAGCCCAAACAGGCTTCTCCCAAACACATCTCCCTGGGAGCTTCTGGCCTTGTCTCCATCCTGGGAGTCTCTCTTTCCCTTTCCCACAGCGCCAGCTTGGGGACCCAGATACTGTCCTCTTTCAGCCTCCTCTTGCCAGATTCCAGCGACAGGCCCCATTGCCCAGGCTCTGAGAGAGAGGCACAGCTGGTTGAGGTTAGCAACAAAGTACTGAGTCATCAACCTGAACTTCTCCCTCCACCCCCTCTGCACCCCCTGCTCCAATTCCCAGACGAGCAGCGAGAACCAGCACTCGGAGATGGAGGAGGCTGGAACTCCAAATAGCACGTTCTTTTCCTAGGCCTCAGTGGACTCTCACAAATTCTTGGAGACCAAAGTAAGCTAGGAATCATTATGCCCATTTAACAGATGAGGAAACTGAGGCTCCCACAGAGACAGTGAGCTGCCCCAGAGCACCAGTGTGATGATGTCCCATCACAGGCTGGAATCCAGCCAGCTGGATCCATCCCTTCCCTCAGGAAGGGAGGAAGAGTGGAAAATACTTCCTCATGCCTCCATGATAAATGTACATGGATCTCATTTGAACCCCGTCTAGATCAAAGTGTGAGTTTTTCCTGGTTAGGCTTTTAAAAAAATGACTTTCAGGTTTTCAAAAGAAAATGCTCTTCTTACTTAGACATCAATAGCTCACTTAAAACTTGGGGAATTGCACTATTAACATTTTTTTTTTCTTTTTACTGGGCCTCGCCAATTCTTACCCCCCTGGATCCCAGGGGGCAGAGCTCAGGTACCTCCAGGCCCTCTGCTCTTTGGGGAAAGGTAATCTTCCCAGGGGGACCCCATGAGTTTCTCGTCAGGAACTGGGGGGTGTGCAAAAGCTAGCATCTGCTTGGAAAAGGGACATGATTGTCCCTCTTACTTAGGGTAGCTGAGGGGACCTCCTGCTGCAGATTTGCAAGGAACAGATGAAGTCTGGGGAACAATCGCATAACCTGGGCCGTAATGAGGTTGCAAGACAGAGACGGAGACCTGACAACATAAATAGGCCAGCACGTTTGTTCATTTCTCCTTGTTGAAATTCTTTGCAGTACCCATCCCCCATCCCTCAAAATGGGAAAAATTGTAAAAAATGATAAATTGGGGTTTTGTGTGTGTGTCTTGTTTTAAACCAATATGATCTCAATTCTTTTGTGGGCTTTGAAAGTCCGTGCGGGAATTCCCCCCTTGCCGTAAATACCCAGCGTCCGGGCCTTATGGCATGTGATCTGTAATAAACTTCAAAAGAACACCTTTGACATTTTAGATAACTTGCAAATGATGATGCAGAGAGATCTTTTGCCACTACAAAGAAAGAACAAAAGAACCGACATGAAAGAGAAATCAATAAACATATGGCAATTAATAAAACATTTTCTATGAATACCCTACAAAGAGTTTTACAACAGTATAAAAACCCAACAGTTGTTTCAATGTGGATTTAAGAAGTCTCAGCTGGCGTATTAAGACATCCGCACTGAGCAGCACACGGGAAGGCACAGAAAAACCAGGGCCAAGGCTGGGCTTGTAAATCCATCAGAGGCAAAGGTACAGATCAGATGGAGAGATGGCCTGGAAAGAGGCCCGAGGCATTGAGCAATGTATTTCATTTTCAGGAACTAGAAATGCGAGGTGGAAAGGAGTGTGATTTTTAACTGGTGGGAACCACTGGTGAACAAGCTCATTTAGAAGTTGGGCTGGGATCCCCCCAACCTCATGGGCTAAGCCAAGCCCCAGATATGTTCTCAGAGATGGGCTCTGTAGCACACTGGGGAATTTCCAGCTTCTTCCTATCCAGTCTCTGCCGTCCCCCAGCTGTGTCCAGCCTGGGACCAGGGAGAGAGTCAATGAGTGAAGTATTTAATAATCAGGAAGGGGTGGGCACTGACCATCCAGAATGAACCCAGCTATCCATACTCACGATTGTGAGCCTTACTGAATTCTCCACTGCAGCTTTTATGATATTTCTTTCTTACCCCAGGTCCTGAGTTTGATTCTTGCCTCTGCCACTTCTAGTTCACTGAGTGGCTTACTCAAAGCTCCTTGGCCTTAGTTTCCCCTTCTGTACAATGGGTACAATGCTGTCTGCCTGTCTCCTCTCCCAAGTTTGTTTGATGCTTATGAATGTTAGTGTGAACTTCAGAGCCAGGCACCTGTGGAAGTGGGTGGGGAGAAGGAGGTGGCCCACTTTCAGGATGGGGCACGCAATTCATCTGCACCTCCTCCCTACCTCATCCTCTTTCCTGGGTGGAATTCATGGCTTCATCAGCAAGAAAATATCAGGGTCTTCCAGCCCTTTATGCATTTAGACATTTCTGCTTGGCATTTCCTGCAAACCAAATTGGGTGAAGGCTCCTTCAGTGCTGGAGCTGGTGGTCCCCCAACATATATCTCTAGAAATTGTAAAGCTTAGGCCAGTGGATGGGAATTCTTTGGAATTTTGGAGGTGAATTAGAACTGGACAGTCCATGATAGTGTGACACACAGAAAGACCAGAGAAAAAGATAGGGGCAGAGGATGAACACGGCAGATACACAGAGACATTCCCCTTTCTGTGCAATGTGTTCTTGTGCAGGTAACTGTGTGTTTGACTGTATGCGTGCGTGTATGTGTGCAAGCATGTGTGTGTGTGTTGCCTAAAAGGAAGCAGCCTGGTTGAACAGAAAGGCAGAAAGTATTTGACCACTGGGTTCAAATCCTTTGTGACTTCGGTTGAGTTTTATAACATCTCTGGGACTTAGTCTTCCTATATGTAAAATGGATGCAAGATCACAAACATCTTAGGCTTTCATAACAAGTAAGTCATGTGATCATAACCTAAATGGTCCAGCACAGACCTCACTATACTGCTACTATGAGTGATGTCATCTTCACGAAGATGGCTAATGCACTGCTCTTCCTTTGGATGGGAAGGTTGTCTGGCATGGACCTGGCCTCCCATGTTCCTCTGACTTCCTGTCCCTAATCCAGTAAGTTTTGCTCACTTACAGCAGCATAGAATCTCCAAGCTAGAGGTTGTCACACTCCATGTGCCTCCCAGTGGCATCACCTCCCCTGTCCCCTTGCCAGTGCCCCTCAGGTCCTCCATAATAAACAGTAGTCATCTAGTTCTGACTTTCATGCTTTTAAATTGGAGAGCTCACTGCTTTCCAAGACAGGCTTCCCAGCTTCCCTATCCTGGACAGCTTTAGATGGATTGAAAGTCTCCTTATACTGGGCTTTCAATCCCAGCTGCACCTTAGAATCAGCTGAGATGAATCAGAAACTCTGAATCAGAACCTCTGGGGAGGGTGTCCAGGCTTTGATATTTTAAAGTATCCCAAGAGACTCTACTCTGCAGCCAGACTGACAGCCACCACTATGCCTGTTGGCCACTCAGTGGGATGCCCTGGGGCCCTGTCAGAGGTCTTCACTGGGGCAGGCAGCAGTCATCTCTGGGCAGTGTTCCCAGAAGACTTAGTTAGGATCAGTATCAGAATTGGTCTCTGCTCTTGAACCCAGCTGGGCAGGTCCTTTGTAAGGGGCACTACAGTGGGACATTGCTCTGCATGGTGTGCCCACTGACCCTCAGTCAGTCCAGAAATGTACATCTCTACCCAAGCCCTACTTCAGAATCGGAGGTGGTAGGGCCCCAGCAAGTGGCATTTTTATTGAACTCATCCCACCCCCATGGGATTTTTTGCACATTAAAATAAAAAAAAAATTAAAAAAAAAGATTTTGTAGGGTTAAGAGCAATGGTTTAGGGGTTAAAGAGATCTTCGTTTGAATTCCAGCTTCACCATTATTTATCACTTAGGCAAATCTTTTAGAATCTCTGAGCCTTAGTTTCTTCATCTGTAAAATGGGGTTAGTCATATCTACCTTGTAGGGTTAATACGAAGGTTAAAGAGCTGATGAGTGCATAACACATATCCCAGGATGTGATTAATATTAAGTGCTCAATATAAGGGAGCAAATAATAATGATGATGACAATGGCTGTGTGGTCATTGTCATTGTAGTTAGACTCTCCTCTTTCTTTACTACAGAGCTCCCTGAGTGCCCATGGGAAGGCCAGGGGGTGATGGAGGCTGCCCAGAATTTGAGGACAGGAGCAAGAAACTAAAGGTTTCCTCCTTTCCTTCTGGATCTGGACAGAGTAACTGAGAGCTTTTTGCTAGAGTAGGGACTCAGCTACAGATCTTGTCCACAAGAAGCTTTCCCAGCAGTCCCCAGAGGGCAGTGACAGTGCTGGTCAGAGGAAGCCTAGAGGAAGCCCACAGAGCCCCCCAAGATGGCTTCTTCTTGCCTGGGGGGCCCTACCCCTACCCCCATGACATGCGACAGGAGGCCTGGCTGGCCTTAAGGCAATCAAGTAAACAGCACACATCAGGACAGCATGGCCAGACCCCAACACCCTTCAGACTCACACCAAACCTCATGTTTGCCACAGCATTGTTCTATTTTCATAATTCAGGAGAAGCTCTCCTAACCAACCTTCTTCTAACTAACTTGCCAGATTAGCCAACATTACCAATTCCTTCTGCAAATAGCCTGGTTGCTGCCCACTGCAGATCAAATGCTCTCAGCTGGTACCTCACTTTTGAGTGCACCCACGCACCTGTGCTGGGCAAATTCATCCCAAAGTAGTTGTGTTTATTTCCAAACCTGCTTATATGCCAGTTGTGCTTCTTATTGTAATTATATAAATACATTAAATATTACATAAACCGATGACATGGGAGTGCCAAACCAAGGAGATGAATGCTTTGGAAAGTCTCCGTAAAAGCAACTTTCTAAAGAAAATGTGCTGTCAAATTAGGAGGGAACAAAATAACTACAAAAGGCTGTGAAAGTTGTAAATATCTAGACAGATTCTGCATTCACATTGCTTTACACGTGCCCTTAAGTTCTCATTCCACATGGAAAAAAATTGGAAATTGTAGGTGGAATGTTATGCGTTTCATTCATGTTAAGAATGGTTACCTGGAGGGCTGGCCCGTGGCTCACTCGAGAGAGTGTGGTGCTGATAACACCAAGGCCCCGGGTTCGGATCCCTGTATAGGGATGGCTGGTTCACTCACTGGGTGAGCGTGGTGCTGACAACACCAAGTCAAGGGTTAAGATTCTCTTACCGATCATCTATAAAAAATAAATAAATAAAAATAATAAAAATAAAAAATAATAATAATAAAAAGAATGGTTACCTGGAACTCCAATTGAAGGGATCATGCTAAAAAAAATTGCTTTGGTCCTATTAAAAAGGTCAGCAAATGCTCATTCATTTATCACATTTAAGTTAAAATAAAATGCTTACAACAGGTACGTGTATATTGTTTCTAACAACTTCACACGTTAACTGTCATTTTCGATTACTTGAATTCCTACCCAGCTAATCACTTAAGCTGTTTCTGCTTTTCCTTTTCAGATCAACATGATTTGTACTGCTAACCTGTTTTACAGAGGGGAAAACAGAGGCAAAGCAGTGCAAAATAGCTTGTCCACAGTCTCAAAATCGGTGCAGGTTCAGCTGGATCCAGCTTCTCTTCCCATGTGGTACACAGAATTCTAAAATGGTCCCCAAGAGTCCCACTCCTGGTGTCTAGGCCCTGTCTAGCCCCATCCCTTGGAGTGTGGGAAGAACCTGAGATTTCACTCCTGTAATAAGGTTACTAATCAGTTGACTTTGTGTTAACCAAAGGGATATCACCCTGGGTGGGCCTGACCTAATCATGTGAGGGTGAAGGTCAGAAACACATTTCTCCTTTGGATCCTGAAGATAAAAGCTGCCATGGGTTCTGCAGCTTCAAACAATTGAATTACACCAAAAACCTGAATGAGTTTGGAAAAGGACCTTGAGAATCAAATGAGACCCAACCCTGGCCAACACCTTGATAAAGACTTCTGAGACCTAAGCTGAGGATCCAGCTGACCCATACCAGACTCCTGATTCAAGAAAACTGAGATAATCAATTTGTGCTGTTTTAAGCTGCCAAATTTATGTAATATGTGACACAGCAATAAAAAAATCTAATACAGCCCCCAAAGACCCTAAAATACAGCCATGCTTTACTCCTGGCCTGCCATCAGATGGGCTTTCCAGCCTTGGAGGACAGTGCTGGACTGTCCCTACAAGGATAGATTCATACAAAGTGACTTCTTACTTCTGCAATGATGTCTTGCTTTTATTTCAAGCAAATTAATTCTCCATATGAAATGCAGTTTGAGTAAATTATTAGGAAGAAAAGCTCCCGCCTCCTTCCCTCTCTAAGAGAAGGGCACTTGCATTAGCTTCTGTTTTTGAATTAAACATCAATAAAGTGGCCTGTCATTAGTGTTACTTTGGATAGAGCTTTTGTAAATTTCATGCTCTGTAAGATTCTCCTCCACCTAATAAGTTTACTTTTTCCAAGGTGTTCAGATTCCTTGCACCCCCTTCTCTCAAATACAGAAACTCAGCCTCTAATTGCCAGTCCCAGCTCAGCCCCTGGGCCCTGCTTTTAAAAATGAAAGCGCCTGAAAAGGAACCACTTGAAACCATTTATTAGCTGCTTTGGGTGTCTTTTTCCCCTCTCTGGGGAGATGGGAGGTCTCTGCTGTTTCTACCAGACTGAACAGCTCAGGGCAGAGATGAGCTTTTATTTATTTTGTTACTCCTCATTTCTAGCATAAGGCCTGGCAAGTCAAAGATGCATGGAAAATGTTTCTAGAAGGAAGGTAGAAGGAGGGGAGGAAGGAAAAAGGAAAAATGAAGAAAGAAGGAGGGGAGGTGGGTGACAGCTCCTCTGGTCTTACAGTGTGTGGTGACCTACACAAAGCACTCAGCCTCTGTATGTCCCAGTGTCCCAGCTCACCCAAAGGTCACTGCAGACCTTTCTAGCTTCTCTTCCAGCTTAGTGAATCTTTCTGCTCAAGGGCAATTTCCTGGCTGTGGGAGCATGCTCAGACCACATTCAGGACAGTCTGCAAGTGTCATGGAATTCATACCAGAAGAGCAACTTACCACAAGTGAGTGATGACAATTGGTGGCAAAATACTCCAGCTTCCCTGCACTCAGGTGGGATGATTCTGAGGTGGGTGCTTCCATCTCCAGAAGGTCTCTACTTAAATTCTTTGCACCTGTCTCATCTCAAATCCCTCTTGGGGGAAGCCAAATGAAACCACCTTTTTTTTTGCCCTGCTCATGCCTGTGGCAGACATCACTAATCAATCACATTGTTTATTCCTCTTGGGCTCAGAGAAGGCTTCAGAATCCTTCCCTGCATAATTCTCTGGGCAGTTATGACTAATCATCCCATGGAACAATGAACCTTAACTCCAAAAATTCTATCCCTGGCACTCCTCTCATGGGATCAATGGCAATCGCTGTCCCTCAACCCACTGATGGAAATATATCACCACACTTTCTGACAAATAGCCCTTTATCAGTGTATAAGGTGGAAAAGCCACAAAGTAATGACAACTCATAGGTAGTGAATATTTACTCTGTACCAGGCACTGTTCTAGGCATTTCACATGGAATAATATACTTAATCTTTATGGCAACCCTATGAAGTAGATATTTTCATCAAGTTTTATAAATTGAAAAATGAAGGCACAGAGAGGTCAAGTCACATGTCAAAAGTCACACAGCTTGTCAGTAGTGGAGCCTGGATTCAACGCTAAGTTATCTCTTAATAATATTGCCTCCAACAATTAACCTACCACTCACCAAAGCAATGGAGGATTTTAGCACATCCTTATGTATGAAATAGTGCACTTACCTAAAGCACTGCACAGCCTGGGAGGGCCTAAATGAAACGCACCTGCCCTGTAACTGAGTTGGGAACAGCTCAGAGGATCAGGACACACAGCAAACTCTATAACCACTGGGACACTCTGCATCTAGCCAGGGTCATCTTGCGTCATTCCCCTCCTAGGCCCTGCTGCCCATCTGAAGCTCATCAAATCTGGGTGGCACTCAGAGAGCAGAGGCCCTGGGATAAGGAGCTTTCCCTGACAGCCCCAAAATGACTGGCTGGAAATAAGTCATTTCTATGCACCACCACACAGCCTGGAGGCCTTCTTCCAGAAAGAAGCCCTCCCGGTCACTCGCTGCTTTATCTGTAAGCAGGAGGGAGAAAATGTGTTTCTGCTCCTCAGATCTCACTACCATCTCTCTTCAAAGCGCCTTACAGGGAGCCCATCACCGCCTGAGACAGAGAGAGGCTGATAATGCCCTCACCAGGGCTCAGCAAGTGGTTGAACTAATTAAGTGCATGTCAACTGCAGACCCACACCTGCCTCTGCTGGGGGAGAGGCAAGGCCAGGCCACAGGAGCTGAGAGCTGAGGGCATCAGATCCTGGAGTTCCCGCAGATCCAGAGGCTGGTGTCAGGGAGAATGGGAGGCTGGGCTCTGATTGCGGACCCACAGCAAAAAGCTGACATAGTGACTTGCAGAGATAACCCCAGGCCCAATTTGAATCCCCAAACTATACTCATAATAACAACTACAGTTGTTTAGTACTTACGATGTGCTGGGCACTGTGCTAGGTGCTTCCCACATGTTCTCTTACATAAGAGAGGCAGTTTGCACACTGTTTAAAGCCTGCTTAGGTTCAGATTCCAGCCCCCTAGTAGCTGTGACCTTGAGTAAGTTACTTAACCTCTCTGAGTCTTTGAGGAGGATTTCAGCCCCACTTGTCCACTTGACCAGGAGCTTTTTGGCAATGCACAGCTTGCACAACTGTACCCGGCATCTTTGCAGATGCCTGACATTCTCCCCTCAGTTGCATCTTCCCTGGGGTAAGCCTGACAGGCCCCCACAGTATCTATAAGAAAGCAGTCATTCTGATGGGGCAGGGGCTGGGGGGTGAGCACAGACAGATCTGACCCTGCACCACAAGGGCTTCATTAGAATGAGGCTCTCTGTAGGCCTGTTCTGCATCTGTGCCCCAACTCTGAGCATGCAAGCAGGAGGCCCTCTACAACCCAGCTGGGAAGACAGAGCCTCTATGCCTTCCTCCTGGAAGGCTGGGTGGCTCTGAACTGGTTGTTCTCAGCCTCACCAGGCATAATCTGCCCCTCATTGTGGGACCCACAGATGCAGTTTCTAAGACCATTCTAAATCAGAGCCTTTGAAGTCAGAGCATGAGCCATCCAAGGTGGCAGAGTGGACAGGAAGTCTGGCCTGAAACCTGCTATCCCACTTCTCTTTCAGGCTGCTCTTTCAGGCTGGCACCCTCCTCTGGGCTCTCACTTCAGGTGGGCAGTTACTTTGACTGATGACAAAGCTCAGGGTCAGAGTGGGGAAATGGCTTAACAAAACTTGTGGGACCCAGAAACCTTGCTGCCTTGAGGGTTCATGGAACTGGCTCTGAGGGGCCAAGGTCAGGGGTTTCAGCTTTCTGATCCAGTGGGTGGGCAGATCCCTCTCTTAGCCATGCGCTGGCCCCACTGCAAAGCCCTTTGGTGTGACTCTACTCAGGAAGGTCTGGATTTATCATGCCCACGATGACCTCTTTTTTCCCCCATCTGTCACTATCTCCCAGAGAGGGATATAATATTAGCTGAGAAAGTGTCTCTTCATTTGGGGAGAAGGTGATCATATTTTTATTTCTACAAATAAAGCACAAAGTTAGGCAGAAATGTAGTTGTTTTGTTATTGTATGAAAGTAGGTGATGTATAAAGAGTGCCTGCCAATGCTGAGTAGCCAAAGGGGTGGACTGTAACAGTTATTAAGTTACTGCCTCTCAGCTTTGTGACACAGGGGCTGAGACTCTGCAAATCACATTGCTGGTTCCCTGTTAGAATCTGCTAATAGGGTCACTAGAGGGAGTCTGCCAGGCTGGAGGAGGAAGAAGGGACTCACTCCTTCCTGTTTACTTCCCGTCTGCTGTGGTTCCTGTGAGCAGCAACCCAGTGATGCTTCTTCACCCCAGCAGCAGCAGTACCCTTTGAAGCCATGGCTGAACCTAGTTTGCAATTTTTCCAGTTTTTCTAGAACAAGTCTAGTCCCTCAGAGAAACCACCAAGTGACAGTGCCTTCTTTCCAGCAGTCTGGGTCCTCGACTTATGGAGCCCTCCAGCAAGCCCAGAGACACCAGCACCAGCCAACTAGCAGCTCCTCTTCAAAGGTCTGGATCCCAGTTCAAAGGGATCCATCTCTAAACTTCTAAGTCTTAATAATTCCAATCTCCTCCCTTTATTTCCTTCCACACACAAGCTGCCACACACCTATGAGTGCATGCATGAATAACTACCCACATGCACACATGCACATACATGCAATGTATATGCAAGCCACAGGCCTTTAAAACTTCACAATACATGCATACATGCATCATGCACACACACTAATGCACTGTGCATGCACCACATATGCAAAACCACACATATTGTCACATATGCATACATGCACCACATTTGTACAGTCATGCACTGCATATGTCCACCACACACATTGTCTATGCACACACATGCACCATGTATGCATGCACAAATGCACCATATATACATGCATGTGTGTGCATGCATAACGCCTCTCATACAGATATGAACACATACAAACACATGCCCTGCATATTCCACATACATGTCTGCATATGCTGTATCTAGCCACACATATTTGCTTACGCACACAAATACACTACATGTAAACACACATGCATGGCATAGGCATGCCCACATGAATGTGTAAGCTCACACAAACCCATACACACATTATGCATGCATGCACAAATGCACCACATATGAATGTAAACATAACCATGAACATATATGTTGGTACATTCATACACATGTGATCACGCACGTTCACACACCACATGGGCACACATGCATACCTGCCACAGTACATACGCACACAAGTGCACTGTGTGTACATACAAATGGATCACATATGCATATGTAACCACATGCACACATGCACCACAAAAGCATATGCACACACAAATGCATCGCATACCCCCTCACGCGTGCACGCTTCACCACCCAGAGCATGCACACACACACAGGCCTGCCCTCTCAGGCTCTTGCCGCAAGCCCTGCCGGGCCTGGCTGTAATTGCTCCCAGCCCTAGAGTCTGGCAAAACGCTCTTGTGGGGCTGATTAATCCCAGCTTCTCCTGCGCCCCAAGCGCCTACATCCCCGAACTGCGGCCCGGGCCGGCTCATCCCCAGCCCAGCTCGTAATCAAAAGGCAGATTTCCGCGCCGGGCACCTGTTTGCAGGGCTGCGCCTCCTCCCGCTCTGCCTGTTTTATCTTGGCGCGGTGGTGAATAATTCATGGCCCCGGGTCTGCTTTGCAGTCAAACGCGCTGCGTTCTGTCCGGCGCCGCCGCCGCCGCCGCCGCCCGCCGGCCGCTGTGATTTATTATTTACTAACGCGCGGCCGCGCCGTGTAAGGTGAGCATTGTGGCTGCTCGCAGAACTGTTACAATCTGGCCTCGTTAGTGGCCTTTCTTGCTGCCTCTCCAAACAGCCGCTCCGCTTATTGATTTTCCCGCGGAACCTCTGCCATGAAATCCCACCGCTGCTGCTCTCAAAGCTGTTGCTCTAAAGTCAGACTTGGCCCTTCTTCTCGAGAACAAGAACTCGTGTTTGGATGCGCTTTCTTCTTTTATCCATTGTGTCTCCTCCTCTGCCGAGGCGTCCCCCATTAGTGCGTTCCCCTCGGCGGCTCCCTGCTTGCCAGGCGACGAAGCTCATCTCGGCGGAGGAGATGAGGGTTTTTTCTGAAGACCGCAGCAGGCCCGTGGGGGGAAGGTGGAGGGGCTTTCATGGTGGCAGCGGCAACGGAGCCGGCCTGGGGAAAAAAGTTTTCTTGCCTGGGAAGTTTTCAAACGCAGAGAGGCTGATCCAGGTAGAAGATGGGTTGTCTTTTCCGGTTACTATGCCTGCTCCGGGGAAGATGGGGTCTCCTAGGGACTCATAAGAGGAGAAGCCAGAGACGGGAGGCTGGCTTGGGGGTGCCTACTATGTGCCAAGCACCTGATGGGAGTTTCAGGTTTATTTAATCCTCCCAGCAATCCCAGAGAGGAGTGAGACAATTGATGAACAGGGAAAAGGTCACAGAGCGAGCAAGAGGAGGCTTGGGGATTTGCACCCAAGGCCCACTGACCCCACAACTTGCTGGCTTTCTCCTAAGCCACTCTGCACCTGTGCTGGGTAATATCAGGGCCAAACTTTGGTATGGGCTAGGGGTGACCCCAGTATCTCAGGCCCTCAGCGTGGGCACCCACTTCTCATGGCCCAGGAAAGCCCTTCTGTTGTTGGCACCGTGAATTGGTCCATGCGCCCTCTCCCAGCATGTGTACTGCTTTGAGGGGTCTTGCAGTGGTCCTGGCCACTGGACTGGGCCTCTGGGCTCCTCCACAGCTCAGCCTGTTCCCTACTTGACCCTATTGTAGGCCAAATAGTACTTCATCTCCAAGATGTGCTTTCCGAGATTCCCAGGACCCTGTGAATGTGTGACCTTATATGTTACCCTCACTGCAAAAGGGGCTTTGCAGATGTGATTAAATTAAGGACCTTGAAGACAGTAGCCTGGATCATCCAGGTGGGCCCAATGATGTAATCACCAGTGTCCTTAGAAGAGGGAGCCGTGCACCCAGAAAAGGAAGAGGTGAAGTGTCGGCAGAAGCAAGGAGAGAAAAAGCAAATGGGTGCAAGGAAGGAGGCCAGAGCTAAGGAATGCGGGCAGCTTCCAGAAGCTAGAAAAGGCCCGGAGATGATTCCCTCCTGGAGCCTCCAAAAGGAACCAGCCCTGTGACGCCTGGCCTTTAGCCCAGTGAAACCAACAGATTTTGGCTTCCCAGCCTCCAGAACTGTAAGGGAACACATTTGTGTAGGTTTAGGCCACCTGCATGCCTCAGTGTGTAAATTGTAACAAGCAGCACTAGGAAAGTGATACAGCCCCCAGGTCTGGTCATGCCACTCCTCTGCTCAAAACCTTTCCATGGCTCCCTATGCCAGCACTGAAGCCAGGGGCATCCACAGGGCCCAGCGTGACAGGTTCCCATCATCTCTTGGCCTCATCTCCTGTCCCTCTGTGCTTGCCTCGCTCACTCTGCTGCAACCACACGGAGCTCCTTGCTGGTCCTCAAGCACACCAGGCACGTTTTCTCATTAGCACCTCTGCAATGGCTGTTACTTCTGCCTAGACACTGTGCCCCCAGATATCCGCTGATCAGATGTCACCTTCTCAACAAGGCCTCCCCTGTCTACCCCACTTAAAGTTTCAGCCCTCCTTCCCTTCTTACTCCACTCCCTCCTGACACCCTGAACCCTGCTTTGATTTTTTTTTAATATCATAATGTGAATCACCTTCTATAATTTACATAGTTTTTGCTTGCTGTCTCTCTCCCCAACTAGAAGGTAAGCTTCATGAGGGCAGGGATATTTTGTCTCTCTGGTTCAGTGTTGTGTTCCCAATACCTAGGCCTTGCACATAGTAGGTGCTCAATAAATATCTATCGAATAGATGAATGGAGGAATTTCTCCCTCCAGCACTGTCAGATCTTGCTGGTTGCCCTCTGGAGAGTCTAGCAAGGTGAAACTCTGTGACTGCCCCTCATCTCCACCCCATGGACCACCCTCTGATACATTCTAGCTCCTAAAGGGCCCACAGCACCAGCAGGTTTGCCAATGGCCCTGTGATATAGAGAGAAAACCCAAGTCTTGGATCATTCAGCTGATAATGGAACATTAGTGCTAAAGATCAAGGAAGTGCTGAGGTTCCAGCCCAGCCCTTGTCTGGCCAGGATGGGGCAGAAACTGAAGGAGGAGAGGGCCTGATCAGGCCAGGACTCTACCCACTGTGCTTTGGGGTGGAAGATATTCCTCTGAGCCATGTCTGGCAACTGGCCTCTACAGGGCTCAGGATAGGCATGGGCTGCTCTGGACTCAGTGCCAGCTCCTGGGGGGCAGTCAGGCCACCAGAGCCCCTGCCCATCATCATCATTAATTCCCCTGACACGTACTAATCACCTCCAATGTGCTAGACCCTGTGCTGAGTGCTAGACTGGCATGATAGGCTAGGCCAGGACTTCTTAGCCCCAGCACTGTTAACATTTTGCCCTGGACAATTTCTTGTTGTAGGGGTCTGTCCTTTACTTTGTAGGGTGTTTAGCAGCATTCCTTGCCTCTACCTGCTAGATGCTAGTAGCATTTTTCTCCCAGTGGTGACAATCAAAAATGTCTCCAGTTGTTGCCAAATGTCCCCTGGGGGAAAAATTTCCCACACTGGACTAGACACTCAGGTTGCAGGCCTCATGGGGCTTTTAGTCCAGTCTGGGAGCTAGTGAAGCTAATAGCCAATGACGATACAGTATGACAGTTGTAATCAGGGAATGTGGAAGTGATGACCCCAAATGAGCCTTTCTGCACCTTCTTAGACACAGAGGATTACCTGGGACTTGGCTGAATTGAGGCAGGAAGCTGGGGAATTTCTTAGGCTCCCAGTCTCTCCACGGCCACCCCTATCCCTACATGACCTTGGAGATCTAGAGGTCATGCCCATGCCACAGATGAATAACTGGAGGGCTTCAGGAGGGAATAGACTTGTTTGAGGTCACACGGACTATTAGCAACACAGACAGGACTAGAATCCAGTATCCTGTTCTGTGTTCATGCTTCTTACCTTCTCTATTTTCTCCAACTCCCACATTTTCCTTCCTTTCCAGAATATGCCAGGGCCATGTGGGGTGTGTGCACCACGTTGGGGGATGGGCATCAAAGTCAGAGATCCTGCTCCAACCTGCTGCTATGTAGGGACACAAAAACAGCCTCAGCCCACATAGCCCAGATCCCACAGTCATCTTCCTCCTCCAGACACTGCTGACATTCATGTTATTTGAGTCATGTTATTCTAAATTAAAAGAATAAGCCATTAGACAAGAAAGCAAACCTTTTTAAAAAGGTAAATATTAACTCTACTGACAACTAAAACATGTAAAAGAAAGTAATTTGGTCTCAGTATACCATATGACTCAGCCGTGAGTAATATTTTCAATCACAATAATGTGAATATTTCATGTTATTTTAACCAAATCTATGTGAAGAGGATGGGGGAAGGGAGTGTGGAGGTGGAAGGGTAGGGGGTCTCCCGTGAGAAATCTAAGCCCTCAACGTTCATAGCCACAGATCAACCCGGATACCTAAAAATGAACAAATCAAAAAAAGAAAGATTTTCCTTTCCAGCCAAAATGGAATAACAGGAGCTAGATTTATGCTCCACCTGAAGCAGTGATAAAACTGGACAAAGCAGATGAAGCAATGGTTTTGAAGATGTTGCCCGTGAGATACTGAAGGACCCTGATCCCTGACAGATGAGAATCTCAAATGAGGTAAGCTTTGTAATTGCCCCACTTACTGCCTCGAGAGAGTTTCCAGACCTTGGCACAGGGAGAGGGAACCCAGGCAGGGCCCAGTGGATTCCCTGAGTTGGGGGGATGGAGAGAAGGGTCCAGGGAGACCAGGCAGCCAGGGTGCACAGGAAAGAGTGTGGGAGAGGAGAGAGCCATCATAGATGTGCAGAAGGTCCCCCTCACTACTCAGCAGAATCCTGACCAGCCCATGTGTGTGAGGAAACTTACCCAGGTGGGGAAAGAACCCCCCAAAGGATCCAAGGGAATAGTATCTGGAGCTCACACAGGGCCTAGAATGATGCCTGTTCCCACCAGCCAGAGCGGAAAACACTGATAATTCACAGGGCACTGAGTGGAGTGCTGAGAACGGTCTTGCCTCTACGGCAGGGAATAATTAGCCATAGGCTAAATGCTGCTCTTGTCCTGGCATAGACAAAAAAGTTTATTTTATAATGATAACCGGGTCAATTTATCAACAGGATATAGGAAACATTTATGCAGTAAACGACAGAGCTTCTAAACATATAAAACAAAAAACTGAACTGCAAGGAGAATTAGACAAATCCACATTAATATTTGGAAGTTTCAGTGCTCCTCTCTCAATAATTGATAGAACTAAACAGAAAATCAGTAAGGATATATGAGATTTGTACAGCCATATGAATCAACTTGACCTGATGGACATTTATAAAACACTCCACCCAACAACAGCAGGGTACACATTCTTCACAAATACCCACAGAGCATTTATCAAGATAGACCATCTTCTGGACTGTAAAAAAGTCTCAATACACTTAAAAAGATTCAAAGGATGTTCTCTGTCTACATGGAATTACATTAGAAGTTAATAACAGAAAAATATCCAGAATCTCCTCAAATATTTAGAAACTAAATAACATGCTTCTAAATGAACTATGGGTAAAGAAGAAATCAAAGGAAAATTAGAAACAAATTTTGAAATAAACATAAGTGAAAAGACCAAATATAAAAATGTCTGTGATGCAGCTAAAATACTATATAAAGAAATTTCTAATATGAAAGAATAATGGTCTCAAATCAAAGCCTCAGCTTTCATCTTAAAAATCTAGAAAAAAATTAAAAGAACAAATTAAACCCAAAGTAAGCAGGAAAGAACTAAACAATAAAGATCAAAGTGAAAAGAGATGAAATAGAAAGAAGAAAAAAAATAAAGAAAAAGTTGGTGCTTTGAAATGAATAAAGTTGATAAACTTTTAGCCAGTCTGATTAGAAAAAAAATGAGAGAAGACATAAATTACCTATATTAATCTATATTAGAACTGAGAGAGGTGAAATTACTATATTTAATCCTATGTTAAAAAGATGATAAGTGAATATTATGAACAACTTTAGGACAACAAATTTAATAAATTTTATGAGAGACAGATTCCTTGAAAAAGGCAGACTACCAAAACTCACTCAAAAAGAAATGGATATTCTCAATAGTCATATATATAAAAGAAATTGAATTTGCAGGAAAAAAATCTTCCTCATAAAGAAAACTTCAGTCCAAGATGTCTTCACTGATGAATTCTACCGAACACTTAATAAAGAAATAATACCACTTCTACACTTTTCCAAAAAATTGAAGAGGGAATATTTTCTCTTGTATGCTAGCATTACTCTGATTCCAAACCCAGACAGAGACATTACTTCAAAAGAAAATTACAGACCAATATCCCTCATGAACATAGAGCCAAAGTTTAAAATATTAGCAAAGTTTTAGTAATTTGAATCCAACAATGTATAAAAAGGTTACTAACTCATGACAAACTGGGGTTATCTCAGGAATGCAATGTTAGTTTAACATGTGAGAATTAATCAAGGCAATTTAGCATATTAACAAAATAATTTTTAAAAAGCCTATGAGTATTGCAATAGATACATGCAAAACATTTTACAAAAGCAAACATGAGTCCTGATTTCTTTTTTTTAAACTTGCAGCAAACTATGAATAGAAGGAAACTTTCTCAACTTGATGAGGACATGTACAAAAACCTATGGCCAGCATCATACTTAATGGTGAAATATTGATTGCTTTCCCCCTAAGATCAAGAAGAAGGTATGTCCACTCTCCCCATTTCTATTTAATATTGTTCTAGAGTCTCTAGCCAGTGTGAGAAGGCAAGAAAGCAACTCAAAAGCATCCAGATTGGAAAGGAAAGAATAAAACTATCTTTATTCCCAGATAAAATGATTGTCTGCGATTGACAATCATGATTGTCAATGTAGAAATATGATGACATCTGCAAAAAAAGCTACCTGAATTAATAAATGAGTGTAACAAGGTTGCAGCATTCAAGATCAATATACCAAAATAAACTATATTTTCATATACTACCAATGAATAATTGAAAATTAAAATAAGATGTCCCATACACTGGAAAACATGAATAAACATGGATAAATCTGACAAAAGATGTGCAAAATCTGTGCACTGAAAAAACACTGATGAAAGGTATTCAATGGGACCTAAATAAATGGAGAGATATATCATGTTCATAGATCAGAAGATGAAATATTGTTAAGACATCAAGCGTCCCCAAGTTTTTCTATCAGTTCATTGCAAGTACCAATCAAAAAGCAGGACTCTTTGTAGAAATTGACGGGCTGATTCTAAAATTCATATAGAAATGCGAAGGTCCTGGAAAAACAAAAACACTTTTAACAATGAAGATCAAAGTCAGAAGACTAACACTACCTTACATCAACTAATCAATACAGTATTCAATACAGTAATCAATAAGTACAGTGTGGTATTGATGTTAAGATAGACAAATAGATTGATGAAACAACAGAGAGTGTATAAACAGACCCACACATATATGGACAACCGATTTTCAACAAAAGTGCAAAGAGGATTCAATAAAGAAAAAACAGTTTTTGGAAAAATGATGGCAGAATAATTAGATATCCATATGCAAACAAATGAGCCTTAATCCACACCTCTCTCCCCATGTATGAAAATGAATCACAGACCTCAAAATGGATCATAGACCTATACCATAAAACCAAAAGCTATAAAATTCTAGAAGAAAACAAAGGAGAAAAAGCTTTGTGACCTTGGGTTAGCCACAGATCTCTTAGAAAAGACATCAAATGCATGCTCCATAAGAGATAAAAATTGATAAAATAAACATCATCAAAATTAAGAACTTCTCTTTGAAAGACACTGTTTAGAGAACTTTGAAAAGATGACAAATTGTGAGGAAATATTGGCAAATCGTATGTCTGATAAAGAACGTGTATCCATAATATGTGAGTACAATGAATGCTCAAAACCTAATAATAAGAAAATAAACAACCTGGTTAAAAAATGGGTCAAAGATTTGAACAGACACTTCACCTTGAAAGATACACATATGGCAAATAAGTATGTGAAAGCATTATCAATATCATTAGTCAATAGGTAAATGCAAATTATACCACAGTGAATACCACTGCATACCTATTAGAAGGGCTAAATGTAGAAAGACTGACAATTGCAAGGGTTGACAGGAGTGTGGAACAACCAGCAGTGTTGGTTGGAAAGTAAAATGATACAACCACTATGGAAAGTGTTTGGTAGTTTCTTTTACAAAGTTATGAATATGCCTATCATAGAGTTACTCCACTTCTGGACATTTGCCCCGGAGGAACAAAAGCACATGTCCACACAAAGACTTGTACATGTGTGTTCGTAGCAATTTTATTTGTAACAGCTGAAAACTGGAAAGAGTGTAAATGTCTATCAAGTCAATGGATAAAAACTGGAGGTATATCTGTAAAATGGTATACTACTCAGCAACAAAACGTAACAAGCTTATTAATGCAACAACATGAATAAATCTCAAAATAATTATGCTACATGAAAGAAGCTGAACAAAAAAGAATACATGTTGTATGACTGTATTTTATAAAATTTTAGAAAAAGCAAACAAATTGACAGTGACAGAAAGATCATTGGTTGCTTGGGGATAGGCAGGAGTCACAGCAAGGGACAAGAGGCAGGGATTACAAAGGAGCTGGAGGAAATTTGGGGGGGTGATGGATATATTTGTTACCTTGACCATGGTGATGGTTTCATGAGTATACGCATATGTCAAAATTTATCAAATTACATATTTTAAATATGTACAGTTTATTGTATGCCAATTATACCCCCAATAAAACTTAAATTAAAAGAAAAATCAGCACAATGTTATATAGGAATGTGGTAAATAGTAGAAGAAACATCTTTAAGAGTTGAAAGTGGATGCTTTTAGGGAGTGTGAATTGCAGATAGGGAGGGGTGAGGAAGGGCAGAAGGCTCCTGTTCATAAAATGTTGTAAAATAATCTGACTTTTAAACCCCATACACTTATTACTTTGACACTTTTTTTTAATTAAAAAAATAGTCATACACACACAAACACACACACATGCATACACACACCCCTTCCTTTCTGAAGCAGACCAGCCCAAAAAACAGGTTAAACTTATAATGTCTCCTCTGGACTTTTTAGAGTTGTGTCTATGCGTGTTTGCCCCTGAGTGGAACATTCTACAACCAGGTTGCTGTGAACCAGACTCTGGAAAGGAAACCAGCACTGAGGGTCAGAGGTTTGGTGTTGAACGGGGAGCAGGAGCCTGGAAGGATCATTTGGGGGCAGAGTCCTGTGTTAGGGGCTTACCAAGTGCTATGGGTTAAATGTGTCCCTCAAGAGTTCAGGTATTGGAAACATGACCCCCACTGTAACAGTGTTAAGAGGGTGGGAAATCTGATTATGGTATTTGGAAGGTGGGGCCTTTAAGAGGTGATTGAATTGTGAGGACTGTGCCCTCGTGAATGGATCATCCATTCATGAAGTAATGGGTTGATGGTTTAATGGGTTGATGGTTGTCATGGGCATGGTTCTGATGGCTTTATAAGGAGAGGAAGTGAGAAGGTTAGCTCTCTTGCTCATGCCATTGCTACCATGTGATACCCTGTGTCACTGCAGAGTGTGCCCACCGAGAAGAAGGCCATTACCAGATGCGCCCTTGGACCATGAACTTCCCAACCTCCGAAACTGTAAGAAATAAATTTCATTTCTTTATAAATTACCCAGTTTCATGTATTCTATTATAAGCAACAGAGAATAGACTAATACATCAAGGAAAGCCAAGAGGGGGCAAAACAGAAATGACAGGATCCCAGGCAGCAGCAGAGCAGATATGATAAGATCCCAGGACATGTGCTGCGTAGCTGGGCCTGTGTACCCCAGCCCTGGCCTGTGGGAAAGCCTTCCTCTCCCTCTAGGGGTGCTTGCCCCAGTCGACAGACCAGTGCTGGGCCCCCAGGCACTTAGCAGAAAGGCAGCAAGTCACAGGAGCAAATACATTGCCTCTGGGCCCCAAATTGCCTGGGCTTAAATCCCAGTCCAGCCACTTTGTACCTGGGATTTAAGGTACAAAGAGCTGTGGGACCCTGCTGTGTCTGCCATGGAGACTCTGCCCTGAGGAGTTGCGTGCCTTGTTCTGGGACCACTTTCCAGGGACACCACCTGCCCCATGCAGTCATCTCCCAGACCAACGGCAAAGCACTTGAGCAAGTGGTTTCCCCTCTTAGAGCTACCCTATAGGGTTGTTGGAAGGGATGAATGAGTTAAAGTGCTTTGGATAAGGCCTGATGCAGCAGAACCTCAAAAAATGAGGATTACAATAATTTTTCTGTCATCAGCCTCCTGGCTGGAGTTAGGTCCCTTATCTCCTCTCTGTCATACACCCCAAGTCTGCTGCCTTTCCTTACACACCCACACTTACTTTAGTATTGAAATTTATAAACACCTCTCAATTTGGGTCTCAGGAAGCATGGCGTGGTGAAAGACCTTGGACTTCAGGTTAAAAGAGACTGTGTGACCTTTGGCAGGTTACTGAACCTCTCTGGGCTGCACTTTCATCATGTGTGCAGTACACATGACTATGCCACCAAAATCACCACATTGTTTGGAGAATTAAGTGAGATAATATGTAAGAAATGCTTATCATACAGTAGGCACTCAATGAACACTAGTTTCTCACCTGCTTCTCTCTCTATTCTCCACCTGTCCCAAAGGGTAGGAACCAAATGTGATTCCACTGCACGGTGCCTGGTGCACGTTAGGTACCCAGGAAATGTTTTCCAGGTAAGTTATTCACTGAGTGAACATAGTGATGGCTAGGAGAGAGGCCACCCAGATTCCCTCCCCCAGCAGGCCTGCCCGAGTGGCTGACATATCTATTATGGATGCCTCATATCCCGATAAATATTTCAATGCAAATAAATAAAGGATGCCATGGGCCTCTCAGTGAGTGACTCTTCGCAGCTCACTGCACACAACATCTATCCCTGATTCCTGCCCAAAGTCAGGATGTCCCCTGGGATCCTTCATTGGCTCTAGCGGGATACAATCTATGTCAACGTGGGGGCAGAAAGAAACAACTAAGCTGAGTCCTTGCAAAGGGGAGCTCGCTTCTCACTTTGGGGGACACTGGGGAATCTGAGCTTCTGTCCCATGGGGGTCTACACTCAAGTGACATCCACCCAGTTCATCACACTAAATGACACTCTGAGGAGTGACAGGGATGTAGGCTGTACATGTCCAGCCTTGTCTGTGCCAGGAAATGTGGCATCTGAAGGTATCTTCAAAGAAAGAGTTGATTAGGAGGTGAATCCCAGGGTCACCTTCCAGACTAATCTAACTGCATCCCACTCTACCCCTTCAAGTAGGAAGGTATGAGCTGGGCAGCCATTTGACTCATTCATTCATTCATTCACATGTTCAGTAAGGGGTTACTGAGCACTTTCCATGTGCCAGGGGCTGAAAACACTGTACTGATAAGGCAGGCAAGCCCCCTGTGACAGGCAGAATTCCAAGATAGCTCCCCAAGATTCCTGCCGCCTAGTGTCCATGTCGTATATAAATCCCTCCCCTTGAGTATGGGCAGGACTTGAGAATATTATGGGATTTCACTCCATGACTAGGTTGCATTATATAGCAAAGGTGAAGGGATTTTGCAGATGCAATTAAGGTCTCAAATCAGTTGCTTTTGAATTAGTCAAAAGGGAGATTATGCTGGGTGGGCCTGCCCTAATCAGGTGGGGGAAAAAAATCTTTAAAAGAGAGACTGGACCCTTCTTGAAGAGAGAAAATTTCTCCTCCTGGCTTTGAGGAAGTAAGC
Organism: Cynocephalus volans; assembly: GCF_027409185.1. Classification (NCBI taxonomy): domain Eukaryota; kingdom Metazoa; phylum Chordata; class Mammalia; order Dermoptera; family Cynocephalidae; genus Cynocephalus; species Cynocephalus volans. Next base: position 76,435,659 of record NC_084469.1, on the reverse strand, counting down.
TGCCATGTGTGCAAGGGGCTGCAAAGCTGAGGCGGATTGGGCCACCCCCTGCTCCTATCCTCCACCACTGACAGCCAGCAAGTAAGTAAGGACCTCAGTCGGGCCTTTAGCTGTAAGAAACTGAATTCTGCCAACAATCACAGCATTGGGGAGCCCAGCTGACACCCTGACTGCAGCCTCATGAGACCATAAGCCCAGGACCCCATTCAGGTGTGCCCAAACTCCTGACCCAGGGGAACTGTGAGATAGTAGGTGTGTTGTTTTAAGCTGCTAAATTTGAAGTAAATTTTAAAGCAGCAGTAGAAAATTAATATGCCAGTCTTGGGGATCTCAGAGTCTGGAGGGGGGAGACAGAGAATTCCAGCCTAAAGGGACTGGGACAGCCATAGGGGTAAAGCCAGGAGGCGGTTGAACTTCTAAGGGAAGACCTGGCAAAGGAGCAGGACTCAGTGTGGAGTGAAGAAGGCTCCAGAAGGGAGGGGGAAGAGTAAGGGGAAGAGTATTCCAGGTGGGTGGAAAAGCATTCTGAAGGCCAGGAGTCAAGCGGTTCAGGCTGGTGGGCAAGTAGGATAGGACAGGGGTGAGCAGGAGATGCCAGATCCTGAGGGTCTCTGAAGGCCATACTCAGCCTGGGGACTTTATCCTGGGGTGCAGTGAGGCAGTGACATGCTCAAACTGAGTTTTAGGGAGATCATTCTGATCTCAGGATGGAGGGCAGATTGAAGGGGGGAATGCTGGAGGTCGTGCAACCGGGTAGGAGGCTGCTGCAGGCCCAGGAGACAGAGGAGGTAGTGAGGGCCGGGAGGGTGGGAAGATGAGAAGTGGATGCTTTTGAAAAGTATTGAGCAGGGAAAGTGCACAGCAGCAGATGATGGATGAGTGTGGTAAGGAAGGGGCAGTGATAGAGTTTGGATGTGTTGTCCCTGCCAAAACTCATGTAGAAATCTGATCCTCAAAGTGGCAGTGTTGGGAGCTGTTTGAGTCATGGGGGCAGATCCTTCATGAATGGATTAATGCTCTCCCAGGGGCGGGGAGTCTTGAGTGAGTTCTCACTCTATTAGTTTTCACAAGAGCTGGTTTTTAAAAAGACCCTGGCACCTCCCCTCTCTCTCTCTTGCTTCCTCTCACCATGTGATCTGTCCTCTCGCCATGTGACCCACTGGCTGCCTGCCAATTTCTGCCATGAGTAGAAGCAGCCTGAGGCCCGTGCCAGATGCAGCTGTCCCAGAATCATGAGCCAAATAAACCTCTGTTCTTTATAAATTACCCAGTCTCAGGTATTCTGTTATACCAACACAAAATGGACTAAAACAGCAGGACACCAGGGTGAGGTTCAGTTCCCACTTGGGCAGCTAGAGAGACCCCTTTGCCGAGATGGGAAGGTAGAGGGAGGGAGAGGTTTGAAGGCAGGAGGAGGCAATATAAACAATAATAGAAAACATCCATGTAACGATTACTATACGGCAGGCCTGTTCTAGGGTGCTTTAGCTAGAGGAACTCTTTTAATCCTCCCCACAATCCAATGAGATAGTTACTGTCATTATTCCCATTTTATAGATCGAGAAGCTGAGGCACAGAGTGGTTAAGACCACACAGCTGGCAAGTGTCGGGGCCAGGATTTGAACACAGGCAGTCTGACACCAGAGTGGGTGCCTTGAACCCCTTGCCATGTGAGGTGCTGAGTTTGAAGTGGTTGTAGGACACCTGAATTATGCCACCAGGTAGACAGTTGGTCAGACAATCTGTCAATATCTCATGGCAAATGTGTTCCTGGAAGTCCATGAGGGTGTCCAGGAAGAGAGAGCTAGATGAGAGGATAGCGGAGGAGAGGAAGAGAAGGGAGGGTTCCTAATCCCAAGGAGCTCTGATGTTTAAGACCTAGGCTGAGAAAGATGTCTTGGAGGATGCTGAGAAGGACCAGCCAGTGAAGTCAGAAAAACCAGAGCAAGGAATCCAGGAAGGGCAGGCTTCAGGGAGGACCTGTGATTAACATGTCAAATACTGTCAAGGGTCCATGTCAATGAAGGACTGGCAAACTCATGAGATTTAAGGATAAAGAGACTGCTGCTGAGTGGCCTTGAGGACATCAATAGCTATGAGGGCTGAAGCCAGTGCTACATGACTTCTGCAGCTGCCTGGTGTCATAGGAAAGGCTTGTGCCTGGGAGAAGGGAGCCCTGTGTTCAAGCCCCATCCCCTCTCCTGACTTGCTGTGTGTCCTTGGGCAAGTCACTGTGCCTCTCTGGGTCTCAGCTTCCTCATCTATAAAATGTGGATGCTGATCTCTACTGACCTGCTCATAGGGCCATAGTGAAGGTCAAAGGCAGTAAGATGTAGATGAGGATAGAAGAGTCCAGCTCAAATGTAGTCTGTAAGAGTGAGGGCATCTGAGGCAGATATCTGGGTTTAGACCCCAGCTCAGACACATGCTAACTGTGTGACCTTGGGTAGGTAATTTCATCTCTCTGAGCCTCATATTCCTTATCAGTACTATGGGGATAGTGAGGGTTTTACTTCTTGCAGTGCTGTGAATATCACATGAGAGAATGACTTCAAAGCCCTTCGATAGCCTGGCATCACAATGAGTGCTCAGGTGTGTCAGTTCATGGTCACTAGGACTGTCTAATGTGCAGAAATGCCCTTGGTGAGAGGTCCAGAGAGTTACCTGGGGCCCCATCCAGATGTTGGCCTACAGGCCCCAGTTCTTCTGTCCATGGACAAGAAGAATCCATTGGTCAGTGAGGATCTGCCTGGCTCAGTCTCCCTGGTGTCCAGTGCCTGCCAGCCAGGTGACTGCTGTGGGCAGGCAACACCCCAGGCTTCAGTTTCCCATCTGCACAATGAGCACATTGCAGGTGGTGCTAGCCATCTTGTGAGCCTAAGAGAAGCAGATGGGCTTTAGTGCTCAGAGCTCCCCTGCCCCCCAGCCCTGTTCCAGGCAGTCAGGAAGAAGAGCACGTTTCCATCCACACTGTGAGTGAAACAAGGCTCCGAGAAGCCCCGCGTTGCCCAGCAAGTTTGAGGGCAGAATTGATGGAGAGCCCAGCTGCTGAGTTTCTGCGCCAGTGAGAAAGAGATTTCTTTTCAGGTCATCCCTAGAGCCTGCCTGGGAGATGAATGGGCAGGGGGGTGGACTCCATGACCTGTAGGGATGCTTCCAGACTCATGACTGTGAGAGAATCAGATCTGATTGGAAGTCTTGGAACAATGTACAGAAATGGGAGAATAACCCTATTTTATGTGTCCCCAGAGACCAGGGCAACCAAAAATAGACAATGCAGGTAAAGGGGACTCTGAAGAACAGCATCTCATGAAGTGGGTGATAACTGTGGGACATCAGGGGACCCACAGGGAGCAGGGAAAAGTCCTTGCTATCCCTTGACTCCCAGGTTTGGAGAGGAGACAGACAGACAAAGACTGACAGCCCCAAGACAGCCTAGCTAAGTGCCTGCCCCCTATGAAAGGGACAGACCGGAGGAGGGAGGACTCCACAAGGAGGCATCAGAGAAAGACCCCTGGAGGAGTTGGCATTGCAGCTGAACCTTAAGCAATGAGGAGGTCTTTATCAGGCAGAGGACAGGCACCCCTCCCGGCTGGGAGCTCAGCATGGGCAAAGGCCCTGACGTGGCGCCTTGCGTGTGTCAATCTCCCCAGCTCAGCTAGCGCACAGCTCAAACACAGACACCACACTTATTCCCAATTTGCTGTGCTGGGCCCAGAAGATGATCGTTGGCTGAATGGACATTGCAAAGGGTCAAGAAGGACCAGGACTTCCCTGCCTGGCTTCCTGGAGCTTACTCAGTGGTGCTCCATTCAGCAAACGATTCCTAGGGAAGTGGGAGGAGAAGTCCCCACGCCTGCATTCTAGGGGTCTACTGGCAAGCTGGGAAAGGGACTGGGGAGCCTTGGGAAGGGTAGACTGGGACCCAGTAGGGGGTGTTGAGGTGGACTCAGGGTGGCTCAGCCAGGCCCAGGGCCAGAGCAGATGGGAGGTGGGAAGGTGGGTGCATCCTTCAGGCTGTGTGATCATAAGAGAGAGACACCTGAGCCTAGGGACTGTGCACCATGTCACTAGTCTGGCCTTTCTTCTATAGTGGCCAGCTCTGTCACTAGCCTGGCCTTTCTCTGTACCGGCCACTCTGCCCAGCAGGCTCTCCCTGTTGCTGACAAGGTGACCACCATGCTGATTCCATGAGGGTGTCAGAAGCCCAGTGGACATAGAGAGCATGTCCCCCTTTAGTTCCCACGGGGTCACGTGGCCTGTCTTGAGACATATGTTAATCCAGCAAGAACCACATGGAGGTGGGATAGAGCTGGGTATTTCTTCAAAAGAAAATGAGGGCTGAGCTACCAAAAGAAGAGGCTGTGGGTGCAGGGCCCCATGAAGAACAGCTGACTGTACAAAAAGCCGTTGCCAAATCCTCCCAACATCCGAGAGAGGTTTGCGAAACACAACTTTAGCACAATGACTGGCAGCTGTAGTCCCCGCTCTACCCTCTCTTCTGGGCCTTGAGGGACCCCACCATTTGGCAGTGCTGTGCTCTATGCCTTAAAGCTATCCTTTTCTCTCGACAACCAGAGACCTTACTTTTCTGTGCCTGTCTCAGAAGGCTTAAAGCTAAGGCATCAGTGACTCTCAGAAGCAGGAACTGTGTTTTCAGCCGAGGCTTCCTGGAAAAGGCAAGGCCTCATTACAAGGGGTTGAATTTCAGGCAGTGCAGCAAGGAGGTGGGGGACTTCTAGGGACTCCGATGTGTAAGTGGGTAAAGACAGCCAAGAGGGGAGGCTCTTCCCCATCTCATGTCCCCACTGGAGGAAGATGGCTCTTTCAGGATCTCTAGAACTCTGGTTCTTCTGTCCCCCTCATCTGAGGTGTCTATCTAGCTGTTTCCTAATTAGGGCAAAGAGGTGATCATAAAACAGGGACAGGCATATGTTTCTGGATCAGAGAAGACATGTCTATGTCAGAAGGATTGGAGGAGTGGACTCTGGAAGCAGATAGGACAGGAAGGTCATTGGCAAAAGTCGTCCAACTTTCATTCATCCACCCAGCCATTGTCCCTTGACGCTCTTCCGTGTCCATCCCCTCCTCTACCTGTATACCACCAGGCACCTACCTACTGACACACCTACCCACATACCCACTTTATCCTCTCACGTTAACCAAACTATCCATCCTTCTATCCATCCATCCATGATTTATCTGCCCACATAGCTGAGAACTTCCGTGGGCCAGATCTGGTGTTAGACACCCCCAAGCCCCATCCTTGATGCTCTCCCAGTATAAATGAGGAGCCAGCTGTAGACACCATGAATTGCATGATTCTGTGACCAATACTGTGGAAGCTCCAAGGAACATCTAATTATCACAATGGCATTGAAGCTGAGTGTTGAGCAATCTCAAGGATTTGTCAGGAAAGAGGAGGAAGAAGGGAGTTCCTAGTAGTGGGAATGGTGTGGGTAAGTGCTGGGAGGTCTAGATGAGAATGGAAGTGTTGAGTAGCTGGAGAGCAGAGGCAGGAGAAGACCGTGCACAGATAGACAAGGACTGGAATCCAGGCCCTGGCGATGACCTGTGAGCATTGAGTCAGAAGCAAGTAATGACCTTTGTGTTTCAGGACTCTGTGGGGAGAAGGGGCATGGGTGGAAGGGCTGCTGGAGGGCAAGAAGCTGCAGGCAGAAAGCTTGGTATCTGCCGAGAAGAACTTATACCCTCTCCAGTTCTCTGCTGAGCAAGGCACCTCTACTTTTTCATCACAGTGAGGAGGATGGGCTTCCCCTTGGGTTAGGGTGGGATCGGGCAGACTTGGTGGCCATGTTGCTCAGGTTTCTGAATGCAGCTGGCAATGGCAGGGATTCAGTGACACAGACTGCTTGTGTGGTGGGTGGGATGGGAGGCCGGGCAATTCAGAAACACCAGTCTCAAGATTTAAGGCCCCCTGAGTGCTGCTGAGCCCTGAGTCCTGGGCCTGGGGGTTGTCAGGGCAGCAGAGAGCCCTGTAGTCATGACTGTGACCCCCAAGATCAGGGCAGTGGCTTGGTAAGCAATGAATGAAGTGAGACCAGAATGCAGAACACCGGGATCCCAGGTGCCTATTCCATCCACCAGTTGGGAGGCCTCCCTAGATACTGAACATTGGGGTAGGTCCTCCTTAGATGAGTGGGTCCAGTCATCATTGCCCAGTCTCTGGAGCAGCAGTGACCTTGAACAACAGGAACAGTGATTGTGGCTTATCCTGCCTATAACACATCTAATGCTCACAACAACTCTGGGAGGTAGGTGCTATTACGACCCTCATTTTACAGATGAGGAAATTGAGTCACAGAGAGGCCAAGGACCTTGTCTAAGGTCATACAGCTAGTAAGTGGCAGAGCTGGGATTCAAACTTTAGTAGCCTGGTCCAGAGTTCATGCTCTTAACCTCTACCCCACAGCTCCTCTCATTGCTGTTGATAGAACAAGGTACAAAGGCACTCTCTGCATGTGAGAACTAGTGGCTAGACTATCTACCCTGGTTTTATTTTCCCAACTAGAAGGAGGTAAGTCACTATGACCCACAAGACAAACTCTTCTTTCCTTCCTTCCTCTCTCCCTCCCTCCCTTCCATCTGTTCAAAAACTATTTACTATGCCTTTCCTGCACATCAGCCATCTAGACAGTGTGCCCAGAACGGAGTCAGAAGCCTGGGGGTGGCCTGGCCTCAGGCCCAGGCAGGACAAAGTACAGAGCTCACCTCCTGTGAGTAGGCCCCAAGTTTAACACATCTTATCAGACTCTACACAACTCAGAGCAAAAAACCCACCCCAAATCTCAGCATGGGAACAATTTCTGGGAACTGGGACTGGTCTTTCCCTAAGCCCATACCTGCCAAACTGGAGAGACAGACAGACAGAGAGAGGCTGTGTGACCATGAACAGATGCAATTATGAGCTGAACAGCCCACCCCGCACACTTCCGGAAACACAGCGAGATCTGGGGCGTCAATTATTTAAACCCTAATTAACATAGCTCTGCATGTCTTTTTGGGGGGCTCACTCAGAACACACGGCATTGTTATCGTGGAAGAAAAGCGAGAATGAAATATTGATGGGGGCCGGCTTTGTTCTCAGCTCAGCAAGAGCGGGCTGGTTGCAGGAAGCGGATTCCCGCCGTTGCTGCAGCTTTAATTAGGAAGGTCGGTGGCTTCTTGGGCGTCTTGGATTCCTTTAATTTCCACAGAGGGAAGCAGCTTCTGAATTTTATTGAACACAGTTGAATTTTTATTTTCAAAAATCAAAACAGAAACAGTTCTTGGCATCTGTTATGAGCGCTGGGTGTTATTTGCTCTTTAGAGATAAAGTTGTTTTTATATGGGGAGAGAAAGCCAGGGAAAATGGGGCTGGAGATTTGTCCTGGGAAAGATACTCAACCGAGAGATGGTAGTCAGCAGAAAAATAAACCTCCACTCGATCCAGCTCGGCCCGGGCTCCCCAGCACTCTGGCTGGCCCAAGAAATCCATTTGACAATGAGCAGTTTGAGCTGAGGTTGAGGCAGTTAACTCTTGGGGCACTGAAGCCGGACTCAGCTCCAGAAGTTTCTGGGGCAGGAAATGATGTGAAGAGAAGTCACCAAGGCTCTAGGGACTGAGGGAAGGCCAGGGAAGACCACTGGGAGGAAAGGGAACCTGGGAAGGAGAGTCCCTGGTGGCAAACTCAAAAATCAGAGCAATCTCGGAATGCTCAATCCCAGTCCTTGTAGGGTGGGAGAAGGTGCCTTGGAGAAGGATACAGGTTTAAGCATTGTTTCCCCTCCTCTCTCCCTTTTGATTGGTTGGTTGATGGGTTCATTTATTAAGCATGTGCCATGCATGTACTAGAAACCAGGTACCAAGCAGGCACTGTGGTACCAGAGACACAGAGCTGCAGTTGCCACCTAAACGGGGAGACCAGCAAGAGCAGTCCTGTGTGATAAGCGCTAGGGCAGTGGGGGTAGAGGGGTGGGGGGTCTGTTGGAAGAGCCCAGAGAAAAGGCAACCAGGGAGGTTCCACCCACTCAAGAGGCAATATTTGATCTGGCTTATGAAGGAAAAACAATGGATTTCAAGGCAGAGAAGGGAAAGGCGGGCATTCTAGGTAGAGGGCAGGGCCTCTGCAAAGGCATAGAGGATTGACAGGGTAAGTCAGAATCAACTTGAGTTGCAGCAGAGAAGCAGGTGAACGTGAGGTCTGCTCCAGGGACAGAGTGTCTGATGGCTCAACCTCAGAGTGCAAAGCAGATGAACCAGGAGGACACCCAGCCGGGAGCTGAGGCAGCTCTGCCAGAGACTCAGGGAGTGGGATGTGGGTGCGTGGCATATGCCCACTTATTTAACCCTCACCAAATCCTGTGGGCAGGTTCTAGTATCCTCATTTCAGTGAGAAGTGTGAGTTGGGGTTGGCAGTTGTGGTAGCATGGAATGAGGTCACTTCTTTAACTACAAGAATGTTCCAATTGCAGTTGAGCTCGGCTGGAGTATTTATTGAACAAATACGGAGTGTGCTCACAGTAGCACAAATCCTCAGATCCTTTCCTATCTAGCTGCGCACTGGATTCCGGTTCTGGATCGCTGTCTCTCCCATCAGCCAGCGCCTGTGTCCTTTTGTCGGCAGGCTGCCCTCAGGCTGCTGGAACATGCTTTGCCTGAATGCAAGGAGAGCTGGAAGGGCCTGGCATGTACATCCTTCTAGAGCAGCTGAAGGGTGTGGGGTGTGAAAGTTTCACTTCCTCTGCCCCTGAGTAGGACAATTCTGATGTGTGACCTGTGCCATTTCCAGCCAAAGGGGCTTTGCCTGTATGTACCCTCCCTTGGCCTCCTCCCCTTCCCTGTCCCACTTCTCCATCCCCTATGGGTTGTTCCCCAAAATGTTTCCTGATAAATCACTTTCACCTGACTTTGTTTCTCAGGGTCAGCCTTGGAGAATCCAACTTAAAACACCCACTGTGTGCCTGGTGTTGTTTTAAACCCGGGCATTACAGTGCTAAATAAGTCACACACATGCACCCATGCACAGACATACACACTCACATACACACGCCACCAAAAAGGTGCCAAGCAATAATTTAGGTGCCAGGGAATGCAGCAGGGAACAAAACAGTCAAAAGCCCCTGCCCTCAGGGAGCTGACACTCTCAAGGAGGAAACAGACAACACAAGTACTCAATGAATAGGGAGGTCAGGAAAGGCCTCCCTGAAGAGGCCACTTTTGACTAGACACCTAGAACAGTTGGGAAGGGGGTAAGTCATGGAAATAAATGGTGTAAGAGTATCCCAGGAAGAGGCCACAGCAAGTATAAAGGCCCTGAGGCAGGATATGCTCTGTGTTCAAAGACTATCAAGGAGGCCAGTGTGGCAGGGGCCAAGTTTATAAGGGGCAAAATCAAGCAGATAGAGATCAGAGGGTATGGGGTATAGGACATGTAGGCCCCCTATATTCCATTGCAAACACGCTAGCTTTTATTCTGAGTGGGGTGGAAACCAGCAGAATATCTTCGTATCTTTGTCTCATGCAGAGCAGTTTCAGCCCCATTCAGAAGCTCAAGAGGGAGCTGGCCTCCATAGGACACAGGGACGCCCTGCTCGAAGTGGACTTGTGAAGAACAGCGCCCTTCAGGTGGAGACTGGCCCCTCCCTAAGAAGCTTTTTGCACCAGCTTCCACAGGAATATGTTCTTCTGCATCTTTTATACATGTGTGCACACAGACATTAACAGAATCATAGGACACACGTTCGCTGAAGCTGCTGCTTTTTTCTCACTCATTTATTTATTCAACAAGCATTCACTGGGCTCCTAGACATGCCAGGTGCTACTCTGGGCCTGGGGGCACCCTGGTAAGCAAGGCAGACAGGGTCCCTGACAGAGCAGACCTCACATTTCAGTGGGGGAGATGGCTGATAAGCAAATGATTAGAAGAATATGTAAAATATATTTCAGGTGGTGCCAAGTCCTATACAGAAAAGTAAAACAGGTTGGACTGGTGATTCTTAATGGAAAAGATTTTGCCCACCAGGGCACATATTCAAATGTCTGGAGACATTTTTGATTGTCCTAGCCTTTGGAGAGGTGGGGTGGGTGCTATTGGCATCTAGCGGGTAAAGGTCAGAGATGCTGCTGAACTTACTACAGAGCACAGGAGAGCCCCCAACAGCAACGAACTATCTGGTGCAAAATACCAACAGTGCTGAGGCTGAGAAGCCCTAGGTTAGAGGAAAAAGAGTGACAAAGAAGAACTATTGCAGCCAGGATGGTCAAGGAAGGCTGCTCAGAGGAAGTCACATTTCAGCAGAGACACGAATGAAAGTGGGGAGTAAACTAGGGGGGAAGAGCATTCTAAGCAGAGGTAAGGGCCAGTGCAAAGGCTCTGAGGTGGCAAAGAACTTGATGTGTTCAAGGAATACTTGTAGACACAGCTCATCCTTTTTAAAGACTTCAGGGTATTCTGCTCTGCGAATTATATACCTCAAGGAGCACAGATTTCACCTTGCAATAAATTCTCAACATCCTCTTCCAATAAAAACAGGGCATCTCTTATTCACCAAAAGTATTTCTGCAGAGTTTCTACCTTACCCCTGCCTCCAAGCTGAGCATCTTGGTGGGAAAAGGATACTTCCCTGTAGCACAGACCTCTTGGCCCCTTGGACTTGGATCTGTAGCCCTTTCTTCAGGAACCTGGGGTATAGGGAGGTTAGGCCCTCCTGTTTACAGCTGTCAGGAGATAATTCCTTCCACCAGTATAATTAGCGGAAGGGTATTTGCAAAGCACTTCATGTTCATGATATATATATATATATATATTTTTTTTTTTTCACCTCTCAATTACCTGGAAAAGTTCACAGATCCAGGGGCATCACCTCAATCTTCCATTTTATAGAGGAAGCTGAGCCTCAGGGAAAGACAGGACTTGTCCAAGGTTACAGCCAGAGAGTGCAGAGGGTTGGGGCAGGCATCCTCACTTGCAAGCCTGCCTCCACCTTTAGCCCTACTTCCCAGCTGCAGAGGCCAGCCAAGCCCTCTCTGATTTTATGAACAAGGCTCAGCTCTGAGAGTTTCTTTCTCTCAGGCCCACACCTTCTTTGCTGTGACATTTCCTCTTCCCACCTCAAGTCTGCCTCCCAGAGCCCAGCCTCGCTGGAGGCTTTGATTAAAAATGCACCTCCTAATCTCATCAGAGGCCAGAAACATGCATATATGCAAATCAACATCTGCTCATCTACTCAGGGTAGGATCTTCCCAAAGTGCTCTGGGAAAAGGGGGCCCAGCCCAGGGAACTCTGAAGGGAAGACTCCAGAACATCCACAAGTCACTTCAAAATCCCTGGGTCCCTGATGAAACTTCACTTTTAATGTAATTGGAGGTTCTACTTGAAGGAGCAATAAAGGAGCAGTCCCAGGGGGACCTGCCTCAGTCTGAGGCTCTTTGTTAATGAGACCTCTTTTGTGCTACAGGAAATGTGGCCTGGGCTGTGGCCAGGGAAGCTTGCCTCTCTGGCTGACAAGGGACACAGCAGCTAGGGGTCACTTCTTGGCTTAATGGGTGTCTTTTTTGCCAACTTGAAGGCATAAGATCCTGTCCTGGGAGAATTAATGTATGTGTTAGGGCACACAATGCCAGCTGCTATAACAAGTAAACCTCAAAGTCTCTGTGGCTTAAGACAATGGAGCTCCATTTCTCAGTCCTGTGGTCAGAAATGGTGGCAGGCAGAGGGGATGAGGTTCATCCTGTGCTGAATGTAGGCTCCTTTCATCGTGTGGCAGTACCCTCTTTTAGGAACTGAATCCTCCCCATGGAGAAGTGCACTGAGGTGCTATGTTAGAGCCCAAAAGTGACACACATTACCTAACGTCCACATTCCAGTGGCCAGAACCTAGTCACATGGTCTCACCTAACTGCAAGGGAGGCTGGGAAATACACTCTAGTGGTGTGCTCAGGGAGGAGGAGCACATGGATATGAGTGTTCCAGGAGCATGCTCTGTCACGGCTATCCACTCAGCTGTAGAATTGAAAAGGTTCTTTGAGCACTGATTGGTTTAGGTCCTTTTGGTTGTAAGCAACAGAAACAGACAAGCATTAGGAAATTCACTGGCAGAACACCAGCTTGAATATGGCAGGGATGTTTTGAATGCCCAGGGAACAGCAACCACAGCCATGTGTCACAGTAGGGATGGCCTGGTCATGAGGCAGATCACAGCTAGGGTGGGGAAAGTGCACCCCTCTCTTCATCATTGGTTCCATGAGCAAAGTCCCCCATGAGAGCTCCTGACTGGCAACACCTAGGCCACACACCTGCCCCCTGGCAGCAGAATAGAGGAGAGATGACTGATCTTGTCCTGTTGGCTTCCACACAGCATGGTAAGCAACTGAATTTGTCATTCCACCCAAACTACACCTCCAAGGGAGAGGGTAATTCTCCAAAAGGAAATCAGAATGCTGATTTCAGGAGATTGGATATGGGGACCCAATAGTGTCTGTCACTGAGATCAGAGCTCTTCCTCTACAGCTGGACCCATGGGGGACCCAAGAGGGGAGCCAGAGAAGGGGCAGAATGGGAGCCCCAATCTTCTGATGGTCGTTGTTTGGTGGCATATGGAATTCAATGATATTTTTCTTTTCAAAGCCTCTGAGGCCCGGGGTCTCTTTTCTGATGCTTCTGTCTTGTCAGGGTCTGAAGTCCCCTTGGTTCTCTCTAGGTTTTCTGTTGGGAAATTTGATTTTCAGAGGTGGTCCATGTGTTGGGGCTGGTGAGGTGGATAAGAGGCACATGAAGGCAAAGGCATCTGTGGAAGAATCTCGGTGTAGTCTGGGAGTAGAGTCGGAGAACTGGCATTTGGATAGAAGGTTAACATCTGTGCACCTCCAAGCTCCCCAACACTTTTGACCTTGTTTTTTTGGAGGGAAATGTATTTGTATATGATTATATTTCAAATGTGTGGTGGACATGGGTTGTTGTTCTGTTTGCCCAACATCCATACACACTTCTGTTGGAAAGAGCACCCCAATTTCCTTTGGGGAGCTGGCCCTCCTCCACTTTCAGGCTACATGTTCATGTGGGACTGACTTCATCCCCAGGCCCTGGCATGAGCACGTGACACTGGCCCGGCCAATCACATTCTCAGTGATTGGTGCAGGAGTGAACAAATGACCCAGTCTGGGCCAATCACGTGGAATGCAGGGCGTGTTGCAGGAGCAGTAGAGACAAAGGCGCTCTCTTTCTGTTGTTAGATAAGGAGGTAGGAGGTCTGCCTAGAGCTGCTGATGGCCATCAGTGCTGCCAAAGGATGAAGCCACCCAGAGGAAAGCAGATGTAAAGATGGAGAAAGGTAGATCCTTAGTGACATCATTTAATGTCCAGGCCATCTGTGCCTGACCTCTGACAAACTTGCTCTGAATATTTTAGTCACATGACCTCAGAAATTCCCATTTGTCTCAAACTGGTTTGAGTCAGGTTTTCTTTACCTGCAAATTGGAAATGAAATAATTCTCTATAATATAAAATGCTAACACTGGTAGTCTCAGGTTAGGATTAGGGAGCTTTTACTCTCTTCTTTTATTTTACTTCTCTGTATTTTATAAAACGATCTTGAATTACTTTTATAATTAAAGAAATGTTACATAAAAAAGTGTGTGTCCCCCATGCACGGTGGCTAATGCAATTTTTCCCTCCTGGCAGCTAAGAAAGTCCTAGTTAAGAAAAGGATAAGGGAGGAGAAGACAGGAACCTGTTAAGGCCATGTTGTGTGTCAGTGTGTCAGGTCCTGGCATAAATAATCTTACTTCCTCTTCACAAAGGCCCAACCAAGAAAGCCCTGTTTGTGGCCCCCTATTCATAGATAAAAACAAAATGGAGGCTCCAGGAGATGACAACTTAACCAAGGTCACACTAGTAGTAAGTTACAAGCTCCAGATTTTCCCGATGCCAAAGCTCTTTTTGCTGTCTAGCCCTGCAGACTGAATGAGGTTCAGTCCTAATCCAAATCCCTGGAGGACTAATCACTATTGAAGTGAGCCCTTAGACTAGAGAGGGAGTAGGAAAGCAGGGAGCACAGAAGGTAGGACAGAGGTCAGTGAGATTTGTCTGGGTCAGTTCAGAAAAACTGATAAATTCAATGACTATTGTCTCATTTTAAAATTTATATGTCTGTACATCTATATGTCATTGTTACGTTTACAAGTATTTCTTTATAACTACAAGTGTTGGATTGAACCACATGAAATCGATAGTATTAGACCATCTTTAATCAATAAGAATGATTGTTTTAAATTGTTCATCTTCATACCTATACCTATACTTATACCTATCTATGTCTATATCTCCTTTTTTTTTTTTTTTTTTTTAACGAAAGAACAGATTCTTCTAATTCTGAGTCTGGGGGTACCACCACAACCCCTCCCTGCACCCCCATGATGCCCTGAGATGGAGAGGAAGCAAAGTCTTGAAGATCCAAGGGTCAAGGTGGCCCATTGACAGCTGCCCAGCATCTGCAGCTCTCCTAGCCTCAGAGAAGCCGGCTTCCCTCTTGCTGACCTGGGGAGGTTTAACTCATTGGCCACTGTCCCCTTTGCAGCAGAAGGGAGAGAGCAATGGGCCATTTGGCACTGAGTTGCTATTGATGGGCAAGGCAGAGGCAGCTCACAGGGGACAGGGCCCCAGGCCTGCCTCCCTTGAGATGAGCGGGAGGCTGCAGGGCCAAGCCAGGGTGGAGGAAGGAAGCCTACTCTAGGTCCTTCTGTGGGCCAGCCCAGTCTCTTTCTTCCTGCCCTCCCACTTCTGCAAGGGGGGCTCACCATGCTGGGCCCACTCTCCCCAGCCCTGCCCACCCACCAGACTAATCCCCTTGCAGGCTCCGGGTGCCCCCTCCCCAGTCCCTGCGGCCTCTGGCTGCCCAGCTGGGGCCCCTGGCTGCCTACTCTGGCTGCAGGGCTGTTTGTGGAGCCAATCCAGGCAGCCCCGAGCTTCTGTCTTCCTATTTAGACAAACAAACAAAAGCCGGTCCGGTTACCATGGGCGGGCTGTGAGGCGTCCAACACAAACCGAAGTCGCCCGCCTGGCGTCTCCAGATGCCCCGGGTTCGGTTCAGGCAGTCTCAGGACACTTGCCTCGTTCCTGCTCTGGCCTCATTACCCGACTCTCCATGCCTCCATGATACGCATTCCCCGGCTCTTTCTGAGAGGCTGCGTGAAACAGAGTGGGCAAACCCTGGGCTCAAAAGAAGACCAGAACCCTGGAGTCCCTGTCTTGAGTGAGGCTGAAGCTGTCTTGCACTCTTGAGGCTCTAGAATGTTCTGCTTCAGAAGGACTTAGAGATAGCCTTGTCCAGTACCCATTTAACAGATAGGGAAACTGAGGGCAGAGAGAAGGGACTTTCCAGGGTTACACAATGAATTTGGGACAAAACCTTTAAAAGCCATAGCCAGAGTTAGGAGCTCCATGATAGGATTTCAAGAGCACTCACTGAAGGATTTTTTTCTCCATGGATCTCTTCCCTAAAGGCCTAAATATCCTGAACTTCCACTGTTAGAGCTCTGTTCCTGAGTACAGATGTGCTAGTAAAAATCTCCTTGATGGTAAGGAAAGAAAGAAAGGTCCATGCAAGTGTCTAAAAGTATTCAGTATTCTACCCGATGTGTGTGATTTTTCCCATCACACATGTACACAAACCCACAAGCTTGGACGAACATCTCTGACTGTGGATTCAAGAAACTACTAGCGGAGGTTGCCTCTAGGGAGAAAGGCAAAAGATGCGCAATTTTAGGAAGGCTGACTTTTCATGCTCTTCTGTATAATTTTTACTAGGTGAATTTTTATTTTGCAATAATAAAAATAAAGGCAAACATTTACATAGTCCTTACTTTGAGCAAGTACTGTTCTTGTTGCTTTATATTAATCTGTTTCATTCTTATAACAGCCCTACCAGAGGGGTATTATTATTATCCCCATTTCACAGACAAGTAGATTGAGGCATCATGATATTAAATAACTTGCCTAAGGCCACACAAAGCCAGTCGATAGCAGAAGTAAAAATTGAACCCTAAGGGTTCAGCTCGGAGGGCTAACATGTAACCTCTGTATTAATTTCGATTAATTAATCAATGTGGAAATGAAAAGGTACCTCCTGGGGAGCAACAGGGAGCAGATGTGCAAACAGGTCATAAATAGCCTCCTCTCCGCTGCACAGCCTTTGTCAATGACAGTCTATCAGACTCACTTGAGGTGCTATGGGAGCACGAGGTGGGGCTGCACAGGACACCCCCACCCCCACCCATGCATGGGGCATGGCAGGAAGGGGTTGGCTCTGGACTTGGAGGATGGGAAAGAGAAGGGACATGTCCTTGCTGTCCAAATCTGCCCCGAACCTACTCCTCCCCACCATCTGACCGGTCACAAAAGGGTGGGCAGGAGCCAGGACCTCACCCTAGACTAAGGAAGAAGCTGATTGTCAGGACCTGCCCCTTCAGCAAGTGCAGTGGGAGGATCTTGGTTCCACTGCCACCTCCTCAAGATTCTAACCTTGGGATAATAATTAATTAATTAATAGTGATAGTAATACTAATAATAGCAGTGTGACAGACTAAAGATGGCCACAGATTCATCGACATTTTCCCACGGAGAGGTGAATTCTTTGCTTCCTCTTCTTGGACCTGGGTGCTCAGTGACAGCCTTGATGAGTAGAGTCTGGTACAAGCACACAGTTTCCAGGCCCACACCTTAAGAGAGCAACAGCTTCTACTTCCTGCCTCTGGGCACCACTGTAAGAATTCCAGCTACCCTGCTGGAGGGGACTGCATGGAGCAGGTGAGGGGCCCAAATGAGCCCGGTCTTCCAGTTGTTCCTGCCAAGGCACCAAGAATGTGAGTGAAGGCATCTTGGATCCCCCCCATCAGCCCAGTCACCAGCTGAATACCACCAAGTGACCCCAGTGGACACCACCTGGAGTGAAAGAATTGCCCAGTGGAGCTCTGCTCAAATACCCAACTCATGTGACCAGGAGCCAGTCAAGGAAGAGGATATTGTCGAGCCCCTGGAGTGGCCCCAGCCAATCGCCACTCCTTCTCTGTCCCCAGAGACAATCATCCCTGTACACATATTTGTAAATATATAGTTTAATTTTTCTCATTTTTGAACTTCATGTGAGGGTACTTCAAAAAGTTTGTGGAAAAATTTGTATTATCTTTTAATTCTGCTTTTCCACAGACTTTTCAAAGTACCCTCATATAAATGGAATCATACAGTATGTATTCTTCTGCATCTTACTTCTCTGGCTCAGCGTCATGTTTGTGAGACTCATCCGTGTGGTTGCACATATAAATATTTGGTCATTTTCATTGCTGTATAGTACTCCACTATGTTGCTACTCAACAATGTATTTATTGGGTCTATTGTTGATACTGTTTCCGGTGCTGGGCTGTTTGCTACAATGACACTATATTCACTCTGGACTGTGTTTCCTGCTGAATGGGGGCTCTCATATGTCTTAGTATGTGCCAAGAAGAGGCATTTCTGGCTATGGTCTATGCATATTTTCAACTCTTTAGATAACGTCTTGCCTCAGCTTTCTGTCCCACCAGCAGTGTCTGAGATTGTGATGTGAACTCTATTTTATTGTTGGTGTGTTTAGCTTCCATCTCTCTGATAACTATTGAGGTCAGTCATCACTTCATAAATTTATTAACCATTTGGATTTTTCTTGTTTGTGAAGTAAAGTGCCTGTTCAAAGTTTCTCCTGATTTCTCTCCTGGCTGTATGGGATTTTAAAATTTTAATTCCCTTCCGATCTTTAAACATTGAGACTCTATACTAAACACAGATGTCTGGCTTTGACAGGGAAAATAGACCTTGTGGCCACTCTAGGCTGGTGTTCCTGCATGGCAGTGATTGGATGGGGCTGTGTAGTGGAGAGTCCCTTCAGTCAGGGGTGGGTGTCCAGGTTCCCACAGTGCCTACTGCCAGGCCTTATTGCTTCATTCATTCATGTGCCATGCTCTCCAGGCATTGGTATTTGGAACCTCTGATTTAGTGTCTCAGAGCTGGGTCAGTTCCCCCTATCTCTATGTCCACCTGCTTTTCACTCAACCTGCTGTGGTGGGTTAATTACAGAAATTAACCAATTTGTTTATGACTCTTGTATTTTTATGCTTTGGTATTGTCCTCCATGTGACTTGCCTTGGCCAATGGGACAGTGGCAATACAAGCAGAGACTTGAAAAGTATATGAGCATTGGGGCTTGCCCTCTTGCAGCTCTTGAAACCCTGTAACCTGAGCTAGACTGCAAGAGGATGAGTAATCACCAGGAGAAAAGCCACAGTAATCCCAGATACATCAGCTGAGACCAGCACATCCAGCAAGCCCTAGGTGATCCACTAGTTGACCACAGAGGCATGAACAAGCCCAGCCAAGATGAACCAAGTCCGGCCTAGACCAGAAGAAATACCCAGCTAAGCTCAGCCCAAATTGCTGTCTTGCAGAATTATGCAATACTAAAAAGTTGTTTGTAAAGTCGCTGAGTTTGGGGGTGTTTTGTCACACAGCAAATCAAATCAATACACTTGCCAGCTGACTATTCCACAAAGTGTGAGAAGTCAGGGAGAAATGCAGATAAGTCTTTGAAGCCTGCTTCCACATCTGCATCTCTATGTGGAGAAATAGCTGATTCCCAGCCCTGGATCTCCTTCTCTGAGTGGCTGGAACCCTGACTTGCCTTCTCCAGTGTCCCAAGCCCAACTCCCATCTTCAATGACTCTCCAAGCCTTTGCACACCTGGTCTATTATGACCTCGTCATCTTACAAAGAGCCCAGGCAAGAGCTCAGTGTAATTGGCTAATATTTCTTCACTTTAATTAAAAGTCCAAAAGGGAATATTGGCAGCTTAGGCCCTCATTTGAAAATGGAGCTCTATTCCCATTAATAGGAACGTCTAATTAAAACATCCGTTAAAAGTCCATAACATTAAGTTAATGGGGGAAAGCCAAGAGAAATTCAATTAGATTTTATTTCTGTAAAATTAATATTAGCAACTTTTAAAAAAAAGTTCTCAATGCTGATTGTTATTCATAAAAGGCTCTCTGAGCATTAGAATGGAAGTTGTATTTAGACAGTCTTGGAGATTGGGCTAAACTCAAATGGGATTCTAGAAGAAGATAGCTGCTATACCAAGTCCTGGACCGAGAAGATGGCCAAGCCACTTTGCGAATTCTGCTTCCTCTTCTGTCAAATGGGGCTAGCAATTACAGTTCTGACCTGCTATTTTGCAGGTGTGCCTTGAGGCCATAAGATCATGAAGATGAAGACTTTTGAGCAGATAAACTTTCTGCAAAGGGAGGGAGGAGGAAGAGGAAGGGGCCTGGATTAGAGCCATTCAGTCTTTAATATGCTTGCAGAGAGACTAAACTAACATGTAGTGGGCACTCAATTCATGGCAGTCGTTGTTTTTATTTTATCAGCAATTTAGGTTTCGTTAAAAATATGTAATAACTTTATTTTGGGGTAAAATTAAAAGTTACGTGCTTATTTTTAAAAATACAAGAAATTTAAAAATGTAAAAATATGGTAGTTAAAAACAAATATCTTTCTAAATAACCATTGTTGACATTAGTGTGGGTTACTCCTGCTGTTTCCCTCCACATATACACTGATGGGAGGACATGTAGATCAGTTGAAAGCTAGATGGATTAAAACAGAAACAAGTTATGAAAATGGGCTCCTCATAGGTTTGTTACATTAAGTAAAAGCTATTGAATATGTTTAGCTTGAATTTAATGGAAGAAAAATAAACTTGTGAAACTAAAAAGACTGCTGAATATTTTATGTCAAAAGATATTCATTCCTAAAAGAATCAAAGATTAAGAAAAAAGATTGTGAAAACATTAAAAATCTGGGTCTACATCAAAAGGGAAGCTTTTGGCTGCAAGTAATGGAAAAGCAGCCCACACTGGCTTAAACAGTAAGGGAATTTATGTGTTTACAGAAGTCTGGTGTTTGGGGGCTTCCAGTCACTTGATCAAGCAGTTTCATGATTTCATCAAGGATCGGATTCTTTCTTTGGCCCTCTCTGCTACCCCAGGGCTGGCTCTGCCCCAGGAATGGTTTTATTGTGGCTGTAGGACTTCTTAGTGCTAAGATAAGTAACATTACAGAGCAACTACTTACTTACTTTCCCTGCATTAATTGGGTCCTCACAACCACTACAAGGAAGCTACACTTGTTATCTCTTACAGACATGAAAATGAGCCTCAGAGAAGTTAAGTAACCTGCTCAGGGTCACACAGGGAGCAAGTGGCAGAACTAGAATTCCAAAGAAGCAGTCTGGAACAGATTGCATTATTGGCTTCAATTTTTCACTCTTCTGCCATGTGACTTTACAGTACCTCTTAGTAAAGGGGTGGATAATATTTCCCCATCCTTGACTTTGGGCTCAAGTATGTGACTTCCTTTGGTGAGATCATGAGACAGAAGTGCCAGTGTGCCAGTTTTGAGTATAGGCCTTAAGAGGTTTCATGCTTTCATTTTCTTTGCTTATGAGAATATTTCTTGGCAGGCAGACTTGCTGGCCATTGCTATGAGAACATGCCCTGGCTAGCTCACTGGACCAAAGAGGATCACCAACAAGTGGGACAGACTAACAGATCTTCAGGTAAAGCAGAGAGACTCCAGCTCCATGGCCTGGATCAGCTGATTCCTTGTTGACCCAAGGAAACATAAACAAGCCCAGCTAAAGGTCAGCAGAACTGTTCCAGTCCAGCTCCAGAGGCATTTGCTAAATTAATACTTGTCATGAGCCATTGAGATTTTGTGGTTGTTTGTTACACAGCATTATTATGGCAGTAGCTAACTGATACAGTTTGATTCCAGAGCCTGTACATCTATCGTTCCATTTGCCCATGTCATGTGTATGACTGCCCTCTACTAGATGGAAGCTGTTCTTCTGGAGTGAGCAGAGGGCTAGAGGTGAGAGAGATGTCTCAGAGCCAGACAGCAAGCCTCAGAACTGTGGAGCTGGCAAGGGCTGCATCTCTCAGGAGCATGACTGAGTAACCAGCCAGTGCCGAGCCTCTCAATTATGCATTGCTATCGATCCAGGGTCTGCACAATACTTGGTGTGTTATTGTCAGCAAAGTACACCTCTGGCTTCCTCTGGATGCCTTTCTCTTTACCTCTCTCTCTCTGTCCAGGCTGGGCTTGCTGTACCTTGGGAAACCAAGGTAGCACAGAGGGAGCAGGCAGGCTCCAGCTGATACCTCCCCAGGCCTGGGCTAGCAGAGCAGCTGATGCAGAAGCTCTGGCCCAGCAGGGAGGGCTGGCAGCTTCTTGGCTCAGCACACTGTCCCTCACTCAGCCACCCTGAAGTGCTTGCAGCTCTCCCAAACTTCCCCTATTGTCTCTTGCCTCCAAGGGACTTTCTACATGCAGTTCTTTTTGCTGAAACATTCAGTCACTAGATGTCTTGAGATAAGAACCCTAGAAGCAGATTGACATGGAGATTCTTGGACTAGTAAATTTCTGAGGAATTTTTTCCAAGAAAAATTTGTCAGAGAGAGAGGGTGGGAGGACAGGCCAGGGGGAGACGCTGAGCAAAGCATCGGTGCAGTAAGAGTCTAGCTCCAGTCTGATATGCCGGGAGCTTGGAAGAGTGAATGACCCCACCTCAAGGCAGGGGGGCCGGTTTTTGTACTCCCACACCAGTCATTGACTGAAGTCTGCTCCCTCCTCATGGTAGTGGGGCAACCCGGAATCTCTTAGGAAATCTGGGTGAAGTGGATCCCCACATGAGCTGATGACTCTCTGGAGAGGGGTAGTGGTGGGCCAATAGTAGCCCCACTTACAGCAGCCAGGGCAGGTATACCAGTGCCCACTACCCCTACTCCTCCTTATCCTTCAGGTCTCGACTTCAATGCCACCTCCTCCAGGAAGCCTTCCAGGTACCCTTTCTCTTTGGTTCATTTGGTTGGTATTATCTATGCTCCCATAACTCTCTCTGGTTCTCTTTTCACCTTCAACATGAAGATACTAAATATTGATTCAATGACTGTCTCCCCATTAGTGTCACCTCCAGGAAGGCAGCGGCTGTTGGCCTTGTTCACTGTTATGTTCAGAATCGGGCACACAGTAGTTGCTCAATAAATGCTCATGGAAGGAAGAAGGAAGAAAGGAACATAGGGAGAAAGAATGGAAGGGAGGGAGAGAGGAAGGGGGAAGGGACAGAAGGGGTAATGGGAGAAGTACAGGGAGATGGGTCTTGCCAAGTATTCTTAGAATGAATCCATAATCCCTAAATGGGGGAGACCAGGGTCATCTCCAGGCCATGCTCTTAGATGTCTGTGAAACACAAACCTAGATTAAATGTAACTAGAGGATCTGCCCCTGGTTCTCTGAGGCTATGAGAACCATCAGTGTCTTGTTTTGGCTGGAATTAGGAACTGTTAGCCTGGAAGAATCTCTGGATCCCTCATTAAGGAGGGCCCCCTGCTTCTCTATGGCAGTCCTGACTACCCTTCCCAACCTCTGGGGCTTTCTACAGACACAGAGATCCAGACCCCAGCTTCCCCATCCATCAGTCTCCTTGACCTCAGATGCAGTTTAGAGCTGCAAAGCTATCTTGTCCAGCCCTGTCCTTGAACAAATGGGGAAACTGAGGCACACAGAAGACCAGAGATTGGTCCAAGATGACTGAGCAAGTCAAAAGCACCACAAGAACTAGAATCCAGCACTGCTGGGGCCCAACCATGTGCTGCTTCCTCTGTCCCAGGCAGCCCCTGCATTCTCTCAGGTTCAACTCTTTGAGATCAGTCAAAATGAATTTGATCCTGGAGACAGAACCCCATGGCAGATGAGTCTGCCATGGCAGGAGGCAGAAGCAGAAGGGGTGGGCCCCACCTTCTTCCTGAGACTTGATGGGTTTCCTCTGCAGGATGCCACAGTTGAGTCAGCACATTTGTGTTACAGCCACAGAGCCACAGACTTCAAGGGAATATCCTTGAAGACCACTGAGCTCAAGGCCTTCCTGATACAAAAGGTCAACTGAGGCTGAGAGAAGGCACGGACAGAACCCCAAATACACAGGCAACACCTGTGTAGAACGAGGGCTAGAACTCAGCTCATCTTCCCTCTTAGTCTGTGGCTCTGTGGCAAACGCCATCCATCGCCTATTCGCAGCTCTCACTCATGCCCCTTCCTTCCTGCTAGTCCAGTTTCAGTCACTGAGAGGTAAGGAGTCATCTGCCAGGATGGCTTATCTGACCAAATACAAAGATAAAGTCTCCTGAGGAGAAAGCTTTTGCCTTGATCTGCCTTGGATGCGTATGTGAGGGCTAGGGAGCAAGCAGCCATTTGGAGACCAGGAGGCAAAAGCATGCAGTCCACAGTCCACATGCTAAGGATGGGAGAATTTGATCATATACTTGAGTGGCTGCATCAATGCCCCAAGATGCCACCGTCTAGATATCTTGCTATGGCAAAAAATAAACCCCTGTTAATTTAGATCATGGGAGTAAGCTTTTCCATTTCTTGAAGTTGGGAGCATTCCTAACTGACAAAGACATTTTCCACACTATTTCTTAACTACTCTTTGAGGTGGCTAGGCCACGTATCAGCATGCCCACTTCATGGACAGAGAAACCATAAAGGGTCTACATGGTTTCAAACTATCTTCCCTTGAACGCTTGCAAATTCCAGATTTGCAGAAAAGACATGCATTTCATTTGGTCCCAGGCTTACAGTACAAAGGGGGCGGAAATGTGTTCTCCAAACAAACATTGTCCCAGCACATCGTGTGGGTCCTGGGTTTGCAGAAATATCAAATAGCACTGAATTAGGCCACGGTTTGGGAAACACTGGCTGCCGCCCCACTGGCTCTTCTGGGGCTTTGTCCTGGTGGTGGGTCCAGTGGTGGAGGGGAGGAAGCAGGATGGATCTCAATTACTTAAATGGAAATGGCTCCATTTGGGGAAGAAAAAAAAAAAAAAAAACCTGCCATTGGAGAATTTTATCTGCATAAAAGCTGCCTCAATCAATATGCAATAAGAAGGTGAGAGCATCGGACATAAATTTCCTGCTGGCTGAATTCTACAGACTGTCCTTGCACCCTGAAGCCTGTTGCTAAAGCCAGACCAAGTTATGGAGCACCCAAACCTCAACTATTCCTCTGTATCTTGAGAAGAAGGGACCCAGCTGCACAGACCTCTCAGAGAAGCTGATCTCCTGAGTGCCCCAGCTCTGGGCTATAAATGCCTTCCCAGCCTGAGCTCACTTACCCTCAACCTACCTAGATCTAAGTGTCCCTTACAGGAAGATGCAGTTCTGTTTTTCTCAGAGGTGCTACTCTTAGAAGACAGGGGCTTCCTCCTGGAGGAAGTTCTGAGTTTCCCATCTTGCAGGGCCTTTTTGTATATAGGGTTTGATTCACACAGAAAAACTCTGAGTACTAGTGAGTACATTCTAGCTGCTGTAACAAACAAACACTAAAATGTCAGTGGCATGACATGAGAACAGTGCATTTCCTCACTCACATTATTAGTCTAAGGCAGGAGTTGTTGGAGACAGATGATTTCCACATGGTGCTTGGAGATTGGGCTCTTTCTGTATTTTGGCTTCACCATCCCTAGGTCCTCTGTATTAATTCATAGACAAGCAAAAATAAGGGAAGGCAGCCCTGCCTCTTTAGTTCCTCGGGAAACAGCAGTTAAATAACTTGATCAGAGCCCCCTAGAGTCCAATGGCCAGCTGGACATGTCCAGTTGCATGTTCTTAAGGCACCTCAAAATGTTGTCTTCATCTCCATCTGCCTTGCCCCACTTCCCTCATTCCACACAAGCAACGCCTCAACTGTCCATTTTTGCCCACCCATCTGCAGGCCCTGGGGTCATCTGGGGCTTGCCATCTCTTCACATGCTGGAGCTCAGTGGCCTCTGAGCATGGCGTTCCGCTTCCTCTGCATGGCTCACCCTATCCCTCTCTCATGCCTGGATGCATGGCTGTGCTTACTGCACATGATTAGCCCCTTGAGGCCAACACAGTGCAGACCCCGGTGCTGAGTGCAGGGCCTGACACTTGAATGTTGAGTAACGCAGAGAAGATCCGTGTGGTGCTGTGATCCAGAATGATGGGCTCTCATCAAGTCTCGCCGCTTCGGAGGCCATGCAACAACGTGCTCGAGGAGTCTGAGGTCCTGTTTTCATAGCACTTACTGGCTGAGGAATCCTGGGCATGCCGATTAGCCTGCCTAAGCCGTAGTCTGCACATCTATAAAATGGAGACAATTGATCTCTACCTCCTAGGGCTGGTGAGAAGAATCAGTGAGCCAGTGACACCAAGCATCGTCATGGTATCTGGCAGCGACTGGCAGGTATTTGCTCTCAAAGGTTCCAAATGTCTTCCATTTGTCCCTCCAGGTCTTATCTCCACCTTCTCCACCCAGCTCTGTGGATTGAGAGAATGATGTCCCTTGCTGTCTTGCTCCTGGTTGGGTTTGTCCAGTGGAGGTCCCCACAGGACTATGGTGGGTGCGGGTAGAAGCCTGTTGGGGCATTTATTCCTCCAGCTTTCCCCACCCCTGTCACCATGCACGGAAGGCCACATTCCTCTCAGGCAGCCCTCTTTGTACAGCCCCACTCCTGGGTTCTGTAAAGGTCCCCCTTTTCTTAAACCTCCATGGATACCAGCCCTGAGGTGCTGCCCCATTCCTCCAACCTGTCAGCGTCCTCCATCCTGCCCTGCCTTTGTACACCATCCCTTTACCCACCTTCCCTCCCATTATCCTATTTGGGTGCAGTGTCTATTTCCTTTGGGACTCTGACCAATTCACCCTTGTTAATTACTTTTATATATTGTTTTATATATTTTCAAGGACTTTTCCGCATCCATAATCACTATAAATTTTCTCTGTGGTATGGTGACCCCCCATTTGACAGTAGAACAATCAGAAACCCAGAGAGGTAAAGCACCTTGACCACGGTCACACAGTGCAGGAGCGGGAGCCCGGTAGGCAGACGTGGAATCATTGCTGTCTCCTCAGGTTGCTTTTTTCCCAGGCTGAGCAGCACTGTGAGGTAACAGGCTCGTTTCCTCCTGGGCCAAGAGAGGAAACTTTCTGACACAAATGATCAGAGGAGCTGGGTTGTGGGAGAGGCTTCAGGCCAAAGCCAAAAAACAGCAAAAGAATCAGAGCTAGAGACTGGGTTTTTAATAATAAATAAACGCCAAGATCAGGCCTTCACGTGGAAGCCTTGGGGGGCCTGCAGCCGGCATGGGGTGCCCAGGAAGCTGCCTGCCCTCGGCCTACGGGATCCTCATTGTCCAAATGGCTGCTGGGACAGGGTCTTGGGGGACAATCTTCAAACCGCAGAGGGGAGGAGAAGTGAATATTTTGGGATGATCCCTTTTTTCATACAAATAAAGAGGCCCTTAGAAGTCATATCAAGTGTCTGAATTTCCTGACTGTATATTAATCCGCTTTCATGTGAATTATGCAATATTGCCACAGAGGAGTGGAGCAGCTGGACGTTGGGTGGGCAGCCCTGGAATCAAAGAGGACCCTTGCTGTGCTGTTGCCTCTGCAAAGAAGCTCAGGGAGGCTGGGATGTTCCGTGGCGCCCCATCTTCCTCAGACCCACGGGGCACATGTGTGCCCAGAGGGAGCCGGGGAGGTCCAGGGCCAGTGGTGAGGACCGGATGAGCTAGGGAATAAGCCAGATACCCCAGTGGAAGGGGCTGCTCTGAAATCGGGTTGATGGTTGTTGCTGTGTTGACATGCAGCCCCAGTGAGGCGAGACCTTTTGATTGTTCTAGAGAGCCAGAAACCTGGGTTTGTATGGGAAGGCTTCCAATCTTTAAACATTAGTGACAAATTCTGATTTCTAAGAGATATTATGCAAGCTGAACAAAAGCCGCCGTGGACTGCCCGTGTGCAACCTCCACACATTCAATATGTCGGGAGTGTCTGCTTTGAGGCTTGGGAAAGTAGCGTGACTTTTTGACATGGGCTGAAATTAGGCAAAGACCTTCACCTCTGTCCTTTTTTCCTTCTCTTTTCACCCTTGCCAGATGCCTCTCCCTATTGTATTCAGTTTCCTAGTGTGATAGACCAGCACCAGGCCAGGAGGCTGTTGTAAACTAAATGTTTGTGTTTCCTTCCAAAATTCACGTATTTAAGCCCTAACCCCTAGTGTGTCTATACTCAGAGATGAAGCCTCTAAGGAAGTAATTAAGATTAAATGGGTCCTAAGGGTGGGCCCTGATCTGATAGGATTAGTGTACTTATGGGAAGAGACACCTGAGTTCGCTCTGTCTCTGTCTCCCCCTTCCCTCCTGCACCCCCACCACCCCAAAGCACGAGCAGAGGAAAGGGCATGTGAAACACAGAAGACAGCCATCTACAAGCCAGGAAGACAGCCCTTATCCGAAACTGACCATGCTGGACTCTGATCTGGAACTTCCAGCCTCCAGAACTGTAAGAAAATTAAGCTCTGTTCTTTAAGCCACCGAGCCTATGGCATTTTGTTAAGGCAGCCTGAGCAGACAGGGTCCACGCACTTTGTTCCAGTGGCTCATGTTCCAGAGTCCCCCGTTTTCAATCTGCCCAGTGGGGATCATTCACATTTCATAGGGCTTGCTGATGGGGTCAGTGGTGGCCAGGAAAGACCCTTGTAAGTACGGAGACCTATGATCAGGGAGGAGGTGCAGACCACCCCTGAGGACCCCAACTACTCCAATAACATGCAGCATGTGTATGACTATCAGTCTATGTACTCAGGTCGTAACCTTGGTTTTCCGAAACCAAATTAAGTTTCCATTCTTCTGGGTGACAGAAACTTCCTGTCAGGTACTTTGGTTTTTGCCTCTGTCTTACTCAAGGTTTGACCAGACAGATGGGAGCCACTCTAGGTATTTCTAGCAGGAAGGATTTTAATTCAGGGAATTGGGAAATTGTGCAGCCCTTGAAAGGTGATGAAGGGGGTGATGGAAGCAAGGCTGAGAAGGCTGCTGATGGCTTTCAGGAAATCTGGAAGTTCACAAATGGTGAGAAAGCTGCAGTCGATCACCTCGACTGCTTGTCCCCTAGTGGGCGAGCTTTGCAGGAGGAAGCCTGGGCATCACAGGATGCCAGCTGCTGCGATGTTCACAACTGCGAAGTTTCTCTCTTCCCCTCCCTCCTGTCACTCCATGACTCATAATGTCCCTCAAGGTCTTTCTTTATCCCTGGGCCCTGCAGCTTTATGAGCGACTGCAGAGATGAAGTGCCAGACCCTGAGGTTTGATCCAGGCTCCTGGCCCAGCCAGATTGCCTGTCCCAGGACCAGATACTCTTCCTGGGTCCAGTCTGGGCTTGGGCAAAGCCAGCAGGTGGTCTCTAGAGGGTGATTCTCTTCTATGGAGCTGAAGAGTTTGAGGCCAGACATTCTCTCCTATATAGGCTTTCAGGTTTCAGCCCTGGGCTCTCCAGCCTGCTGCTACTCAGGGTCTCTCACAGGATCTTTGCAGAGCCTTTGGGGGTCTTCTGCTCTCACCCTTCACTTGTGTGGGCCGTTTTCCTACACAAGCTTTCTTTCCATGCCCCCTTTCCTAGCACAGCAATCCTCAAGTAATCCAGGTGGCTAATTAAAATGGTGCCCATCCTCGCTCCCTCTTCTGTTCTTTATCCTTTCTGTCTAGAAGGCAATGTTTGTAGTAGGAACTGTGGAAGGCCGATCGGGATTTGAATCCTGGCCCTGACTTTGGAGCTCTGCACTTTGGGACCTTGCTAATCCATGCTTTGGTTTCTTCCTCTGTACACTGAGGGTCGTGAACCACGAGGTCCGAGGGAAAAGAGGTCATAGATAAAATGCCACCACTCTCTCTGGTATCCTCCTGATGTTGTGTACCCTAGGCCAGGTTCAGAGTGTGGGAGAACACTGAGAAAGGTGGCAAACACAAAGGAAAAACCTCTGCCCATTGAAGGATCATCTTCGTCCAGACCTTTGCCATCATGCCAAGGCCTCTTGGCTTGAGTGAGGCAGGGATTTGGACAATGCAGTTGCTCAGTAACACAACAAATGCTTTAGGGAGCATTCTATGCTCTTGCAGAGTAAGCCACACAAATCCTGCTTTCTCTAAAATCAGCCTTGCTTCATCAGGCAGGGGACCCAGACTCTTGGAGTAAGGGGCAAGGGCTGTCTTCTCTGGCTCTGGGCTGAAGCTCGTTGTTATTGGGTGCTCAGGCTGGTGTCTGCACAAGAACAAAGAGCTAGAACACTCAGGCTGGGGGAGGTGGGAAAATTCCCAACATGTGTCTGTTGTCAGATAGACTAAGCCGCCCTCATCACCACCAGGCCTTGTCACAGTGGACTCATGTTTGGCAGACATGGATTGTAACACTAAGGTTCTCACACAGGGCCAGGGGACAGATGAAAGGTGTTTGCACTAACACCTTTGGTCACTTCTCCTGGAGGCACGGACCTCTGCAGGGGTAAGGCTCAGACGCAGACCTTCCAGCTCCAGCGAGGCAAGAGGCCAGTCCAGGGGAAACCACAGCTCTGCCACAGTTCCTTTCCAGAGAGGGTGATGGATTGAGACATATAATTAATATATGTCTATATATTTATATATAAAAACCCTTACAAATCACATCCCTCGAGCCAGGTCTTTAAATAATGGAAGACGGTAGATTACTGCTTTATTAGTCTCTTCCAAAAGCTTATAAAAATTATCTTTTGCCACTGGGAAGACATTTTATCAGAATTTATGGCAACTCAGAGAGTCTTGAGATATCAGATTCAGAAACTAAGAAGCTTTCTGCGGCTCTCGCTGCTGCAGACAGACCTGGTCTCCGCTCTCCTTGTAAATTAAAATCTCTAACATTATCTACTTTAAGAAATAAGACACTTGGCTCTTGTATCTTGAGCCTGCTCTTTAATTAATATAGACTTGTGTAGGCAAAAGCCGTAAACGTGAGTGAGTGGCTCTGGAATTTGGGAGTGGGGTGGCAGAGGGAGAGACACGGTATGTGGAAAGAAGAAAACACAAAATATACCCCTCTAGGGGCAAGGCTCTGACTTAGGGGTTAACATTGCACTAATGGCTTGGACAGATTTTTCTTTGCATGTTTTCTGGCCAAGGCTGGAGGTCTCCATTATTCATCGGCCAGCCTTCTCCAGGGTACTGTATCTCCCACATTGAGAATGGCTGAGCTGCGTGTTCCCAGGTATCCTCTGTCGGGGAAATCCGGGCTCCGCCTACCAAGAGTTGTATCTACAGCAGGGTCACTCAGGTGCATTTACGAACCAGTGCCTAGCCCCAAACCTTTGTAACCACTCACTCCCCTAGGAGAGTGATACAGGAACTGACAGTAGCACTGAACTTCCATACTGATTTGATATTGCATCCCATTGGACAGAATTCAGACAAGTTTGGATGCTCTTTATTTCATTTTCCTAGTAATGCTTTTTTTTTTTTTTTTTTTTTTTTTGGATTTTGCAAAGTTCATGACAATTGATTTCATTTCTTTAGTCTCTGGATTATTTTCTAGATTTTATTATTTTCTAGAATATTTTTGAAATTATATTCTCTAGGTTATTTTCTAGAGTATTACGTCTAGGCTATGATTGTTGTTCTCTTCTAGATTCATTCCTAGATTACTTAACTTCTCTAGTAATTCATTTTTATTGCATTGTACAAAAGTCCATCACAGGTTGGAAATTAAAAACAAAA
Source organism: Cynocephalus volans (assembly GCF_027409185.1). Classification (NCBI taxonomy): domain Eukaryota; kingdom Metazoa; phylum Chordata; class Mammalia; order Dermoptera; family Cynocephalidae; genus Cynocephalus; species Cynocephalus volans. The sequence goes on along the minus strand of NC_084469.1, from coordinate 76,404,973 downwards.
CAAAACAAAACTGGTCTGTCACCACAGTTTGAAAACTAAGGGATCCTGGCTGGCCTTGGCGGGGAGCCGGGGATGCCAGTGAGTCCGCAGGCAGGAGGCAGTGGACTGCAGCCACCTCGTATTGGAAGAAGGCAGAAACACCTCAGGGCCCAGGCCCAGATCAGTTCTAGCAGAGAATGCATCCCAGGTGGGCTGCTGCCTTCTCCCCCATATTGGCTCATTAGGCAGAGTTTTTCTTTGGTTTTTTCCCTCCTGCCTTGGACATTCAAGACCCTGTTTCTGTCCTACATGCAATTCCATGCTGCTCCACAATCCCTGCCCCGCTCCCAGTAAAAATGCATACGTCAGAGAAATTTGCTCTTACTATCATCATTACAAATAATAATAACGACACTAATAGTCATGATTCTTCTTGACTGTAGAGCTTTTTTGTGGCAGCCATTTCTAGTGCACCAAATATTCATGGGCTCCCCTATCTTCCCTCACCCCTTTGCCATTGGGCAGAGCTATGTACTAATTCTGATCAATGGGCTGTGAGCAGAAGTGAAGAACATCATTTCAGGGCCAAGGCATTTAAAGGTCAGTTGGACTCACTACATCTTACACTCCTGCCATGGTGACTTGGGAAGCCATGAGCTGCGATTACAAAGCCAGAAGATGGAACCAGAGAATTTTGGCACGAGAAAGAAATAATTATGTGTAAAGCCACTGAGATTTCAGGGTTTGTTTGTCACTTCAGCACAGCCTAATTTAAACTGAGTGATGTAAATTCGCAGCTTGAAACTGTTAATCTGATCTTTCCAAGAGCCCCAGAAGGCAGTCCTGCAAAGACAATTGCTCCCGGTGGATGTGTAAGGGAACTGAGACAGAGAAGGCAAATGACTCACTCAGGATCACTCAGCTTATTGTCTTTTCTTTTTTTGATAATAGCTATCCTAACAGGTGTGCCGTGATATCTCACAGTGGTTTTGATTTGCATTTTCCTGGTGGCTAGTGATACTGAACATCTCTTTATACACCTGTTGGCCATTTTTATGTCTTCTTTGGAGAAATATCTATTCAAGTGGTTTGCTCATTTTTTTATCAGGTTATATACACTTCTTGCTGTTGAGCTGTATGAATTCTTCATAAATTTTAGATATCAGATATATGGTTTGCAAATATTTTTCCCAGTCTGTAGGTTACCTTTACATTTTGTTGTTTCCTTTGCTTCTTTTGCAGAAGCTTTTTAGTTTGATGTAGTCCATTTATTTGTTTTTGCCTTTGTAGACTGAGCTTTGGATGTAATATCCAAAGAATCACTACCAAGACCAATGTCAAGGAGATTTTCCCTTACGTTTTCTTTTAGGAGTTTTATGATTTCAGGTCTTATGTTTAGGACAAGCAATAACAAGTGTTGGAAGGTAAGGAGAAAAGAGAACCCTTGTACACTGTTGGAAGTAATGTAGATTAGAACAGCCATCATGGAAAACAGTATAGGAGTTCCTAAAGAAATTAAAAATAGAGCTACCATATGACCCAGTAGTCCTCTTCTGGCTATATATAAAAGAAATGAAATCACCACCTCATAAGGATATCTGCACTCCCACGTACATGATAGCATTATTGACAATTGTCAAGACATGGAAATAACCTAAGTGTCCATCGATAGATGAATGGATAAAGAAACTGTGGTATATATATATGCCATGGAATATTATTCAGCCTACCATTTTCTACAACATGGACGACCCTGGAGGATCGTATGTTAAATGAAATAAGCCAGACACAGAAAGACATATACTGCATTATCTTGCATATATGTGGAATCTAAAAAAAAAAAAAGAAAGTCAAATACAGGTTGCGCATCCCTAATCCCAAAATCCAAAATGCTTCAAATCTGAAACTTTTTGAGTGCCAGAGTGGCACTCAAAGGAAATGCTCACTGGAGCATTTCAGATTTTGGATTACGGATGCTCAACCCATATGTATTCTGCAAATATTCCAAAATCCAAAAGTCAAAAATCCAAAACACTTTTGCTCCCAAGTATTTTGAATAAGGAGTACTCAAATACTCAACCTATCGACAGAGATAGAGAATAAACAGTGCTTACCAGGGGAAGTGGGAAATGTAGGTCACAGGATACAAAGTAGCAGATATGAAGGACGAGCAAGTCTAGAGATCCTCTGTAAAACATGAACAGCACAGTTAATAACGGTGTAATATATTCAGGATTTTTGCTAAAGGAGTAGATTGTAGCTGCTGTTGCCACTCAAAAAGTAGTGACTATGTGAGATGGTGGCATGTTAATCTACTTCACTAAAGTAACCATTTTACTATCTATATGTACCTCATAAAGTTATGTTGCATACCTTAAACAGACACAATGAAATATATTTTTAAAAATATATTAACAACTAGTGAATCTGGGTAAAGAGTACATGAGTATTCTTTGTTCTATTCTTGCAACTTTTTCGTAAGTATAAAATTGTTTCCAAATAAAAGGTTTAAAATTTCTTTAAAAAATCCTTCAGCTTATCAATGGCAGATCAGGATTCAAACCCAGGCTTCCAAGCCTAGATTCAACACTCTTTTCCAATTAAGACACATTAACATATGAGGAGGCAGTCATTGGAGCTTCTTTCCTAGGTGTATTTCTGTTTTAAAGGGGGTGGCCTTCGAGAGAAAACCTACAAGAACAGGTGTTTAAGGGTAGAATTGACCTTCTGCTTACCCAAGAAGAGAATATGCCTAAAGACGGAATTTCTGGCAGGCTACAGGAAGTGATCTGGAGGTGACCTGAAGGGTGTGTAGAAGATAGAGATGCTGCTGCCTTCTGAGCCACAACAGGAGGGTAAACACCCTGACATGCATTTGCTGAGCAATCCCTGGTGCCCAGGCCACAGCAGATGATCTCAGGCATCGCTTCTGTATTGCTGGGCGAGGCTGCGGTGGCCGCTCCCTCAGACACACCTCAGGCAGGATTCACAGGCAAACTCCATCTGACCTTGGCCGTACTGCCTGGTGTCCGGTCCCACCCAAAGAGGGTATTGGGCAGCCTTCCAGGATGGGGTTTTATTCCTTTTAATAGAGAAATAGGAAATGAGCCTTAAGAGAAAGTGAGGAGTAATTGCTGCATTTAATCGCTCTAAAAATATCTCACTGGGGTTGGTTGTGAGTTCACTCCTGGGTGCTGGTCTGGCGTTCTAGGGAGATGTGGCCAGACTCCAGGTGGGGCTTAGAAAACCAAAATGACAAACCACACTGAGAACTCTGAGTGGGGAAGGTTCATATCACACCTACTCAGTGAGGGGCAAGGCCCGATGCCCTGGCTTGGCTCAGCCCTGGGCACTGGGATGTTCCCAGGAATGGATGGTGTGTCACCTATGCTGGGAGGGGTCTGACATGAGTCCCAGTTCACAGTGAAACTCTGGGCACAGCTGTTCCTATCTTCGCTCCAGACCTCTGCATCCCCTATGGATAAGAAGAAGGGGGCTTGCTTATTTTTCCTAAGGTCCCTTCTGTAATAGACACATACCATCCACTGCATTCCTGGCACCCACTGCCAGTCCCTTCCTCCTGACAGCATGGACTTCATTCAGACATCCATGTATCCATTGCCAGCTCCAGGACTTCAGCTTATCTGAGCTGATCAGAATGTGGCATTCCGTGGCATTCTTGTAGCTCTAGAGGTGGGCGTATGTCCTAACTTTGGGTTGAGGAAGGCCTTGGGCTAGGAGGGAAGTTTCTATTTCTCTATATCCTGGATAACCTGGGCAAGGCAGCAACCCATGCCACTGCCCTTTTGAGATGATTAGGGGACCCAGCCATGGTGTGTTGGCCATGAGAATGGGCCTCACAGACCTCCCCCTGAAGAGAGCTGAATGACCAAGAGTCCTGGCTGCTCTGACTTTCATCGCCACATTTGTGCCAAAGCCATACTTCCCACTGGCTGCTACCAGCCAACATGCAGCAGGGGCACCACGTCAGGGCCATTCCCCTGAGGACTGCATGATGGCCAACACCGCAGTATAGCACACTAACTTCCCTTTCCTCTCTTTTTCAGAGACTAACTCCAGTGGCACCGAGAGCAGTCTGGGAAAGCATGGGAAGATGAGGATTTGGGACTGGCTCACCCACCATGTGGCAGGAGAAGAGGATGCCATCTTGGTCAGTAGATGGAGCACAGATAGTCCCTGGCACAAAGTGGTGGCTCAGCTGCTGAAGATTTCTCCAGGAGTGTCCTGGGGAAATGTCCCAGTGGAGGCAAATGCTGTTGCAAGTGGGATGGTGCAGGCATTGGAAAAACATGGGGTGAATAATGCCCACAAAGACAGTGGAGTCATCTGGTTAATGCTTGACCCCTGCAGCCCTGCAGATGGAGAACAAGGGACTGATGCTGCTCACAGGCGGGTAATAGCATGGGGGCAAGAGCCAGAGCACCTTGCTGGGAGCTCACAAAAAGGCCCTCATTACCTGCCCAGGAAAGGCAGACGCAGCTGAGCGTAAAGCAGAGGACCCCACTCTTAGAGCTGCACAGCTTCAGAGACACTCGGCTGCTCCGCCATGGCAGCTCTGAGATGCAAAGGCCAAGGTTGGGTTGGGAAAATCTGGGGTCCTGAAATATGGGATGGGGACATCTGTATGGGTGCCCCTGAGAATGTAGATTCTGCCACCCCCTGGGGCCCTCGGTGCTTGCACGGGTGGCTCCCCATTCCCAAACAAGAGCCAGCTCGAACTCTGGACCGGGAGATGCTGCAGAAGCCTCTCCCCAAGGAGGCTGCCCCCACCTCCTCTCCTGGTTGTTAGGCTGAGAACTGGGGTCATAAATCAGTGTCACCACTGAGCCTGATAAGGAAGGGAAGGAACAAGTCGTCCTGAGAAATGCAAGAATTAGCGGTGAGATGTGCCACTGGCAGCAGCTTGGGGCTGTTCCTGGGGCAGACTTTATGGGTTCTTGTTCAAGTGGGCTGGAGTATAAAACTAGACCAACAAGAAATTATTGACTTGAGGGCCCTTTCTTGGGGCATGGAGATTTGACATCCTAGCAAGGACCCCAGGGGACCAGGCAAACTTGCTGCTGTGGTGGTTATTAGAAGCCTGCAGGAAAACAAGTCTGACTCTCAGCAAAGTGGCAATGCCTGAGTTGCCCTGGCAGAGGAGGGAGGAAGGAAGAAAGGCTGAGGGAGGTGGGCATGCTGAGAGGGATATATCACGGGAGGCCTGAAGCCCCACTGGAGAGTTTAGTTCTACCAGAGTGCCCAGCAGGCACGATGTCCACCAAGACCATCAGGAGTGCTTGGTGGGAGGGCAGGCAGTGTGGCTGAGAAGCCCAGCAGAGGCTGTCCCCTGCAGACCTCTAACCACAGGGACCAGAACTGACCAGAGGCTGCAGCTGCTGTGCCCCCAAATCCATTGCCTCCTTTGTACTCAGGCCACTTCTCCACGGGAGGCTCCCAGCCCATGAATGAGTGCAGCAGGTTGCTACAGCAGGCTGGTTCCAGGGGAACATGGGACTCTTCTAGCAGTGGTGACTTCAGCTACTGGCTGGAGGACTCCCCAGCAGCCTTGTTGAACTGTCCATTGAACTTCACAGCAGTCCAAGATGCTTTCACCCAACCTTCCCTCCCTCCTGATCACTTGTGTTGTAGTCTCACCCAGCTCTGTCCCCATCTCCTCTCCAAGGTGTGTCCCTAACCACACCCTTGTGCACTTGCTTCTCAGACTAACACACTGAGGAGGAGGCCAGGACAAGGAAGGCAGGGCAGAGAGACAGAGAGAACTGGGGGCATGAAAGCATCACTGAGCTGTGCAATCAACTGGCCCCACTGCCCCTCGCGTGAAATCCCCACTACAGTGTGATGAAATGCTCCTATGACCCACTTGATTTAGTTCTCTGTTCATGGAGTCCAAATCAGCCTTTTACAGTGATACAATACCCTGTCATGATCTTCTATGAGACGCTGAGTCTCATACTGCATATTACTAAGTCTTGAACCCAGGTATTTTGACTTCCACCTTGTAGCTCTTTTCCCTAAAACAAAAAGCTCTGGAAACAGTGATTTTCGAAGTGAAAAGCCTTTCTTCAGCACAGGATACACAATTCTACAGACAAACAGCCACTCACTCACAAACCCAGTGAGTCACCGAGGGCTACTAGAATTTGGTATTTATAAACGAAAATTAGCACGTTAGGAGAGTTGCCTGAAGACTTGATTCAGCATCTGGCTAAGAAGTTGGGATGCCATGCCACCCCTGGCAACACTGCAAAGTGCTACCACATGTTCCCACAGGCAGAGATGTCATAGCGAGAGGTTCGGGCAGGATCCTTCCAGACCAGGGCACCAGCAGGGCTGCCTCGGGCTGGTCCTGGTTTTCAGTCACTGCTATTCTTACATTTTAATTATGAATTGCTGTTGGTTTGGTTCCCTCGTCATCAGCTTAGCTTGTGGTGGGTTGTCGGTTAACCCCACAGCATGTAGGGACGCATATTTGCACCAACAGAGTGTGGGGCCTATCATTTTCCAATAACTACTAGACTCTGAAACATGTAGGTGTTGCAGTTTGGTTGTGAATCACTGTGCCCCTATTTCTCCAGCAGGGGTAGACCCAAAGCTCCCTCAGGCGATCCCACGGGGCTCTTCAGTGTCTGCACCACCTTCTGTTTCCTTCTGGCAGTGGGATAAGCTGAGATAGATGGTCTGCGGGCTTTGGTTTGGCCCGGGGGTGCTGCGGACACAATGGTTGGGGAGCCAATGCTCTAGAGATCCAAGGCTAGGACTGAGGTGCTGGGGGACTGAGGAAGAAGAGAGGGAGAAGGTAACAGGGGAAGGAACAGGGCTTTTGAACCTCCACTGCCACTTTGATCAGTGACTTTCCATGGTAGCTTGCTGTCTGTGCTCTAGTCTTGTGGCGCTGGGTGGGACGGGGTGTGCTGGGGGATGGCATTCAGCAGTAAGCTGTGACTATTTCATCATTGGTGTCTGCGAGGGAGGTGACCTAATCTCGTATCATCACTGCATCGCTGTAGGGTTAGGACTTTCTGGTGGCAGGCAACAGAAATCAACTCAGGCAAACGCAAGTAGAAAAGGAATTTCTTGCAGGGATACTGGGTAGTTCACAGAACAAACAGGAGGGTGGGGAGTTAGTCTTGGAGTTAGGATGAGAACCGGGGAGCTTGGAAGACCAGGCAGAAAGAAATACTCTAGGTGCCATTACTGGAATGATGACGATGACGGTGGTGGTGGTGATGACAGGCAGTCTTTATTGTGGTGTTCTAAACACTTGACGTGTCTTTACAACAGTCCTATGAGGTAGGAACCATTATCATTCCCATTTTGCAGATGAGTAAACCGAGATACAGATAAGTTGAATAACTTTCCCAAGGTCACACAGCTAAGAGATGGTAGAGCCAGTAGCCTGCCTCAGCCTGGCTGTGTCCTTCCGCTGAAGGTCAGGGCTCTCAGGCTGGTCCTTTCTATCAACTCTCTCCTTCAGGGTTCTGCTAACCACTCCCATGACCTCCTCCTTGAAATATGGGGTCATAACTCTTCTCTTACCAGTCTGTGGTTTCCATACTCTCTGCCCACACCTCTGTGCCCCTTTATTAAAACTTTCTCCAGTTATCTTAATTTCAATGTGCCATGCATTTTAGTACTACTGGCACATTTCATAGAATCCGCAACACTACCGACTATAAAACACACCATCATTTGATGTACCGTGAAGACAGTATAGAAGAAAAAGGGTAGCCAATTAATGCCACACCATTGATTGTAAGATCAATATCAGAGTGTAAAAATGTGTGTCTCACACTCAGGGAAAGACAGTATCTCTTCTGTTTCACAGATGAGGGCATAGCTGCACAGGGAAGATAAGTAACTCGCTTGAAGCTACCTGACCAAAGATTTGAACTAGTTTTGTTGTAGATCCCTCACCCTAACTGCACCCATGCTGCTCTGAGTGTGTGGAGCCAGGCTCTAGAAAAGTAATGGGGTGGGAGTGGGGGATTTGCAGTGAAGCTGAGGCAGGTAAGGAGAGGGTGACCAGGACAATCTCCAACACACTGAGCTGAAGGGCTGGAGGGGCCATGCCCAGGGTGCTGGCAGCCCACGGTTGGGTGAGGAGATCAGGGAGACTGGTGTGCCCTGGAGAAGTCAAAGGCTGCGCATGGCAGGAGGGAGGCCCGAGATGATGCCCCAGCCTCCCCAAAGGGGCCCTGGTCCCCTCCAACTCCTGCCCTTCCAAGTTCACCTTGACAAATATAGACCAGGAGTAACCTAAATAAATGAGTGGCTGCTCGAAGCCACAGGACAGCTAACCACAATGGGGGTTTTCGGTTTTCTGCTTAAGACACAAACAGCACATTCCTCAGCCGAAATAGCCGGGTGGAGAAACAGGGCATTATTGGACAAGAACACCCGGCCAGGATGAGCCAAACAAGACAGAAATAGGCCTGAGCCACCACATGAAGGGAGCTCGTCAGTGCTTGGCAGCCTGTGCCTGGTCTGGCCCTGCCCTGCTGGGAGGCTGCTGTTACCTGGGGAGGCTCCGGCTTTGCCCCTAGGAAGAAAGCAGCCATGTGTCCACCTGGGCTCTCAGCCTTGGCGGCTGGGGCAGCAGTCCCTTCCTTAGATAAGGGTCTGCTGGACCTGAGAGGGGACATGGATCCTGGTAGCACTGCCCCACCACCGCACACATACACGCATTCACAGACTCACCAACACACAGCCACATTGCATGCACCCGCAGGACCAGAATAGGCACATGTGCGCACACGGGAACTCAGAGGCACACACAGGCCACAGTGCTCAAACACACAGACACACATGCACATACACACATCTGCGCTCACACCCACACACGTATCGCAGCACACACATGCAGAGATTCACACAACTGTGTACATTCGTCCTTATAGACCCACACATGCAAAAGCAGATCCATGCAAGCCCTAGCATGAACCCACAAGCATTCACATGTACACACAGGCACATGCCCACATGCTCACATGCACATGCAGCTACACACACATGCAAATACCCACTCATGTGAGTGTGTGCACATCCGTACATGTCCTGGGAAACACTGTTCCTCGTCCCTTGGGTCTCCTCTTGCCCTGGGAATGTTCACCCCAGACATGGTTGAATAAGGGCCGTGGCTGGTATTACCTCATCTGAATGAGCATCCGAGGACAGGTTTAAGGGGCTCTGGGATGGGAGGTTCAAAGAGAAGTTGCCAGGGAGGTCCAGACTCCATCTTGTTCTGCAACCCCACTCTCTGCTTCCAGTCAGCCTCTCTTCACCTCACTGCCCCTGAGTTGTCCCAGGAGGGAGTAAATAGTAGACCAGCTCCACCCCCTCCTCCAGACCAGGCCTGGGAATGTCCACAGCTTGTTGGGAGCACAATCTCTGTGGGTCTGTGAGCTCTGTGGGGCCAAGGACCCCCATAGTGAGGCTCATTTCTTTATGCCCAAAGACCACTACAGTGCCTGGTAATCAGTACATAAATTGATAAATGATTGGAGTAGAAGAGCAGAGGTTGGCATTCCCACTTAACAGCTAGGGAGACTGAGGCCCAAGGAGGGTCGGGACTTAACCAAAATCACACCTGTCTGCTTCCTGCCCCCACCCTGGTGCTGCCCCTATATGTGGAACCCCTGGTCCCCTCCTCCTCACCCCCAGGCCTTGCCAGTGAAGCCTGGACAAGGCAAGTAGGCAGCCAGGTGTCCTGGGCACCCCTGGGCTTCCCAACTCCGCTCTGCCCTACTGCTGGCCCAGGGCCAGGTGGGGACTGGAGGCTCCAGGACAAAAGTCTACTTTCAGCACCTCCTCCAACTCCTGAAGCACTAGCTGCCAGCTCCTGTCCCAGCCTCAGATCCCCACCCATCCCTGCACCCTCAAGTTTCCCCCAGACCTAGGGATGGACTAGTTTCCTGGTCCTCAGACAAAGCTGGAAGGAAGGAAGAACAGATGAAGACAGCAGGGGTCAGTGTTTGTTCATTGGAGGCCACACAGGGCAGGCTGGGGAGGACCAAATGTCTCCCAGGCAGGGCACCCAGCAGATACTAAGACACAGGGTGTCAGACCCACCAAGCAAGCCCCTGGCCTCAGCTCAGAGCAGACAAGGGCAGCAGCTGAATCCTCAGGAGCCCACGCTGGCATATTGGGAAAGACCTTTAGTTTGTGCCAGTTAGGGGCTTTTCCATCTTTTGTTTTGTAACAACAGAATCTTTTCTTCAGATTATTTATTTTTTAAAATGTTAAATTAAGGTATAATTTGCATTCAGTAAAATTTCCCCTTTTAGCGCACAATTCTGCTACTTTAACACACACATACGGTTGTGTAACTACAACCACAATCAAGATATTGAAGGGTTCCAGTGCCCCCCCAAATCCCCCTGTGTCCCTTTGTTGTCAAGCCCTTCCCCTGCCTCTGGCATCCACCGACCTGTTTGCTTTCCCTAGAGGTTTGCCTTTTTCAGAATGTTCTGTAAATGGAATCACACACAACGTAGCCATCTCACTTAACACGGTGCACTTGACATACATCATATTGCTGTGTGTGTCAGGAGCTCTTTTTTAAAAAAAAATTGCTGAGCAGTTTCATTGTATGGATGAACCAGTTTGTTTATCCTTTCCCCACATGGGGACATTTAGGTTGTTTCCACTTTTTGGCTATTACAAACAACGTTTCTATGAACATTTGTATATGTTTTTGCGTTATATAATTTTTTTTTCTTTTCTTTTTGGTAAATACCTACAAGTGGGATCTGGGTCATATGGTAAGTCCATGTTCAAATTTCTGAGAAACCAGCAAATTGTTTTCCAAAGTGCTGTCCCATTTTGCATTCCCACCAGCAGTGAACAGCAGCTCTGGCTGTCCTACATCCTCACCAGCAACTGGTAGAATTACCTTTTTCCCCCATCCTAACAGGTGTGTGTCAGGTGATATTTTACTGGAAACCCCAATCTTCAGAACAGGTAAGTAGAGCTGCCTCGGTATAGCCAGAGCCACAGGAGGGGCTGTGAGCCCTGCCCACTCTCCCTCCCCCACTACAGCAGGGGCTCCTGAGTATCTTTTTGGAACCCAGGGCCAAGGCCAGAGAGGGGACTAGGATTGTCTAAGGTCACACAGCTCAATGAGAGGGAACACTGGGCAAGGTCCAGCCCTCTGATACCAGTGACTTGTCCTTTTCTGAGCACCATGTCACTGCTGGACAGACATTGGTGGGGCCTCCAGCCATGCTCAAGGGACCTGTGTTGGGCTGGGTTGAGAACCGAGTTGGGTGCAGGGATGCTGGCAGCCTCAGGGCTATTACCACATTGGGGTTTCTGGGTGAGACAACATGTTACAGGGGAAATGTCAAAATCTTTGAGATCAAGCAAAGACACATTTTCAAAACCCAGTATACTAGCTGTGCAACCCATGGTGAGTCACTTTACCTCTCTGTACCTTAATTTTAATATCAATAAAATGGAAATACATCTTACTAGTTCACTGAGTTGTCAGAAAGATTATAACTCACGACACAAATTTTTATTCAATAAATTTATTTATTGCGCTTTTACTGTGCACCGGACACTGTTCTGGGTACAGTGTTATAGACGTGAAGAAGACAGACAAGGTCCCTGGTCTCAGAGGGGAACAAGGGAGATAGATGGTAATCAACTGTATAGTATGTCAGGTGGTGATACGTACTACAGAGAAAAATACAGGATAAAGCAGAATAATGGTATATGGTATATAGAGAAAGGGAGTGCTACTTTAGATATGGTGGTTAGGGAAGGCCTCCTTGAGAGGTGACATTTGAGGAAAGATCTGAATAAAGTCAGAAAACCAGCGATGTGGACATCTGCATTTCTTATTAGTTGTGTGTCCTTGATCAAGTTACTTAACCTCTCTGAACCTCAGTCTTCATCTATGAAACAGGCTGAATTAAAATCCTCCCTATTAGATAGCTGTTAACTGTTGGTAAGAAAAAGTACATGTAAGCAGCCCAGTGTCTGGCACGAAATGTGCGCTCAATTCATCTTACTCTCCTTTCCACTTCAAATTCAAATTCAAAGTCAAGGTGTGGATTACAGCTGTAGGGTGGACAGCCAAGATGCATATGAAAATAATAATATACGAGCGCATGCATTATTTGAGCACCTCCAATGTGGCCAGCATGTTCTAGAGTTTTACATGTACTATGAGAGATGGCATGATTGCCTACACCCTTTCCACCTCCACCTGTCCTTGCCTTCTGTCATGAGCCTTGGCTGCTCTTGCCTCAGAGGTGGAGTGTGCTGCCCTGCTTTGACTTTGAGCTCATCTGTGGTACTAGCTTTAGCCAAGTGAGCTGTTTACAGATGTGACACAAGGAACGGCTTGAAATGTGCTTGCATTGTTGGCCGTGTCCTCTTGTGTTTCTGCCATCACCATGAGAATAACATGTCCACCCAGCTCACTGGTTCAACAAGGAGGACATGGAACAGACTCAAGTGCCTGTGGCTTAGACCCAAGTTCAGCAGAGACCAGCCAAGATCAGCCAAACCCCTGCCAACCTCCAGATACACGAGCAAGAAGACATTACTGTTCTTTCAGCTGCTGAGTTTTGAGGTGGTTAGTTATGTAACATTGTGCTGGCAATAGCTGACTGATACGTCTGTTAACCTTTTGATCCTTGCAAAACCCTCACGAGGTAGTTACTCCCGTTACCATCATTTTATAGATGAGCCCAAGGAAGTTAAATAATGAGTAAGCGTTGAGTCAAGATTTGAGTTTATTTGATCTGATTTTAGGGCCCATTCTATTAACCATGAAACTGAGGGAAGGCACCAGTCCCCTCTTCTTGATAGAACTTAGTACAGCTGTAATTATACAAGCATTCATATCTGTCTGTCTCAGGCAGCATTGTAACATAGCACCCGACACATGGTAGGACTGCAATAAATATTTGTGAAATGAATGTAATTAAATGAATGTATTAGTTATGTATTTCTGAATAACAAATTAACCCAAAACTTAGTGGTTTAAAACAGCCATAAACATTTATTATTTCAAGCTGTTTTGTGGGTCAGGATCAGCTCAGCTGGGTGGTTGTGTCACAAGGTCTCTTGTGAAGTTGCAGTTAAGTTGCTAGTAGAGCTGTGGTCATCTGAAGGCTGGACTGAGGCTGGAGGATCCTCTTTCACTATGGCTCACTCCCAAGGCTGTCTCATTGATGCTGGCTATTGGCAGGAGGCCTCAGCTCCTCACCTCATGGACCTGTCTACAGGGCTGCTTGAGTGTCCACACAACATGGTAGCTAGCTGCTCCTAAAGTGACTGATCCAAGTGATCCAAGTGGAATGGCAATGTCTTTTATGGCTTAGCCTCAGAAGTCACATGTCTTTACCTCTGCTGGATTTTACTGGTCACACCCAGGCACCATGACATAACAGAGAGGAGACAGGTTACACAAGGTGTCGATACTAGGAGGTGAGTCACATAGGGGGACATCTTTCTTGGAAGCTAGCTACCACGGCAAATAAGCAAATTAATTATAGATTACAGTAAGTAATGTGAGCGAAAGAAACACAGCACGATGATAGAAAATAACAGAAGTGGAGAAGATGCATGTTTTATTTCTAGATTCCCTGAAAGAGGAGCCTGAAACAAGTCCTCAGGTGCAGGTGGGTTATCTAGAAGCCGATCTCAGAAAATAATGCAGGAAGAGGACCAGTAAGACAGGGAGGGGGGAAAGCACATGAAAAGCTGTGTTAGTGAGCAAGTTACCACTGCAGACCACGGAGGCTGATTCCCCCAGAGACTCTGAGGTACTGGGTAGAACATGCCTCAGAATTGTCCCTCTGAAGGCCATGAGGCTGTAACATGTATCTATTAGGTCCTGTCTGTCCCTCCTTGGTTGAATGGGGCATTAAGTCCCCTGAACTGCCCCCTCTCTGACACTTCACAACACACACAAGGCTGAGCAAGATGCCAAGTCTTTGGAAAAAGCTGGAGACAGAAAAGCCGAGAGATGAGGAGGCACTTTTAATGAGAGGAAGCCAGGCTGCTCCAGAGCTGTCCACTTTATGCAGCTGAAGCCCAAATCCCAGGTGGCCTGAAGGGATGTGGCTGCGACCTCACAAAACTTCTGTATAGCTTCCTTAGAGAGGGCAGTTTGGGAAGGCCTCCCCAGGAGGCGACATTGGAGCTGGGGCATACAGGATAAGAATTAACCAGGAAGAGCAGAGAGAGCAGGAACACGGGAACAGGGGAACAGCCAGTGCAAAAGCCTGGGGGCAGCGGGGGCTGGCTCCAGAAACCCTCAGGGCATTGCAGCCAGAAAGGGGGGAAGGAGAAGAAGATAAGGTCAGGACAGGAAGTTGGGGCCTTGCAGGCCACCACAGGAAATGACTCACTGGCTGTGTGACCTCAGGCAAGTTCCTGCACGCCTCGGTGCCTGTTTCTTACAAATGTGAGGATGATATATGACAGTTCTAAGGTGTCTAGCACACAGTTATTGAGGTCTAGACATTAGGTACGTTGTTTATTTCATCCCCATCCCAGGCCTTGCCCACTGTGCCCTTCTGTTTGACCTCGTCTCCTCAGAACTCCAGTTTTGGGCCAAGGGCAAAAGCTTCATAGCAACCTAGACCCTTGCTGGGAGCAAGATGCAGCTCAGAGCATCTGCAGGACCCCCAGCACCCTCCGCCCTGCAGCCAGCCCACAGCCCCAGCTCCCCACACCTCAGCCCTGCACGCCACACCTCCCTGTGCCAGCACACCTTGGCTCCTGCTGTTCCACCTGCAACTGCCTTCCTCCTCCCCACCAGCCAATGGCTGGTGAAAAGGAAAACTCATTTCTGTGCATTCACAACACTTCTGACAACCAATGAGTGGGTTTTCCACACCAAGCAATTCTCCAGTTTTCTGTAGACACCAGCTGGGTGTCCAATGATTCAATTTAATTCTAGCTCTAATTACCCGGAGTTAGCATCAGACCCCATAGGTTAAGGGCTCAGTCCCACAAGACTGCCCCTGACTTCAGACACCAATCGCAAATCCCAGGTCTCTGGCACTTCTGACCAACCTGGCTACAAATCGGAGGTCCTCACGACCCTCTCCTTGGGCTTGATAATTTGCTAGAATGGCTCATAGAACTCACGGAAACACTTTACATATGTTGACTGGTTTATTAAAGGATATTATGAAGGATACAAATGAACAGCCAAATGAAGGGGTACACAGGGTGAAGTCTGGGAGGAGAACGGGTGCTTCTGTCCCCCTGGCATTTGGGGTGAGCCATCCTCCTGGCACAGGGATACATTCACCACTCCAGAAGTTCTCCAGGCCCTGTTTTCATAGAGGTTCCATCATGTAGGTGCGATTGATGAAATCATTGGCCATTAATTAAACTCAACCTCTAGCCCTTCTCCCATCCCAGCAGGTCAAGGGGTGGGGCTGCAAATTCCAACCCTTTAGTCACATGGCTGTTTCCTCTGGCAACCAGCCTTCATCCTGGAGTCATCAAAGGGCTTCCACTAGTCATCTCTTTAACATGCAAAAGATGCCCTCCTCACTCCAGAGATTCCAAGTGTCTTGGAGGCTCTTGTGTCAGAAACAGTGGACAAAGATCAAGTATCTATTTCTTATTATATCACCACGCCACAGTGGTGAACCCCTTCTCATTTTTTCAAGACCTGCTTCTCCCCCCTGAAGCCTTCCTAGAGTCCCCTGCCAGTCCCAGCCCCTCTTTCCCACATGCAGTACCTGAAACAGCAGGTTGCGATTATCACTTCTTCTGCCTGTATACCCACAGGGTCCACCCTCTCCCAGGACAGTTTGATTTTGAATTACAGTTACAGTTGCTATTGGCCCCTCCTGTCTCCTTATTGCTGGTTGATACTCCATTTTATATTTATGTGTTGATCTGTTTTCGCCACTACAGTATATGCTTCATGGAGGCAGCGGACTATTGTATCGTCTTCCCATCTGTATCCCTAGTGCCTAACATGCAACTGGCACATAAGAGATGCTCAATAAATGTCTAGGGAATACTTGAATGATTGATGGACCCCCTCCCTGGGCCTGGCACAATGTTGTAATAACAAATGCTATCATTTATCGAGTATCTACTATGCTCTGAGCAGAGTGACAGCCACGTTATGCTTATCCTCAGCCCTGAGCCTTACGATAGCCCGACTTGCTGCAAGATGTGTGCCATTATTTTCTATACACATACATATTATTAACATAATGTATTTATAAATGTATACATTCATATATTATAGATATTAATTTATAATACTACATATGGTTTATATATAAATATATTAGATACTTGTCTAGCACTTACTCTGTGCTAGGCCCTCTTCTAAGAACTTTACAGATACTAATTCATTAATTCTCACAACAGCCCTTGCAGTGGGTTGAGTGGTTATTCCCAACTCCCCCACCCTCAAAAGATATTGTCAAGTCTTAACTCCCGGACCCTGTGAATGTGACCCTATTTGGAAAAAGAATCTTGGCAAATGTAATTAAATTATGGATCTTGAGATGAGATCATTCTCAATTACCTGGGTGGTCTTTAAATCCGATGACAAGTGTCCTTATATAAAACAGAAGAGGAGAGCAGACACAGAAGAGAGAAGCCTACGTGAAGACAAATGCTGAGCATGGAGCGATGCAGACACAAGCCAGGGGACGCTTGGGGCCATCAGAAGCGAAAGAGGCAAGGGAGGATTCTCCCCTAGAGCGGCTCTGCAGTCACCTTGATTTCAAACTTCTGGCCTCCAGAACTGTGAAAGAATAAATTTATGTTGTTTTATACCACGCAGTTTACAGCAGTTTGTTACGGAAGGCCTGGGAAACTAATACAGCTTTATAAGTTAAGTCTTATGGGAGGTCTTCAAAAAGTTCATGGAAAGATTCATGTTATCATTCAATTCCATTTTTCCATGAATTTTTTTGGAAGTATACTTGTATTATTAGCCCCATTTTACAGATGAGGAAACTGAGGCCCAGAGAGAGATGAAGTAACTTGCTCAAAGCCACACAAACTAGTAAAGGGTGGGGCCCAGATTCAAATCCAGAGTCAGTGATCTTAACCACAATGCCCGTAAGACAGAGGTTCTGTGTCTTGGCCACTGCCCCATGTCTGGTAAATGGCAGAACAGGATTTGAACCCAGGACACTCTGGCTACCAAGTGCACCAGGTTCCACTGGGGCTGTAACACCACTGAGCTCTCCAGTCCCTCCCTACAAGCCCCTCTTTGAGGCTCTTTCATGAAGTGGTGGGGGGCAGAGGAGTGGGTGTGTATCCTTCGTTTCTCCTCCAAATAGGAGTATCCTCCTGGTCAGATGAGGCCCCAGGTTGTTCTCAGAAGACTGATTTATACAGTGCAATGTATAGCCCCATGCTTCACCTTCCCACACACACACAATTAAGTAGGACTGAGTGGTGACAAACGGTCCCACACCCATGGCCTCCTGCTCCCAGGGACCCTGCCATCCTCTGCAGGCCCCTGGAGCTCATACATCCCTTTCCAGCTGACCAGGTTGGAGTTGATAAATCAAGCTAGCATGGGAGCCGACTGCAAGGTCATCACTCAGCGGACAGAGAGACTGCCTGCAGTTTCCGAACTTCATATTTTATTGGAACAGCTGGCAGGCCCAGGCCACTGATCCCTCCCCTTGGGAGAAGCATGGCTTGTAATCCGTCACCACAGCCCACCTGCCAGGAGGAGGTGCCGCCTCCCATCAACCTGTACTGGGCTTGGTGTCCAACCCTTAAAGAGGCTCCATGGGCACAGGGGTGGGAGCTTGGGTGGGTCCCGCTCTCTCCCCACCCTTTCCCAAAGCTGCCCCCAAACCCTCTTGCTTTCCAGTCTCTGGGAATACAGTTGAGCACAGCCCAGTGGTGGGGCAGGGGTGAGTCCAGCCTTAAATTGTTGTTTGGAATGTGGCGTTTATAGTCAGATAGATCTCTGATCAAGTCTAGGCTCCATCGCTTACTAGTGTTTTGTGACTACGGGCACGTCACTTACCCATTGTCAGCCTCACCTGTGAAATGGGTCATGAGGATTAAATGAGATAATACATGCAGAGGGCTTGGCTCAGGAACATTCCACACAAGGTGCCTGCTTTAAAAATAATCTTTTTCATTGTGCAGTATACTTGTTAAGTTTCTGGGACACTTGGAAGAATAGAAGACACTATTGATGGGTCTAGGTAAGGTGGGACCTCAGCCTCTCCCCCCATAAAGACCTTGAGACAAGCCAGTCTCCTCTGGGATTCCGGAGGTCAAGGCTGCCTTTCAGTGGGGAGTGGGCAGATTAGTTATCATGGAAGCTTTTTGCTTTCTTCCTGCCCTTCAAGCCTCTGATTTACTTCCATGTCTGGGTCCCAGGAGGGTGAACAGGCAGCGTCTCACTATCATTTCATCCTTATTCAAAAATACGAGTCACATTTATTGAGTGTGAGGTCCTTATCCTGCTATTTAAATTAGGATTGCATTCTGCTTCATAAAGTAGAAGTGTGATCAACAGTGGCTTGCACTAGTGGTTCTCAAAGTGTGGTCCCCAGACCAACAGCAGCAGTGTCACCTGGGACCATGTTAGAAATAAAAATCTCAGGCCCCACCCCCAGCTTTCTGAATCAGAAAACCTGGGAATGGAGCTCAACAATCTGTTTTAACAAGCCCACCAGCTGATTCTAATGCAAAGTTTGAGAATTGAAGGCTTAAACAAAAGTAAGGGTTAATTCTCCAGAAATAGACAGTCCAGGCCAGTGTTACATCTTCGAATTTTAGTTCTGAGATAGGAAGTGCTTAGTTTCCCTGGGTTTGCATTTCAGGACACACCTCTGAGTTTCAAGCCACTCCCCAAGTTCTTGGCCCCCCCCTTCTAGACCCTCCCCTAAAGAAGAGTTACTGTTGCTTGTTGGATCTATTTTCAGCACCAACACAAGGAGATTGAGACCACAAGGGGTGGACTTATGCAAATCCAGTAACTGAACATGCTCAGTAAAAGGAATTTATACCGGCTTATATGACTCCAGTGACTAAGCATGCTCAGTGGAAGGGAGTTTGTCCTTTGAATGACTTTCCACTAGAGGTGCTAAAGAGCACAGAATATTCTCGAATATGTTCAGTGCATGTCATAGGATTTGATCAATGAACATGCTCCAAAAGGAGACCAACTGAGCATGTGCAAGACTATGTTACATAACAGGGAACCACCTCCTTAACTGAAGATTCATTAGACAGCACGAACTATGTTAGTAAAACTATAAAAGCCAAATCCCAGAAGGCAGGGCTGTTGCCTGCTTTCCTGGGGCCAGCCTGCACTTCACTGGCTGAGGTGTGTATGCTTTACTTTTTGTGTTAAGCTTACTTTTAGCAGATGGCTGCTCACTCTCTTGAGCCAGCCTGCACTCTGTACTAAAGTGTGTATTTCTCACTTTTGTATTAAACTTTGTGTGGGCCCTGCTCAGTCTCTGGAGCTATGTCACGCTCTCTCTGTGAAATCTGTATCTCTTATTTGTTATACTAAACCTATTCTCACTTTCTGCTGTGACTCTCCTCTCAAATTCTTTCCTGTGGAAGAGTCAAGAACCTGGTAAAAGGAGGAGGTGGGCTGAAGCAATCTATCAGGGCTCCCAGACCCTCTCCTCTGGCATCAATTCCACCATCTTCAGCACCTGGATCTCTTCTCAAGGTTGCTTTATGCTCCAAGATGGCTGCTGGAGCTCTGGCCATCATGTTTGCACCCCAGATAAGAAGGAAGAGGAAGCAGGGAGGAAAAGACAGTAAACTGTCTCTCAGTTGAGGCAGCCCCTGTAGCATCTCTGGAAACTCCACCACCACCACCAGTAACTTCCATTCATATATCGTGAGTCATCCTTAGCTGCAAGGGAGGCTGGAAATGTACTCTTTTATCTGAGCACTTTACTGCCCCAAAAAGGAATCATGGGTCTGTAGATAATGAGGAAGGGCAGAATGGACACCAGGTGGCATCTAGACTCTCCCACACAAATACTCTCTCTTCTATTCCTTCCAGTAATCCTCACAGATAAATGTGATCATTTCCCCCACTTTATGGGGGGAATGACCCATAGAGGAAATGTGAAAAATGACCTTCAGAGATCAAAGTCATGTGGCTAGAAGGAGCCAATTAGCCTCGGCTGAAATTTCTTCAGAATATTCTTTCCTCCTACCCCTAGCCTTAGCTTTCCCTGCAGGGGCAGCCTGCAGGTGGGGGTGGCCTTATATGACTTCTCTTCTCCTTCAGACCCAAAGATCTACCCACCCTTTGCATGGGGACAGAAGGGCTTCAAGGCCTGATTGGGGGTGGAGGATGGGAATGAGAGAGGGGTGGAGTCAGGCCCCCTTCAGAGCCCAGGAAGCCCTTTCTCTTTCCAGAGGTAAATAATGAAACTTAATTAGCAGGTCACACACACCAGACAAGTAATCCACAGACTTTCGGAGGCATCTGTTTCTTTGTGCTCAGGGAAAATATTACCAGCTCTTCTCCACCTGGGCACCAAAGCTCATGCCTGCACAGACTGTGATGGGTCTTACTTCATGTGTGAGGGCCAGGGGTGGGGGCTTCCTTTTCCAGGCTGTGTCCATGGGGTGCTTTCTAGTGAATCCCTCTGGACTAGGCCCTTTGGGGAGCCCAAGGTGTCACTTCAAACACTATAGTGACTCAGGAGCTCACAACGAGGCTTCTCTCCTCATCTCATATGTAGTTACTCAAGTATGTCAAGAAAATATTTCAGAATTGAGAGCCAGGATTGAGAAAGAGACTAGATTCAGAAACAAGGGGAAAAAATTAGAGCCTCCATTTAGGTGGAGGGTAGAGGGGAGCCCAAGGGATGTGAGCTATCATTCCAGGAAGGCCCCCTGCTCTCCTCTAAAAGTTCTCTCTCTCCCTCTTTGCCCTTGGCTGATACACTGGCTTAGCAATTCCTTCCCTTGGGTTAAGCATTGCTCTGTCTTTTGGGTTAAGCACTGTCAGAGCAGTGTTGTCAAGAGCAGCATGTCAAGTTCCCAGAGACTCACTGGGGAGTGAGTTTGGGGACTGTTTTCTGGTTAGGGAGTCTTGAGACCCAGAGTTTCTGGAAGAAGGCAAGGAAAGAGATACAGACACCTGAGATGGGAGGGGTATCAGAGACTTGAGTGAGCAAATAGAAGACCACAGCCAGCTCAACTTGTCCTCTGTCCCTTAGCAGCTCTGAGCCTGCACAAAACTCTTAGTGTCTCTGGGCCTCAGTTTCCACCTCTGTGAAAGATGAGGATGCCCTTAATCATGTCTCTTGCCTCTTTTAAGCTTTGGCTACCTGCTTTTAACTAAGGCCCACCCTGAAAGCGGAGATAGTAGTGTCTCCTGGCTGCATCTTCCTGGGTCCTCAGCCTAGGCACTGGTGATATGGGGGCTCAGAAGGGAAGTGACCAGACCAGCAGAACCTTGGGTGGGGGCTTCCTGCTTCTCTGGGCAGCTAGGGCACTAGAAGACCCAGCTGGAACTGAAGGCTGGTGGGGCTGGAGTACATGGTGGGGCCCAGAGTCTCTTTCCTGCAGGTGTTTGCCACACCCCGTCCCACCCACACTGGACTCAGAAGCCCAAGTCAGAGGGCTTGTGTCACTCATCCTTCTGGGGTGGACACAGTGCCCAGCACCACCACAAGCTACCCAGTAAGCAGCTGAATGAGTAAAGTACTTCTTGCTCCACCCAACCAGCTTTCCTGTCACGTGCATACCCAGTTCCTGGAGCCTGGGTCAAGATTTGACAAAGCACTATCTCAAACGCCTTATTTAGTAATGGGTCAGATTCTCATAGGCCTCCACTTGTCAGACCTAATGGAGAACAAAAACAGCTCCCATTATGCTGTCGGAGAGGTCGTGGCCAGGAGAAAGCCCTGAGGGGGTGGCTCTTCTCTCTCTCCCTGGAGCTGATGACCACAGTCCTCTGCTTGGGAAACAAACCTTGGGGTTTGCCCACTTCTCTTTCCTAGATGGCAGGACTGCTCACCTGAGGTCCATAGGCACTGATGATATCCTCAGCCAGTCCTCTGGGCATTCAGGTGGGATTGGAGCAGCCAGTCTATAAGAACCTAACCCTGGAGATGCTGGGCCCACTGAGAGATGCTGAGCCTCATGGTTGGTGAGGCTCTAGATCTCCCATCATAGAGCATCAAGGAGATGAGTGTTACAGGGATTGCTGAGGCTGGAAACCATCAGCTATGGCAGGAGAAGCTGAAATTGATCCCTTCTGGAGGTGCAGTCACCTCTTGGAGTTGACCACATGCACAGCCCAGAGCTTTGAGGTCCAGTGACCCAAGTACAGCATGGTCCTCTGCAGTGTGAACCTGGGGCTCTGCCAGGTATTGACAGTAAACACGGAATTGACAATAGTAACTTCCTCATGGGGCCATCAAGAGAACTGAATGAGACAATGCATAAAAAAGTTAAGCACATACCTGACCTGTAGAAACTTCTAAATAAATATTAGCTATTATTATTACTCTAGAGATGTCCCGTCTATGCTTCTGGGTTCTGGCATATCCCAGTCCAGCCCTAACAACAGGTTCAGCAGTGACTTCTCCACATCCTGTTAAGAGTCCGTGAGTCCTTTTAGGGATTATGATGGTTCTGAGATATGGAGATGGGGGTGTGGAGCAGAGAAATTTCCTGCTCACCTAAGAGCCGTGTGTTTCCTCATATTTTTCAGATCTCTTGCAGTAGGAAGGGCCATATGATTAGTTCTGGCCAATGGACTGTGAAGAGTAATGGTGAGTGCTACTTCTGGGCCAAAGCATTGAAAAGCTGACGTCCAACCTTCCAGTTGTCTCTTCAGCAATCACGGCGGCCATGTGTTGAGATGAGGGAAGCTGCCTGGATCACTGAGTCACTGCATGGAGATGCCCTGGAGAGCTGCTGCACTTTCACAGGACTTCTCATGGGTGACACATGAACTCCTGCTGGGTTGAAACATGATTATTTTGTTATTGCAGCATAGCCCAGCCCATGCTGATTAATACAGAGTGGCTGAACTATTTGACTGGTGATTAGCCCATGAACTCGCTGGTTAGCCAGATAGGAGGGTCTTTTTAAGGGTAACAATACATTAGAAGAATGCTTTAGTAGGCAGATTCTATTAAGAAGAGCCAGATATGTCTTACATGGAGCCTGTCTACTGCAAGGTCCAAGGATGGCACCAGGAATAATGTCACAGTGGAGGACCAGGATCTTGTTGAGGGAGGGTTGTGAAATAGGTTCACTAATAACCAATCCCAAAAGAGGACTCCCAGTAAGTGTAAGAGAGCAAGATCACCACTGTGCCAACCACCAGAAACAGGAGTGCAAACACTTCCACCCACTGCATGCTGGGCTGTAGTTTTACCAATGCCTGAGTCCACTGAGGCAGAACACTCTCACACAACCACAAGTTACATGAAACAGATGTATTACTTACAGATAGGCAGCAAAGACAAAAAAAAAAACTTGGATCCACTGTGAGCTGCTTCCCCAGGGCTCAAGAGAGCTTCCCAGAGCGGACAGAGTCTCAACTGCATGTGCACCCCTTGCACCACAGCTGAGAGACCCTGAAACACAGCCCACCCTGGGTTATAGATCTCAAGGGCACCACGACTCACTGGGCAAAGCTCTGAAATACATCCTGCCGAATTTCGGGGAAGGGAGTAACAAAGCCTGGCCTGTCCTGGGCAGTTAGTTCCTCTCTAGTTCAAGATGTTACGTTCCCTAGGAGGGACAGGAATAAGGTCCAGGCTGTCCCAAGCAGTTTGTCAGTTTGTCCCTATCTCAGGATATTACATTTCCAGCATATTCTACAGTTATTCTGAGAACTATATGCAAAAAAGAAAGGGGGTAGAAACTGGGGTTAGCCACAGCTATTGGGGGACCATCCTGTAATAGTCAAGAGATTGGAAAAAGGGAGGAGAACTAGAGGGAGCACAACCAGCCAAATACCTATCTTAGGACATCTTGCATGGCAGGAAAGACCCCTCTAAGTGTAGTAACAGCTGTGAGTGCTGTCTGCCACATTCAGTCCTGGGTGATTTGCAATCAGCTGGTAGATAAGTTTGTAATGTCTCTATTTACACCTTCCACCTGCTATGGTTGGCATAACTGGGAATTTGCACAAGGGTAGCCCCTGCCCTTTTCCAAAGAGCATTGACCAAGTTTGCATGTGTCCCCCCAAAGCTCATGTCAAAATCTGATCCCCAACTTGGCAATGTTGGGAGCAGTTTGGTTTATGGGGTGGATCCCTTCTGAATAGATTAACTCCCTGGGGTGGGGGTAGTGAGTGAGTTCGAGCTCTGTTATTTCCTGCGAGAGCTGGTTGTTTAAAGGACCCTGCCACCTCCCCTCTCTCTCTCTTGCTTCCTCTCGCCATGTGATCTGCTTGTACCCAGGGGCTGCCTGCCATTTTCAGCCATGAGTAGAAGCAGCCTGACGCCGACACCAGATGCAGCTGTCCCAGAATCATAAGCCAGATAGATAAACCTCTGTTCTTTATAAATTACCCAGTCTCAAGTATTCTGTTATAGCAGCACAAAATGGACTAATACAAGCATTATCCATCTTTAGAGTCTGAGAAGAAGAAAAGAAATACAACTTCAATCTCCAGCTAGCATTCTGCTACATTAAGTCCTATTACTAGGGCCACTCAGGACTTGGCCCTGGCATTCAGGCCAGGTCCCTCCTCTAAGCCAGGAGGGGAGCTTTCTGCTGTGGCCACCAGCCAAGCACAGCTCATTTGCTTTAGAACCTTAACAACAAACACACAAATCCCCAAACCCATGGGCCTCTGTCTCCCTCCTCCCATGGCTGATGAGGGGGAGCAGGAAGGAGCTGGGGTTATTGAAATGCTATTTTAAACTCCAAGTCAATGTTAACCAAAACCTTGAGGCTGATTAAACACGACCTTTGGGCCATGGGGCTCCAGCTCACAAAGGCAAACAGCTTCCACCCTCTCAGCAGCTCCAGGCCTGTTTATTGGTCTGAAAGCCCTTGCGGGGCCGCCAAGCAAAGGGGCGAGCAGGGGAACTTTAATATCTAAAGGGAGAGATCAAAAGCAGTTGACATTTCTGGCAGAGAGCAAGCGCGTATGTATCTTTATATGTATAATGTTATAGCTGAGCAGAAGGGAAAAGGCATTTCTTCTCTGGGTTAAATCAAATCAGGCCACATGTTCTTGATCTTGACTGTGTTGTCTTATAATCCAACCAAATTTAACTGACATTGAGCATTTCTGATCTGAACAGTTAACATGGAAATTTGGCCCAAATAACTTTATATACATTCTGAACATGAACTTGGTTCAGTCATCAGAAATGATGAAAAAGGCCTCTCCCTGCTCCACTCCAGGGATCCAGGCAGAGGGGCGGCTTGTGGGTAGAGCTCCCAGGTCTTCATCATTCCTTCTGCTGATGGAGTTGCTGGGGGAGGATTCTTCCACATCTGATCATGTTATTACCACATTTGACCCTGCGGACCTGTGATTTGTTCCTGGCCAGCCCATAGAAGAGATGATCATGACTTGTCAAAAACATCCAATACAGCCCAAATCAAGGAAGATACCTAGAAGGTATCTCTGGGATTCATCTTCCTTCAGATTCCTGTTAATCTGGGTGAGTGCAGTGTTGAGTGGAAGTCAGAAGAGCCTCAGACAATAGAAGAGACATCTCTCCCAGAAGCTAGCACAGTGCCTGGCACAGAGTGGTTGCTCAATCAACATTTGGGGAATAGATTTAAAATATACAAACGTGAGACAGACTCAAGTAGCTGTTTACAATATCCATTTCCTCCCCTCTTTCCTTGCTAATTGAATCCTATTTTAGATCTAGCAGGCAATGTACCCATGCTCAGGTGATGGAACAGGATGGATATAAGCTAATTGTGACAATCCTATTCTCTGTTTTCTCGGCTTCCCTTGCAGCTAGGGATGGGCATGTGGTCTTGCTCTGACCAATGAGACCTAAGTGAAAGTCTGCTGGAGAAGTTTTGGGAAAGCTTTTGTATTCTATGTTAAAGGGGACAGATGAGGTTGTAATGTTCACTTCTTCCTCCACCCCTTCCTCCTACCTTGGAGATATCTAATACCTACCTCCTAGAATGGTTGAGAAAAATACATAAAGCATTTAGCAGAGTGCCCATTACATAGTAAGGGTTCATTACATGTTAACTCATCTTATTACTATTATTATTATTCCTGAATTGGAGGTGGGTTAGATGACACTTAAAGTCCTAATAGCCTTGAGGACAGAGCTTTCTTCATGCTGCAGTCTCCACCTCAAACACAGGTGGGCTCCTGGAGTGCCTTCATTTGTTCAGCTGACAAAATATTGATTGGAGCTGAGATCCGACATTCTGTAATAAATCTTCCCTCCTCATTTTTGCATTATTCATGCTATGAGACCTAGATATTTAGTTTTGTTATGGTTTGCTTTTGTCAAGCATTACTGATACCTTCTTACACCCAGAGGGTGAGATAAGAAACACTGTTTGGGAACCTTTTGAATGGATTTTCACCTGTGTTTGTAGCAGGGCAATGCCTCCTCTCTGAGTAGAGAGGCAGAGAGAGCCTAGTGAGGAGTGAGTTGTGCAGCATTCCAGTGTCGATTCTTCCCTTTCATAGCTCTTCTCAGGCCTCAGTTTCCTCATCTACAAAATGGGATAATCAGATCTCCACTTAAATATACATGAAATCACTAGAACCATACTTGGCACCTTCATGGTCAACTCCTGGTAAGTGTTAGCTGTATTTGATATTGTTGTTGTTGCTGCTGTTCCTCTCACTGGGTGTTCACCATCAGCAGGTACTGACCAAGAAGACACAAAGTGGACTGCAAGTCAGTCCTGTCAATCAAGAGAGACAGACAAATAAGCAGACAATTACCAGACAGTACAGAAAGAATGGTGACACATCTTGGCTTGGGATCAAGGGTGGGTAGGACTCTATAATATAGGGGAGTTGGACTAGATAATGGCAAAGGTCTTACTCAGATACCTTAGGTCAGGTTCTTGAGAAGCAGAGCCCAAAACAGGGTTTGGGTGATTCCTTTTTCTCAGAAGAAAGAGAGTAAGAGAAATAGCATAGACTGAGGAAAAGAGCTGAGCAAAGTCATCCACAGGGATTGAAGAATTTAACCTCCCAGGCAAGGGGTCTTACAACCTGCCCAGGACAACTGTCTGGAGAAATAGCAATTAGTAGCCAATGCTCATGGTCACTGAGTGTTGGGTGCATCCACCTAACAAAGGGGATCTGGGTAGGGTCCACTATACTCTTTTAGTCTGCAATCGCAGACTGCACAGGCAAAGGGACTTGCCTCCATCTTCATCATTCAGGTGGGGAAAAGCGTCCCAGCCCCGCCTCTCTTGGAAAGCAAATATGAGGCTTAAATGAGTCAGTGTATGGCCACCAACACTGCAAAGATGAGAGCCAGGCCAAAGGGCAAGAGTCTGGGAAGACACCTGAAGGCTTGCCCCACTAACCTGCTACCTTCAGCCCTGTAGACGGGGAAAGACTGACTAAACCCCATCCCCAGGAGGAAAGGACATTTGGGGCAGCCTTCCAGGGAGACAGAAAGCCCGGCCTGTGCTCTGGCTACTTCTGCTCCTTGGCAGAGAAGCCAACTGGCCTACTTCAGAATTCACTGAAAGAATGAATGAAATCAATAAATTCCTTGAGCCTTATCATCTGAAAAATAAGGAGCACAGTGTTCCATAATGTCAGCTTGAGGATTAAACAAGATAATGACTAGAGAAGGCTTAGCACAGTGTCTGGTGGGCAGGAGGTCCTCAGGAAACATTTGTTAAATGATGGTGAGGCATACAGTGGATAAACTCTGAGCCTCAGTTTCTGCTTGTGTGAAATAAGGCTAACAATACCCATTGATAGGCATGATGAGAGAATACATAGACAGCAAATGTTAACTGCTCACTGGGCCTGGCGGTACCCAGCAAAGGTTGTGGCATGAAGGTACCATGAAATAACAATAATGCCCAGGAACCTAGAATCTGAGGCAGAACCATACCACAGGCATGTTTCTCCTTGGATCACAAGAAGGTGTGACCAACCAGATCCTGGGTCCATGGACTCCCTGCCCAGCGCTCTCTGCTTCAAGCTTTCTCTATAATGGTTAATCTCCTGAGTTGGCCCCTTTGTTGTACCTTCTGCAGCCACGACTGTGCTCACCTAGCTTAGGTAAAGTGGCTCGTCCTTCCTTGGGCAAGAGCTTTTTATTCTCTGCAAGATGGAGAGCTTAAACATGTGCAACCCATGCAGAGCTGATATCAGGGTATGGAAAGCTGAGTTTTAATTAAGCAACTGGAAAGTTGACAAGAGAGACAGGGAGTGCATACTGCAGGGCATCTGGTACTCGGGGCTGGGAAAGAGGCATGGTAAGTATTCCGGGAGAATGCGGTTAAGGTCTTCAATGTCTAGAGATCAGGATTCTGGCACCAAATGGGCTGTGAGAACTTGGGCTAGTCACTCCCTTTCTCTGAGCCTCGGTTTGTTCATCTGTACAGTGGAGGTATGGCCCTGGTGTTCTCTGAGCTTCCTTCCAGGTCTAAAGGCTCTGGGCCTGTGCAGAGAACATCTATGAAGCCATCCCTTACCCCATCTCCCAAGGTGTGGGCATTTGCCTGTTTGCTTTTCTATACAATTCCTGCTCTACAGGGAGCCACATTTCCCAGGATCCCTTGTCAATTGGCTTCCTGGTATGTTTGACCAATGGGAGGCACTGATGGAAGACTGACAGGCCAGGGGCAGGGACAAGCCTACGCGCTGCTACCTCCCTGAGGAAAACAGCACTGTAGCTGTATTTCCTCTGTTGCTCCAGCTCCCAGCTGGGCAGGTCCATGATGGTGTCCCCAGATTCGGGCTTTGGCAATACCACTTCCTCCTGTTACCATTCCAGCCCTAGGGCTGCCTCACCATCCCAGTTGGCTTCCCAGCTCTTTCACTGTCTAATCATTTCCCTCTATTGAATTGCCCCTGCAAGGCAGCTGTTGGGAGAGTTTGGACAGGGAAGACGGGACAAATAGACTCAAACTGGAGCCAGCCAGACAAAAGAGTGAGTGTGAATCACCCAGCCCTGGGAACCCTTCAGAGCAGCTTTCAAAACAACACTTGCTTTTCTGTTCTTGATGACATGAGCAGGAAGTTGGAGGTCAGACTTCAGAAAAGATACAAAGCCAGTGCAATGGTTTGAACATGTCTCTCAAAGTTCTTGTGTTGGAAACTTGATCCCCAATGCAGCAGTGTTGGGAAGTGGGACCTTTAAGAGGTAATTAGGTCATGAGGCTTCTGCCTTCATGAATAGACTAATGCCATTAGTGTGAGAGTGGGTTCCATATAAAAGGATGAGTTTGGCCCCTCTTGCATTCTCTGTCTCTCTCTCACCCTCTCTTGCTCTTTGCCTTTCCACTATAGGATGACACAGCAAGAAGGCCCTCCCAGATGCCAGCCTCTCGATCTTGAACTTCCCAGCCTCCAGAACTGTGAGCCGATAAATTTCTGTTCATTGTAAGTTACCCAGTCTTTCATAGTCTGTTATAGCAGCACAGAGTTGACTATAGCAAGGCAGAAAATTGGTACAGGAGAAGTGGAATGTTCCTATAACCGAAAATGTGGAAGCAGCTTTGAAACTGGGTAATGGGCAGAAACTGGAAGAGTTTGGGGGAGCAGGCTCGAAAAAGCTTGTATTGCTGTGAACAGAGCATCAAGGTCAATTCTGGCAAGGGCTCAGAAGAAGAGAACAGCTGTAGGGAAAGTCTGAAACTTCTTAGAGATTACTTAAGTGGCCGTGATCAGAATATATGTAGAAATATGGGCAGTAAAGGCAATTCTGATGTTTCAGACAGAAATGAGGAGCAAGGTTTGGAAACTGGAATAAAGACCATCATTTTTATAAATTGGCAAAGAACTTGGCCGAATTGTGTCCATGCCCTGGGGATTTATGGAAGGCAAAATATAAGAGCAATGTACTAGGATATTTGGTGGAAGAAATTTCTCAGCAAAATATTGAAGGAGCTGCATGGCTTCTTTTAACTGCATATGGTAAAATGAGAGAAGAGAGATGATTTAAAGATGGCATTTATAACTAAAAGGAAAACAGAACTTAGGGATTTGAAGGCGTCACAGCCTGGCCAAGTAAAGAATGGAAAAGCATGCAAGGGTGTGGCCAAATGACCCTTTTATAAAGAGATTAGCATGGATAGAAGAAATCCAGATCCAGATACTGTTTATAAAGATGATGGAAGAAGGACCCCAAAGGCATTTCAGAGATCTTCAAGGCTGACCCTGCCATCACAGTCCCAGAGCTCTAAGAGGGCAGAATGGTTTCAGGGAATGGGCCCAGGGAGTCCTCCATGGGCTCATTGCCCAGGGCCACCCTGGGACTCTGCTCCCCACATTCCAGCAAAGTGCTCCTTAGCTGCCCCAGCTGTGACTTAAGCAGGTGCCATTGTGGCTCAGGCTGCTCCTCCAGAGAACACAAGCAGTAAGCCTCGGCAGTGTCCACATTACACTAATTCTGCAGATGCGTAGAGTGTGCAGGCTGTGGGGCCATGGAAGCTTCCACCTAGATTTCAAAGGATGTGTTGGACAGCCTGGGGGCCCAGGAAGAAATTTGTTGCAGGGGCAGAGCCAGTGCAGAGAGCCCATACTAGGGCAATGTCTAGTAGAACTGTGGGGCTGGAGCTGCTGAAGAGAGTTTCCACTAGGCCTAAGGGAGCTGTGGGGAATGGGGCTACTCCTGAGACCCCAGAACTGTAGAGATACCAGCCTGAAACACCAGCCTGGGAGAGCTGCAGGCATCAGACTTCAACCCTTGGGAGCTGCTGCATGGGCTGAGCACAGCAAAGCCATGGGACAGGGCTGCTTGAGGGCTTGGGGTCCAAGCCCCACCCCAATGTGCCCAAGAGGAGGGACTTTGAGTCAAATAAGATTATTATGGAGCCTTAAGACTGGATGTTGTTTGCCCTGTTGGGTTTGGGACTTTCTTGGGACCTGTTACTCCTTCCTTCTTTCCTATTTTTCCTTTTGGAATGGGAATGTTTATTCTATGTCTGTCCCACCATTGTATTTTGGAAGTAGATAACTTTTTAAATTTCACAGGCTCACAGCTAGAGGGGAATTTGTCTCAGGATGAATCATTCCTTCAGTCTCACCTGTATCTGATTTAGATGAGACTCTGGACTTTGGACTTTTGACTCGATGCTGGGATGAGTTAAGACTTTAGGGCTATTGATGTAGAATGAGTGTATTCTGAATGTGAGAAGGACATGAATTTGGGGGGCCAGGGGAAGAATTCTATGGTTTCAACGTGTCCCCCAAAATTCAAGTGTTGGAAGCTTGATCCTCAATGCAGCAGTGCTGGAAAAGTGGGATCTTTAGGAGGTGATTAGGCCATGGGGGCTCTGTCCCCATGAATGAACTAATGCCATTTCTGTAGGAGTGGGTTTATTATAAAACGATAGATTTGGCCTCCTCTTGTGTTCTCTTTCTCTCCCACTCCCCTATCCACTGCCTTCTCTTGTTCTTTGCCCTGTTCTTGGCATTTGATGACATAGCAAGAAGATCCTGCCAGATGCTGGCCTCTTGATCCTGGACTTCCCAGCCTCCAACACCATGTGCCATACATTTCTGTTTATTATGTCTGTGGTGTTCTGTTAAAACAGCACAAAACCAACTAAGAAAGCCAGGATGGCTCCTGCTGTTTCTTAACCACTCACTCCCACGATCCCCACTCATACCTGGCTCTCTTAGGTAGTAGCACTGGAGATCTCTCCTCCTGGGGACTACTTCTTGTGGTCCCTTCTGTGTTCCTTACTATTTCCCAACCTGGAATGTTTCCTTTCTCCTTTGAGTAGGGCAGGCCCCCAGGAGCTCCACAACACACAGCTGGGATGTGGGAGAGTGCTTTGAATCTGCCTCAGTCTGAAGCCCCAATCAGCAACACTGTGTTCCATGGGAATGACCCAGAGAGATAAGACAGAGCTCCCTTTAACTAAATGTGATGGAGGAGACTTTGTGAAGGAGGTCTCCTAGAGCTGGGTAGGACTCTGATGGGTGGAAACAGAGGGAAAGGGATTCCATTCGGGGAAATGATATGGACAAAGGCTCACAGGCAAGAATGCTTAACACATGGTTGGTGAGTGTTGGAAACAGAATTTGACACCAAGATAGAATTAGGGAGAAGAGACTCTAGAAAAGGCACAGGACTAAGCTTTTTACATTTATCACCAAATACTTATAACAACTTACAGAGTAAATAATACTATGACCCCACTTTACAAATGAGGCAAGTGAAGCTCAGACCTGTAAAGAGACTTGATCAAGGTCACACAGCTAGTAAGTGGCAGCTTGCTCCTGCTTCTGAACCCAGGTCTATCTGATTTCAGAGCCACCACACTCTCCTCTTAATTACTGTGATGCTCTGCTTCACACACATTGAATATCATCCGGTGCTGGGCATGTGATCTTCACATACTCGCAGCATAAATTTGAGATGATTCTGGAAGAATTTTGCATCAGTTATGAATGTGGTCAGCTGCAATTAACAGATGCTTCTTCTACAGTGGCTTAAATAGATAAGAGTTTATTTTTTATCATAACAACAAAAAGTCTTTGGGGCTGTAAGTGACTCAATGACAGCATCAGGGACTTCAGCCATATCCATTTTTCTGCTCCACCATGCTTAGCACAGTGGTCTTCACCTTGGTATTAGTCCGTTTCTGTTGCTTATAACAAAATACCTGGAACTGGGTAATTTATAAGAAAATGAAACTTATTGCTTACAGTTTCAGAGTCTGGAAGTCCAAAGTCCAGGGAACACATCTGAGGAGGGTCTTCTTTGGTGGTGGCTTTACAGCAATTCTGGGGTCTCACATGGCAGAAAATGGCAAAGTAGAGAGAGTGACTCTCATGTTCTCTCCTTTTAAAGCCCTTAGAACAACACCCACGACCACCATTAAACCATCAACTTAATCACCTCTTCAAGGCCACACCTTCCAATTACCATAATAGGATTTCCCACCCTCAACAATTACAGTGGGAATTAATCTTCTAATATATGGAGTTCGGGGGACACAATTCAATCAGTCCACAGCAACCTTCAAGTTTATAACCTCATAGTCACAGTATGGCTGCTGTATCTCCAGACTTACATTCACATTCCAGGCAGGAGGGAAACAGAAAAAAGAAGGATAAAGAGGTAGTGTGTGTACCAGAAAAAAAATTTTCCAGAAAACTTCAACTTGTGTCTCATTGGCTAAAACCGTGTGGCCAACCCTAGCTTTTAAAAATAGGAAAGACATTATTTTTTAGTATAGCACATTGTTACCCTGAAAACATATGGGGGTTCAGTTGAGCATCAAAAAAAGAATAAATCTGGGATGGGGGACTACCAGTTCCACCTCAAAGGTGGAAGTTAAGAAGTTATTAACCACCTCCTGACAACAACCCTTTATGACCAACTCCCCACATTTCAGCTGCAGTAAACAATCAACTAAATCAAACCAAGAGCCTGGTATTAAACAGTTAGCATTTCACAATCACACATTTGAGAAGCAGCTCACTATTTTCTCTGCCACCAGCTATTTATAGGAACGGATTCCTAATAAACACAGATTGGCAGGTGGGGGGAGGAGGTCAACAGTGCACCCATATGGCTTTATTGATGCCTTGTCAATCAACGGCTCTTATTTTGTTGCTTAATTTTTTCTAAGTGCATGTAAGCACTTTCCCTGCTAATAGTAGAGTTATTGAACAGCTCCACAAAGCAGCTCATCTCCCCTATAGACTGTGGCAGCTGATTATCAACTTTGTGGCTTCAGGTTGGAGGGTAAATTGACCCCGTATCCATGGCCCTTTCCAGGGGAATGGCAGGGGTCTGAGTAAATTCAATACTGTCCAATAAAATGTCCCACCCCTCCCACTCCAGGCACCTAATGCAGGGCCTTGGCTTTGCTGTCGAAGCAAAGGATGTAATTTGATAAATGGAACATCCAAGCCTGTGGTTATGCTGGCCATTTCATTAAGACCATAGGAGAATTTCCTTATTTGAGAAGTTTGGCCTCTCCTAGAAAGCAAGTTTGTTCTTCCTGAGCATGCGCACCCCTTGCTCTGATCGAATAGTTCTCCTAGTTAAAAACCACGCATGGTGCCCACCATCCCCTGAGCCTGGCATTTGGGCCTGGTCTAGCCTCCCTCTTCTATCTCCTTTCCCTTCCTCTCTGTCTCTTATACTCATCCCAGCCAGCTGTGTTACCTGCTAATCCCTAAACACATCTGGGCGTCTCTTGCTTTTCTCACCTGGAATGCCCTGTTCTCTCCTCTTCTCTGACTTGCCACCTGTGCCCATGACGCCATCACTTGTCCAGATTCTTCCCATTCTTCCAGGCACATCTCCAGATCCTCATTATTTAAGAAGCTACCTCTGATCCTTCTCAATGGATGAGACCCAGTCCTGTTACAAAAGCCCAGTTTTGGTACTTTTGGAAGTTCAGACAGTGATGATGATGTTGATAACAGTTCTCATTTATCAAGCTCCTGCTGTGTGCCAGGCAAGGAACTCTTCACGCATTATCTCATTTTACCTTTACAATAACTCTGTGAGGTAGGTGCTATTTTTATTTCTGAAGCAGGAAATAGACGAGGAAGCAGGGACAGAGAGAAGTTAAGTGGCTTGCCTAAGGACACAGAGCTGGCAAGCAGTGGGGGCTTGTGCACTTAGCAATACATTTCAAGGCCCACACATTTGGCTTCATGTCTTATGTACTTACCAGGTTCCCACCACCTACCACTGCTCAGTGTAACTACACACTCCAGAAGGCAGGAACCCTTGGGTGTATCAGAAGCACCCAAGTCTCAGCTTATGGCATTTGAAAAAGGGGAACAAGATGAGAAAAGGTTAGAAAAAGTTTTTTTGATCCTGAAAGGCTGCAGTCAATACTGAACCCCAGACCTTCGTGTGCAAAGACATGAAAAAAAGAAAACAAAACAAAACAAAGCCCTTGGCTGGCACCTATGGCAAAATGAACCCAGCAGAGTTTGGAGGGACATGGTTCCCAAAGTTTGAAAGCCCCAAACCAAAGCTCCTTTGAAACAGAGGCTGTCAATAAGCTTTCTAACCTGAAAACAACATGCTGTCTACCCAGGGTTTACCAGGCAGATTCCCAGAATAAAGCACATCCATGGGAGAAGATTAACTCTCCTCTGGGGAGGGCCTGCCTGAGAACTTGCCCCTGTCATTAGTACACATTACCAGCCCCTTGGTTCAGGAAATGCTGTGGCCACAAGGGCAGATTGGGGCCCATTGTCTTGCGTCTGCTGTTCTTTCTTTGGCCAGCAAAGATGGAAACACTTAAAAATACATCATTTTTAACAACTCAAATCTGGAGGTTTCACTTATGAAAGCGTTGTTAATCCCTCCCCTACAACTGATCCCTCCCCCAACTTGCTATCGAAACCAGTTGGCTGTTTAATTTTAGAATGAGCAAGAGAGCAGAGGACTTGAGGAATTTAAATGTACCAGAAGGAAAGAGCAAGACTGGCTGGATGGGAGAAAAGGAAAGAGAGGATCCGGGATGCTTGGTTCTTTCTGCCCCATCGAGAACATCAGACCCGTCTGGGGATTTGGGAGGATCGGGCCCCAAGGTTCTGCAATGTGAGTGATTGTCTATTACGGGACAGTGAGCAACTTTCCTGCATCTACAGCTCTCCAAAACCCATGGCATCTACCTTCATGCCAACATAAGACTGGAAAGGAAGGGAGATGAGGGGTGGATTAAATGGTTGAAAGCAGAGGTGACAAAGTCAAACATCTTACAGAGGCGTAGCAGAGCCATTAGACCCACCCCTGGACCCTCGGACAGGCCTTACCACTTCTGGTGTTCTGACCTTCTGGCTGCCAGCATCTGCCCTTCTCTTCCCTAGGGTTTTCTCTGGCCAATGGCTCTCTCCCTGCTTGACAGATGGCTGGCAGGAGTTGGTCTACAAGCACCCCAGCTCCCTCGCCCCTCAGGAGGGATAACTGAAGTGTGTTCTGTGCTGACTTGTACAGTGTCCCCAGCAGGATTAAGCTCTAGCTGGCCGCAACAATACCTTGCTCTTCACCCACCTTCACTGGCTCTCTTCTGGTTTACTTCCTGGTTTACTTCCCTGGTTTACTTCCCTACCTTCTACATGTGTTTTCTAGAACCACTTCCCAAGTAAACCTATTGGCTCTCCAATTTTGGTCTCGGGATCTGCTCCTGGGAAGGCCAAACTAAGACAAGGGGTCAGATGGCAATGGGAGGGCAGGCAGCACAGGGAGAGAAGCAGAGAAAGTGGTGTGCCTCTCAAAAGGCACGACTCTCAAAAAGGGCGACTGGACTCCAGCTCCAATCAGTGCCTTGTCGGGATACAGGCTCACATTCCCAGATCCAAGTTGTACAAAGAAACTGGAAATCTTTATTCCTTATATGAAATCTCTTTTTTTTTCCTTTTAGGGAAGGAATCACAAATTAACAACAACATCCAACTGGTCAAACCAAATGCAGTGAGATTAGCCTGTGGGTAACCTCTGGCCTAAGGCAGGAAACTGAGGGTAGGGAATAGACTGGCACTTATCAGAACAGCAATATGTGCATGGCGGGGCAGCCAGGAAGTGACAATCGGGCCAGTCTAATTCACTATGGTAGGACACTGAGATCTCCAAGGTGTGGAAAGAATGGACACACTCTTTTGGCCTGGAAAGGCCAAAGTGACAGAGAGAACTCCCTGTGGACTTTTTCTTTGACATCCCATGTTGTCCACCTGCAGCTTTGTAGACTCCAAACCTCTGGTGTTTTACCCTAGGGCCCTCCAGTCCTCAAACAGGTTAGGTTCAATCCCCCAAAATGGATGGAAGAAGAATTAAGGGTCTCAAAGAGTTAGAAGTGAGTGGACCCTCTTTGAAAGTGTGGAGAACTGTCTGTAAAACACTGGAGATGTCTCACCTACAAAGGCATGGCTGTTTTGCCAGAGCCCTGGGGTTTCCATATCATATGTCTAAGTTCTTGAAGCACAAAATCAGAATTGGAAATCACAGAGTCCAACTCAAAGCTCTGCTTACAAGCAGTCACCTAGCCTCTTAGACTTCTTCAGTCACTGGGGGCTCACTACCTTCAAAGTCAATCCATTCCCTGGCTTTGAGGCTCTAACTTTCAGGAAGTCTTCCTTTCTATGCAGAAATCTACCTCCCCCTAACTCACTTCATTGGCTGAATTCTCTTTGTGGAGCTACATACTTAAAAAAGCAAAACTCAATGAGGAGGTAAGGAACCAGGTTGGGTGGGTGCATCAGGGTCTGCAGAATGGAGACAGGGTAAGGAGTGGAAATGGTTTGAAAACACACAATTCAAGTTATGATATTTAAAGCTGAGAAACAAAAAATAAATACCATTTTCCATGGTACAAATAACAGCTCGATGACACC
This sequence comes from Cynocephalus volans, assembly GCF_027409185.1. Classification (NCBI taxonomy): domain Eukaryota; kingdom Metazoa; phylum Chordata; class Mammalia; order Dermoptera; family Cynocephalidae; genus Cynocephalus; species Cynocephalus volans. The sequence continues at coordinate 76,367,532 of NC_084469.1, read as the reverse complement.
TTGGCTGATGGGACATCCAGAGGGCAGAGCCACCTGTACCCTTTCAGGACACAAGTACCAGAATCCCTGCAACGTGCAAGAGTTTCATGTTTATCAAAAGGAGATACTATTGGTTGGAATGGAAGACCCTGATTTGATCCAAGTTTCAAGTTCGCCTTCAGACATCTGAACATAGTAGCCATGCCTGTCCCTCAGCTCCGTCCTCATAAGGACAATCACCCCCAGTTCCTCTAACCACTTCTCTTGGACCCAGGTCATGGCTCCCTCCCTCTTCTGATCACTCCCCTTTAAGCCTCTTCCTAACTCATCTTGTCATGACTCGTCATGTACTTTTCAAACTGGGCACGTGCATCTGGGAAGGTAATTGGAGATAATGTCGGGATTAGCTGAAACCTCAGGAGAAATGTTATTTTAAACACAATTATTTTTAATATTAAAACAAACAAGGACTTTACTGTCAAGTAGAGGCATACTTTGGAGATATTGTGGGTTCAGTTCCAGACCACTGCAATAAAGTGGATAAGGCAAGTTATAAATTGTTTGGTTTTCCAGTGCACATTAGAGTTATGTTTACACTAAACCGTAGTCTATTAAGCATGCAATAGCATTATGTCTGAAAAAACAATATACATACCCTAATTAAAAATACTTTATTGCTAAAAAATGCTAATGATTATCTGAGCCTTTAGCGAGTCATAATCTTTTTGCTGGTGGAGGGTCTTGCTTCACTGTTGATGGCTAATGATGAATCTGGGTGGTGGCTGCTTAAGGGTGGTATGTCCCTGGCAATTTTTAAAATAAGACAACAATGAAGTTTTCTGCTTCATTTGGCTCCTGCTTTCATGAAAAATTTCTCTGTAGCATGTGATGCTGTTTGATTGCATTTTACCTACAACAGAACGTCTTTCAAAATTAGAGTCAACCCTCTCAACCTTGCTGCTGTTTTACCAACTAAGTTTATGTGATATTCCAAATCCTTTGTTGTCATTTCAACAATGTTCAGAGTATCATCACCAGGAGTAGATTCCATCTCAAGAAACCACTTTCTTTGCTCGTGCCTAAGGAGCAATTCCTCACCTGTTAAACTGTTATCATGATACTGCAGCAATTTAGTCACATCTTCAGGCTCCACTTCTAATTCTAGTTCTCTTGCTGTTTCCACCACATCTGCAGTGACTTCCTCTCCTGAGGTCTGAGCTCCTCAACCTCACCCATGAGGGCTGGAATCACCTGCAGCTTCTGCCTCAGCACTCGCTGCTCACCTTGCACTAGTGTGTGATGAAGACGGCTTCTTTCTGTAATCCTCATGATCCAACCTCTGCTAGCTGCAAACTTGTCTTATGCAGCTTCCTCACCTCTCTCAGCCTTCATAGAATTGAAGGAGAATTAGGGTCTTGCTCTGGATTAGGCTTTGGATTATGGGAATGTCGTGTCTGGTTTGATCGATCAAGACCACTAAAACCTTCTCCATATCAGTAGTTAGACCATTTTGCTTTCTTATCATTCATGTGTTCACTGGAGTAGCATTTTTAATTTTCTTCAAGAACTTTTCCTTTGCATTCACAACTTTGCTGTTGAGCACAGGAGACCTTGCTTTCGGCCTATCTCGGCGTTTGACATGCCTTTCTCACTAAGCTTAGTCATTTCTAGCTTCTGATTTAAACTGAGAGACATGTGACTCTTTCTTTCACATAAACACCAAGAGGCCTTTGTAGGGTTATCGGTGTAATTTTAATATTGTTGTGTCTCAGGGAAGAGGGAGGCCTAAGGAGAGGGAGAGAGAGCAGGGAATAGCTGGTTGGAGGAGCAGACAACACACACCACATTATTGATTAAGTTCGCTGTCTTACATGGATGCTGCTCGTGGTGCCCTAAACAATTACAATAGCAACATCAAGGATCACTGATCACAGATCACCATAACATATAATAATAATGAAAACATTTTAAACATTGCAAGAATTAGCAAAATGTTACACAGAGACCCAACTTGACTCGCTCAATGTAGGGTTGCCACTAAACTTCAATTTGTGAGAAACACAGTATCAGCAGAGCACAGTAAAGACCAATAAAATGAGATGTGCCTGTAGACTACAGTACCAGAAGAAAAATTTTAAATACTTAGAGAAACTTCAGATACCCCTGCAGATATTGGTTGCTTCAGGGAATGCCCCCAAATCATGGGGGTCACAAGCTGACACTTGTCTGCCCTTACTGGTGTTTTGGTTGGCACATCTGAGAAACCCTGGGCTGTCAATGTGTCCCCTGAAAGGACAATGCCCAGAAGAGAAGCTGGGCAGAGGGGGCAGCTGCCTCCCTGTATAGAACACAATGAGGTGCAGACACCCAATCCTACCTACCCCTTTTGTTAAAGGCTAAAATTGAGCAAGGCTGGAGTCAGCCTTGAAGTATATAGAAGGGACAGTTTAGAGTTTGAGAATATTGAAATCAAAACCAATGGGAGCTGCTCGGCCAAAATCTCGGATTTCTAGCCTAGGGTTGGTCCTCCAGGTTCTAGATGGAGGCAGATCAGCTCATTTTTGTTTGGACCTCAAAATAAAACATTTCTTTATAAAACTTCTGTAATCCAAAGAGCAGGTGGCAACTTCTACAGTGACAATATGTTCGTTTCTTCATTAATTCAGCAAATATTTATTGAGCCTCTACCATATGCCAGGAACAGTGTTTGGCAAATAGAGGTCCCCACAGATCTACTTTAATGTCTAATTAAAATCCTATGTATCATTAACAAGCCCACCTTTGGTGTGTGTGTGTGTGTGTGTGTGTGTGTGTGTGTGTGTGTGTGTGTGTGTGTGTGTGTGTGTGTGTGTGTGTGTGTGTAGAGCTGATTCCCTTACACAGGCCAAAGGAGATCCCTGGCACCCTAATTTGCATCTTTCCCTTATTGAACAAAGCCATTTCCTCATAGTTTGAGAATATTCATAAGTCCCCAACTTGAGTCCAAATTACTGAAGTTTAGTGACTGGCAGATTTCAGACACTCCAAGCTGATTTGACCTCAATGGTGACAGGAAACATCTGGACTTAATTCTGTGCCAGTCTACCCTATTCTTCCCTCTTTCTCTGACCCATCCCAAGAAGACACTCGGGGGGTTCATTCTCAGTGCTCAACAGTGAGGATCCAGCTCTCTCCAGCTCAACTAATCTCTGCTCTTTTTCCAAAGTAATTCGCACAATTTAGTAGTCCTCAACCCTGACTGCACCTTAGAATAATCTTGGGAACTTTTAAAAAAGAATACCAGAGACTGGTTCAATTGGTCTGGAGTGTGGTTCAAGTATCAGCGTTTTTTTTTTTTTTTTTCCACAAAAATCTCCCTGGTAATAATTCTAAGGTGCAGCCAGTGTTGACAACCACGGATAGTCATTTTTTCTCAGGTAGCTGCAAGATTCCTCAGATGGGCCACAGCCTTGTCAATGGGATGATGCCAGCCAGTGGGTCTGAATGTGGCCACTGGTCTCAGCTGGGTGCTGATGCTAAATTGGTATTATCAAGTACAAACTAGGTGACCAGAACATTGCTAGAGGTTGCAAGGAGTAGTCACTTAAGCTCTGAGCTTCAGACATGTCACCTGTACAATGGGGCTCTCTCCTTCCCCACAGAGCATCCTGTGTTGACCTACATGAAGTGCAATGAGTTTAATGGTGGGACAAAAGGCAGGTGAGCAGGGGCTTCTTTTGGTCATGGCTGCCCTTGGGGAATCATCAGATCATACAACATATTCACCCACTTCTCTATTGGCATCCCCAAATGGGAGAGTTTTAGTCTGTTCCTGGTGCTATAACAAAATACCTCTTACTGGGTAACTTATAAACGTCATTATGGAGGCTAGGAAGTCCAAGATCAAGGTGCTAGCAGGTTCAGTATCCAGTGAGAGCCCAGTCTCTGTTTCCAAGATGGTGCCTTGAACGCTGCAGCTTCTGGCAGGGACGAACTCTGTGTCCTCACATGGTAGAAAGGCAAAAAAGACCTAGCTAGTTCTCTCCAGCACTGTTACAAGGCACTAACCCCATTCATGAGGGCAGAGCCCTCCCAGCCTAATCGTTTCCTGAAGGCCCTACTTCTTAATACTGCTACATTAGAGATTAAATTTCAAAATGAATTTTGAAGGGGACATAAATATTCACATCATAGCAAAAATTAAGAAAACATTGCATAGATGTCTCCTAAATTGAAGTGGAGAGTAAGCAAGTATTATTGACTAGTGTCACATGCAGGTACCAGGGCCATCTTGGACCATGACATGGCTACCACCATTTTCTCATACTAATGGTGTCTTGGTAGCAAAGAGCAGAAATCCCTTCAAATTTACACAAGAAATAAAAAGGAGCACTATTTATTGGATGTATCTTTCAAAATCCGAGGAGACAATATGAAACTGGCCTCATGAGGGACCCATAACCAGGTTCTCTTTCAATCCCCATTGCCTTGAATCACTTCTTTTCTCTGCATCTTCTTCCTCTTTCCTTTCTCTGCAAACTGCCTTCCCTGTGACAGGCAGCCAGCCAGCATTTCCTGAGTCTATGTTTCCACAATTCAAGCAAAAAGTAGAACCTGATGAGCATCTGCAAATGACCAGTTCCAAATGCTTCAGGGAAAAAATCTGATTGGCCTGGCTTTAGTCAGGTGACCACCCTCGTCCAATCTGCTGTGTCCACAGTTGGGATCTTGTGACATAAATATGAATGCCAGAGCCTCCCTGGCAGGGAGGGAGAGGCTGTTCTCAGAGAAAGGAGACATGTGCTGTCAAGACACCCCAGTTGTGTCTTCTACAGTCACACATGGGGTGGTTTTGGTGACGGTCTTGCAAATGACTTGAGCTAGTCTGAGAGTGTACAAATCTCACGCCTAAAACCAGAAGTCACCACCCAGCTCATCCATCCACTCCCCAGGCAGGGAGGCAGGAGGCGAGCACCTCCCCCGGGTGCCCTGCCTGCCAGCCTCACCCTTCATGCTGCTCTTGGGAGAGCTTGGCACAAACATTCTCCAACCTAATTACCAGCCGGAGTTAATCAAAGGTATTCCCGACTGCATGAGCAATGCTAGCCAGAAACATCTCTGAATTGAAATTCTTCAAATACTTTTGTTTATGAGGAAGTTTTACATGTTAAATTTTTCCAAAAGCCAGTGAGAGGAGCCGTCCCCACAGACATCTGAGAGCACTTTGGCTGTCTTAATTCGCTCATGATGTTTCATTAATATCAATTTTCTCCCTGCATCCCACCTGGCAGGTTCTTTTTACAAGTATTCTATTCTCCCAACCTCCTGTTTTTTTGTTTTTTGCTTTAACTTTTCCCTGGAGTGCTCTCTCCATTTCCTCAGAAATTCTACTAAATCTTCTCTATAACACATACCTCTTTGGAGTCTAACAGTTCAACTTAAAAAAAAATAAGGAGCACCACAGACTTCACAGATTTTTTTTTTCCTTCCTCTTGGAAGTTGTTCCACAAGAGGAAGGTTGGACGGGAAATACCAGAGAAACAGACGTTAATCTGGTTTCTTAATTCTGCCCTTTGAGTTGAAGGTGCAGAGACTCCATCTTGCCCTCCACCCCTCCAGATTCTAGGAGCCTCAGGTGAGTGCTATCTTTCCTGGTCTTCTCAGCAACCAAAGACACAGGGATAGTGAGAAGGATGAACATAAACACTTCTCATTCACCACCACTCTCACTATAGTCAGAAATAGATTGCCGGGTATTTCCATCTGGCTTATTTCCTGCTCTCTTGCCCCTGTGACAGTCATGGGCTGATTTGCTTTTCCATCTATTCACTGCCCTTGCACTGCTCTCTATTCTCAAAATCCCTTGCCAACTGGTTGCCGGTTAGGTTCAGCCAAAGAAAGTCACTAGCAGAAGACAAGGATGGGAGGGCGGGGGGAATCAAGGTATTTCATTTTCTCTTTCTTTGTCTCTAGTGGCATCTCTGACAGTGACAGGTCTCTTCTATAGCTTCCACGGCTGGGCAGCACTACCCATAGATCTAGCTACCCCTGGACCACCCTGAATCCTGAGTCCTGGTTTCAGTACATCCTCCTGCTGTTCCTCCAGCCCTATGAGTGGTAGCAGCTTCCTTTTGCAGCTAATCTCTTGGTTGCATCATTATCCCTTGTTTGTTTCCCAGATTGTTCATTATTTGTGTAATCAATCCTCTCTATTAAATTCTTTATGTTTGAATCACCCTGGAGCACTTTTTATTTTCCTGGTGGACCCTGACCGACGTATCTACCCACTCAAAATTAAAGATCTCTACCTGCCTATAAACCAGTGTTTCTCAAACTATTTGTTGCAAGGGACCATTTTTAAATATTTCCAATTCATCATAGATAACATATGGTCCTATTGCATATGACTGGCATGCAGCTTGAGCCACCAGCAATTTACTCTGCAAGTAGAACAATAATTGAAATGGTCTATACCCTGTTCAATGAGACAAGTCTACTGAGGATGCATTTGGATGTCACAGCAAATGTAAAATTGCTATAAAAGTTTCCAGACATTTACCCCCAAGCTTTGTAGTTGTCTCATCACAAATATCTTACAAAGAGTTTGCAGACTGGTGTGAAAGCATGGACCACACTGAATAGCCCTCATCTGGGATACTTTTTATTCGTGTATAAAACAATCCCATGGCTTGGGGAATCTAGATGCAGCATAGATCTTATGTTATGTGTAGCTCCCTGTCAGAAGCTGTATTTCTCACACATGCCATGTTCTTATCACTTCCTAATATGAAAGTCATACATAATAAGAACAGTAACAACAACCAGGGTCTGATTTCCTTTTTCGGCATTAGACCATTTAATCCTCACAACAGCCCCCATGATGAGGTGCCATTATTATCCATTAAGCAGAATGGAAAAATAAGTCTCAGAGAGGTTAAATAACCTGGCCAAGACCACACAGCTCAAGAGCAACAGCTCTGGGACTGTCACTAAGCATGCCTGACCAAGTGCCCATGGTCTTAGCTATGACACTGAATGGACTTATTAACCTTGTGTCTTGACATATCAGAGGCAGTATCATTAAAGATCTGAATGATCGAGTGGAGCAATGCCTGGCCCATTTCTTCTTTCATCTTAGATAGGGATTGTACTAGTCCATCTCTGTAACTTGTAACAAAGTAGCTGTAACTGGGTAATTTATAAGGAAATAAAATTTATTCCTTACAGTTTCAGAGACTGGGAAGTCCAAAGTCCAGGGAACACATCTGGTGAGGGCCTTGCTGGTGCGTGGTGACTCTTCACAGCAAGCAGGGTGTCACACGGCAAATGGCTTGAGCAAGAGACAGCTAACCTGCTGATTTACTTTCCTTATAAAGCCATCAGAACCAGGCCCATTACCACCCATTAAACCATCAACTTATTTTTCCATGAATGGATCAATCCGTTCACTAGGGCATGATCCTCACACACTAATCACCTCTTAAAGGCCCACCTTTCAATTATCATAATAGGATTTCCCATCCTCAACATGGTTACAGTGGAGATTAATGCATGAACCTTTGGGGGACACAATTCAACCTATAGCGGGGATCCTCATAAAAATGCCCTCCCCCTGATGCCCCTTCTTCTCCAGCCACATCATCCCCATCAGCACCCTCCTTTGAGAAGCCTTCCCCAACTCTTCCAGGCCACTCCTCTCTGATTTCCTACAGCTCTGACAGTCTACACTACACATTGAATACCATCCAATCCTGTTGCCCCCAGACTGTACTTTAGAGGCACTTCTCATCTCCCATGAGTTCAGAAGCTCTTAAAGAATAGAGGCTTTTATCATCACAGTGGCTCTTGGTACACAGCTAATATTTATGGAGCACTTCTTGGCACCAGACATTGCTTTAAGCACTCTCCCTACAATAAGCCATTTCATATTCACAACAATATGAGTGAGGTTCTTTTATTATACTCTGTTGACATCTGAGGGAACTTACAAGAGAACTTAAAAAGGTTTTCCCAACCTTTTAGTCAGTTTGGGCTACCATAACAAAGTACCATAAACTGGGTTGGCTTAAACAACAAAAATTTATTTCTCAAAGTTTTTGGAAGCTAAAAGTCCAAGATCAGGGTGACGGCACGGTTGGGTTCTGGTGAGAGTCCTCTTTTGGGTCACATACTTGCCATATTCTCACATGGCAGAAAGAAGGTAATAGAGTTCTCTGGGGTCCCATTTATAAGGGCACTAATCCCATTCATGAGGGCTCCACCCTCATGACCTAATAACATCCCAAAGGTCCACCTCCAAATACCATCACACTGGGGATTAGGATTTCAACGTATGAACTTTGGGTAGACACAAACATTCAATCCATTGCACCCAGGGTCAATAGGGAAGAGCTGGGGTGGGATTTAAACTTTTGGATTGTTGGCTTCCAAAGCCTGTGTTCTTAGGCAGTGTTCAATAGTGAGTTCTTGAATTTCCAGGGTACTTCTACATTTGTTATCTAAAAATGTTCTTACAGTGCCCCAGGGAGACAGTTTTCTATCTGGGAGGACACTTGGAGAGTTTTAAACTTCCCCAATATGCAGGTGAGGAGACCAAGGCCTAGAGTGAAGTGACTTGCTCAAGGTCACACAGCAAGGTCATATAAGAAACACTGGCATGTGCTGACTCCCAGCATGGAGACCTCTCCTCTGCACCAGAAGCCAACAGCAGGCAGGTGGATATTCATTTGACTACTGGACTCGCCAGAGCAGACCACAATGTTTTCTAAGACTCATGATGGGCAAGCACAGACATTTGAGAAATCATAAAGGCCATGGATGCTGGGAACTATCTGAGAAGATGGATATTTCCAAGAAAGGAAAGGCAGTTAAGTGTAGAGTCATGAGCTCTTGCCTGGGAGTCGGAAGCCCTGGGTTTGAAACCCAGTTCTGCTGTGTGAACTTTGGCAAGTTATTTAACTTCTCTGAACCTCAGCAGTTTCATCTGCAAAATGTTCTAGGTTTTGGAGTAGCTAACGCGCACTGAAGGCTTATTACAGTGCTGAGGACCTTGGATGCAAAATAACCTTACAAGACAGGTCCCAGTGTTGTCCCATTTACAACAGGCTTTGAGAAGCTTTGTAACTTGCCCAAGGTCACACACTGGCAAGTGGCAGAGTCAGGCTTCATTTCCAGATCAGACCATCATCAGAGCCCAGCCATGTAACCACTGAAAAATTTACAACTCGTAGGAAGTGCTTAGCATAGGGCCTGGCGTAGATTTATTATTGAATCTCTTCCCTTCTCTAGGCCTCAGTCTTCCCATCCATAAAATGAGTGTGTCAAACTAGAGCAGGGTCTGCAAGGTCAAATGGTGACACCCAGCAGGCGATTCTGGGAGTCGTGGATGCTGTTCACAAAATAGCTGCAGTTCGCCCCCTTCTGGGCACATAGTAGGATTGCATTTCCTGGTCGCCTCTGATTGGGCGGGGCCGTGTGACTGGTTCTGGCCAGTTGAATTGTGAGCAGAAGTGACATGTGCCGCTTCTGTACTGGGGCAATTAATTGCTGGTGGGAAACCCTCAGAACTCCTTTTCCTTTCACCACATTTAAGACAGTGGCTGCTCCAATAGTCTGAGTCCCAGAGGGAGGAGACCTGGAGTGGGTTCCTGGCCAACCTTCACTGTGCTTGCAGCATGAGTGAGAGACACCCAGCAACACCTCAGCTGGAGGGGTGTGTGCCTCTGCCCTTCAGATCTCCTCCATGTGGCCTCCCGATTAGGGTGAGGGTCCTTCCAGGCCCTTCAAGCAGCTTCATCCCATGCTTAGAGGTGGAAAGGTGTTCTTATACCTATAATCCCTCACCCCAAAATGTCTGGAGACTCTGGCTACCTGCTTCCTGCTCACCAGGTGCAAAAGATGATAACCATAATGACTTCAGTACATTCCAGAGAGCTTACTGCAGGGATGGGGGTGAGCTCTCCCAAGAATAGTGGGTTGAATAGTGTACACCACCCCCCATCCCTCAAAAAATTAATGTCCACCCAGAACCTCAGGATGTGACCTTATTTAGAATAAGGGTCTTTGCAGATATAATTAAGATAAGAATTTTGAAATGAGATCATCCTGGATTAGGGTGAATCCAGTGATGGTATCCTTATAAGAGACAGAAAAGGAGAAGACACACAGAGACGGGGAGATGGTCACATAAAGATGAAGGCAGAGATGGGAGTGATACTATCAAATGCCAAGGAAAGCCAGAAGCCACCAGAAGCTGGAAGAGACAAGAAACATTTTCCCTTAGAACCTTCAGAGGGAGCGTGGCCCTACTGACACCTTGATTTCTTACTTCTAGCCTCTAGAACTGTGAGAGAATGAATTTCTGTTATTTCAAGCCACCCAGTTTGTGGTCATTTATCACAGCAGCTCCAGGAAACTAATCCCCCAGGTTTACCTGGTCCCAGGCTCTCAGGCGCAGGCCGACACCTCATGGCCAACTCCTACACCTGTCTCTGAGAAATGCTGCTTTCCCTTAGCTGGGTTCAGCCTTTCCTCTCCAGAGAGTCCGTGAGCTCCGAGGCCAGGACCCTGGAGATGTCTGGGCCCCTTTCCCCTGCTGGAGCAGTAGTTGTAGCTGTTCTACCAGAGACTAATGGGCTGGATCAGCAAAGAAATGCTTTTCCACAAGAAAACTTTCTTTTCCCTGGGACAGTGGTCAGCCAGACTGTGTGCATGCTGGAGCTCCCATGTGGGTCTTGGGGTCCTTGGGCTTGCACAACAGGAGGGCTATCTGAATATCCATGCACCAGGAGGGCCTCCGTAGTCAGCACATGAGGGAGCCCAGGATCCAGAGCTTGGCAGAGGGCGAAGCAAGCAAGCAAGACTGCCAATGTGAGCACCTATGTTTTCCCCAAGTATGAGGAATGGATCATCTTGATGAACTCACCATGTGCTAGAGGCAATCTAGCCTGCTGACCACGTAGCCAACAATGAAGTCCTTAGCAATGCAGCGGAGGACCTAAGTGGTGTGAGAATTCAGAGGACCGAGGTCTGCATGGGCTTGGAGTAGCCAAGAACTGGTTCCCATACAAGGAACTAGAAGGGCAGGCAGATTTTTTTTGTCATTTGGTTGTTGACTTTTTTGTAAAAATAATGCTATCTTGAAGAGATAGTTGCACTCCTACGTTCAGTGCAACAATAGCTAAGATACAGACACAATCAAGTGTAAGTGTCCATCGACAGGTGAATGGATAAAGTGAGGTGTGTGTGTATATACATATGTATATGTGTGCATACAATGGAATACTATTCAGCCTTAAAAAAGAAGGAAATCCTGTCATTTATGACAACATGGATGAAACCTGAGGACATTATAAAGTGAAATAAGCCAGTCACAAAAAGATAAATACTGCATGATATCACTTATATGTGGAATCTAAAAAAAAAAAAAATAGTCAAACTTATAATAACAGAGAGTAGAATGGTGCTTACCAGGGGCTGAGGGTGGGGGGATAGGGAGAGATTGGTCAAAGGGTATAAACCTTTAGTTACAGGATAAATAAGTACTGGAGACCTCATGTACAGCATAGTGACTATAGGCAGTAATTATGTACTATATACTAAAAAAAAATAATAATTCTGACTTACCATAGAATATTCTAAAAGTTCAGCAAAGAATGAATACATCCAGAAAGCAAATATCCGTAATCCCTCCTTCTGGGTGACCTGGGCAATCTCTGAGCATCCCTTCAGTCTTGCTCCTGAGCAGCATACTGATTTTATACAGAGGCAGTAGAGAGTGGTGGCAATCGGTGCAGTTTCTGGGGTTCAGCTACCTATATTCAAATCCCAGCCTCAGCATATAAGCTACCTGACTCTGGTCAGGTCACTTGACCTCTTGCCTGCCTCAGTATCCTCAGATTTAAATGGGAATAATAATCACACCTACCTCATAGAGTAGGTATAAGGAATAAATCTGAAAGGGCTTAGCATAGTGTTTGGCACAAAGTAACCACTACACAGTATTTTTCCTTCAAAGTAGTCTTTTTTTTTTTTTTTTGTCTTTTTGTGACCGGTAAGGGGATCGCAACCCTTGGCTTGGTGTCGCCCACACTGCGCTCAGGGGCTAGCCCACACAGTAGTCTTTTCTGATGCCATTAGAAGTTCTTCACAAATACGTTTCTCTGAGTTCCCACAATGTCCCATTAACAGAAGTATCAGCAAGCGCTTGAGAAGAGCTCAGGAAAGCAGAGGCAAAGGGCAGGGCCTCTTGTTGCTGACACAGGCAGCTCCCAGAATCCTTTTCTCTGGGTCCTATTGTCCTTCGTGTGGCATTACCACAGTGCTTCTCTGGCACACACACACCCCCCCCCTCCCCCGCAGTGGAGACTGTGGCTGCTCTGCCTTCATGCCTTGGGGCCCTTTTACCAGTTCTGTGAGCTCCTTTTGCCTCTGCCTGCTTTACTGCTGATACCTAGAAGATTCCAGGTCAATCATTTTCTAGAAATTCCTCACTGTTTGATGTTTCCCATTGTTTAAATTCAGGTTATACATTTTATGAGAGAAAATAACAGTTTTCGTTTTTAATTTTGGCATAAATGGTATATTTTTCCTTATTTATATGAAACATTCCTTTATCACATAGCAAATATCTAATTGCATATATTTTATCTTTCTGTTATTCAAAAGCCGGTGCCACAGTTTTAATTGCTAAGGCTTCATAATAGGCCCCCAAACATCATACTGCACAAATTCCCCCTAATTATGCTCTTTTTCTCAAAAATGTCCTGGCTCTTCTCCCCAGCTGCACCTGAGAATCATGTTATCACGTTCCTTAAACATCACCTTTGTGATTTAGGTTGTCTTAAATTTCTAAATCACTATGGGCAGGATCAACAACTTTGTAATACTAAATCTTTGTATGTAGGAGCATTGTACATGTATCACACAAGGCTTTTGTCTTTCAGAAAACTTTTATACTTTTCTTGATGAAGCTCCTGCCCATTTCTTATTGGGTTGTTTTATTACTTTTGAATCTCTTATGAACAAATCTTATCTCACTTTCTCATCACCTTTTCTGGCTGATTACATGTGATAATTATTCTAGCTGACAGGATGGTATAGTGGTTAAGTTCAGAGCCTCTAGAAACTAGCAGGGTTCAAATCCTGGGTCACCCACTCATTTAGCTATGCCATCTGAGGCAAGACATAATCACTCTGTGACTTGGGTTTCCTCATCTGTAAAATGGGCAGATCGAAGTCCCTGCCTCTCATGGCTGTTTTGGGAAATGGACACATAGGAGGGTGACCAGCAGATGGTGTATTAGTCCAAGTTCTCCAGAGAGACAGAATCTACAAGATATGTTATAATTATATGAGAGGAATTTATTAGGGACATTAGCTCACATGACTATGAAGAAAAGTCCCCCGATAGGCTGTCTATAAACTGGATGTCGGTAGCGTGGCTCAGTCCAAGTCCAAAGGCCTCAAAACCAGGGAAGCTGATGGTGTCCTTGGTGCAAGTTCTGGACCCCAAAAGCTGAAGAGTCTCGAGCTCTGATGTCCACAGACAGGAGAGAAGAGTATATCCCAGCTTCAGCGGATGGAGAGAGAGAGCTTCACTCTTTCCTCTGTCTTTTGTTCTCTCTGGACCCCCAGCGGATTGGATGGTTCCCACCCACACTGAGGGAGGGTCTTTCCCACTCAGTCCACTCAGACTCTCATACTAATCTCTGCTGGAAACACCCTCATGGACACACCTGAAAAGATAGCTTTACCAGGTTTCTCAGCATTCCTTCATCTAGCCAAGTTGACATCTAGAATTAACCTTCACAGATGGTTAGTGTTAGTTGTTGCTATTTCCTAAACAGACCCCTTACTGACCCCTGGGCATTTCTTGGTGACATGGCAGGTGAATGATGAGGAAGTCATTTGTTCCTTCACACACACCCCCCCCCCCCCCCAGCAGAGAGGCTTTACTTAGTAAGCCGAGAGTGTCCCTATTGTGGGAACAGTCAGAGACCGGGCTGGAAGGACGCTTTCGTCTCTGCCCCTCTTGCTCTCATTCAGGGTGTGTGATCGCTCTTCAGGCTGTATGATCTTCCTCTCAGGGTCTTTCCATGTGGCTCTGCTCCATTTTCCTCCCTCCCCAACCAGTGTCCTCCAAGCCTCACGCTGTGCCCAGCCCTGATGGTGAATGTGGGCCTGCACGTCCCTCACATTTCTCCACTCAGTATCTGCAGGAGGAGGTCCTGCCTCTCCTTCCTCGTGGCCATTCACAGATGCAGGAATCTGAATGGCCCTGTCCATTTTTTCAAGCCAGCCCATGGCTATGCTGTCCTGGGGACAGAGGCCAATCTACCAGGAGTGGGGTGGGGGGTGTTATTTTAGAAAGTTGGCTGAGGGAGAAGCAGATTCCCCAAAGAAGGGAATACTGGTCATGATGGGCATATTCAGTACCCATGGGGTGGCATTTTACATGCGTTCTCCACCCAGCAGGACCCAAAAGTCACAAGCAAGGATTAAACATGCATCTAAGAACCACCAGCAAAGGTACCTGTGAAATAGTGTCATTAGCTCCCTTGTAGACATGGGAAAATTGTAGCTCAGAGAGGTTAAGGGACTTGCCCAGAGTCGCAGCCAGCATTTGACAGAGGGATGTCAACAAACCTGGGCCTTCAGCCTCCCTCACCTGCCTGTGTCTCAGGTGAGCTGCACCAACACTTCCTTCCAGAGGAGTTCAGGGCAGGGCCAGGGGAATCAGGCTGAGTCTCAGATGATGTGTCTGTTCAGGAAAGATGAAGGTGAGTGGGGACACTGAGAAAAAAAATGGCAATCCAGGTGGCAGGATGGCCAAAGCAAAAGGCTTGGAGGGGTAGGAAACAGAGGGCATGTACTGATGGTCAGTAGTGCAGTCGAGCCATCTATGTTGGGGTCCATTTTGGGAAGCTCAAATAGTGGGACGAGATTAGGGCAGTGGTGGGAGCGGCTGTGACTTGACTTCCCTGGTAGAAGGTGTATCTTGCTGCTCCATGCTCCCCCTCACATTTTCACTGCTCACTATGATAAGAAAACACCACACACGGTGCTGGCTGCAGCCAGTGTCAATCTCCAGCCAGTTGATTTGACTTTGATCACTCCTCACATCTCTGCCCAGAGAGCTGTACTGTTCATTGGCCCCCAAGCCTGGCTGAAATCAGCACCCGGCCATGGCCCAGGGCCTGCTGCACCCTTAACGGAAGTTAAACGTCATTACCATCAGTGCCACCCCCACCACCACCATTGTCACCTTCATCACCAGCACCACTGTCCTTACCATTTTCATCATCATCATCCTTAGGGCCGGGATAGATTTTTCTCATTCACTGTTGAATCCTTAATGCTTAGCACATAAGACTCAGAAAATGCTTGTTAAATGAGTGAATGAGAGAATGAATGAATGAATGATTACATGATCTTCTGCAAACACACTGTTCTCCTTCTAAGAAGGCATTCCCTTGATACATTAAGTTGATCCATCTTATTTTTCACATGGAAAAACAAAACTTTTCCCCCATGTGAAAACATTTAAATGTAGCCTGTGAAGGAATCTTGACATGTCACATGTTCTCAGATATTTTTTGGAGATTCTTTATGGGGAACATTCTGAGACCATGAGGAAGTGCAATTTTCCTTGTGGAATGTCGAGTTTTCTTTTCTCAATAATCTTTCATGTGCTTGTCACAGACTAACAGAAGGGCTGCCTTCCCCAGCTGTCTGCACAGGCTCTCCTTCATCTGGCTTGTCCACTATTCAGCACAGCCCACATGGGGTGCTGGGGAAAGCACCCAGGAGGGAAACCAGGAAATGCGAGTTCTGTGGGGCACTGGGCAGGTCTCTGTCCTTCCCTGGACCTCGTTTTCCACATCTGGAATATGAAAAAGTTTGACTGGGTGTTTGCTAATAGAACTCCATGTTCCAAGGGAACTTGCTTGAAATTGGGCAATTTTCAATTCTGGGAAGACCTTTTGGTTTTGTTCTGCTCCATCTTTGCCTCTCCCATCGTCATTGGAGTTCAGGGGCCCATAGCCCCGCAAATCCTCCGAGTGCAGTAACTGGTAATACAACTCTGCTTGTGGAGTGAATACACAGCCTGGGCCATAAATCTATGCACAGATAGAGTTTTAATGGTAGATCCCACACTCAGCATTTCGGGGGAAACTGAGGACTGTAATTCAGTTCTTCTGCATCAAAGCATTGATGGTCAGCCTGTTGGGAAAGGGAGGAAGGCCAGCCTTCAACGGGAGTCCCAGGCTCCCACTTTTCCAGATGAACTCTAAGTGACTACCAGCAAATGCATTTGGCCCCCAGGTCCTCTTGGGGAACCTGGGCTGACTTGTTGGAAGGGCAGGCAGCCCACAAATGATGCCCTTGAACTGTCCATCAGAAAGGAGAGACCCCAAGTATTCCAGCTCAGCCTGCAAATGCAGGCTATTTGGGGGACAGGGAAGGCCGATATTAGGTGTGACATCGAGGGGTGCACTCATATTGTCCTACCCAGTCTTCACAGGATTTCCCTCAAATTTCTTAAAGAAAAGGCCAAAAAGAAATTGTAAGGGTTAAATCACACAGGAGCTGTTTACTGGAAAGTGTGCAGGTCTGAGAGCCAGGAGACCTGATGGGCATCCCAGCTCCATCACTTCTTAGTCCACCTGAGTCACGTACCCTTTGGACCCACAGGGAATAGGAGAAAGGGAACCGTTCTCTTCCTTGTGGAGTTGTTGTAAGGGTTAAAATAAATCTTGCGTGTAAAAATGCCCAGTGCATAATAACTCTGGACATTTAAAAACTCTAACAAAACATGTCTACCCTGGATAGGAAACTTATAAAAAGAACTTAGAATAAAGGAAGAATGTTCTCCATCCCTTGCTATCATGGGAGAAATACACAGATGATGCGGAAGAATAGTGTCCAGTGTAGGAAAAGTAGGCTGATTGGTGGCTTCTAAAGAGAGACATCCTAATCCCCAGAACCTGTGAATGTTACCTTACTTGGAAAAAGGGTCTTTGTATGTAATTGTGTGAAAGATCTTGAGATGAAGAGATCTTCCTGGATTGTCCAGATGGGCTCTAATCTAATGACAAGTGTCCTATGACAGAAGGCAGAGTGAGATTTGAGACAGACGGGAGAAGGCAATGAATGCTACCATGGAGGTGTTGCAGCCACAAGTCAAGGAATGTCAACAGTCACCAGAAGACAAAAGAGGCAGAGAACAGAGTCTTCCCGAGAGCCTCCAGAGAGAATGGGGACCTGCCTACACTGACTTTTGGACTTCTGGCCTCCAGAACTGGGAGAAGAATTTCTTCTGGTCTCCAGAAGTGGGAGAAGAATTTGTTGTTTTAAGCCACCCAGTTCATGCTTATTTGTTACAACAGCCACAGGAAACTAAAACAGTAGATGTAGCCAGACACTTAGCTCCTACCATCAGAAAAAAGCAGAATAAGCAGCCTAAGCTGATCCTAATTAAGGCAGGAGGAGGCTTTTACTGGCTGTCAAGGCAGAAAAACTTGAAGGGCTGGCGCTCCAGATATGCTCTGGTTTTGACCTTCAACATCTGTTTCTCTCTTCTCCTGTTATCTTCATTATCTTTCTTTTGGAATATTCTCTCTCCTCCATTGTGTGGGCCAATCAAGGCCTCTTGCAGGCCCCTCCCAAGAATAGAGAATGTAGACCAAGGTTGGCCAACTGGACTCTTTCTTTCAGGACATAGATTCTTGAGCAGAAAACATTTGAAGGGTAGTGGCTCACAAGACTGTTCAATTTCAGCACCCAAGACCCCCTTTCCTGAGCCATTTCTCAACCCAGTGAGCCCTTCCTTATAGCTTTCCAATCAATTTCTTTGTTGCCTAGGTCAGTCACTGTTGCTTGCAAACAAACAGCGCAACTGCCAGGGGGAGGTGACAGCTTAACAAGGAAAGAGGGAGACTTGGGAGATGAGTAGAATGAGCCACTCTTTTGATCATCTTTTCCCTTGTGTGGATGGAAAATCTAGGGGGACATAGGTGGACTTAGTGCTTGATGTTAGTTGTCAGTCCTTTCTTAAATTGAATGGCCCTCTCCACAGTCCCTGCTCACATAAGGCTGCAGCCACGGCTTGTGAGCCTTTGAGTCTGCAATGCTGGGTGCACGGTGAACATTATTGATATTTGGCAATTGGTATATTGGACACAGAGTATGGACTCTATTATCCTCAAGGAGGCCCCAGTTCAGCCAAACCTGGCCATAGAGAGGGGTGAGAGAGTATCCATGGAGTGCCTGAGAAGATCCTATAAGTCATAGAAGAGACTGTTGGATTAGACAAACAGACCCTTACTCAACCTGTTAGAATAGAAAGGACCTTAAACTTCATTCACTCCAGGGATCACAAATCCTGGTGTGCAGGATGCTTCTTCCATTTCGCTATGCCCATGGCAGACATTACTATTCAAGTGCAGACCTCCCTCTGTGTTAGGGTTCTCCAGAGAAACAGAGCTAATTCAGATACACATACACACACATGCACACACACACACAGAGGAATAGACATATGTGTGTGTGTATATTTTATATATCATATTTTATAAAATATATATATATACACACAAACACATATATATATAAAGAAAGAAAGAGAGATGAATTGGCTTAAGCAGTTACGGAGGCTGAGAAGTCACCTGCAAGCTGGAGAACAGGAAAGCCAGTGATGTAATTCCATCTAAGTCTGAAGGCCTGAGAACCAGGAGTCAATGGTGCAAATCCCGGTCTGAGTCTGAAGGCCCAAGAACCAGAAGCACAGATGTCTGAGGGCAGGAGAAGATGGATGGTCCAGCTCAGACAGAGAGAGAGTATTTTCCCTTCCTCTGCCTTTTCGTTCTTCTTGGGCCCTCAATAGGTTGGATGATCCAGTCCATTGGATGATCCAGCTCACGTTAGTGAGGGTGATCTTCATTACTCAATTTACTGATTCAAATGCTAATTTCTTCCAGAAACACCCTCACAGACACACTCAGAAACAATGTTTCACTGGCTATCTGGGCATGCCTTACCCAGTCAAGCTGACCCATAAAATGAACCATCACACCTTCCTCTGAACTCAGACATGGTTTCAGAATCCTTCCACATGCCAGGCTCCATGCAGTGCCTGCTGATTGAACTAAATTAGGACAAAACCTATTTGCCTTCATTGATTATGTCCAAACTCCTCATTTGACAAATGGGGAGACTAAGAAGAGAAAGTACATATTCTAAAGTCATCCAACACATGAAGGGTGGATGGGAGGCTCGAGTCCCTGGATCCCAGCTCTGGGTGCCTCCCATCACCCCACGAGGGCTCTGGAGTGGCTGCTTCCTTGTGAAGTGTTCTTGCCCTCACACGTCTGCACTCTCCATACAACCAAGCCCTAAAGATTGTAGTGTTTATTTTAGCAAACTCACAAATCTGGTCTCGAAAGGATGAACATTAATAAAATATGTGCTCTAACTCTATGTAACAAGAAAAATATAGAATACATTTTCTATTCCCATTGATCCTCAGGCCACTGGCAATCCACCAACAATTGATTTAGCCATTTGATTAGTTTGGGGAGAAAACATTATATTTTAATGGGGTATATATAATTCTAAGTTACTGCTTTGAAGTTGAACCAAATATTAAAATTACCTCTTTTTATGGATGCTGCACAGCTATGAAGCTTTATAATTACAGCCTGGGCTTTTGTAAGTGATTTGAACTGGGGAGGCAATTTCTGCAAAGCTTATTGCATGGGCCTGGTGGCTGCCAGGCTAGCCAGCCCCTTTGACAAGCAAAAAAGGGTGTAGATGACAGCGCCAATAATCACACCTTGTGTTTGACCCATGGCTACAAAGCTCAGTCGTAACCCTTCTGGGCTGCATCCCTTCAAAACAGCTCCCAGATCTATCACCTGTTTCCACATTCTCTCTCTGCTAGCTCCCAGGGCCAAGACCATTAGCACTTACCTGATCTTCAGTAGTTTTATTTAACAGGTGTCCCTCTTAACCCACTGTCATTCATTATCTTCATAGCAATCAGAGACTTCTTTCACAATGTAAATCAAATCAGGTCACACCATGGTCAGGTCATTGCTTAAAATCCTTCCAAGGCCTCCTATTACCTACAGCAGGGTTGGCAAATTACAGCCTGGGGTTAAATCTGGCCCCCTCCCTGTTCTCATAAATAAAGTTTTATTGGAATACAGCCTCAGCCATTTGTTCACATATCCTCCGTGGCACTTTTGTTCTACAACAACAGAGTTGAGTAGTGGAGTGATTGCAACAGAGACCTTATGGCCTGCAAGGTCTACAACACTGATTATCTGGCCTTTTACAGAAAAGGTTTGCTGACCTCTGAGTCAGAGAACAAAATTTAAATACTTTCTTTAGGCCTCCCTGACCTTCTGTGATCTGACCCTGCCTACGCCCGGGGCCCTTCTTTGTACCACTCTCTCCTCGGCTCACTTTACTCCAGCTGCATTATTCACCTTCCCGTTCCCCCAACGCCCAAAGCTCGGGGCTGCTGCAGGGCCTTTGCCCTTGCTGCTCACTCCTCCTGGAATGCTCTTCCTCCTGATTGCTGCATGGCTCACTCCTTCCCTTTGTTTAGATCTCAAGGAAAACATCATATCCTCTGGGTGGCCTTTCTGACCCATCTAACGGTGCTTCGTGAGGGTTCTCTTCACTCAATGCTCTCTTTAATTTTCTTCATGGTGAAAGTGACTATAGAATTTATTTTCCAAACCAGAGACTTTTGAGCATGAAATGGGATGCTGTTAGTCATTCTGCTGGGACAGTATACATAATCAGAGGACACGTGGCCACTTTATTCATAGCATCCCTTTATGTATTGGCCATTGACTTTATCCCCACTCAGTGTAGTCACCTGAGAGCAGGGGCTGTACCCGGGTGCCTGGAATGGCACTGGGCACTTTGGGAAAGAAGCTCTCTGAATCCTCATGGCAGCTCTCTTGTGAGGAAGGTTCTGTCTCCATCCCACGTTGCTGACCAGTATTGGAAGGTGGCACTCAGCTGTTTTGTGGCAGTGCAGATTCCAGCTTTCTTGACACTCTTGACCACTCCACCAGTCTCTTGCACACACCTTACCTCATTTTACAGATGAGGCAACCGAGGCTCGGTGTGATGAAAGGTCAGGAACAACTCAGAAGTGGCTTGAGCTGAGACCTTTGGACAACGGCTCCAGCTCCTCTCTCTTACCCTCTGCTTCTGTTTGAGCTTTCAGGTTTCTGCCTTCCACCTTGACAGTCAACACACTCCTATTGGTCAATCAGTCCTCTTGCACAGAAAGGATGCAGAGCCTTTGCAGCAAGCCCACTGAAGCAAGGCTGGAGCCAGAGGGAGCCAGTCAGCAAACAGCTTTGCTCAGCAGAGCAGCAAACCCAGGCCGAAGCAGAGCATCTGCAGTGGAGCCCAGGGCCTGGAACCTGCCTACTTCGGGGCTGTGAGTGTAAATATTATAGCCCTCATAGTCCCTGGGGGTACTCTGGCTGCATTTCTGGCCGCAGGCCCTGAACTGTGGGGTGTGTGGGAGGGACAGGGGGACAGGGACGAGTCGGTGGAGGGAGTGAGCCATGACCGCATGCCACTACAGAGCAATGGCTGCATGCTGGGTATCACACTCAGGCCTCCACAGCCCTGTGAGACAGGTACTAGTTTTCTCCCCATTTTACAGATGAAGAAACTGAGGCTCAGAGATGGTTTGTGGCTTGTCCAAGGCCATGCAGCCAGTGACTAGTAGAGCTAGTACACCCTCAGGCCTTTGCCGCGAACCATTTCACAGTACTGTCCAAAAGGAGAGATGTGGTCAGTGAGCGGCTGGCAGGGGTGGGGGGAAGTGGACTGATGAGACAGAAAGTATCAGTGGCTTTTCATTTCAGTCCATCCTGGTGGGCTCTTCCAGACATGGAAGCAGGTGTAGTCTGCCAAAGAAGCTGATATCTCGAAGGTTCCGAGGGCAGAGTATTCCCCAAAGATGGGATATGGCAAACACGGGGCTCGTAAGAGACGAGAAGAGCTCCTCAGTGCCTCCCTGCCCACTGCTTGTACAGGGACCCCTGAGGAACTGGTCTGCAGTTGCCCGGCCAGGGCGAGGACCTGGCATCGGGCCATGGAGTCTTCCGGTGCTTCTGTCCACCCCGCCCTGTGCCTGGTTCCCAGGGCTGCCTGGACTTTAAATGGAGTCTTGGCAATTCACATCTCCTGACCAGCTCCTCTCCCCATCTAGACGGTCAACTCTGTGGGGACAAAGATGGGGAGGGTCCCACCATTTCTTCTCCCCAAGTGTCTCACATAGTGCTGGCATTGTAGGGGTTCAGGACATGCAGCTGCTTTTGTTGATAAACACAGCTCTGCCTGATCAGATGTCCACCCCATCAAAGCACACGCACGTCCTCGGTCCTGTCTAACGCACACAAACAGCCCTGCGAGGAAGGTCTTTCTTTTCTTCCCCTAGTCATTCTCCCTCCAGGACACTGGGAGCTGACCCTGAGGCTAACCTCTGTCCCAGCCTTGGTCCAGGAGCTGGGCTTCAGTATCCTCCTCAGGCATCCTTGTCAATCTTTTAGCCATGATTTTCCACAGTGGGGCGACCCTAGAGGGTAAAAGTATCTTGTGAGTGACTTCTTTTGCCCCAGTGAAGTCTCTTGCAGGGGCTGGGATAGGGAGGAGGCCACAGAAAGTGGGGACCTCTCCCCAGAGTCCCAGCCCGCTGCCTGCCCTGCTGCGCCTCCTCCAGGGACCCCTCCCACCCCCACCCCCACCCCCACCCCCCACCCCACCCTGCTCTGTCGCCTGCCTCCGCAGCCCGGCCCTAACAGGACGCCTTTCATCCTCATTCAGATACATATTGTATTGGCTGAGAAACATCAAAGGGGCCGTGTCGTTACATATTCTATTTCTGAGAGGAGAAAAGCAGCCCCTTGCTTTATTAACGTGGCAAATGTTGACTCTTGTAATGAAAAATGCACAAACGCCAGGCAATTTTTGATGAATAGGTAATAGAGAGAGGGCCTCGCATGGGGAGAATTAATTTCTCTTCAGTGCCTCTGTCACAAGGGTGTGAAGTCCCTGTGTGAGGTCACCCTACCCTCCCAGGCAGGTCCTTGTGGGCCTTGAGACCCTCGACACCCCCGACGTGGACCTTGTCATGGGTACTAGGCATGACTGTTAAAGAGGGTTCCAGCAACTCTCTCTTGATACCAGGGCAGCAATATTTATCAATAATTACAGTAGTCAAATCATAAAATCACAGGAACTAATTATCGAGTTGTGCTCAGCTCTTTATAGCCATCATCGCATAAGAAACTTATGAGCTGGGTATAACTATCCTCATTTTCCATGAATGGAAACTGAGGTCAGAATCACTTTAATAAGTTTCCTCGGACAAGCCACGATTTTGAACCTGGAATCTGATCCTGGGAGGACTAGCTGAAGAGAAGTTATTCATGTTTGCAAGCTTAAAATGTCCTTTACTGCACAGATGTATTGATGAAGGGAAGTCATCAGGACGGTCTTTCTGTCTTCCTCACCTCTGTGCCTAACGCAGTACTCAGCACCCAGCAATACCCAGGTCTTACCCAACAGAATGAACCCATCTCCTGAAATTTGTGTCTGCCCAGTGGTATTGTTTAGCAGCTCAGTGGTGTCAGGGCTCTAGGTAAGCTTCATGAGATTCTCTGGGTCTTTTCCTCATAGTTGCAAGATGGCAGCAGCAGCCCCAACTGTCACACCTTTACACCACAGTATCCCATGCAAGATGGGAGGAGCCAGAGAATGTGAAAGAGATAACTGCTAAATTGTCCCCCCTTTTTTGTAAGGTGGGAAAAAAAAAAATCTTTCCCCAAAGCCTCCCAAGAGACATCTAGATGTAAGTATGTATTCAACATTTTCAGATTTGATGGTGATAGTTTGAAGAAAGGCAGGGTGAATGCTGGAGAGCAGGAAGCTCACAGTGTCAGCCTCAAAACCTCAGCAGGGAACTTAAGATTGCTGAGCCCACCAGTTTGATGCCTCAGCATCCAGCAAGACTGACCTGGCCACAGGAGGAAGGGGGAAGGTTTCCAAAGTGGTTGAGATGAAGTCTTCCACCTGCCCGGTGGAATGGTGCTTGAGATTAACGTCATCTCTGGAAAATAGAGAAAGTTATTTTCTCTGTTTCTCAACAATTGTTTTTGTTTCTGAAAGCCAAGGGTGGCTCTCAGGGTCTGGAGGTGTTTTCCAACACTGACAACCAAGTTTCCACTGTCTGTGGACACTGACTAGCTGTCCTACAATTCAATTTAATTCTGACACTAACTACCTGGAGTTAGCATCAGATCCCACCAGTTGGAGGGCTCAGTCCCCAAAACTGCCCCCACTTCAGATGCCAATTGCAAGTCCTAGGTTTTCACCTGTACTTCTGACTGACCAGCTGTAAGTGAGGGGTTCCATGATCTCCTCCACTAGAGGCCCTGCCCTAAGTGACCTTGTTAGCATAAACTCAGGTGTGATCAAAAGTGGCTTGTTATGGGCCGGCCCCTTGGCTCATTTGGGTGAGTGCAGCGCTGGTAGCGCCGAGGCCGCGGGTTCGGATCCTATATAGGGATGGCCGGTGCACTCACTGGCTGAGCGCGGTGCGGACCACACCATGCTGAGGGTTGCGATCCCCTTACCAGTCCAAAAAAAAAAAAAGTGGCTTGTTATGAATAACAGAAGACATTCCTGTTACTCAGGAAATTCCAAGGGTTTTAGGAACTCTTTGCCAGGAACTGGGACAAAGACCAAGCATATTTCTCGTTACGCCACACAAGGGATAAACGATGACCAGGAATTGAGAAGGGGAGAGACCACATGATCACAATTGTAGATTCAGGAGGGGATGGGGCAAACTCTAAGCTGCTGCTGCTGCTGATGATGACAATGTTAATGTTACTGTTTTCTGGGCTTCTACTTACCAGGTCCTCTGCTAGGCACTTTACCTGCATTTTCTCATTTAATCATTACAACAACCCATGATATGAATAGTTTTATCCCATTTTATATGTAAGGAGCCTGAATCTCAGAAGGCATAAGTTGTCCCAGGTCACACAGCTGGTGAGAAACTAAGCCATGATGAATCAGTCTTGGAAGCCTAGTGTGATGGGAGCGGGGATAGGCAGGGCCAGTGACCGTGCTCTTCAGCCCCAGGACATGGCTTCAGTAGAGGATCCCACAACCAGGCTTCCCTGTGGCGTCGTCCACACCTCCCCCCCTTCCAGCCTCCCTGCTGCCTGCAGGACTTGAGCCCCTGGGGTTCCCAGCCCTCCCAGCCACAGTCACCTTTCTCATCCCCTTCAGAGGGATATCATCCCTGACTCAGCATTAGGGATTCAGGAGGGGATTCGGTTTACCAGACAAGGTGGGCCTGGATCTCTAGGGTGGTCCCTGGGCCTCGACTACTGGGCACAGAGGCTCAGACAAACTTACCAGTGTGTCACTTTTCCAAAGACCTGTGCAAGACGCTCTGTGGAAAAGGGTTCCATGGCCAGAGAAGTTTGAAAACAGCATGAGCTGCCCTTCGTGGGGCCACATCAGTGTATGCCAAGTCCTGAGGCAAGAAAACCTTCTAGACTGGGTTCAGCACAGTGTATCCCAAACTCATGTGGGCCCAGAATCTTTTTGTCACATTGAATAGGAGCCACTAATAGGATTGCCATCCCAGAGGTCCCCACCACACTGGGGACCCACTGGTGAAAAAGGATGGACTGAGCCACGTGTATGGAGACCTGGATGTGCCTGGCTGTGGTTTTGCTTCTATCTAGATGTGTGGCCTTGGCAAACCCCATTACCTCTCTAAGCCTCAGTTTCCCTCTGAAAAATAAGAGCCTTAGACTAGATCAGCATTTCCCACAATAGCATTTTCCTGGTAGGTTGAATGTGATGATTTTAGCAGGAACATAAGTGAAAAATTTTTGTGTGTATTTGGAAAAAATACAGCCGGCATATTATATCTGTGATTTCACAGATATTATAAAATTTTATTTTATTTTAAAATAAATATAATCAAGTAAAAATATGAGGTCTATTCAGAGAAAAGCCATCTGAGTAAGTAATAAAGTAATGTGGACATGGCAGAAATGTTCAAAGGACTCAATTTTGGGACGATGCTTCCCTGGACAATCTCGGAAATCCTTCTTGCTTTTTACACCTGGGAATGTTCACTAGCAGATGTGGCAGACCTCTCCAGGTTGTTTCAACTTTGCTGAGTGGGACGGTTTCTCTTCCATCTCGCCCTGGGAGCTCTTCCCAGCAGCCTCTTCTGCAAGGGCCGGTTGGCGGGCAAGCCCAGATCCAGAGCCAAGCAGGACGGGCTCTCATCTGCTCTGCCTCCTCCTTGCCCGGTCCCAGTCTTCGCTTCTCCATCAGCAATGCACAAGCCATCACAGCCTTGTCTCCTGAGGTGACTGCAAGGTTCCAAGATCACCAGCATGAGAGCGTTTTATAAACTGTGAAGGGTGGTGCGCACACAAAGGCTTAAGGCAGTTCCTTTTTCTGTTTAAGATGTCCTGGGCAAGCAGAGTCACTCCAAGGCTGGAGGTCTGGGTGCACTTCTCCATCGACAGGTTTGTTCCTGTGCTCCATTGGGGTGAGAGGGCCTCAGGAACGCTGACCTTTAGGACCCCTCACTTCTCCTTTTGAGACCTGATCCTATACAGGGCAAACGCTCCATGTGTTCATTCTTACTGGGACAGCGACTAGGGCTGTGTTGTTTTTTCTTCCTACATAGCGGTATTCTGTAACACAGGCCAGGAGCTGGCAATTCAGCCTCCTAAATGCTTTACTGACACATGGTGATTGTGGTGGTTGGGTGCAGAGAGATACCTCAGAAAGCAGCAAGGCAGAAGGGATTGTCTGTAAATGATAATCACAATAATATTTAATATTTATTGACTATATACTATATGCTAAGTACTGTATGCTGCTATTTCATTTAATTCTTTTTTTAAGGTAATTTATTATATATACATATATGCAGGGTACAAATTTGACTTTCAGTAGTGGTGTACAGTGTGCGATGGTCAGATCAGGATAGTTAGCTTATTCATCATTACATTACGTAATCCTTCTTTGTGTCCTTTAACCAATTTGTTGTTAACCTCCCTCTCTCTCCCTCTCCCCTCCTCTCTTCTGCCTCTAGTAACCAGTTCTTTTCTCTCCTAAAAGTTTAACATATTATTGTGATTGTTGTTTCTTTCCTTCTCTCTCCCTGTCCCTACTGTTTATATTTATGAATTCAGCTTCCAATTATGAGTGAGAATGTGTGATATTTCTCTTTCTGCACCTGGGTTGTTTCACTTAGCATAATTTTGTCCGAGCTCATCCATGTTGCTGCAACTAGCAGAATTTCGTTCTTTTTTATGGCTGAGTAGTATTCCATTGTGTATATATATCACATTTTCCTTATCTAGTCATCCATCCATGGACAATTAGGTTGGTTCCATAGTCTGGCTATTGTAAATAGAGCTGCGAAAAACATGGGAGTGCAGGTATCCTTTCAGCATGATGAGTTCCAGTCCTCTGGATATATACCCAGTAGTGGGATTGCTGGATCATATATATGGCGGTTCTATCTGCAGTTGTTTGGGGAACCTCCATACTGTTCTCCATAATGGCTGCACTAATTTACAGTCCCACCAGCAGTGCAGAAGGTTCCCCTTTCTCCAAATCCTCACCAGCATTTGTTGCTCTCTTTTTTATAATAGCCAGTCTAACTGGGGTGAGATTTTATTTTACCATTTTACAGATGAAGAAATGAGGTCACTGGTAGATAAAATCACTTGTCAAAGATCACACAGCAGTAAGTAGATGTCTTAGCTATCTCTGTGTAACTAACAACCACAATGATCTGAAGTTTGGCTACAGTTCAGCTGACCTAGGCTGGGCCCAGCTGGGCTTGAATTCAGGCCTTGGGATTGGTAAAGTTCTGATCTACACGCATCTCCTTCTGGAACCAGTGGCCTCCCAGAGTATGCTCTTATGGCAGTGACAGGAGTGCAAGAAGGCAAGCCCAGCCATGCAGGCACATTCCAGCCTCTAATCCCTTCACAATGGCTCACATCCCACTGGCCAAAGCAAGTCACATGGCTAAGTCCAAAGTGGAAGGGACAGGGAAGTACTATCTGCCCACTGAGATGGGGGAGGGAATAAACACTTGCCAGTCAAAGACCTCATCTACCACAGTGATAGAACTAGAGTTCAAACCATGCTTTAGTCATGACGTCACCCCACATCCACTGCCAAATCCTAGCATGTGGGCCATTGCCATGGCTCAAGGCAGGACATGCTTCCAGTCCCATCTTGGTGTGCCTCCTCTGAGTGGCTGGCCCACCCACAGCATGTGCTGAGCGCCGGGCACACTCTGCATGCCACGTACATCCTCAGCTCTGAACCCTTCTCCTGGTTCTGCTCCTGCCACTGCAGCCTGGGTGCAGACAACCTCCTGGAGCCCAGCTCTGCCATTCTGCAGCCTCTCTCATCCTGCTTCAGCTCTTGATTTTGGCACATGCTGCCACCTTCTTAGATATAGCCTGAGCTCTTTGAAGATTCTGGTACCAACTCCTCCCCCATCCCCATAGGAAACAGACTTTCCCACCTTGTCACAGAAAGCTGTCATGTACGGCTGTGCAGGATATGCTCTGCACAAAGGCTCCCAGCTGGGTGCTAAAACCCAGCTTATACACTGCACACCAAACTAGGTGCCTAGCATTGGACTACATCTGCCCAGAGGAAGGAGTACCTTCTCTTCACATAAGGCACCACTGGCCACCAAGCCATGTCATAGCTACCAGGTAGTGGGGAAGGGATGGCTATTTTACTACTCACAAAGATGCTGTATAGGCTAGAATTAGCCCAGCCACACCAGGGTTTTAGAAAACTCTGTTTCAAGTCCTGGTTTATATAAGCTTTGAGACCTAGAGAGGCATTACCTTTCTGGGCTGCCTCAGTTTCCTTGAAAGTCATCCCAATTGTGACAAGAGGGGTCGGCTACACAGTGGGGTCCTGGCCTCCACCAGAAGAGGAAGAAGACAGAGCCCAGGCATCTCTGATTTTGAAGGTAAAAGCCTACACTGCAGCCTAATCATTTTCCTGACCCAAGAATGATATTTGATTTAGCCCCACACTGGGAGAACTCACACTCAAGAGCACAGGGAGAATGAGATTTCTTTTCAAGGCAGACTTGCAAGTTTCTAAGGCAGCCCTGATGCTGCCGCTGATTGAGATCATTCAAGAGCATTATTTATTCATTATCTGAGTTTTTTGGACTCTAAATTCAAAGGTTTAATTTCCCTCCTTCTCTCTCTCTCTCTCACACACTCTTTTCCCTCTCTCTCATCCTCTCTTGAATAGTTGTTACAGTTGCATTTTTCAAACCATTTACTGTCTAGAGGGTAAGTGGAGTGACACAGCTCATAATGTGCAGATAAATGGGAACTAAGCTCGTCAGCTTGAGTGGAATGAATTACTGTCGCTGGTGAATCACAGCGATGGGGAGCAGCTGCCCAGGGAGATGGGGAAGGCCGAGCAGGTACCGCGCTGGAGTGGCCGGAATAACACTTACTATGATTTATCAAAGAGCACTTGAAAGCTCCTCAGAGGCTTTAAATAGGCATGAAAAGAGGCTTCGTGGCACTTGGGCAGGGGCAGAACAGAGTGATTAGCGGGCTCAACTGCCTGACCCTGTGCACAGCTTCCGGACGAGAGAAGCCGGAAATCTTCAAAGGCACTCAAGAGAGATGGCCGAGTGGGGGCAGTTCCAGGGGAGGGGACGTGGAGCCAAGAAGCTTCCCAGGTTGAGACAAGCAAGCAGGGGGCTTCAGGAACCGATGAGGAGGGGGCACAAAGAGAAGTTGCTGGAGCTTTAGGGTGTGAAGGCTGGCAAAACAGGGGACGGCCCATGAGAGTGAGGTGATTTGGTCAAGGCTGCACTGCAAAGAGTAAGCGCATTAGGATGCTAGGCCTGTGGTCTGCCCACTGGTACCACTCGGAGCCATTCAGAAAAGTCTTTCTGCCCCAAGTTGTCATCCCTATTTACTTGATACAGTGCCTAAAATGCCTCCATTAGGGATGATTCCTTTAGGATGAGCAGAGCCCTGTCCCAGCATGCTTTCTAAAATAAAGATCTCCATGAGAGAGACAGCATAGTCACTGATGCCACCTGAAAATGACCCCTAGGTAGTGTTAGAGCAAAACAGCAACTCCTCTTCTTCCACACAACTTGATGTCCCTCCGCTAGGGAAGGACGACTCAACCTGGGCTACACAGACATTTTGGACTAGAAAATTCTTTGTTGGGGGAGGGGAGAAGCTGTCCTGTGCGTTGTAAGATGTTTACAGCATTCTTGGTATATTAGTTCATTTCCATTGCTTATAACTAAATGCCTGAAACTGGATAATGAATAAAGAAATTAAATTTATTTCTTACTGTTTTGGAGGCTGGAAAGTCCAAAGTCCAGGGGACACATCTAGTGAGGGCCTTTTTCTTGGTGGTGGCTCTCTACAGCAACGCAGATATCCCATGGTGAGAATGGCAAAAGCAAGAGAGCGAACCTTCTCACTTGCCTTCAGAGCCATCCCTATGACAATTCATTGCTTCCTGAATGGATTAATCCATTCACG
This sequence comes from Cynocephalus volans, assembly GCF_027409185.1. NCBI lineage: Eukaryota > Metazoa > Chordata > Mammalia > Dermoptera > Cynocephalidae > Cynocephalus > Cynocephalus volans. The sequence continues at coordinate 76,336,918 of NC_084469.1, read as the reverse complement.
AGGGCACAGTCCTCACAATCCGATCATCTCTCAACGTCCACACCATTCCCACCCTGTTAACACTGTTACAAAGGAGGTCCAGCTTCAATAGGTTTTGAGTGGACGTTCAATCCGCAGCACCTAGTCTCTACCAACTAGATGCCAGTCGCACCCCCACCCCCCACCCTAAGTCATGGCAAGCAAAAATGTTTCCAACATTGCCAAATGCCTCCCTCATCCCTCACTGGGACCCGCTGCTCTGGTGTAACATTTCTCACAGTGAGCTAGAATTATCTGACGTGGATCTGCTTCCTCACTTCAAATTTAAAAAAATTTTTTTAAGTTATTTTTTTTTACAAATTCAGTTTTAATTGAACTTAGCAGAAAAAAGAAATACAACTGAAGGACTTCCTGAACTTCAGCTAAATGTTCATGTGCTTGCTACAAGACCTCTTTGTTCTAACAAGATCTGTTTGAAGTTTAGGGGAAGAAGATTGTAAACACATTAAGAGGTTTGAGTCATTTTGTTTTTTGAGCTATAGATTTCAATTTTACATCATACCCATTAACTGTCTGCACACTTAGGCTTCTTCCCAACTCTCCTCCTTCCCCCTTGTTGTGGGTTGAATTATATGCCCTCCAAACTCATAGGTGGAAGTCCTAGCTCCCAGTACCTCAGAATGTGACCTTATTTGGAAATAGGGTCTTTACAGAGGTAATCAAGTTAAAACAAGGTCACTAGGATGCACCCTCATCCAATATGACTGGTGTCCTTATAAAAAGGGGAAATTTGGATACAGAGGCAGGCAAACACACAGGTAGAATGCCAGATGATGATGAAGGCAGGGATTGGGAACACCGAAATTTGGCAGCAAACCATCAGAAGCCCTCAGAAGGAACCTACCAACACCTTGATCTCAGAGCAAGATCTTGATCACAGCCTCCAAAACCGTGAGGCAATAAATTCCTCCTGTTTAAAGCATCCAGTCTTTGGAACTTTCTTCCAGCAAACCTAGCAAACTAATATACCACTGATCAATTTTTAAATTTTTGTCATTATTTTTATAATTTAGGTTGATAACTTGTACACTCTCTAATGAACCATAATTCCCACAGTTCTTTAGTCCTAGTTATATATTGAAATAAGCTGAATACCCCCCACAGCTCTCACTCCAGAGTTCTTATTTATTATTTTGATTCTTCTGAAGACTGGCTGAATTTCATTGTGTTTCTTTCATTTTGTTGTATGCCAATAAAGATCCATAGGTCCTACATTCTTTAATTTCTTGCATGCTTGAGGATTTGCGCCATCTTTATACTTGAAGAGCAATTCAGCTGGGTGTAAATTTTGAGGGTTTTATTTTTTCTTAGAACATCATAAACATTGTTCCATTTTCTTATGAATTGCAAATTGCTACAAATAAGTTTGAGGACAGCTAAGTTTTTCCCTTGAACTTGATTTTCTCCCCCAACACCACCCACACCATATACCCATATGATTTTTTTTTTTTCTTGGAAGTTTAAGAACTTCAAGATAGACCTTAATTCTATATAATTTTTTCCTGTGCTCACTCAACACACAGTTCAAGTCTTTATTTCACAAATATTTTCTTGACTCTGTTTTTGAGTATTTGTGTTCTATCTGTCCTGTTCTTCAAGTCCACCATTTATATGTATGTGTGATCTCTTTTGTCTTTTATGTCTACCACCTTCTCTTATTTATATATTTACATTTTGTTTTCTCTTCCATTTCATTTTTACTATTTTCTCTAATCTCACATCCCTGGCTGAATTTCTAGTCATGTGTATTCTCTTTGGTTGTTGCTGCTTTCAGTGTAGCATTAGACTATGTAAATCTGCTTTCTCATAATTCTTTGTTATCTTGCTTTTCATCAACTCTCTGAGTTCTTTTTGTAGAAAGACCATATTGTTTATAATTTCTTCAAGTCTATGGATAACCATTTGTCCAACTCTTACTCTGTTACATTGAGTAATTCTTCCTGTGGTATATACTCTTTGGCTGCTTTTGCTTAAAATTCTTTCTCTCTCCCTGATTTCTTTTTCAGTGTGAATACATAGACTGACTCCTCTCTGACTATTTCTCTTCTTTAGGTGGAACAGCGATTTGCTGTTTTATATATATATGGGCAGTTATAGTGTAGGGAGACATGGGAAGGGAGTCTGAGAGAAGGCTGAAGAAGCCCCCACTTTAGTTTAGAGTTGTGGTCTCAGTTACTTTCTTACCAAATCTATTTTCTGTGCTCAAGGGCATGTGGCCCCTTAGTTTTCCAGGCTGGAGAAGCCAATGTCACTTGTCCCAGGGTCTTGCACTGAGCTCAGGGGTCACTGCTTGCTCACCTTTCATGCCAGATCCCTTCCCATGATCTTGCTTGGTGAGGAGGTCAGGCCCTAGACAAGAAAAACCAACTCCCCCCATGATTCCTCCCCTCGTGTTCTGTAGAGTCAAACAGACTCACACAGTGATGCCTCCACTTCTCTGTGGACACCCCAGCCCCATTTCTGGTCTCCATAATCTAAGACAAAAGACTTCGGGAGGGTGAACCTTATTTTCAGGGAAAGCAGATCCTGCCTGAAATCTGATGAAGGACATGTCAGCTCTCTCCACCTGTCCTGCTTTGTTCCAGATACAAGATAGATGGGCTGGGGATGCTGACATGTACTTGCTCCATTGAAATCAATATATATTTCTATGTTTATTTTTTGGTGGTTTTTTAATGTAGATTTTAAGAGAGAGGAGTAGAGAAAAATGACTTTATTATCTTTAGCTAGAAGTCTGTGCTCATTTAATATGCTATCTTACTATTATAATAACATTTAACTATGATTAGAAAGGAATTATGTTTACTTTTTAAAACTTTTTAAAAAGTATAAAGAAGAGAACTGTACTCTCATCACCCAAAGACATCCCTAATGACATCCGGAGCATACTTTCCCAGGCTAGGTAGGACCCAAGACAGGGCAGCAGGGGACTGGTAGAGAGCCAACATTAGATATTCACGAAGGATCCTGTTAGGATTTCGGCCCGTGGTTAGGGAGAAATGTGTTTTGCCATGCCTTTTCCGTGTAGCAAACAAGAATAATTTAGAATAAGAAAAAGAAGGACATGCCAGACACTATGCTAATCCCCCTGCATACGTTAAACTCATTCCCACAACGATCCTGTGAAGTAGACCCTATTACTGTCATTCCTGTGTTACAGATGAGGGGACTGAGGCTCATTTGTGAAGTGACAGGCACAACCAGGAAGTGGCAGCACAGAAATTTGGAGGAAGAGTCCATTACCCCGTCCTGTCTCCAAAGCCCTTGGCATAGCTATTTGCCCACAGTAGGTGCTTAAGCATTATTTGCTGAATTCCACTGGAAGGTAAATTCCTTCTTCACTAGGAGGAGTTGGAGGTGGGCCTTTTTGGTTTAAAATTAAAAATTATAGCTCACAACCATTAGGATGGCTACTACATATAAACAAAATAAACAGAAAATAACAAGTGTTGGCAAGGATATGGAGAAATTGGAACCCTTACACACTATTGCTGGGAATATAAAATAATACATCTGCTGTGGAAAACAGTATAGCAGTTCCTCAAAAAAATTAAACACAGAATTATCATATGACCCAGAAATCCCACTTCTGGGTAAATACAAAAGTATTGCAAGCAGTGTCTCAAAGATATTTGCACACACATTTTCATAGCAGCATTATTCACAATAGCCAAAAGGTGGAAGCAATACAGGTACCCATCAACAGATGAGTGGATAAACACAATGTTGTATATCCATACAATGGAATATTATTCAAGCTTAAAAAGGAAGGAAATTCTGACACATGCTACAACATGCATGAAATTTGAGGACATTATGCTAAGTGAAATAAGCTAGACAAAAAAAGACAAATACTTACATGTGGTACCTACAGTAGTCACATTCACAGGGACAGAAAGCAGAATATGGGTTGCTGGGGGTTAGGGGGAGGAGGGAATCAGGAAGTTAGTGTTTAATGAGAACAGAGTTTCAGTTTTACAAGATGAAAATTGTTCTGTGGATGAACGGCAATGATGATTGCACAACAATGGGACTATACTCATGTCACTGAACTGTACACTTAAAATGGTTATGATAGTACATTTTATGTTATGTAAATTTTGTCACATTTAAAAAACAGAGAAGAAGAAGAAATTTTAAAAAAACCTAAATCGACAGGTGGGGAGAAAACCACAGCCCATAGAAAAGACATGGAGCAGAGCTGGAAGACTGGAGCCCTGCCTCTAAGGATGGCTTGTGTAACTACTAGGTGTTTGGCCCCTGACAGGCTGCAGAAAAGGGTCCAGCCGCTCGGTGCTCTGCTAGTTCCCAATAGAGATTCAGAGTCCAGATGAATGACCCTGGAGTTATCAGGAGATAAAACCAGGCAGAATATGATCCTAGGACCTCAAAGCAAGGGGTCGGAGTAGGGGCCCTGTCAGCATGAGCTGCCTCTTCATTTCCTGCTGGGCTTCCACTGCTGCTAGAGCCAGCCAGCGATATTCAAGAGCTCTAGCCATCGTCCACATCTTAAAATGACTCTAAGCTTCTAGAACTCAGAGCTCAGCCTTACCCACCTGACTGCACAGCTAACCTCACCCCTGCTTCATTGAGAACGCGTCACCCTGGGCCTTCCTCTTTCCCCTGACCACAGCTTGCCTTTAGGTCTCTCTGTCTTCACCTCATCTGCCCTGACTAAAAAACAGTCCTTTCCTTTATGACCAGATACTTACTGTATTTCATCAGTTTTGAGATGAGCACTTTAAAAAAATATTTTAACATCATTTAAATTGGGGGCAATCAAGACATCATTGGTGTTACCTGCACATGGACATCAAAGTTTGCATGAGAAAGTCATTGCTTGGAAGAAAACATGAAGAAATGAAAACGTGAAGATAGTGCAGCATTTCTCTAAGAAAACACAGACATCTATGACTCTGAGTTCAGAAAGTTGGTCTCTGAATATGAAGAAAGTTCAGGAATACCTTAACCAATTTATTTCATTTACATTTCCCTTTTTATGTGTGCAAAAGTAGTCTGTGATAAAAATCTATGTTTATGTAACGATAAAAGTGTGTTTTCACTAAGTATGAAATAAAAATTCTAAATGATTAAGGTCAAGGGTTCAGTTCCCTGTGCCGGCTAGCCACCAAAAAAAAAAAAAAAAAAAAAAAAAAAATTCTAAATCATTAAAGAAGCATTTTACATACTTTACTGGGCAATGCCTTTTTGCATTTTCAGTACATAAAATAATGATGCATTTTACCATTGATGAAGTCAATGAATTCCGATAAAATGCAGTGATAAATGCTAACACTGTTTGTCACCTCCTCCTCCTCCCCAACCCCCTCCCCAACACATACAGGCTATCTTCTGCTCAATCTTAAGCACATAGCTAAAGCTTAATCAAAACGTCTAGAAATGACTTAGATGAACAACCAGACATCTCCAAGTGATAATCACACTATCTGATATTGGGAGGGGAAATGTGTTTGGGGCACTCAGCAAATAAATCATAGAGTGGACACACAGTAGGAAGTCCGAGTCAATACAAGAGGATAATTTATTGAAATATTAATTAGAGTTTGTTCTCCCTCTATCTTTCCCTTCACGCAGGTAGGCAGGCTTTGTAATTCTTGGTCTCCAGAGTTTTAGCAGGGCTGCAAACTGAAGCCATCTGAAGTTTAAAGCTCTTCTGATCTTTTGGAAAAGGTAAAGTCATGGAAGAGATGGGATCGGGGTCATTGGGGTGAGTTGGGATGCCTTAGAGGCACCTTAGCTTGGGAAGTAGAGAGCTGATCTGAGGCTGAAAGGAGATTTGTGGAGACAGCTAGAAATCAGGACCTTGTTTCTGTTCCCTCATGAATGTTCCGCTCAGTGGGCCTGGCTTGCCTACCTGGCCCAGCTCCAGAGGCTGGACCCCGGGCCTATGGCTCTTGGCTTCTCTGAAGGATCTTGTGTCTCATGCATGGAAGGGGAGCTTTGGGGCCTCTGAGCCTGAAGGGACCTCACAGGATGAGACAGGAGGGGTCTTTGAACTGTGCAAAGAACTAAATGTCAGCCCCTCGCAGGAGGTGGGATGGAGAACTCTATTCACCTGAGGTTACATGTCCCAGCAACCAGGTAGCATGAATCTCCAAGTTAGAATGAAATACATTTAAAGAAAATTTTTAAAATATGCTATTTCTTGCACACTTGAATTTGTTAACTGAGATCTACATGGCAAGACACAACAAAATTATTCCCGTGGCTTGGGCAGTTAAGGAGCTCATTTCCCATTCCCTAAGCATGGCGCCAAGTCCCTGGAAGTCTAAGATACTGACTCTCTCTCTCCAGATCCTGCTGCAGTGGGAGCATCTCCCTCAGGCGAGAAGGCTGCTGCTCCCCATGTCGTCATGATGAAGACAGCTTTAATGGGCTTGCAGTCACGTGTCCCTTGAAGGCCAGCCCCCTAGATGGCTGTTTGCAAACTCCTCTCCAAAGCAGCTTCCCTTGAAGAGAGTTGCTACACAATCATTACAAATTGATTGCAAAAGAGCTAACAATCATGATTAAATCATTAAATTCTTGTCTACGCTTCAGAGAGCGGTGAGAAAATTAACTTCCCACCAACCTAATTTTTTCCTGAACATGAAATAATGATTTTCTGCCCGTCTAATTACAAAGCCAACATCTGATCAAGCCAGCATCCAGAGGGGATTATCGCATGCACGAGTATTAGACCTCATTACCAGCTTGAGTGCAAAATTATTACATCTTGTAATTGGATGGTGAGATTTATATACAGATCGGCCCAGTTTCTGTAAGATTGTAATTACAAGCTTCGTTGGTTAGCTACTTATCACTCAGCACAGAAGAGAGGAAAATAAGCAACAGAAAAGGCATTTCATTAACCCATAACCCTATCAAGGGAAAGCCACTGTAACACCCATGTCTGCATTAGGGAGAACAGCTAAATTCACAGATGAAACAATTTATTATACTCTTTGCAAATGGGATTGCATTTTGTTTAACCCCTAATGAACTCTTTGGGTAAAGTGTCTGAACAAACCATTCATTTTATAGACAACTAGGTTCAATACAGTAATTATAAGGGGTAACTGACTGAGATAAATGCTCACCTGCTTAGAGGCAGTTGATTAGCGGCACAATTGCTGGGCTCTGGGCGCCTGCACAAAGGGCCGGGGGCTGGGACAGCCTTGGCTTTCCCAGGGAGCTGCTGGAGGTGGCAGCATCCCGCACGGCAAATCCACTCCACTTGGAGGAAACTCTAGGTGTTCGTTCATCAAGCTCGGCTGCAATGGGTGAGGTTTAATAAAGCCACAAAGGCAATGCCGTTTAACAATTTTAGAGGCACTGGCGTGGAACGCAGAAATTTAAATCCAGCCTGATGAAGGCTCCTCGCGTGCTCCAGATGTGCGACCTAAATTAAATGTTACCTTTTCACATGTTTATGGCACAACAATGGTCCTCACACAAAGTCAGCTTGGCAGGGTGTGAAACTGAAGGAGGATTGTGACACCCTCGTGGGTTATTATTCAGTCTGCTGACCTGCAGGATGCTCTTCCAGGAGTCAGCAAACTAAAGCTCCCGGGCCAAATCCAGCCCACTGCCTGTTTTTATACTGCCCTTGAGCCTGGTATATTTCATGACAGGTGAACATTATATGCAATTCAGATTTTTGTGTACATAAATAAAGTTTTATTAGAACACAGCCACACTCATTTGTTTGTATTGTCTAGGGCTATTTTCTGCTACAAAAATAGACTTGCCAAGCCAAAAACATTTACTCCCCAGTCCTTTACAGAAAAGGACAGAAAATCGTTTGCCGATTCCTATTCTCTTCCATTCAGTCCTTCACTTATCTATTCCTTCCACAAATGTGGACCGAGCACCTACTATGTGCTAGGCCCTAGGCCAGGTACTGGGAATGAAAAAAAGAAAAGGATGCAGTTCCTGCCCTCCAGGATCTCACAGTCTATTGGGGAAATAGATCTGAGCATCCATTTTTGCTGCTTCTGGTAACAGTATCCTGGATTTCCTCTGGGAGGACAGCCTGACGACTCAGTCCATGTCACCTGGCTCAAGGATGACACATGATCTAGTTAGAGCCCAAGAACTGCAATCCAGGGCCCTCTGTTGGGAGAGAAAGAGATACTTCCTCTTTTAGTTGCAGTTAGGCTTAATTGGCTCAGTTATGGAACCACAGAATGTACCTTGTTGCTCCCATGAAAGCTGTCAAAAAGCTCCAAAGAAGAGAGTAGAGCTGAGTAGTGGAGAGACCAGGTCCTAATGTTGCTGTTGGAGCCCCTGAATCTTACTGTGTCTGAAGTCAGTCTACTCCTGGACTTTTCCATTTTACGAGGCAATCAAGTACCTTTTTTTTTTTTTTTTGCTTGAACTGGTCTACTGTCATAGCAGAAAATGTAACTGATTCACACACAAATAATTACAAAAGAAGACAGAATGAAATAAGTATTGGGGGGTTGTGATCAGCATTTTGCAGAAGTCAGAGGAGAGCTTGACATTGCCAGAGACTCAAGGAATACTTCCTGGAGGAGGAGGCCTTTGGCCTGGGCTCTGAAGGATGAGGCAGGTTTTTGGTAGGTGGAAAAAACGATGATCTCATTTTAGGCTGAAGGCTTGGCATGGGCAGCAGCAGAAGAGCTCAAAGCTGGTACAAGGGATAGTGTGAAGGGACTTGGAGAGAGACAAGGCAGGGAGGGAGGCTAGAACCAGGTCAGTGCTCATACTGGCTCCCCCACCTCATCTCTTCTCCTTCTGCACGACTCAGAGAGCTCATTCTGAGAGTGCTGGGGCACAAACACCAGGGCCCTCAGCCAGGAAGTTATGTGGGTCACCACCCAGAGATGTTATAGCAGGCAGACTCAAAGTTGGTCTGCAGTGATTCCCATCTTTACGTACTCACACCTTGATGTAAGCCCCTCCTCTGGAGTGTGGGAGGAACTTTTGCTTTGCTTCTAGCCAATAGAATTTGGCAAAGGTGATGGGATGTCACTTCTGTGATTAGGTTACGTAAGATGGTGACAGTATTGCTGCTTGATTCTCTCCTGCCTTCTCAACTTGTGTGCTTTGACAAAGCAAGCTGCCATATCAAAGAGGCCCATGTGGCAAAAAACTGCCATGTTAGAGAGTCCTATGTGGCAAAAAACAGGTGGCCTTTGGCCAATGGTCAGCTAGAAACAGAAACCCTCAGCTCAAAGCCCTCAGGGAACTGAAATCTGCCAACTGTCACACAAACTTGGAAGTGGATTCTTCCCCAGTCAAGCACTCAGATGAGACTCCAGCCTGGCCAACACTTGACTGCAGCCTTGTGAGATCCAGAACAGCAGACCCAGCTGAGCCACAGACACCATGAGGAAATAAGCATGCATTGTTTGAAACTGCTAAGTTTGTAGTCATTTTTCACACAGCGATAGATAACTAATACTTATGCCAAAACCACCAAAAGTACTGGTTCTTGGAATTTGATTTTCTTTCAAATAGCTCAAGAGAAAGGGGGTGAACAGAATGGAGCAAAAGGCAAGGGAGTGAGGTGAGTGCAAAGCCATTACTATTCTGGAGATAATTTAATGTTAGTACCTTTCAGATTTTTTTCGTCAGAGCATCACTCATGACACAGGAGCATGTTTAAATGTCTAGGCTGTGGCTACCAAATTTTTTAAGTCATCTATCACAAAGAGAAAATAATTGACTGCACACACGTGCACATACACACACACATCTTCACAAATTTATAATGGACATCATATTCTATCTGCTTGCTTTAAAATTTATTGTCAGCCTCTGATCATGAAAATGTCACCTCCATGAGGGCAACAAGGTTACTTTGTTTATTACTGTTGTGGTCTAAATATTGGTGTTCCTCTGAAATTCATATGTTGGAACCTAATACCCAATGTGACAGTATTAAGAGGTGGGACCTTGGGGAAGTGATTAAGTCATGAGAGCTCCACCCTCATAAATGGGATTATCCATATCAAGAGGATCAAGGGAGCTCCCTTGCCCCTTTCACCATGTAAGGATACATAGAAGGCACCAAATCTGCTGGCACCTTGATCTTAGACTTCCCAACCTCCAGAACTGTGAGCAATAAATTTCTATTGTTTATAAATTACCCGATCTAAGGTATTTTGTTATAGCAGCCTGAAAGGACTAAGACAATTGCTGTATCTCCAGAGTCTCTAGATCAATGTTTTGTTGAAGTAAATGAGTGAATTATAAACATTATAACCATGCATATCCACAACAAATAATTTTTTTAAATGATGAGATGGAGATGAAATGAGCAGTATTTTAAAATGTTACTCTTATTGTGAGAGCTTCATACTATCATTAGTTAATGTCTCATGGCTATTGTGCCCTTAGGGAGAGGTTGGTGTCAACAATAGGAATGTGAATACACATTTCAAATTACCATATTTATAATTTCAATTGGCCAACTTCTTTCTTGTTTTACCCCAAATGTGGCTGGTCAAAAGCCTGTGTAAAGAGAGGAAGTGACAGCCTGGCCATGTCTTCTTTACTTCTACTGGCATTGTCATTAGTCACCTCAGTTGTGGTTTCTTTGTGGGAATCATCTTCAGCTACTTGTCCTTTTTTGTGAAGGCCGATTTAACTAAAACAAGAAAAGATAATCTGTAAATCCAAATAACCTGTCATGTGGAAAGCACAACTCCTCAAAATGTGCTGAAAGCAGAAAAAAAAAAAAAAAGAAGAAGAGAGACACTGTCTACTCCTCCGCCTGGTGAGTTGCACTCTTCCCCTCAGGTACCTTACAGAGTTTATGGGACATATGAACTTTGTGACATAGGAATGAGTGAAAGAACCATGCCAATCTGTGAATTAAAAATTGTTAACATTTCATTTATTTCCCAAGTTTTACATTAAAAAATAAATAAATTTATTTCTGGATCCTCAATTCTACTTTGTTGACCTATATGCCTATTCCAATGCCAAGTGCCACACTGTCTTGATTTCTATTGCTTTGTAATAAGTTTTGAAACTGGAAGCATGAGTCCTCCTACTTTTCTTTTTCAAGATTGTTTTGGCTAGTTGGGATCCCTTGCAATTCTGTATAAATTTTAAAATCAGCTCATTAATTTTTACAAAGAAGTCAGCTGAGATTCTGATAGGGATTGAAGTGAATCTGCATATAAATTTGGGAAATGTAGACATTTTAAGTACTCCAATCCATGAACATGGGATATTTTTTCCAATTTAGAGTTTAATTTCTTTCGACAATGTTTTGTAGTTTTTGTAAGTTTTGTACTTATTTTATTGAGTTTATTCCTAAGTATTTTAGTCTTTTGATCCTATTACAAATGGAATTGTTTTCATAATTTCATTTTTGGATTGCTCATTGCAAGTGTATCCAATATAACTGATTTTTGCACATTGATCTTGTGTTCTGTAATATTGCTGATTTTCAACAACAGTACTATATCTGATAACGGATTTGTACTCTAGAATATATAAAGAACTCTTACAAAGATAAATAACCTAATGAAACAAATCAGTCAAAGGAAATGATTAGATATTTCTCCAAAGGAGATATACAAATGGTCAATAATACATGAAAAGGTGCTGGACACAATTAGTCATCAAGGAAATTCAAATCAAAACCACAACGAGATACCACTTCACACACACTAGGAGGGCTATAACCTAAAAGGAAGACAAATAAGTGTTGGTGAGAATGTGGGGAAATTGGAGCCCTCATACACTGTTGGTGAGAATGTAAAATAGTGTGTGACTGCTTTGGAAAAGTGTAGAAGTTCCTCAAGTGATTAAACATAGAGTTACCATATGACCCAGTAATTTCACTCCTAGGTAAATACCCAAGCAAACTTAATATATGTGTCCACAAAGAAACTTGTACATGAATGTTTATAAAAGCATTATTTATAGTAGCCAAATGTGGAAACAATCAAAATGTCCATCAACTGATGAATGGATAAATAAAAGGTGGTCTATCCATATAATGGAATATTATTTGGCCATAAAAAGAAATGAAATACTGATACACGCTACAACATGCATGATCCTTGAAAACATCATGCTAAGTAAAAGAAGCTAGTCACAAAAGAACATATATTACACAATTCCATTTTATGAAATGTCCAGAACAGGGAAACCTATAGACACAGAAAGCAGATTAGTGGTTGCCTTGGTGGAGAAGTGAGAGTTGGGGGGGGGGAGGAGAGGGGGTGTTTGAGGTGTAGAAGAGTGATAGGTCCTGGGGGGACCTTCTATGGTGACAAAAATTGACTGTGGTGATGTTTGCTCAGACCTGCAAATATATTGCAAACCATTGAATTGTATACTTTAAATGGGTGAATTACATGGTATGTAGGCTATATCTCCATAAAGCTCAATAAAGCTGTTAAAAATTTTTAAAAACAGATATTCTTTCCTGATGGCTAGAATTTAAACTTAATGGCTGGAGCTTGAGCAGCTATCTTGAAACATGAGGTAGATCTGTGATAGTAAGCCAAGAAGATAGAAGGGCCCTAGATCCCTGTCCCTACGGAACATCACACCAGCTCCTACCTCTACACTTCCATTACATGACAGAGAAATAATCTTCCACCTTGTTTTTTAAAAAAATAATAGGTATAGAAGATATAATATTATCTTCTAATATGTTATTGAATAACCTCCTCAGAAGACCACTGGAGGACAGGAGGAATGGGACAGATCTGGAGACAGAGCCCACAGCCATGGTAGTCATTAGTGCCATTCCCCAAATATTTCTGGCTCTTTACATGTCATGTATTTGATAGGATCGTAATTCCTGCTCCTTCGTGGTTGGGTGGAGCACTGTGACTTGTCCTGGCCAATGAGTTGTGAGTGGAAGTCACATGTGTCACTTCTGGGCTAAGCATTTACTTGCTGGCAAGAGACCTCCAGAGCTCGTTTGCCTTCTTTCCCACAGTGACAAGCAGCATACCAAATGGGGGCTTCTCCATTGACCTGGATCCTGGAGTGAAGATGAAGTGGAGCAGAGCCCCCCACAGCGAGAGGCAGTAGATATGTTGTGTCGAGAAGAAATAAACATCTGCTGTTTTAAGTTGCTGAGATTTTGGAATTGTTTGTCATAACATTACCTGGCTTTACCAACTGATACAACTGCCTGCTGCAAAATAAAATCTCTTTGAAGTTTGAGTAAGTATTTTTTTTCAATCCTGGGACCATATTCTAGACCCTGAAACCCAAGTGATACAATGTAAAGACTTTGAAGAATCGTTCAAATGTATTTGAAAAACTGGACATGAAAGAATATCACTAGGTATCGACTATTTTATGAATGGTGACAATGAGAAAGGCCATTGAGAACGATGGTAAAGGTCATGCATGGCCTTTGCAATCAGGAATGAATGCAGGTCCTCACTTTCCCAGAATCTGAATCTTTCTTTTAGCCTCAGCTTCCTCATCTGTGTAACTGGAATAATAACACTTACTCCAGAAGACAAATGGAAGGATCAAAGGTGATAATGTGCTAATAAGGCACTTCACACAGAGCCTGGAACATAGCAACCTGCCACACATGGTAGTGACTATTCTTAATAATCTGATATTATATTAAAAGTACCAGGCTGGCCATATTAAATGATAATAAAACCCAGTGGAAATAAAAACCAGTGGTAGTCAGAGCATAGGTAGATAGGCACTGTCATACCCCAGCTAGATAGAAGAGACCTTGGCTTGTTCCCTCTGGAATACACATTAAAACTAGACACATCTTTATGATGCCCTCTAATTCCATTAGAAATCCTAAGGAAATAATCAGGAAAAAAACACAAAATTCAATGTACAAGCAATATAAATGTCCAAAAATAGGAGATGGGTTAGATAGATTCTGGTAAATCTTTTTCAGAGCATATCAGAAGTTTTAAAACTTTTACTGGAATTCACATAAGAAATACATATAATATTATAACTCCAATGTACACATAGGTGCTTAATTACACAGATCTTTATAAAACTATATATCTTCACTACCACAATACACACTATTATTTTTCTATTCTATTCAGTGCTGTTCTTCTGTTTTATTTTCATTTATTTATTTATTTATTCTTCAATGTTTACCCTGAACCCACTAAATTCATTTTCTAACCCACTGATAGGTCTCAGCCTGCAGTTCGAAAAATACTGCCACGTGTAGTCTATTTTTTTTTTTTTTGCACACTTAACAAATTTTTATTTATTTATTTATTTTGAAATTAACATCTTCCTAGAGCTTTTTATTTTTAAAAATTTTTATTGAATCAAAATTGATATTAAATATTTTACGTATTTTGGGGGTTCAATGTTGAGATATGTTGATCAAATCAATATTCCTAGCATATATATTGTTACAAATCATACTTATTCCTTACGCCCCTTGTCCAATCTCTCCTCATCCCGCTTTTCCTCCCTCCTCCCCCCCCAATTGCCCTAGATTTCTTTTCTCCTTCTGAAAGAATAATGGTTGCTCTGTTGATTTGTAGCCTAGATGATCTGTCCAATGCTGAGAGGTGTGTTCAGGTCCCCCAATGTTATCGTAGAGCAGATGCTTCTTCTGTCACTCTGGAATGGGCTTTGTGGAGAGAGACATCCTCTTCTTTTCTTTATCTCTGCTGATGACTCTCCTTGTGTCAACCTACTCCAGTGGCTGGCGGACCATCTGTGTGGTGGTTGTGGCATCTAGCCGCTTTTGCGGCAGCCATGGTTATTGTGGTGGCTGTGGTGGGCCACCCACACGGAGGCGATGTTTTTGGCATGCTCCTTGGCACTGGCAGTGTGCCTGTTTGTGGGGAGGGTCCAGTCCCTGGCTCCATCCCTCGGGTCCCCTGGCAGGCCCCGAGACACAGTGTTGTGTGCCTGGTTGTGAGAGGGTCATCCGATCCCCAGCTCCATACCTCATGTCCCTGGGCAGACCTAAGGTGCTGGTGGTGTATCTGAGCTGGAGCTAATTTTTTTGTCTTTTGTTTAGTTCTAAAGTGGGGGAAATTCCTGTTGGGACCAGTACTTGAGCTCTGTGGTTTAGTTAAATTGCTGCTTTGTTGCTGCTTCCCTAAGGAAGGCTTTTTGTGCAGCACAGGTTATAATGGTTGACTTTATAGGTACTTCCAGCTCTTCAGAGACTCGGTGCACCTGGGTTGTGTAGAAACTCTGGTCTGGGCCTGAGTCTTTTCATCAAACTCTACCCCATGCAATTCTATATTCCTGACCAGTCTCCTCTGAGTGGTCCTACGCTGATCAGGATGCAGATCTGCTGTCCTTGCTGTGCCCCAGTGTTCTCCTGGTGGGCCCGTCTCTCCCACTGCCTGTGCTGCAAACACTTCCCATGGGACGGGCCATGCATCAGTCCCTTGCAATGACTCACTGGCCTCTGAGTAGCACCAGTTTTTTCAGTTGTTCTGGCTCCTTGCTCCTATGCAGGTCCACAGGAACCCTATTAGTGTTCTTGCTGGCCTGGGGGCCACCAATGCCCTCTTCTCCCCTGACGCCTCCAAGCAACTCCATCCGAGGGCACAGCTGTGGCTTTTGCCGGCTCCTGCTCCATGTGCTCAGCAGTTCCTGCCTTAAAGCGGCTATGGCACAAAATAGTCAGAGCAGTTTTTTCTTTCTCTCACATGACTTCTCCCACCTTCATGCACTCCATAGGTCTCTCCTCCTCTTCCCCTGAGCTCTAGCAACCCCAGCTTGAGTGTTGTTGCTTTTTTACATAGTTGTAAATTGGTTGATTTCTAGGAGAGAGTGACGCTGGGGACCATCTATTCTGCCATCTTGACCTGAACTCTGCAGTGTGTAGTTTTTACAAAAGGTGCTATAGAATGTATTTTCATTGACACGGAGAGGTATCCAAATTATAATGATAAATTAAAAAGTACATCACAAAATAGAATGAGTAATATTACCCCATTTGGATTGTGTGGGTGTGTGTGTGTGCATGTATTTCATCAAATAGAAAAACAGTCTGGAATAATATATAACAAAATAAATAACAAAAGAACAATGGTCATCAGAATGATGAGATTTTGGATTTATGGATAATTTAATTTTCTTTTGTTTTGTCTCTATTCTCCAGCTTTTTATACAAAAGGCATATGTTACCATATACTTTAAAAATTAATTTGTTCCATGGGAAAATCAAGAGCACGGGCACACAGAGGCTTCTCTGAAATGAGTACATGTGGTTGTGTAGACTCAGCAAGAACTTGAGAGCTGTGCTCAGTCAGGAAAGCCCGACCATGTGGCTGGCCTGCCTGCCTTCCCTCCTTCCTTCCTTCCCTCCTTCCCTCCTTCCCTCCTTCCCTCCTTCCTTCCTCCCTTCCTTCCTTCCTCCTTCCTTCCTCCTTCCTTCCTTCCTCCATCCCTCCCTCCCTTTCTTCCTTCCTTCCTTCCTCCTTCCCTTCCTCCCTCCCTCTCTTCCTTCCTTCCTTCCTTCCTTCCTTCCTCCATCCTTCCTTCCTTCTTCCCATCTTTCTTCCTTCCCTCCCTCCATCTCTTCCTCCTTTTCTTGCTTCCAACAAGCATTCATGGAGCATTACTCCACACTAGGGAAAATAACAATCCTGGGCCACAGTGGGGGCTGAGCTGAGTTTATTGGTGAGCAGAGCAGAGGAGACCTGATGAACACAGACACCTCAGCTCTGTGGGATGGGGCCTTTGGGGACAAGAACTGGTAAAGCCAAGAACCTCAAAATGTCTCCTAGACCAAATTCAGCTTGTGACATCTGCTGAGTATCACCATTTGGCAAGTTCAGATAGAGTGGTTATGTGACCGATGCTTGCCCTCACAATCGTACCATTTTGCTCATTCTGACCAGCTTTGTTTCTTCATTCTGCAGCCTTGACCACCTACTCTCCTGCAATTTCTCATGCCTTCAAAGCTCAGGGTCCAGCATATCCTCCTTTACATTAAAGCTCCAGATTCTTCAGAATGTAAAAGTGGACGAACATGGCAGACCAAGCTGCTGCCTTCAGGAAGCTCACATCCTAGAGAGAAAGACACTCAGTATAAACAAAAACAACAAAGTGCTTTGGGTTGTGATGAGTCTGTGAAAGTAACAAAACAGGGTACAGTGACAGAGAGATCAATGTGGCTACCTTATTGCCTTGGAAGGCAAAGAGGTAACATTTTGTGCTGAATCCTGAATGAAGAAAATAAACCAGCCTTGGGGAAGGAATGTCAAGGGCATATGCAAGCACACTGGAGAGAAGGCAGTGAGATCTGGTCTTGTCCGCCCCATCAATTAACTGAGGCAGCTGGAGCAGTCCCTTTCCCTGTTCTCGGCCCCAGCTGCCTTATTTGTGGGAGAGTTGGGTTGGAAAATGTGTCCTGAAAGTGGCACACACCTGAACTTTTTTGGTTGATTCTTTGTATAGAAAATATCTCCTTTGTGTAGAAAGTAGCAGTGGGCACCTTCCTGAATACCCTCTCATTCTGCCATTGTCCCAACACTTCTGAATCAGAACTCTGGTTACTGCTCCATCCTGCTCCTTCCCTGGTCGTCTCATCCCAGGAAGTGAGATCTTCATCCAGCCAGTAACTGTGGGGCCTCTCTAACTTGTGCAGTCCACCAGCCAGTCCTGTTTATCTCCATAACACGCCCCACTCCATCCACAGCTCACCATCTCCCCTGCTTCCACCCTGGAAAGTTTTAAAATAATTGTACACTTACAGAAAGTTTCAAAAATAGTACGGAGAGTTCACATATGTCTTAGTCTGTTTGGTCTGCTATAACAAAATACCTTAGACTGGGCAGCTTACAAACAGCAGAAGTTTATTACTCACTTTCCCCAGCATATGCCCAGAGTAGGTCTCAGCAAAGTGATTCCTGTTAATAATGCCACCAAGACAGAGAGGGCTGCTAGCAGGTTTCTGTAAGGGAACACTAGTCAGATATTAAGAGCAGAGCTTGGCATATAGGAAGCCTATATATAGTAAGTGTTGATATTAATATTATTATTATTGACATTATTATTATAACAAAAATTCCCCAAATTCCATGGCTAACAAAGAAGTAAATCCTGAGTGAGTTTATAGTTTTTCTCAGTTGCGGAATGAGCCTTATCCCCTCACGCCTATGTAAAGGCAAACCGTCTATACTGTAATTTACGGCTACCACTTTCCATGGCCATAAATTATGAACTCAGACCTCAGTCCTAGGCTGCTGTTTATTTCTTTTCTTCACTGCCTTCTGCCTCTTTCTCCTTTTGTACCTCCCAGCCAAAGTCAATAGGAGATGATAGCCTTGAAGCCTGGACTTTTCCGGGCACACACTGCCCGCTGCCGATTGATGTGCGGGCCTTGGGAAATGGTCCCGAACCCAGTGAACACGAATCCTCTCCTGGTGGCAGGTGGTCTCACTGGCTGTGTCTACAGAGGCTGTGTGAGATGTCCGGGCTGCAAAAGTTGGGGACAACGGGAGTGGTCAGGTGGGACTGGTGAGCTGATGTGGTCAGTGAGGTGAGTTCCTTTCTGGAGTGGCAAAGTCATCTGTCCAGTTTAAAATCATGCCATAATAATCCTGCCCATCACAACGCCTGTGGCTTCTGACCACACATGAAAGATGGTCAGAGGTATTTAAAACTAGACTTTCTGCCCCCATTCTTTACGGCCCCACACATCCATCAAACAGAAAATGTGTGTGTCTTAATTTCATAAGTGAACTTAATTTTGGCAGTTTCTATTACTAACAAAAATTAAAACAAGCACAAAAACAAAAACAAAAAAAAGCCATTTGCATTTGTGGCTGCTTATGTCCTGTATCCCTGGCCCTATACATGGGTTAGTTAGTTCATCTGATCCTCTCAATAACCTCTAAGGTGGATGTGGCTACTATTCCCATAAATGAAAGCTCAGAGAGGTTGTGTACCTGGTCTGAGGTCACAAAGCTTGCATTGAGCAGAACCAGGATTTCAACACAGATCTGTGTGACTTCAAAGTCCCAAGTGCTCTGACAGGCATAAATGCCCTTGGCTTGGAAAGGTGGAGGCTGAGGGCATTAAACTGGGGTTCAGAGACTCCCTCCCCATAACTGGTCAGCCGAAGGATCCAGTCTAGGGTTTGGTGCCCCAACTTCTAAAGCTGGAGTGGAGGGTAGGGCCATGAGGGAGGGTCGGGGAGGGGAAAGCATCCCCCACAGCCTGGTCCTCACACCCTGCTCCACCCTCCTTCCCGCCCCGTACATGACAAAGGCTAATCAATATGGGCTTACATTTTATGAGACAAGGAGTTAACTTGTTCAATTACAGGGGAGACAGCTCTATTCTTTCGTAACAAGTAATCTGAGTAGGGAAATCGATCCTGAGAGGCCTCATGCACGCTGGCTAATTTTATATTATCCTCAGCCAATGGACGAGCACAGAGTAATGGAGTTGTTGTACAGTTCATGATGGGGGGGCGGGAATCAATAGCGGGACAATCTGAGGCTCAGCATCACAGTATGGCAGTAAGGGGAGGCACGGGGGCTCAGGGTGGGGGGCTCCCTTCCTTATTTCTATTCTCAGCTCAAATACTGCTGGCGTCTGCCACAACCCTGTGAGAAAGTAATGCTTCTCACAGTGGAGATCCAGAGACTCCCCCCTACACAAGCCCCATCGCCCCCAACAGCCAGATTCCAGGGAGAGGCCACTGTGATGCATAGGTGGATAGAAATGGAAAATGGCAAAGCCCCTGTCATCACAAGGCCGGGCTTGTGACCACCCCATGTCCCTGCTGTCCTTGCAAGTGACTTTTGGATGGGGCCCCGGTGTAGCCTGGCAATGAGTCCTCTTGCCATCTTGATGGCCCCAAAGTCTAATTCCTGTTTTTCTTCCTAAGTGCACGGCTGAGGAAAAGACAGGCTGCCTCTGCCCTCTGTGCTCAGGGACCAAGAGACACTTTTGCAGCTCCCCCTGGTTCCCGGGCTGGAACGTAATCTCTCTGTGGCAGTGGCCTCAGTTTCAGGCCAGCCCTGATGTTGGCCTTGTTGCAATTTCCTTCCCTTAACGGAAGCATTTCACACCAATTCAGCATTTTATAATCCCATCTTGTTTGTACTTCTCCAAGCATTTTGGAAGTGCCCATATCACGTGTATGACAGACTTTGTGGTAGCGCTGCCTGTGTGATCCGGTTTATCATCAGACTGTTGAACTTGTCTATAACATTATTTAATACCTGTTGCATATGAGCCACCTACCAAGCATTTGATATGCATTGTCTTCTTCAAACGGTAGCCTCTGTTATTATTCCAGTACACAGGTGGGTAAACTGAGGCTCAGGGAGGAAAACAACTGCTCAGGACATGAAGGTAGTAAAGGTCAGAGCCAGGATTCGAATTTGGACTCTTTGACATGTCTCCAGCACTGAGAAGTAAACTCCAGGACAGCAGGAACCATGTCCTTTTGTTAAAAGGCTCTGTCTTCCCACAGCTAGCCCAGTGTCTGGCATACTGGTATGAGGATGATTTTCAAAAATAGTAAATCAAAATATTTTGTATATGCTGCCTTCCCCATTAAGCATGCTCCCCTGTAGTCACCCCTCCATTATGATCCCAAATGTTCCCTCTAGGAGGGGACAGATATGAGGAAAGGAGAATCCTGATACACAGGAGGGGGAGTAGTGACAGCCATCCCCACCTGGGGCAATGTGAGCAGCAGAAGAAAAACAGAGGTGAGGATACTAACAGTCACATGTGTTGAGGGTTAACTGTAGCAGATACTTTATGTATTAATTAAACGTATGTAAATATATTCATAAGTGTTAATGAGTGTGTACATGCTTTATACATATTAATTTAATTCTTGCAACAAACTTCAGGGTAAGTACAATTGTTATCCCATTTTACAGATGAGAAAACAGAAACAAGGAAAGGTTAAAGATCTTTTAGTACCAAATGCTGCTATCCACAAAGCTATTCTGAAATAGAAGACAGTAGGGTATGTCTGGATTCCTCCCTCTGGACCAAAATCTCAGAGGTGAGGGTGTTGGGGTGAGGGGAAAGGTGAAATTGGGAGGGCAGGTGCTCCAATTCCCGTTTAGAAACTAGAGGCCACTCAACAAGGGCAGTCCTGTTCCAAGGTGGCTAATGTAGTGGGGTTAAAGTGACGGCATGACACAAGTAGATGGACAGTGGCCTGAGTTAGCATGCTGAGTCCCCTGATCTCCCATTAGGAACTATAGGGAGCCAGAATTTCCAATGCAGGATGCAGAACTTTGCCAGCAAACCTGATTGTGGGCTGATTCATATCCCCACAAAAATTACATGTTGAAGTTCTAACCCTCTATACCATAGAATGGGACTGTATTTGGAGACAGGGTCTTGAAAGAGTTGATTAAGTTAAAATGAGATCTTATGGGTGAGACCAATTCCCATAGACTGGTGTTCATATGAGACACCAGGCATGTGCATGCACAGAGGAAAGGCCATGCGAGGACAAGGTGAGAGGTGACCATCTGCAAGGCCAGGAGGGAACTCCCACAGCACCAGCAGCAGCCTAGGAAGGGCAGGGTGGGTGGACAAGGGAGGACTCCAGGCCCTGACCAAGGCCAGCAAATCCACCAGGAGTACAGCAGCTACAGATACCAACAGGGCAGCCAGTTGCTGGGGGAAGGGGCAGAGCCACAGTCCTCGGGCCCTCAGGTGATCTGCTCTGACTCTTCCCAAGAGTCTCATGGACACAAAAGGTGGGGTCCCTCAGGGGCAATGGGGTGGGCTCTCAGAAGGAGGACAACTGTATGTGGGTGGCAAGACACGTGTCCTCCATGAGAACCCAGCATTATGCTTTAAATAATACCACAATCGGAAGAGTTCGCAGCTTTGTCCTTGACTAGAGGTTAGCAAACTGTGGCCCATGTGCCAAATCCAGCCTGCATGTTTTGTAAATAAAGTTTTATTGGAACACAGGCATGCCTGTTTATTTACATATGGTCTCGGACTGCTTTAATACTACAACAGCAGTGTTGGGTAGTCGCTACAGCTACTGAGACTGTGTGGCACCAAAGCCTGAAATATTTACTATCCGGTCCCTTGCAGAAAATGTTTGCTGACCCCTGAACTAGAAACAGTATTTCTGTTAACAGTGATGGCTGGATTTTCTAAGAGAGCTGGAATATGGTATGAAAGATTTCGTTTATTCATTCAATCATTCATTCATTCAGTCAGTCAGTCAACAAATATTTTCCCAAGGGATAACCATATGCCCAGAGCTGTGCTAAGTGCTAATGATTTGGTAATACACGAAAGAGTTACCGTTCCTCGCCAAGACACAGCCTAGTGGGGACTAGACATTAAACCAATAAGCCAGGCACAGAAAGAGAAATGCCACACATCCTCACTCATAGGTGGGAGTTCAAATAAATTAATTAATTAATTAATTAATTAATTAATTAGTTAAAAAATAGGTGGATAAAGGAGAGGGAGAAGGGGGTTTAGCGAGAAATTGGTCAAGGGCCACAAAAAATGATTACATTGTGTAATGTTGAATATACTAATTATCTTGATCTGAGCATCATATATCACACACAGGTAATGATATTCAATGCTGTTCCCTACAGATAAGTACCATCAACTTGTTTCAATTAAATAAACAAACAATCACACAAACATGCCATGCTTAACTGAGATGAACTCTGTGCTGGAGAATTCAGGAAGCTGTTAAGGAGTATCCTCTGGTTCCCCCAGAAGCAGACCCTAAGATAAGGGTTCAAGTGTAAATAGTTTATTGGGGAGGTGGTACAAGGAAGTACCAGCAGGGGAGAGGAGAACCAAAGCAGGAGAGGAAAAGACCCCACAAACAGTGGGGGATTCAGCAAGTGACATGTGGCCCGATGAGGACCTCAGTGACACTACGGAGACTGTCCCTCAGTTATTCCACTTCAGAGCAAGGGAGCTGGGGTATCAACTCTCCATTATTTTGAGGGTGCTACCTGGGGGTATTAGGTCTCTTGCCCTGATCTAATGGACTTGTCCTCCTGCCAGAATAAAGCCCGTGGACAGAGAATCACAGGTGATCCCTAAGCAACCTTCCTTGTGCAGAGATGAGTGCAGAAGGGATAAGGTTATCTGAGGTTGAGGGTGGCAGGTGCCCTAAGGTCCAAATGAAGACTAGAAGTCAACTAGTTGAAGGGGACCTTGGGGAAGACTCTTCCTGCAGAGGGAACCTGTGCCCTCCTCCAGGCACAATAAGCAGCTTCTTCTTTGGGGTCCCCTGGCTTCAATTAAAGGACCTAATTGGGGAGGTGTGATCAGTTGTTTGGTTGGAGAAGACAGACCATGTCATATCCATTATTCTGTCCCCAGGGCCTAGTTCTGTGTTCAGTATGCAATAGGGCCTCAGCGAGTAAAGGGTGAGCTTTCTTCCAGCATTAATGGGATACCAAGAGCTCAAAAATCCTCCTTTTTTCTAGTGCTTGATGCAGATAGTTCCTGAGGGTACTGGGGCTATGTACTGCAGAAGATGAAAGCCCTGCACACGTTTAGGGCTGGGAAGAAGGAGGAACTCAGGCTCCGGAAGGTTATGGGGACAGAGGACATGATCTAGGTATTGGCTTTTGTCTGACCACTGACTTGCTCTGTGTGTTAGGGCAGCTGTTCTCAAAGTGAGGTCAGAGAACCCCTGGGGAACCCACCCACTATGTTCATAATATCACTAAACATTATTTGCCTTTTTTACTCTCATTCTCTTATGAATGTACAGGCAGGTGTCCCAGTGGCTATGTGATGTGACATGTCACAACAGATTGATAAGGAGCAAACAAGAAAGAATTCAGCTGCCATCTGTTAAACCAGACATGTAAAAATGCAAAACCACGTCACATATCTCTTATTTATGTAAATGTATAGTGGGCTCATTACTGTTATTTTAATAAATTATTGAATAAATATTTCTTATTTTTAATTTCTAACATGGTAAGTATCAATAGATATAACCTACCTAAACAAATTTTCCTCCATAATGGCAATTTTTAGAAGAGCAAAAGAATCTGTAGACCAAAAATTTGAGAACAGCCATGTTCAGGAAATTCTTCACCAGACGAACCCTAGTGGGGCAGAGCCCACATCCCACTGTGGAAGTTCAGACAGCTGGGCAACCACTTTCCCAGGTGCTCTTGTAAATCTGACCCAGGCCCAGCCAAGCAGATGTTTCCAGCACAGTCTTTGGATAAGGAGCTATTTGATATAGGAAGAGCCAAAGTGTTTTTTCTACATTCATAGAGTCATTCAACACAACACTTCTGATACCAGATGGGTGGGGGTGCTCTTCACACACTAAGCAAACAAGTCTGTAGCAGACACCAACTGGGTATCCTATAATTTAACTCAATTCTGACTCTCGCTACCTGGACATAGAGTCAGATCCCATAGGTTAAGGGTTCAGTCCCCAAAGACTTTCCAGTCACAAGTCCTGGGCTGTGACCTGTACTTCTGACCTACTCGCTATAAACTTATATACTAAGTTTCCCATGACCCTTCTCTTGGGTTTGATTAATGTGCTAGAGCAATTTACGGAACACAAGGAATCGATTTTCTTACATTTACCCGTTTATTATAAAGAATATTACAAAGGACACGGATGAAGAGATACAGAGAGAAAGGCATGTGGGTGTACCACCCTCCAGGAACCTCCATGTGTTCAGCTATCCAGAGGCTCTCTGAACACTGTCCTTTTGGATTTTTATGGAGGCTTCATTATTATGTATTTTTTATTAAATCATTGGCCATTGGTGATCAACTCAACCTTCAGCCCTTTTTCCCTTCCCAGAGGTTGGGAGATGGGGCTAAAAGTCCCAACCCTCTCGTCTTGCCTTGGTTTCTCTAGTAACCAGCCCCCATCCTGAAGCTACCTAGGGGCAACCAGCCATCAGTCACCTCATTAACATACAAAACACATTCACTACCCCACAGATTCCAAGAGTTTTAGAGTTTTAGGAGCTGTGCCAGGATATGGGGTGTGTGTGTGTGTGTGTGTGTGTGTGTGTGTGTGTGTGTGTGTGTGTGTGTGTGTGCGTGTGTGTGCGTGTGTGCGCGTGTGTGCGTGTGTGTGTGCGCGCGCGCGCGCTCGCGTGTATCTTATAAATCACAATATTACCAGAGCTAATGATCCCAAATAGAGCATTGAGTAGAGGGGCTCTGACAGTGGCTCATCCAGATTGAAGGTTGGCAGAGACTGTGGTTGTGACCAGTTTTAGTGGTGGTGTTCTCCCTGGACAAGGTCTGTGGCATGATTCAGTCATGTCCTGGCCCCTCCCGTGTCTCCCTGCTCTGAGCCCTCATCCAAGCCTGCTTCTCTAGGCTGCCTGGCAATGCTGTGTGAGCTTGGACAACTTGCTCATCCTCTATGTGCCTCAGTGGAAATAATAAAGATAATCATCTCATAATGTCTTTATGAAAATTATAAAGATTAAATGAAATAATACATGTGAAGTGCTCAGTGCCTGGCACGTAATAACAGCTCTACATGTGTCGGTTGTGAAGATGATGACAATGATGATGATGATGATGATGATGACGACGACGATGATGGTGATGATGATGATTGTCATCGTTGTGATGTCTTGCTGCTGCTAGCTTCACTGCTCTTGTGGAAACACTGATGAGGATTTCTGGGGACCCTGAAGCCTCATCCCAGATCCCCGGGGCTGCATGCGGAAGTGTAGACGGCACTAGCCCAGAAACATCCTTCCCAACATTCCTCTAACTTTTGATTCAGGCAAAGTTGGTTTCTGCTGCCTGCAACTGAGAATGGGAATTGATCCATGAAAAAGAACAGACTCTATCAACAGGTCTCCACTGAAGAGCTAGTGCTTGCTGGTGTATTATACATCACACCTAACATTTACATAATGCTCTTTCTTACAGAGACTCACAGTTACTTAAATAAATCTGTATTAAAAGCTTTGATGTACTAGTTCTTATGTTTTTCCTGACTCACATTAACTATGCAGTAAAAACTTTCCCCACACGCCCTAAAATCCTTGAGTTCCACAATTTGGGAAAATCTGCCCTGATGCTTGTCCTGGGCTTCCTGAGTAGGGTGGCAGAGCAGGGCAGGTGGGCATCATGATTTTTGTCGCTAAGTCCTGATTCTCTCATCAGAAAAATGAGGATGGTTATAGGTTTTCCACAGATACTGGGACAATCAAATGAAATAGTAAATGCAAAGTGCCTGGCCTGAGTTGTGGCATCCGGTAGGGCCCAGATAGGAGTTTCCTTCCTCCTTGCTGCGCAGGTGAATTTTTCCAGGTGAGCGCTGGCTAAATTTTGTCTCTCACAGCATAGTTCTGGCCTCCCCTTTTATACCCTGCACTCTGAGGCCCCAGACCCTCTGGTGAAGAAAGAGAGAGGCCTGGTGGGAGCAGAGAGGGAGGGAGGGACAGGGCAGAGGAGGGGAGGGAGGGAGGAAGGAGCAGGAGGAGGGCGGGCCCGGCTTCTCAGCCCGTTGCCACCAGTGCCCTCAGCGCCACCTGCTTCCCTTTCCCCTAATGACTCCTCAGACCTTGGCTCCCCTTCCAGAAATGCCCAACAGTTCACCTTTAATGACTTCATAAAAAACTGGAAAGTAGAAGAGGAAGAGTTAAATGTTCTCCTAAATGGAGGAAGCTGCACTAATCCCAATTAGGAGGAAGTCCCAGGCTATTGAGACACTACAGTCCAATTACATCAGGAAAAATGAATTACTCCTTTAATGCTGACTTATTGTGAAGACACCTTCTTATTGCTCTCATTAATAATCTTTAGACATCATTTTAGCACATATTGGCTGCAATAACATTTCTATTAGCATCATGGTGGAGCAGGGCTGACAATTAAAATAAAAAATAAATCAACCCCAGGAGTGAACAAACGTAATTATAGTTCAGAAAGAGCTTTTATGTGTATTTGATTGGTCAATGGGTTGGCGCCGCCCTTCTTGCCTTAAATTTGTGTTAGGCCCAATCCATGCAAACTCCTGGAGTGGGGAGAAAGATTAAGGATGTGTGTGTGTGTGTGTGCGTGTGTGTGTGTGTGTGTGTGTGTGTGGTGTGTGTGTGTGTGTGTGTGTGTGTGTGTGGTGTGTGTGTGTGTGTGTGTGTGTGTGTGTGTGTGTGTGTGTGTGTGTGTGTGTGTGTGTGAGAGAGAGAGAGACAGACAGAGACAGAGACAGAGACAGAGAGAAAGAAGATGGGGTGGGAGGGACTTGACAATCGGGTAGTGGTTCAAATCCCAGGCTCTGGCTTGCTATGTGCCCTGTATAAGCTCCTTCCCCTCTCTGGGGCTCAGTTTCCCCATTTCTGAAATTGGAATTTTTGAAGTTGTATAATTTATAGATTATATCTACGGTAGTCTAGAGTTCATCAAAATTTTCCTGCTCAAGAGGACTGAAGATCCCCAAATACGGAATGCTAGGTGACAGAGCCTAAGAGAAGAGGAAACTTTGGTATTTCCACAAGAGCTGCCATGTTCCTGAAGCCCGGTTTCTTCCACAGCAGAGGTTCTCAGCTGAGGGCAGTGTGCTCCACAGGAGACATTTTGGATCATCATGACTTGGGGTGGGTGGGCGGGGGCGGGGCGAGGAGGTTGGGACTGCCAGCATCTCATGGGTAGAGACTCGCGAGATGCTAAACATCCTTCAATGCTCAGGATGAGCAAACCCCCCCTCCCACAACAGAGACTTCACCTCCGCCTAGTGTCAATAGTGCTGAGGTTAAACAACTCTGTTTTAATCCCTCTCTCAGACAGACTGCGTATCTCTTCACAACTGGAACCAGACTTCCAGGGCAGCCTGAACAGATATTAAACCTCCTTGGCTTCTTTGATGAGACGATCTCCTTCAGCAAATACAAAATGAAAATTCAACAGAGGATTGAGGATTAACTTAAATGCACTAACTGTTATGTTCTCAAGTCACTGTGCATTTATATTCTCAAATAATTACACATACTTATAGTAACATAATATAATATAATTAATATAATATAATAAACACACACATACTCACAAATGAGACTATGCCCTCAGCTCCACCCTCTATACTCAGACCGTGGCTCCCTTTACAGAAATTTTATATACACATATGTATATAGTGTATACATTAGATATGCACATATATAGTGCCTCATATGTATATATATATCATACCTCATATATATGAGGGTACTTCAAAAAGTTTGTGGAAAAATGGCATTAAGAGATAATACAAATATTTTCACAAATGTTTTGAATTATTCCTCATATATGTGTACAAATACTCGTAACCTCATGCCCTTCTAAGGTGCTGTGAAGGAAGGGATCTAAGGCATGCTAAGTAATTCTGAATCAATAAAAAATGTGTGTCTAGGAGGTTCTTGGTTAAACTGCCAATTCTGAGATTTTACTTATATCTCTGGAACCCTAGAATTCGGTAGAAGCCCTTATAGGGATTTCCCAAATATTTGATTTTAAATTATTTTTAAAACATAGTTTTAGCTATTTTAAAAACTGTAATTTAAAATAATCCCTATAACTCTCAAGATGTGGGATACCAAATTTAATATATGCGGGACCACCAAATCATGAACGTGTACTGACAGGCACAATCACACTGGGACAGACCCTGAAGTTAAGCTCCTCTTTTCAGCTCTATATAATTGAATAGTGCCCAGAATTTGTAAATTGAGTTATTCATAACTATTTATCTGAAGAAATCCAGTTGTTCTTGGTACTCAACAATATTTAAGACAAAACTAGATGTGAGATGGAAGTAAAATATGTTATTGTCACCCATAATTTCTAATTTCAAATGGAGAAGGGGGTCTGTCAAATCTGTAAAGAGAAGGAATCTGTTGAAAGAACCTCCTTGATCAGCTTTTATAAAAAATCAACTGTTGCATTTGAACTTTGCACTAGTTTTCTATTGCTGCGTAACACCTAACCACAAAAATAGTGGATTAAAACAACATATATTTATTATCTCACTGTTACTACAACTCAAAAGTCT
The DNA here is from genome assembly GCF_027409185.1 of Cynocephalus volans. NCBI lineage: Eukaryota > Metazoa > Chordata > Mammalia > Dermoptera > Cynocephalidae > Cynocephalus > Cynocephalus volans. The sequence continues at coordinate 76,307,943 of NC_084469.1, read as the reverse complement.
GGATACAGCACGCTCAAGGTCTCACAAGGTTGAGTTCAAGGCGCTGATCCCAGCTGTGGTCTCATCTAGAGCTTGGGATCTTCCAAACTCATTTAGGTTGTTGGCAGATTTTAGTTCCTGATTGTCATAGGACTGAGGTTACTGTTTTCCTGTTGGCTGTTGGTCAAGGGCTACTCTCAGCTCCTAGAGGCCACCTCAGATCCTAGCTATGGGGTCCCTTCATGGTCAGTTCACAACATGGCTGTTTGCTTTTTTTCAGGCCAGCAAGAGAGGGTCTGCCGCTGCCTCATGTCTCTTAAGGAGTTGCCTGATTAGGCCAGGCCCACCCAGGATAATTTCCTTTTTTATTAATTCAGAATCAACTGATTAGAAACCTTAATTATATCTTCAAAGTTCTTTAACCTTTGTCATGTTTTATTGGTTAGAAGCAAATCACAGGTTCTACTTACACTCAAGGAAGGAGATTATATTCAGACAAGGGGGTTACCCCAGTGGGTATCATTGTGGGGCCACTTTAGAAGTCTGCCTACTGCAAAGTCATAAATTCATTTTATGTTTGTAATATAATACTTCTATCTATTTCTATAAAGATGCCACATTAGATTTCATGCTAAAATAACGCGTCTAGATCAACACTGTCATTTTCCAAATAAGAGCCAGGAATCCAGCAGTGGCTTAGCTGGGTGATTCTAACTCAGGTTAGAGGTTGCAGTCAAGCTGTCTACTGGGGTATAGTAATTTGAAGGCTTAACTGGGCTGGAGGACCCACTTCCAAGCTCACCCCTGTGGTCGTTAGCAAGAGGCTTCACTTGCTTTTCATGTGAACATCTCCATAAAATAGGACTGCTTATGACAAGCAGGTGGCTTCTCCCAGAACAAGTGCCCTGAGAGAGAGAACAAGTGGTATGTGAGGGACAGAGAGTGTGAGCAAGCAGTCACAGCAGAAGCAGAAGTGTCTTTTATAACCTGATCTCAGCAGTGCCATACCATCACCATACCTACACCATGGTTTACTGGTCATACAGATCAAGCCTGATACAAAGGTGTGATGACTGGGAGACAGGGAGCATCTGGGGCCATCTTGGAGGCTAGCTACTATACTCTCTGTGCCTCAGTTTATTCATCTGTGAAATGAGGTTAATGATGACAATTCAATAAGTTAATATAAATAAAGGCAGTTAGAATAGTTTCTGGCATATAATAAGCACTGGATAAATATTAGTTATTGTTATTATCATTATCAATTTTATTCAATTGTTAAGTTACAGAGCAGGGATGAAACCATTTTTTTTTTCTCATTAGTGCCTGTAAGCACAAGGCCTACAATCTCGTAAAGAGTGTGTGAAAATAAATTTAGACCAGAATAAAAATTATATGCACCAAAATATGAAAAGAAAACCATAAAATCATAATTGATATCTGTTTGTGGCATACTCTTCCACTTAGAATAACTAAAAAAATTGAACAAAAATTTCTTTAAAATTCTGTTTGAAGCCTTCAGGAAAACACCCAAACAGCCAAGATTAGAGGGACCAAATTCACCAAAAGAAGACAAATTCATCGAGTTAGACCTGACATTCTACACCACTTTACCCTTCAAGGCTTTTGCTAGTAATTAAGTGGCTGGGGCCCGCAGACTGAGACCCCATCTCAAGTCATCTCAATACCTGATTGGATTAAGGTGATCTTCTTCTACTCTAATTGCCTGACAGAAGTTAAACTCCCTGAAAGAAAAAAAACATCAGCCAGAGCCTCTACAATTTTTTATACACAATATCAATAAAAACTACCAGGCATATTAGAAGGCAGAACCAAAAGAATAAGACAGACAATAAAAGAGACTCACAGGTAGTCTAGATATTAGAGTTACTACATGTGGACTTTAAAATGACTGTAATTCTCATGTTAAAGAAAATAGAATTAAGAAATGGAGAATTTAATCTACATTTAATAAATCAAATGGAAATCCCAGAAGTGGAAAGTACAATAACTGTATGAGTTTATTAAGAATTCAATAGATGGATTTAACAGAAGATTAGACACAGCTGAAAAGAGGATTGGTGGACTGGAGTGTATGTGGGTAGAAAATACCCAATCTGAAAATATCCAGAAAGGGAGAAGAGGAAGAATAGAGAAAAAGCAATACGTGAAAAGAGAGTGGCTGAGAATTTGTCAAAACCACAAAAGACATCAACAGACACATTCAAGTTGTGCTGTGAACTGCAAGCAGAATTAAATACAAAGAAAGCCATACATCATAAAATAACTGCTGATAACCAAAGACTAAGAGAATATCTCAAAGTCATCTGGAGACACACATACACGCATGTGCACTTGCACACATACACATACAATGTCTCCCGGTCAACTGAGTCTCAACCAAACTCTTAGACACTTATACAAGGGTACTTCAAAAAGTTTGTGGAAAAATGGAATTAAGAGGTAATAGGGATCCTTCCATAAACTTTTTAAAGACCCCTTGTATTTACTTAACTTACAATAAATGAGAAATGTGTGTGCCTTATAATATGTTTGATATTATGTAGCAAGGGGACCACCAGCTAGTGATGCCTAGTTCCCAGCCATGACTCAAATCCAAGTTATTCCAGTACAGTCATCAGTCAGTATCCATGGGGGATTGATTCCAGGACCCCCTCCCCAGGATACCAAAATCAGTGGATACTCACATCCCTTTATGAAATTGCATAGTATTTGTGTGTAACCTATATACATCCTCCTGTATACTTTAAATCATCTCTAGATTACTTATAATACCTGATACAATATAAATTCTATGTAAATAGTTGTTATACTGTATTGTTTTTGTTTTTATTGTTGTATTATTTTGTTTGTTTTGTTTTGAATATTTTTGATCCTTGCTCGGTTGAATCCACAGATATGGAACAGTGGATACAGAGGGCCAAATGTACTTTCTCTGATATTCTGTGCTGCCTCCTGCCGGTTACTTTGCCTCTCTGTTCTTCATCTCCTCACCTGTAAATTGTTCGTCCCACAATATTGTTAGGAAAATTAAATAAGATACTACCAGTAAAAGTACTGTGTAAACTTTAATTCATGCTTTAAAGGTAAGGCTTCTCTTCTCCAGGAAGGCCTTTCTGATACTGGCACCTCTGAAACCCCTCTCAGGGGGAAGGAATCCTCCACCACTGTGCTCCTATCATACCTATTCTTGTTCTTACAGCTCTGTCCTGAAACTGTTTACTTCCCCACCTCCCCCACTATCAGAGAGGCTCTAGTGGCAGAACAGTCTTAAGTCTGCATTTACAGTATCCAAAACATAATTCTCAGATTGTGTCAACCTAGTTACAGTGGGGTAGTCCTGAATAATTTTTAATTACGTAACATTTTCTGGGTTGTTACTGTCCACCAGGCACTACACTAAGTGTTTGTAAACATTTTCCTGTGTGACCTTCCCAGTAGTCTCAGGGAGATAGCATTAATATACCCATTTTATGGATGGGGAAACTAAGGCTTAGAGAAGTGAAGTGAAACATCCAGATTCAGCTAGCTAGAAAGTGGAGGAGCCAGAACTGGAGTCTGAGACCATCAGACATCACTCTTTGTCATTCTGTTCTTCCACCTGTCCTGGTCCAGCCCCTGGAAACTCCAGGAAAAGAAGTGGTTTTCACATCCTCACCTGGAGATGGATCCTGAAACGGGCTGCGGGCTACACACAACTAGGGTTCCCCATCGAGGGACTGACCAGGCCTCTCCCAGCAGCCAGAAGCTGCAGAGGAAGTCGGAGCCTGAGGGGCTGGAAATGAATTCCTCTTATATGTGCCATCCTAAGAAAGAGAAATCAAAAGCTCGTCTCTTGTCTCCAAAGCCTGAGGTTAAAGAAAAAAAAATCCCCAGCCACAGGTAGTTAAGTGATTATAAACTGTAAAAATAAATCAGCCTGATATAATTGCTCCAAAGAAAAAGATGACCAACATATTTAAAATGTCCACGGTGCCCCCTTTCCAATCTCCATTTGGCACTCTCTAATTACCTTCACATTTCATTTCCATCAGCAAGATGACCTGTATTTCCTTCGAGAAGTGCTGGGGAGGGGCCTGGCTGAGGAGCAGGGCCCCTGGTGATAAATCAGGCTCACCATTAGGAGTGAAGTGCTCATCTCGGCAGCGCTAAATGCAGGATTTATAAAGATGTCTCTGCCATCCAGCCCAATTGTGGACACCATAATAAATTCATGAGCGGGTGCCAGGGTAGCGCACTTCATTATGTGCGGAGCTCCCGGCCATTAATCTAGCCAAGCGGCGGGCAGGATTCCTGGGGAAGGAAGACAAATTTATGCGGCCCAAACTTACTCATTCCATTATGCATTTAATCGGCCCAGGCTCCTGGCTGCACAGAGGCGAGGGGACCGTTTTTTACACTTCGGATCAAGTGTTTGTAACTCCCCGTTGTGTCTTATTTCTTCCACAATAACGCCCTAATTTTATCCTTCACCCTGCTCTCAGGAAAAGTCTTCCAGAGGCCTTCACCGCTGCCACTTGCTGCCGATAAAATATTTGTACAATCAATTGACAGAAAGCATTTTCCCTTAAACGTTCTATTAACATGGAAATGCTGATATGCAAAATGGGCCTGAGAGCCTCTCTAGACACTTAACCCTTTGCTTCATCACAAACAAAGTTGGCAAAGGACATAGAAGAAGAAAGAAAACATGAGTCACAGAATTGAAGGCATTTTCTTCATCATACTGTGTTGCACGTGTGCATGATGCGTGTGAGAGTGTGTTCGTGCATGCACATGCAATCGTTTCTACCACGAGAGACTAGGAACTCCATTACCCTCTCCATGGAATGAAACTCTAGAAATTGTCTAGAAGCTGCCAGATCTACACCACATGCCCACAGTTAAGTAAAAACTTTTCACTTTCCCACTGCCTCAGAGCAAGGCCAGGAAACAGTCTGTGAGCCACTTCTCCCTCTCACACACTTGGCATATTTTTTCTAGCTGAGCCCAGACAAGCCCTCAGAATCCTTCTCAACGCAGACAGATAATATCAACAAATCTCTAGTGACAATGAAATAACAATAAATATATCACTTGTATAGTGTTTATCATAAGCCGGCCCTGTGCTTAGTGCTTTGCATGTAGTAATTCATTTACTCTCCACAACAACCCTACAAGGTAGGTACTATTATTATTTCCATGTTACAGATGAGGAGACTGGAGAACAGCGAGGTGAATTAATATGACCAAGACCACACACCAGTGAATGGTGCCATTCTTAGCCTACCCAAACTTTGGAGTGTGATACTGTTAAACCAATAATTCTGTTAGACAGACAGACCTAAGGAGCCACCCAAAGACAGGGGGAGCACCCTTATGGCATGCGTGGGCCAACACCACTCCTCATGGCAGCCAACCATTGACAGGTGCACTAAGGCTGATCTTGTGACATTTGGGATCTTTTGACCTGAGATCTGCTTCTGGCACCAACGTGATGAGAGACCTTGGCAGTCCAGTCAATTGTCAGACCCAACAGGTACAACACCGACCCCTTCAGCAAACATTTATGTGACCTACTATGTGTCAAGCACTGTGCCAAGCCTGGTCCTTGCCAGGGATTGGGACATAAGAGTGAATAAAGAAGCCAACCCTTTGTCTTTGAGGAACTTACCATCTTTCAAGAGACAGAGGGCAACTACACAGTAGCTAAAACAGCTGGTGGAATGAGCTCTATAAAACCTGCTCAAGTTGTAGGTGCACAGAGAAGGGATGAGATCAGAAGAGCCAAGTTTAAAGAGGGAAGATGAGGACATTTAACTGGGCCTTGAAAGATGAGCAGAGCTTTACCAGGTGGACCATGTGGTGAGCGTGGGGGAGAAAGGCATTCCAGGCAGAGCAAGCAGCATGAGCACAGGTGGGAGAAGAGCAGCAGCCAACTGGGGAGTGGAGAACAGAGATGCTCGCAGGGCACCCAGAACCCTAGCCCGTGTTGAGGAGTCACTGATTTTATAGGAAAGAGAAAGGAGTAGTATTTGCCTTTAATCAGCTCCTCCCTAGAAATCTTATGCCTACTCCTCTAAGAGGAGTGCCCTCATTTATTCACAAATGACTATTTCCTTATCTATTTTCCCAGTGCTAGAACTTGTTGTCTACATGCTACAATGAAGCTCCAAAGGGAGTGGGGGAAGGATTTGGAGACAGAAAGAACCCCACAAACTTTCAAATCAAGAGAAGACTTGGCTCCAATGAACCAAAATGGGGACATTGGAGACATAAGAGATGGAGATCAGCTAGCATTGGGATTTAGGCTAGGCCAGGCTAAAATTAGACACATCAACCTGCCATTTAGCTTAGATTGGGAATGGGTTTCCCCAGTATGCTGGTGGACAGAGCACCGAACAAAGATATTCAACACCCCCTTGTGTCTAGAGAGAACTTTCCTGAAAAATACATGAAAAAAAGCCAACCTTGGGGCTTGTCAAAATCTGCTGAGGAGAAAGGAAAAAAGAACAACATTCTGAAAATGCAGAGGATGAGCAAGAAAAAGAAAATAATGATAGAGAACTGTTTGGTATTCTCAAGTATCCAATAGATATGATTTCCATGAAAGTAGGACACCAAGCCCTAAAAGTATGAACTAAGTCCAACGGAATGAGGTGCAAATAAAAATAAATGAGATCAAGAAAAATTGTACGAAAACAAAAGATGCAATAGCAGAATTAAAATCCAGATTTCATATAGAAAAGAGCAGAACTGATATTGCAAATATCAAGTCATGGAATGGAGGATTAGAAACTCTTTAAAATATAAAAGAAAGGAAAAATAGATGAAAATTATGCAAGGAAGATGATAAGTGTCTCTCCCTTGTCCTCCTCCTCCTTATTTCCTCCCCATCCCTCTGTCACTCTTGACCCCCACGATGGGCTTGGATGGAGATACACATGAATAAGAGGTATTATACTGTCCTAAATAAAAACCACTCCTCCTCCCCAATCTCTAGCTCTTCTCATGAGTGACTTTCTCTTTTCCTGAGAAGGACTGCACTCCCAGGGCATCCCTCAGTCCTCTAAATGCACACCATAGGCTGCCAGGTATGCCCAGACCCAGACCACTAACCATGGCTCCCAGTACATGCAAACGATTTTAAACTTTTTATTGAAAGACTTGCAGATGAAAGTGAAAGTAAAATTTGACTATATTCTACTATGAATCGTGCCTAAAAAGAAACGAAACAGGGGTTTTAAAAAGAAACGAAACAGGGGTTTTAAAAAGACATCAACAGAGAAAAACAAGACAAATCGAAACAAAGAGATAGCAAATTATGATCTGAGTCTTTAAATTTAAAAGAGCGTCATTTTATTATGATAGAAATAAAATCTCCCTTATAGATAGAGTAAACCTTTATGAACCTTCAGAGTATTTAAACTTTTTGAAAACGTAAAGAGGAATTGACAAAGATGCACTTGTGAGAGGGTTAAAAAACCTTCGGTGCCTTTAATACATCAAGTAAAGTGAGAAAATCTGAATAGATTAGTTAATAAGATTGATGGTATATAGTACATTCAACTTCGTTCCCTATAGAGACTTTTTCAAGTGTTATTATAGTATTTTCAAAAGCTTGCCACAGATGTGGATAAAAAAGAAAAGTTTACTGGCCAAATTCCCTGATAGAACTAAAATAAATGGAAACATTTCCAACAAGCACAAAGAAAATGATAGAAACTTGGATAATAAGTAAAAAAATTCCCATAAATAGTTATTGAGTCAAAAGGGAAATAAAGACCTCAGTTACAGACTATTTATAAAATAATAAAATAAGAACAAAACAATTCTTTGTTAAAGCTTATGGGTTGCTGCCAAAGCTACACTTAGAGAAAAGAAATGTAAAGCAATAAATTGTTTTATCATTAAACAAGAAAGAATAAAAATAAATGAATTAAAATTTCGCTTCAAGAAGTTAATAAATGAACAACAAAGTAAACCTAAGGAAATCTGGATAAAAATCAAATAGGTAAAAATAAACAAATGATTGCATTAACAAAGAAAAGCATAGTATAAATGTATGAGCTGACTTTTAAAGCTATAAGAAAACAGACTATACTCGGGCAAATCTAATCACAAAAAAGAAAGCAAGAGTAAACTCAAATAAAACTAGAAATGAGAAAGGGAATGTAATAAAGAGTAAGCATTTTTGAAGTGAAATAATGAAGTTCTTTCTAGACATAAAAATAGAGGAGGAAAGCATAAAAGAAAATTAATAGACTACATAAACAAGAAAAGTTTCTGCACTTCCAAAAAATTAAAAATCAAAAGCATATGACAATCTGGGAAAAATATTTTCAATATCTGTTGTTGACAAATCTTCTAAATTAATAAGAATAATATGAACAACTAATAGAAAATGGGAAAAGAATATAAATAGGAAACTCAGAGAATAAAAAGTATAAATGCCCAATATGTGTATGAAAAAATGTTTAACCTCAATAATAATTAAAAATAAAACAATGAGACAGTATTTGAAAGGTAACAGCTAGATTTGGTGAAGGTACAGGCAAATTAGCCTCTTCATACCCTGCTTACAGAGCTGTAAATTAGTTCAAATTTTCTAGAAGGAAACTTGAAAATAAGGACCAAAAATGCTTAAAATATTTATATCCTTTGGCTTACCAATTCTATTTCTATAAATATATACTGGGGAAATAATCATGTATGTATATACATCTATTTACTAAGTTATCTATTCCAGCGTTATTCATAAGAAAAAAAATCTAAGTAATTTAAATGCCTAACAGTTTTTGACACCTAATAACAGAAAGTTTTTCATGTTTTATTGAGCAAAATAGGGAGCTAGCTAGCCAAATAGATATAAAGTTTATAGACTGAAGTGTTAAAAGGAACATGAGACAAATTGAAACAAAAAGAAAGCAAAGATACACGTGAATTTTATTTTTAAAATTTGCTTTCCTATGTTTTTCAAATGTTCTAAAATTAACACATATTTACTTTTGCAATTAAGTTAAAAATTGACTCCTACAAGGATACTTCCAAAAGTTCATGGAAAATGGAATTAAAAGATAAGGCAAATTTTTCAATGAACTTTTTGAAGATCCCTCATATCTTTTATAAATTTAAATACTAAGTTACATTCCCTGAAAAATTTCAATGAAACGGTCAGTTTCTAAGAAATGATAATTGCTCAAAATTGATTTAAGACATTTCAAAAGCTATAAAAAAGTTGCCTTTTAAAAAGTCTCCCGGGTAGACTGTCTTATCGTGAATACTTTCACACTTCCAAGGTGCCAAATTAGTTTCACACTAACAAGCTTTCCAAATAGAAAAAAACTAGAAAACTGCCTGATTCAGTTTGTAGCACAGCAGAACATGACAAAGATAACACAGAAATCTATAGCCCAATCTCACTTGAAGTATGGATGCAAACATTTTCTAAACTAACAAACAAACAAAAAAACTAGCAAATTGAAACCAGCAGTATGTTAAAATACAATCGATCAAATATGGTTTCAAATATTATTTATCTCAGAAATTAAAGAATGGTTTAATATTAGTAATATCTACTAGGACAAAATGTTACATCAATAAGTCAAAGGATAAAACCATACAGTCACTTCAATAGATGCCAAGAGGGAATTTGATCAAACGTAACATCCAGTTCTTAGTGATCTGTTGAAGACTTGAATAGTGGTTAAAAACATGTGTTCTGGCCCCAAAGTCCATGGATATGAATCCTGGCTCCTCTACTACTTGCTTAGAGACAAGCAGCATAGTCAGGATTATACTGGAAGTTCTAGCCTTAGTCAGAATTTGAGAGGGACAAAGACATTTTTGCAGATGATGTGACATTTACCTAGAATATCCGAGCAAAGAGTATGTGTGACATTTTTATGCAAGAAGTTCTTGGAACCTGGAAAAAGACATCACTTCACTTTGCATTCTATATCCCCTTCTACTGCTTGAAATTAATATTTTTAAAATCATAAACAAGTATTATTAACAAGTTCAGTTAAAAAGAAGGGTGGAACCACACTGAGGCAATCAACACAGGTTTTTAGGACAATATGTACAATTAGGAAAATTTAATTTTAAAAGGGAGAAGTCATGATGAAGATCAAAATTTCGAATATGTGAAATACAGATAAAATGATATGATAAAATACTTATGGATAAAATGAAATCTTGTGGGATTTGCTTCAGAATCATTCAGTGGAAAATTGTGTGTGTGTGTATGGATTGGGGTAGTATAGATAATACAACAGTAGTCATAAGGTGAAAATGTTTAAAGCTAGGAGATGAATACATGTGATTTCATTATACCATTCTCTTTAAACAGCTGCAAATAAAAGCATATGACTTTAGAGAAAACCTAATAGTGTGTAAATTATAGTTCCAAATCAATAAATGCAAAAATAGTTTATGTCTTAACTTGATTTAGTCACAATGTCATTTCTATTTGGCATAATAAAAAATTAGCTGTTCAAATTAGAGTATACAAGTTAAATTTGAAAAATAAAGATTTTGAAAAAAATCCGAAACAATGAACTGAAAAATTATTAGAATCAATTAAAATCCAGTTAGATTACTGAATTCGTAACAAATGTTCAAAATCTTTCTTTGAGTAGCAAAAACCAGTTAGAAAATAGTATTGATACAAGGATCTCAGACACAAAACAACAATATACGTAAAATATTTAAGAATAATGTTTATAATAAATATACAGAATTTACAAAAATATTTTATGGAAGTACATAAAATAAAATGTAAACAAATGAATAAGATGGCATGTTTCTGGATAGGAAGAAAAAATATTGAATGGATGTCAATTATTTCTGAATATAATAGTATACTTCATACAATTCAAACTGAATCCTATTGAGATTCACCTGGAAGTGCAAGTAGAGGTAATACTTGGCACAATGAATCAAAAGGTTTTCTGGAAGTACGGATAAGCAAAATTATAAAACATTTTTGAGAGGGTGAAAAAAGCAACAAGGACTGATTTACTTGACCATGTATTAAAATTTATTCAATTAGAACAATAGGATATGTCTTAGCACACACTAGGTTCTCCTGCAGTAACAAACAACCCCAAAATATGAGTGTCTTATTAAACGCAGATTTGTGTCTTGTTTCTGATGTGTGTTCACTACAGGTTGACTTGGAACTCTGCTATACTTCTCCTTACTGCAGCTGGTGGGGTCACTGGTGGAGAAGAACAGAGCTCTGGATGGTTTCCTACTGGCAAGTAAAGGGTAGCCCAGAAAAGACCCTCATCACATCTGCTCATATTTCATTGACCAAAGCTAGTCAGATAGCTCCATATAGCCAGCCACAAGGAGATCAGGTAACACAATCTAACCACATTCCTGGAAGCCAGCAAGCCAGAAATTTTGGAGAATAGCACTAATAACTACTACAGATACTTGCGGAGAAAAGCAAAGGAGCAGCTATCCCACAAACAAATCTTATTAAATATAAAAATACCATATGTGATGTATCATGTCATGGAGAAAAAGAAGAATTAGGTAATAAAAATCACCAGGAAAACTGGTTAAATATTTGAAGTGAAAAAAAAATTAGTTTTTTGTCTTGCTCCATAATAAACTTCAGATGCTAAATATTTAAAAACCAACTTTAAAAAAAGTGGAAGAAACTATATATCTTTAATCATATTTATATTTTTAAAATAAAAGCCTCTATGTATGTGTAAATATATAAAAATCACATTTATATGTCATTAAGATAGAGAAGGAATGGCATATTCATATATGATTAAGATGGGAAGAGAGGAATGAAATAAATACCAAAATAAAAAGAAAAGAGGATTTGGCCAAATGTGTTAAAATGTTTTAATGTAAATGCACACACAAATAAAAGTCAAACCATATTTATAACAAATATACTAATCTTAATAATATCTAGTGTGTCTAAAGAGTTTATACAAAAATAAAACAGAAAAAAAATTCCAAAGGAAAAATGTTTAAAGGACACTGTCACACAAGATCAATATGCAAATACTTGCAATTATTTTTAAAAGTTCAACTGAACTAATAAACTAAATCTTATAAACAAGGTATTATTCTTTTACTTAAAAAAGCAATTTTTAAAGTTGCCATTTTTGGTGAGAATTCAGAGAAACCGGCCCTCATGTTTTTTCCTGATAGAAGCATAATTCAGAGTCATTTTTCTGAAAGAAGTCTAACAACATGTATCAAGGATCTTAATAATTCTCATAAGCTTTGAGCCAGTCACTACTGCATTTATAAAAATTAATTCTAGGGGAAGAATAATCCATGAGCAAAAAAATTTACATGCAAGTTGTTCATCACATAACAATAGCCAAAAAAATAATAATAGTAAACTGGAAAAAACCCAATTGTCCAACTACAGAATATTAAATAAATGCTAACATATCCATAGCATGGTATAACATTAAAGCCTTGAAATAACTGTGTTTACAAAAATATTTAATGTCATAAATAATGCACACATTTTAGTGTTCATTTAAAAAATGCAACAAATCATCAAAGATTTAATTTCAGGAAAATTCAGGGGAAGAACATTTATAGCATAGAATAAAAGTCTAAAGGGAACTATCAAAATATCCATTGCAGCTATCTTAAAGCACAGGGAGTGTTTTATTTCTTCTTTTTATTTGCCTTTATTTTCTGTAACAGTCATATATTGCTAAAATAATTAGAAAAATTCATTTTTAAGCAATGAGAATATTAAAAGCATCTCTTTTTGTTTAGCTTAAAAAGATGCTAAATTTTTTTAAATGTCCTTAAATATTTTGCTCTATGGATAATTGGGGATAAGAAAAATGGTGAAGTTCAAGGAAGGTAGATATGTTGTCCAAAGTGCTACTGTTCTTCCTTCCTGCATCTGTGGCAGACATCACAAGTCAATCCCAGCACTGTTCCCCACTAGGCTCAGATGCTCACAGCCACTACAAGTGAATTACTTAATATGAGTTCCTATCTCTGATGTTGAGAAGAGCCCTGAAGTGCTATTCAAGAGACAAGGATTCCCATTCTATATCTGCCACCCACTTGAATAAGTTAGCCCCGAGGGTCAGCCTCAGAAGTCATCTCTGTAAACTGAAAATTACAGAAATCTGCACCAGCTCTGGGAAATTCTGACCAGTTGTTCCATTTCCTAATACCACCATATTCATCCACCCCCCAAACTCCTGCCTTTCCCAAAGTAGTCTTTCAACAAATCATAACATACTTGCATCTGTGGAAATTTCTTTGAGCTACCCGATGCCCGGTTATGCTTAAAATTCTCTTTTGCCTGTAGATCTGAGTTTCTCATCAGTGACACTATTGACATTTTGGACTAGATAATTCTTTGTATGGGGGCCTGTCTCGTGCATTTTAGAATGTTTAGCAGCATCCCCAGCCTCTACCTACTAGATGCCAGGAGCACACCCCTCCTGGTGGTGATAATCAGAAACATTTCCAGACATTGCCAAATGGCCCCTCAAGGGCAAACTGGCCTCCAATTGGGGACTACTGTTATAAGATCATTCTCCTCTATAGGAAGAAATGACATCCTCTAGATTCTGAGACTAAGTGAAGGGCACTCCCTCAGCAGGACTTGGAGTAGAAAGGGGATCTGAGAAAGCTTCCCACCTTTTGGTCAGACTTCTCTTTGAGGACAAGACTATGTCCCTGAGGGTCTGGAGTATAGACCCTGGAGATACAACCTGCTGCACCCTGCTCTACCTACAGCTGCCAGGAGGACCAGAACTGTCCATTGAAGAGTGTAAATCACCATTCAGGGCTGGCTGGGCACTTAGCATAATGGAGTGATTGACAGGTGGATATTTACACTCAGCTGACTAATGGGCACATCAATCAGCTAGTGGCAGTGCAGAAAGAGGGCAGTGGAAGGAATGAACAGTCTTCAGGACCACTGGGATACCATGGAAGATTCTGGAAAGTTCTCTTAACAGATCCCTGCTTTGAGGCATTTATGATAAGACTCCTGTACAGCTTCATGGCTGTTACCTTACGTGGACAAAGCAGCCATTTCCCCCATCTCTGTATGAGAAAACTGAGGCCCAGTGAGGCAAAGAGATGAGGCTAACTGCTGGTGACCAAGTCAGACTTGCTGACTTATGTTCAAAGGGTTCAGTTCTCCAAATTAAACAAAGAAAAAAAAATACTCTCCGTTTTTGTCAGAGCCAACATGATTTCTAACTTTCAGTTCGTCATTTTGGGCGGAGGGGAACGTAACTCAATTAAAGACAGAAACATTAAATACACAGTAAAACTATCACATGTGGAGGATTTATAGGGGTATTGATTACCATCATCAGTGAAGTATTTACCTTAATCAATAGGAAAAGGTGATTTAAATGTTTAGGTGTCTCCTGCACTTCTGTCTGCCAAGGCTTCTTTTAAAAGCATGCATTTTATGTGATACACTCCTCAGTTTCCCCCATTGTACTCCCCTTAGCAAAGTTAATTACCATGGCTGAAGTCCTCCCCATCCACACTGCTACTGTTGCTTTTGACCCCTATTGCAGGTTGGATTCTCCTAAAGGAGGTGATGCAGTGGAGTTTGGGATACAAGACATTTTTAAAGAATCAACACCTGTAATTCTGGGGAGGAAAAGGGATTGAGCACAGAAAGAAGTCAGACTGTGTTGCAGCCCAACAGAGACACAGTCAATCCAGCAGGGGTCTCCGAAGTGAGCACTGCCCCTCGGTGGCCTGCACAGGGCCAAAATGACTAGGCCTTTGTTCCCCTACTTCACCCAGTTGCCCACTGCACCAGAAAAGGCATGACCTTGGACAAGGTTGCCACTCAGGCAGACCCTAAGGGAGCTGACAGCTGGAGCTGTCACTCCCCAAAGCTGGGCAGCCAGTCCTTTCACAAGGGATAATCTGAGCAGCACATTTCTGAATCTACCAGAACCCCACAAGATGTTATGAAAGATTATCTATATGCTGTCATATGTTAAACCTTGATGGCTAGGAGGTCTTTGTTCAAAAGAGGAAGTACATCAGGGGCCATTGTAAACCAAGGTTGGGGTAATAAAATATGACTTTTTGTTCTCTAACATACTCTGAATCCCACCAGCACTCTATGGTGACAGGGTTAAGGTGCAGAAACTTTTCTAGTCATTCTGATGTATTGGAAAAGACACCTGGCCAAGTGGGAGCTAGGTCACCTGAATTCGAGCCCCAGTTAGAACCTTCTTTCAGGGTGACCTTTATCACACCAGTTCCCTTTTCTGGGTCTCAGTCTTCAGACCTGAAAAGAAACCTGTGTTGCATTAGCAGGGCGATTCCCAACTTTCCTAATTGCTAGAGTTCCCTTATGGGCACTTGTTAAACCAGGACCCTACCTGAAATCTCCAGAGGTGTGACCTAGGACTCTGACTTGTTTCATCAGAGTCTCAGATGATCCTTATGATCAATTGATTGTAAAACTAGAGTAGGGTTCCCTAAGCCAGACCTGCTGCATCAGAATCACCCGGGAAAGTGTGCAAGGTGGAGATCCTCCAGCCCCAGCCTGGAAGATTTTGATTCAGTCTGCATTTAAATATAAATAGGAATGGTGCTCCTCAATGTAATAGATCAATTGCATTAATAGCCCCAATTCTTCACTCTCCCTGTACCCATGTCCTTCTCATGAACTTTGGAGTGACTTTGCACTTCCTCCCAAAAGGCAGAGTATATATTTCCCTACCCCCATGTGATTGTTAGGCCAATAGAAGAGGTGAAAGGGACTGTGTATGAATCCCTGTCCTCCACCTCCAGAGGCCCTGCATGATTCTACTTACTCATTTGCATTCCTGTGATCACCATGAGAAGTCCATTCCTGGCCTAGTCCACTGATCCCAGGAAAAGGATGAGAGATACGTAAAGGGGAACTGCCCAGCTAAGGAGTCCCAGTCAAGCCCAGCCTAGAGCTGCATCCCAGCTGACCTTCAGATATATGAGTAGGCCAGCCTGGATCAGCCAACCTCCAGCCGGCCACCAAAGCTAATGAGAAGTAAACGATTGGGCTATGAAATGAAACTCATGTGATTTTTCGTTGTGCAACATTCCTGTGGCCGCATTAATTAATACAGTTAATATGATAGTAGCTAATAGTTATTGATATACAAATTGCCAGGCACTGTATTAATTACTCTCTGTAGATTAGTCATTTAATCCTCACAGTAACCATAAGACACGGGAACTATTATTTATCCCCATTTTAAAGATGAAGAAACCAAGGTACAGATTATTGAAGTCTATGCTGATTTCCAGGAACCTCAGAAGACTTGATTTGGAGAGAAGAGGTATTGAGGAATCATTGACAGGGCTGAAAAGGGGGAAATGAAAGAAATTTGGAAAATAGTTTATTATGCTACGGGTCTGAATGCAGAGTGGAAAAGGAATAATTATTGCCATGATTATAATTATACCAGAGTCTTTGAAAAAGCACACCATTTGCAAATCCTCCTCTCGCAAAGGAAAGATGAAAGATGAAGAAATCCAAAGCATCTATGGCTATGGTGGACAAAGGTCCTGCTGCCTTTCCCTTTTTTCAGGTAGGGATCATGACAAGGGCAGGCTGGCGTGGAACAGCCAGGTACAGGTAATCTCCCCCTTGTGGACAGAAGCCCCTGAACCTTGGGGTCAGATCCCACACTCACAATCTCTGGTCAACCCCAAATTACTGAGTATAATGGGGCTCAGGGTTTCCAGAGAGCAAGTGTTTTCTAAGTTCCAAGGGAGTTAAGTAAATCAGGTTTGTCTCTGAAGTAACTTGCAGGTGTCTTTTGTTATTTAGGGTAAGGTAGGCAATAAAGTCTTTTGCAAGATGTGTCCTCTCTGAATCTAGAATAATCTCCACCCTGTGAAGATGTTAGGTTCTCACCCCTTCTTGATACAGTCCCCTTTTTCAATCTCCAGTATTGGCCAGCCTTCAGAACTCTCCTGGAGCTGTTCCCAATGTCTGGGCACTGAGTAAGGGCCTCTCACACCTGCCCAGTGCACACAGGCCTCTCCCTCCCACCCCATGCACCAGGAAGCTGGAACTCCAGGACTGGCCTGAGCAATTGCTCCTTGCTGTAGGCAGCCACTGTGGCGGAGATGCCCATGCACAAGTATCCTGGCCTACAGAGAGGCAGTATGACACAGTGTTTAGAAGGCTAGACCCAGGAGCCATACTGCTGTGTGCTGCCCTTGGGCAAGTCCCCTAACCTCTCCATGGCTCCATCTTCTTACCTGTAGGAGATGATAGGATCACTATACAAAAATTGAGTTAATTCATACAAAATGCTTAGAACAGTACTTAGCACAGGATAAGATCTATCTAAGTATTACCTTTGCTTGGTATTGATCAATCCCTCCTCCCTCAATCCCCTTTTGCCTCTTCCATCCCTGTCCCTGGGAAAATATGCCCAGAAAGTTAGGGTAGTGTCTACCTACTGGCAAAATGAGAATGATGCTTTGGAGAAGAAATCTCAACAGATCAACAGACAAAGCGTCTAGCATCTGACCAGGGAGTTGGGATTTCCAAGTACAACCTTCCCTGACCAGAGCGGGGCTTAGAAATTTTCCCATCCTTGGATCCCAAAGGTCTGTATCTCCCACCTCCAACAATTACCTCTCTAACCTGGCTTCCCTTAGCCCCTCCTCAGCTAGGGGTCCCCCATCATGGTTGTGTCTCCTCCCCACCCCTTCTGTTTTCTCAGGCGAGACCATAGAGCTGTCTGATCTCTTTTCAATCCAATCTCTCTATTTGAAATGTGCCTTTAATGTCAGCCACATCAAATCCTTTTGGGAAGTAGGAAGTTAGACATAAATAAACACATGTGAATTAACCAAGGAGCAGACCAAGGAGAAGGCAGAATAACAGAGTATTTTTTTAAGTTGCTTCAGCTTTACTATTCTCAAGTATTTACAGTGACTCTTCTCGTACTGTCGTTCTATGAATCTAACTGCTGACAAATTATTTCTAAGTTGAGTTCCTGCTGGGACTGCTTTGTTGACTAAATTAGAGGATAGGCTTTCATACTAATTGCAGGCCAGCGGTTGTACTAATGAAAAAGGAGCCCTCGCTATTCATCATAAGTAGGTTGGAGCAGGGTCTGCCTCATTCCTCATCCCATGCACACGTGTATTGCTCCGGGAACCCTGGCTTCATGAGCTCAGAAAAAGCCCTGCTCAGCCGGGGCAGCTTCATGGCCCTGGGCTCTTAACCCAGATTTGGCATCTGTGACTATAGTTGGTGCCCTTTGCAGGTGCCCTGTGCTCATTTCTATTTTTCTGAGAACTGCCCACCCATGCAGGACGGGGAGGAGGTGGGCAAGTGGGGAGTTGGCGAGCATGTTTGTACTATGTGATTCAACCCTTTGTATTCACTCAGCTTTGAGCGCCTGCTGTTCACCTCACATTGCAGACTGCTAGGTTCTGGAGATACAGTATTAACCAGATAGACCAAGTCCCCTGTCCTTGTGGGTTTACCTTCTGCTGCGAGGGGACAGATATAAGTGAGTATACAATCAAGATGATTCATCTAGTGGTAAGTGCTATGGAGATCATGGAAGAGAACAATGAGATTGAATGTGACAGGGGCCCTGGGTGGAGGCCACTGTGGACTGTGGTCATCAGAAAGAGAGGACGGGGACTTGGACCCAGAGGGTGGCAGTGGTAGACATGAGGGGAAGTGAATGGGTTTGACTGACATTTTGGTTGTAGTACTTGCTGGATTTGGTGGGTTGGATAAGGGAGTGTGAGATAAGAAGATGAAGGACGACTGACATCTTTAGCCTGTACATGTGTGTGGTTGATGGTACCATTGGCCAAGCTGGGGAGGAAGGAGAAGAAACAGGTTTAAGAGGAGAATCAAGATTGCTGACACAGGGACACCATTCAAGAGGCTGGGGTGAACTTGACTCTCCCAGGAACGTGAGGTTAGGGTACGCACCATTGGGATAGCGCTTCGTATGGACAGCCATGGAAAGCCAGGGTGGTGATGTGGCAGAAAAGGCACGCAGTAATGTGAGCAAACACAGCAGAGAAAGCCTCTCTGGAAAAAGGGAAGGATGTAGAAGATGCTCGAGAGTTGTAGAGATGAGACAGCACCTGGCTTCCAAGGGACAGGCGCTGTCTTGGTTTATGATGGCTCCCAGTGCTGATTCCTGATACACAAATACCCAATTCTCCTCCGTGCTTTTGCCTTCCATGGTAAATTGGTGATATTAATGGCCCCGCTCTGTATTCACACCCTTGGCTCTGTAACATTGTAGTGTCCTCCCTCTCTGGGTGGGGTGTACTGCCCCGCCCTTGACTCTGTGCTCAGCCTTCAGAGTAATTTTGGTATGTTAGCACATGATGCAGTAGAAGCTTGAGAAAGCACTTGAGCATTTCCATGTGTGCTGTTGCTCCTCAGCCTTTGCCATGAGAACACGCCCAGGCTATGCTGTTGGAGAATAAGACACAGAGCACAGCTGAGTCACCCCTGGCTGCCCAGCCAAGGCCATCCCAGATCAACTGAATTGGGGCTGACCCCAGACATGCAAGTGAGCTGAGTGGAGACCAGAACAACTGCCCTGCTGAAGCTGACCTAAATCTCTAATCCACAGACTCATCAGCCAAGCTCACATTATTTATTTTAAATAAGATTTTAGGTGGTTTGTTACGCAGCATTACTGCGGCGGCAATAGATAGCTGATACAGGTTCCATAAGATGCCACAGTTCAGCACTCATCGTAGACTACTAGGCACTGGAGATATAGTAGTAACTAAAATAGACCAAGTCCCCAGCCCTCATGGAGTTACTTTCTGCTGTGAGAGGACAGATACAAGTATACAAATAAGATGGTTCATGTGGTAAGTGCTATGGAGATCATGAAAGAGGGTGATGGGAATAAAAGTGATGGGGGAGCTGGGGGATTAACTATTTGGATTAACTCCCTTCTTTTGTTTAAGTTAGTATAAACCAAGCAATCCTTGCCTAAATCAATAAAGACTCTACAGAAATGAGACCACACTTCACAGCATGCTGGTGTCTGCAGATAGAGTAACGGCTCTGGAATGCTCTCAGTCGCCTGTTCTGCCTCAAAGTGGGGAGAAAAAAATACACTGCGGGTGAAGTGGGGAGAGCTTTCTAATCATAGCCCTGGAGGGAAAAGAAATATCTAAATATTTTATGAACTTTCTCATCTCTGTCATCATTTAAACAACAATAAATGTAACATATCAATTTACATTATGATCCTTTTATTACATTGTAATCAGGTGCCAAGCGGTTAAAGATTTACGAAGAGATATTATTTCAAAGGCAATAATGAGGATTAATGGGCAGTGTGTGGAACTGCTTAGAGGGAGGGGAGCCTCAGCAAAGGTGCCCATAGCAAAATGGGATGTCACAGGGGTCACAAAGGCTAAAGCCATGAAATCAGTGGAAGGAAGCAACATAGCTCGGGGGTAAGTTCAGGGAATGTGGAGCAGGAGTTTGAGTCCCAACTCTGGCACATATGAGGACTGTGATCCTAGAAAAATCACCAAACTCTAAGCCTCAGTTTCTTGATCTGTAAAATGGACCTGATGCTCACTCTATGTACTTCATAAGCCCATGCTAAGAATTTTATGATATCCTGGTAGTATCCAGTGTGCTGTTTGTTTTATTAGTGTTTTTATAATTATTTTTAAATTATTTTATTATAATTATTATCACATTAAAATCCACAAAGATATTCTTAGGACTCCTTGCTTTTACTGAGATGGAATCTAATGTCCCATGTATAACTGTTGTTTGTGGAAAACCATGCTACAACCCTCTGCCCAGTCCTTGGAAACCTGCAAATGAATCATCATTAATGTCACATGGATTGAACCATCAGGCCCTGAAGAGGATCTGAGGCCCAGTCTCATTCACTCATGTGCCTGCATGAGTTGCTTAAACTGTAGTCACCTCAGTTTCATCTTTAAATTGAGGATAAAGCCACCTGTCCCACAGTGGCAGTAAGGCTCAAATGTGGTAATATGTGAAAGGACAAGGAAATTAACTTTTCAAATGCAAGGCAGTATTCCTTGGTGACATTCTTGTGAATAAATACAATATAATGCCAGTGAAGACCATGAGCCCAGGAATCCGAGTTCCTGGGTATGAATCCTGTCTTCACCACCTGTATGTCCTTGAACAAATGACTTCTCCTCTCTCAGGCTCAGTCTCCTCATCTGTAAAATGGGAGTAGCACTAGCACCCACTTCACATGACGTCCTGAGGCTTAAGTGATGTGGTACTGGTTAAGTTATGACACAAGTCTGGCATATCCCATGAGCTCAATAATCATTAGCTATTTCTGGAGGCTTTGTTTAAAACCTCAGCAACCACAGAAATGCATTTCCAGAAATTAGAGGAAGTCTAGAGTGTGATCTTGGTCTTGTCTGAGAAGGATGTTTTGAGTAGAGAGGTATATACATCACTTGTAGGCACAGGGTCCCCCATTTGAGCAAGCCTAGGCCAGGTTTAGGGAGGCCCCCGCAAGAAGAGAATTCACACACAACCATGACACATAGATGCTCCCTCTCCCCTTGCTGTGTGGCATCAGTTAAGCACAATGAGTTAGAAAAGCAGAAAACATCCAATTGTAAGAATCAGGAATACCTACTAAAAGATCACCAGGTGTAACAAAATGTTATCTTACAAGTCAGTGGAAAAATAATTTTACCAAATTTTCCAGGCCATTTCTAATGTCTAAAATGAAAGGTCCCTGGCAAGCTCTAAAGCAGTTATTTTCAAAACGTGGTCCCCTGGCCAGCTGCAAATTTGAGGCACCACCCAGAACCTATGGAATTAGAAATTCTGGGGGTGGGGTGTGATTTATGTTTTAATTGCCCTCCAGGTGATTTGCATGCGTGCTCATTTGAGAATCACTGCCCTAATGGAAAGAAGTGGATGCAAGTGACAAACACATCTGTCTTCACCCTCAGAGCATGGCCTCCCAGACCACGCCCACCTCCCTCCCTCTTCTCCCTCCACTTATCTACAAATTGTTCTTCTCTTCTTCAAAATTAACCACAAGCCAGTTTGGAGCATCAATTTATACATCAAGTCTTTTGAACAAAAGTGGACTTGTCAAGAGTTGCAGGCACCCCCAGGAAATGTCTGTGCTCTTTTTTTACCGAGACTGAGGCTGTTCTGCCTGTGTTACTGATCATAATAAATCATCACGATAAGCACTAACTTTGAGTAAATATCCTGTAAACACTTCATATGGATCATTTCTTTTACTTTTCATAACAATGTGCTTTGACAGATGGTTTGAAATCTGTCAAAAGGGGATGGACAATACCTATGTGAGTGGTGCTATTATCATCCCCTTTTGACAGATGGGGAAACTGAGGCACAAGAGGGCAAATAGTAACTGGGATTACAGGGCTGGTAAGCAGCCCCACTGGGACTTGAGCCCATGTATGCTGAGTCCAGAGTCAGCCCTCTTGTCCACCATGCGGTGTGGACCTCTGAACACAGGGTCACTAGCTTTGCTACTAGTGAATTAGAAGAGCAATGGATTCATGGTATGAGAACATGGATACAAGTTCTGACTCTGTTACTAATCAGATGTATGTCTTGGGTACAGGCCTTCACTCATTTTGCCCATCTATTATCTGGAGAATACTAATTTCTATCCAGTTTTTCTCCCAGAGTTTCTACAGGAGCATCAAAAGAGACAGTGTGTTTGAAGGTATTTTGCAAGCTGAAGAATGCCAGGTGAATGTAAGGGATTGTTATTCTCATGGGATGCCCAACACTGACGTTGGCTGGTCATCTGGGTAAAGGTGATATATGTATAGCTAGTAGCCATAATTGCTTCCACAGAACTAAGAAGCAAAAAGCACTGGTTTCTTATTCTAAAGTTAACCCCCCCTCCCCGCCCCACAGCATTCCCCAGCTGCATCCTATCAGACAGCTCCCCAGCTCCCCACCTGGAATTATTTAATAAGATGGCAAATATTCCCTGCAGTGAATCTGACAGGTGCATTTTTCACTTGCAGAAGACAAATCCAGGAGTCCAGTGGACTTCAGGCATAGTATGATTCAGGCTCAAACGATATTAGCAGGATTCATCTCTTGATTCTGTTCTGCACGGGTTGGCTCCATCCTCAGGCATCTCTGGCAGTTCCAGGCTTATATATTCCCAGTGCCAGTTCAGAGGAAGAGAAGCCCCTTCTCTGATAACTCAGTGGTCCCGTAATTGAGTCGGCTTGGTTCTGAATGGTCCAGCTTGAGTCAAGTATCCATCCCTAAACCAAATACCATGGCAAAAAGGACAGAAAGAGCTGATTGGCTTAGCATTGGTCACAGGCTCCTCCCCTGGAATTCTGAAGCCCATGAACCAGAGGTGAAGTGGGGTGAGCATGCCTAGAGCAAAATTAGGGTGCTTTTGCCTCAGGAAGAAGGTGTGCAAAATAGCAAGAAATAATTGCAGGTGACACCCCTCCCCCCTGCAAGGCCTGGAGCAGATCCCTCCCCAGTGGGCAGATGATTTAATCCTACAGAGGTAGCAATAAGGAGAAGGACCAAACAGGGCCTCTCAGCAACATAGTCACTAGATAGGGACGGATGTGTTTCCTGGCCTCTCTGAAAGGTGGCATTAAGCAGGATAAACAGAGTCTGTTTTTCCTTATTGCTCTGTCACTGTAATCCAGAAACAAACACACCCTCAGATGCCCTCTCTGTATCGTCCCAAAGCCACTATCAGTTACTTTATCTCCTCCTTGGGATTTCCTGCTTCTTTTACTGAACTGTGTGTGTGTTGCGGGGGTAGGGGGGTGGTTCTTTTGAGAGATCATGACTATTTGGCAGCATTTTCCAAAGTGTAAGATGTGTGAATTACTAGAGCACAGAGATTGATTTGGGGTGGCACACATATGATACTTCATTTTTTAGTAGTTTGTGTCTACTTTAAAATGTACTGGGAAAATGATTTACTGGTGTTATAATAATAGCTAGCATTTATTGCATGTTTACCATGTACCAGGCACTGCCCAAAGGCTTTTCCATATACTGTTATTCAATCCTCACAGCAATTCTATGAGGGAAGATATTGCTATTAGCCTCATTTACAGATAAAAACCAGAAGCACAGAGAGGTCAAGTAACTTTCTCAAGGCCACAGAGCTAATAAGTAGTAGAAGTAGGACTCCAACCCAGGCAGTCTGACTCCAGAGCCAAGCTCTTAACCACTCTACCAACCCTGTGATTTCACACATATCATGGTAGTGATATCAAGCACCATTTGCCAGTTAAAATAGAAAAAGTCAATTTTTGGGAACTCTTAAGTAAACAATGGAAAACATGGTGTGGGGATGTGTTAAAACGTTTCTAGGTGATGAACGGCATTTGGGAAACCCTGAAACACGACACAGCATGTCTTTATGAAGCTGAATTCCATGGATTCCTGGTGTATGCACCAGTGGCCTTAAGGGGAGTCTGCGAACCCCTGAAATTATGCATAATTTTGTATGAACATGTACATTTTTCTCTCTGGGAGAGGGCATGTTGCTTTTATCCCATCTCAAAGTGGTTTCTGAACAGAGCCGCTACTAATCTATATTATACTTCTGAGAAATTTAGAAAAAAGTGCCCCCTCTGGGAGAATAAATTGAAAAAAAGTGTCACTTCTTCCTCTGGGAAGGCATGTCCCTGAGCCCAGGTGCACAGCTTAACAAGCAGAACATGGGCTGACTTCATCCTCTCCTTACCTACATTATGTGCTTTTATTGCATGGTCACTACCATGGAGCTCCTTTTGACCCAGGTTAAGAACCACTGCTGAATGTGAAGATAGCCAGGGATTTTCATAAGGGAACATGAACGCACTTGGACATAACGGGATCCTGTCAGAAACTGGAGTGATGTCTGGAAGAGGCTCAGCACTGAAGGGTGTGGTCTTTGGGGTTGGGTCCTGACACCATTAACCTGCTGTGTCCCCTTCCCACACTGAGCTGTAGTGCAGATGAGGATCCGTGAGGACAGTATCTGTTACCTCTCCTGCCCACTCTCAGGTGTGTTGTTAGGATTTAATGAAATCAAATAATCTAAGGGAAAAAGATGTCCTAAAACTTCAAAGGAGGATGCATTGGTCAGGGTCTGATTTGGAAAATAGGGCCCATTCCAGGAACTCTAATCAACAGAATTTAATGCAGAGGATTAGATACAAAGGTGGTGGAGAACTGAAGAGGCAAATAGAGGAAGGTGAGGCAGCTCAAAGATCGCAGCAGCAGGGCTGGAAGGACAGAGGTAGTGTTGGCAGAGCCTGGGAGCTGGATCCAGAGCCTGCCAAAGAAGCTATCCAAAACAGAAGGGGCCATGGGTAGGAGAGAAATGCCCGGGCTTCTCCCTTTCTCCTATCCTCCGGTCTCCACCAATGTCCCCCATTGGCTCACCCCCACCAGAAGCCAGTGGCAAAGGAGCCTGGGAAATGTAGTTTTCAGGGGAAGAACAGGGAATGAAGCAGCTGAATGGCTAGCACGCCCCTGCTTAAACATCCTGAGCCAGGGACAGGTTTTTAGTTGCCTAACTACACATGGGAATGAATTCCTGGTGGTTGAAGTGGATGATACAAAGCAGCTGGGTAGAGTATGTCTTACTGAAATGGGTTCTTTGACAAACACTGGCTGAAAGCCTACTATGTACAAGATACGACCCTAATCTCTGAGGTCTACAAAAGCCTTGTTCCTGCTGCCCTGACAGGATGTAGTAGGCTGCCTTCTACAATGAATATCAATGCTGTCCACCTCCTGGCTTCCACACCCTTGTGGAATCCCTTCCCCTTCAATGTGGCCTGGAGCTAGTAACGTGTGTGTAACAAATACAATACGTAAAAGCAATGGGATATATTCAAGGATGGGTTATGAAAGTCTGTGGCTTCCATCTTGCCCATGCTCTCTGTTCCTTCTCACTTGCCCTAATGAAGCAAGCTGCCATGGTATGAGCTGCCTGATGGAGAGACCCACATGGCAAGGAACTGAGGGCAGCCTCCACCTGACAGTCTACAAGAAAATGAATTCTGCCAACACCATCTCACTTGGAAGTGGGTTCTTCCCCACTTGAGCCTTCAGGTGACTGCAACCCCAGGCAACAGCTTGATTGCAGCCTTGTGAGAGACCTTGAGCCAGAGGATCCAGTTAAACCATGCCAGGATTTCTGACCCACAGAAACTGTGAGATAATAAGTGTTTGTTTTTTTAAGCCACTAAGTTTGGGAGTAATGTGTTATACAGGAATCAATAACAAATACATAGGACAATGCCAATAAAATACAGTAGAACTTGACTAGTGCCTATGGACAAGAGAAACAAATATATTAAACACTTTTCCTTATAGTTTACAAAGCACTTTAATAGGTCCTCTCATTTCAGTCTACTATTGACTTTGCACATGGCATGGGGATATTATCTCCATTTCTCAGATAAAGAGATGAGGCTCAGAGAAGGCAAATGATATTCCAGAGAAGTCAAGTCACACAGCCGGTAAGTATGAAGCCGAGAAACAAATCCTGGTCTGTCTAGGACCCCTCCTCTCAAGCAAGTGTTTGTCCCATTAAACAATATCACCTTCAAGTGCTACTGGGACGATGGTTGACTGGGCAGCTTGGGCTTAAGGAAGGCAAAGTGAAGACACCAAAATAATTTTTTGAAAAATGTTGATATTTCCAAAATGCATTGAGTACCAAGACAATTGAATGAGGAAAAATGACAGTCTTTTCAGCAGATGGTGCTGGAATAACTGGATATCCACAGGCAAAAGGATGAAGCTGTACCCCTTCCTTACACCATACAGAAGAATAAACTCAAAATGGATCACAGACCTAAATGGAAGCACTAAAACTATAAAACTCTTAGAAGAAAATCTTAGAACCTCTCTGTGACCTTGGATTAAGTAAGGTTTGTTTCTTAGAAATGACACCAAAAATGTAAGCAACAAGAACAAAAACAGATAAATTGGACACATCAAAATTAAAGGCTTTTGTGCTACAAATAATACCATCAAGAAAGTGAAAATAGAATCCACAGATGGGAAAATATTTGTAAATCCTATCTTTGAAAAAAGACTGGTATCCAGAATATATAAAGAACTCTTGCAACTCAATAATAAAATGACAACTCATTTTTCAAATGGGCAAAGGATTTGAATACACATTTCTCCAAAGATATGCAAATGACCAATAAACACTGAAAAGATGTTCAACATTATTAGTCATTAGAGAAATACAAATCAAAACCATAGGGAGATACCCCACCCCCCACCAGGAGGCTTATAATCAAAAAGACGGACAATAACAAGGATGTAAAATCAGAATCCTCATACACTGCTAGTTGGAATGGAAAATGGTGAAACCATTTTGGAAAACAGGTTGGCATTTCCCCACACGTTAAACATAAGAGTTATATGACCCAGAAATTCCTCTCCTTGATATATACTGAAGAGAAGTGAAAACATATGTCCTCAAAAATCCTGTATGGGAATATTCCTAGCAGCATTATTCATAATGGTCCAAAAGTAGAAACAACACAAATGTTCATCAACTGATAAATGGGTAAATAGAATGTGAAATTCCATACAATAGAATATTATTCCTCAACAAAAAGGAATGGAGTACTGACACATGCTACAACATGCATGAACTTTGAAAATATTATGCCAAGTGAAAAGTCTACAAAAGACCACATATGGTATGAGTCCATTTATGCAAAATGTCCAGAATAGGCAAATCAATAGAGACACAAAGTAGATTAGTGGTTTCTAGGGGGAGAAGAGAATGAGGAGTAACTGTTGTAAATGCAAGATTTCTTTTTGGGGTGATGAAAACATTCCAAACGTAGTGATAATGATCATGCAATCCTATGAATATACTAGAACCACTGATTCTTATGCTTTACAGGGGTGAATTTTATGGGATATAAATTATATTTTAAAGCTACTTCTTAAATGCATTGAGAGAAATGTACGTTTAAAAATGAATAAGGTAGTAAATTTATGTGTATTTTATCACAAGAAAAAACAAGAAAAAAATTCATTGAGAAATATATGTAGATACTCCCCCTCCACCCACCCCCCACCCCCCCCGCTAAGAGGTAGATCTTAAGTCTCTTCCCCTTGAGCATAGCTGGACTTGGTGATTCCTTCCAAAGAATAGAGTATGAAAGGGAAAAATATTATTTTACAGTGGAGAAACCTAACGGATGACCAAGTGGTGAAGGTTAAGATCACTAGTGAAAGATCATGTTGATATCATATCCCTCTGATACGAAGTGATAAGAAGGGTATCTCACATCTCCCTGTTGTGATATTCTTCCTAAAAAACCCATAACCCCAAGTCTAAATATCAGATAAACCCAAAGTTAGGGACATCTACAAAATACCTGACGAGTACTCCTCAAAACTGTCAAGGTCGTGCAAAACAAGACAAATCTCAGGAACTGTCACAGATTGGAGGAAACTAGAGACATAACAATTAAATATACTGCAATATTCTGTATTTCACATTAGTGGAAAAATGGTGAAATTCTAATAATGTCTGGAGTTAGTTAATAGTCATGAATCAATGTCATTTTCTTATATTGAACAAACACCCCATGGTTCTGTAAGATGTTAACATTAGGGGAATTTAGATGAAGGATATACAGCATATACAGGAACTCTGTGTATGATCTTTGCAACTTTTCTTTAAATCTAAAATTATTCCAAAATAAAGTTTTGTAAAAAGGAGAAAAACCATAACTTTATTAAACTTCTCTACTCTTAGTTCATAGTTTAATGCACATATTTATAACATATATAATATATGAGAGCACTTCAAAAAGTTCATGGAAGGATTTGTATTATCTTTTTATTCAGTTTTTCCACAAACTTTGTGAAGTACCCTCATGTGTATATACATAGATATATAGATATAGATATAGATATAGATATATAATGTATGAATATATAATCTTATTACTTTTAATAACAACTAGGGGTAAGCAGTCTTCTTTGGGACCTCTGGGGCAGGGGATTCAGTTAATTTTAACCTCAGTTCATGATACACTGCCACCGCTGGTCTGGACAATGCCTCCTTTATTGTACTTATTTATCTGATTATTTCCACTAACTCCCATTTCCCTTCCATTTCTCTCCTCCTACACAGGCAACCCTTCTAACGTATATCTTCATGATTGCGTGTATCCTTACAAAATGTGTATTTTTTTGTGTGTGTGTGCATATTTTATTTAATTTACGTAAATGACATTGTGTTTCCTATCTCATTGTGTTTTTTCACTTTTTTAACCTAAAACCATGCATTGAAACTTGAGCCCCACTGCTGTGTATACATCTAGTCTGTGGCTTCTGTTTCACAGTTTTCCATGGTGGTGGTTCTCAGTTTTCCCAGTGATAAACTGGATTGTCTCCAAGTCCCCACCATTGAAAATATAACACAATGAATTTCCTCTTGATATCCCTTCATGACGGACCTGTGTGGGAATTTCCTTGGGGCATATACGAAGGGCCAGAGTGACTGGGGCTTGGGCTGCACCTAGACCAAGTGCTTTCAGAATCATCTCACATCATGTCAAAGGCTCTTTCTACTGCTCAGTCCCCATCACCACCGTGATTCAATGTTTATGTCTCAACACATCATAATCTGGCCCTAGCTTGAGGAGTGACGGGGATGAAAATAGGAAATAGGATCCTAATACGAGGGTACTTCAAAAAGTTGCTGGAAAAATAGAATTGAAAGATAAGATGACTCTTTCCTTGAACTTTTTGGAGATCCTCATCTTTGCAAAGATGCATTGAGCACTTGCTTTGGATCAAGTCCTGCTCTAAACTTTATGCGTGGGGGAATTTAGTTCTTGCAATGTCTTTTCTGGGTAAGTGTACGAGAATACTTCAAAAAATCCATGGAAAAAATGAATTAAAAAATGATACGAACCCTTCTGTGAGCTTTTTGAAGACCCCTCGTGTATTAATATCTCCATTTTACCAATGAGGGAACGGAGGCTCAGAGAGGTATGGTAACTCGCCTGGACTCGTTCAGCTGTGACCACAGTGCTCCAAGCTCCTAGACAGCCTGCCGGACCTTCCTTCCCCTGCTCTCTCTTCTCAACCCAGAGCCAGCCCAGACTCCATGAGCCTGCTCCCCCAGCCAGGCCACATGGGCTTGGCGTCTCTGAGCAGCATTGGTGTTCGTTCGGAGGTTTAATTAAAACATAAAGCATACTCAGAATAGCATTAGTAATTCAGCTTTTCCTGAATCCAATTAAGGCATCTTTTCTGCTCCAAAGGGGTAAGATGGTAGATTCTAGAGTGGTCAGAAAGTTGTTCAGAGGTCCCTCAGACGTGGGCGCTTCCTACCTTGACCCAATTTATAATGCTAAGAAGTGGACCACAGGAAAAGGTTGCTGGCAAAATAACGGGGGTGCGAATGCTGCCTGTGCTGGCCTCTGTTACACCAGGCGCCAATCAATAGTGCGTTATTAGGAGGCATAATCAATGTGCAGCAGGCAGACCTAGCCAATTAGGCTTATCAGCTGACCAAGAGGAGCAGGAAGTCTTCTTTTCCTCCTGCTTGTTTTCTTGCTCCATGCAAGAAGTCAGTTCCCATTTTTTATCACTGGGTTCCCACCAAGCCATCTCGGTGGAGAGAGAGTTCTGACAGAAAGCAGGTTTAAGCTATCTCCCTCTGCTTGAGCACAGGGTCAGGCCAGACTGCCCTGAAGGCCAGGCTTGTAATAGGATGCAAAAGAAAAAAAAAATCGGAAGCAAAATCCTTGGGCTTCTTGGCAAAGAGGAAAGACCAATCAGGCCTGACCTGACCATACCCTCTTTCCTCTTCATCCCCTCATCCTCCCTACAGACTTGAAAAATTTCCCACTGGGCTCCTTAAGTGTCTCCCCAGCAGGCACTGGTGGGGGCAGGGAGAACTAGTCCCAGTTGGGGCAGTTGGAAATATCAGTTTCACAGCAAAAGGGCAGCCCCCATCGGCAGCACTTTAACATTTCACTGAGGTGGATTGTACACTGGAAAATAGTGTATTTATCAACTGCATCTGGTTTTTTTCCCCTGCTCTCTCCTTCCAAAGAGATAAATTACTGTGGCAGATAAGGATCCAGCTTTCAGGGTGATCAGATGAACACCAGGAGTCCTCAAGATAGGAATGGTTTGTGAAACCCTGCTCCTGCCCACTTGAATGAGCCAACTAAGAGGGTGCTCTCTGCCAAGAATGTAATGGCCACACGGGCTGTCGGCCCTCCCCCCACCCTGCCTTGTTACATTACACGGGGGTAAGGGAATTTGCTTTTAAAGTATCTTTTGCAGTCTCTTCTAATAAATCACTCAGCAATTCCTGGTGCTTGTTGTGGTCGGTGGTGTTGATCCATGGTGAAAGGACAGGCTGGTTTCAGGGCTGGATTTTCCACCAGCACAGCCTGAGCGTCGTGGGTGAACCACAAAAGCAGCAAAACAAGATGGTAGCCTCCAAGCCAATGAGCGTGTGATGCCCAGGCTCTCCTTGACCTTCGCCAGGATTTCGTGATGGGTTTCTAGAGCAGCCTCATGTATTCCCCAGCTCATGACTCAGAACCAGTCTTCAGGAGGAGCATTCCAGGTAGTAAATTGTGTTTGATGGTGTGTAACCTGGAGGCCCTTAATGTAAGATTTGCAGACACAGAAATCAGAGCTTTAAGAAAACCTGCTCCACCCCTGGGAGATCAGGAGGGATCTTCAGTCTCTGTATAGCACTCCCTGCCTGTGTTTAAGGAAGCCTCATGAAATGTTTCAAGAGTTGGAGTATCTAATATTTCCCCGTTGAGCCTCTATCTTAATTGAAGTGTTAAGTCCCGTCAGTCAGGACTATGTGATGTTTGTCCTAAGTGTTCTTCTTTTTTTATTCAGGCCATCTACTTACTCTTAATTTGACCTTGCCCCTGTGTGTAAGTACTCCCCTTCTTCTTGCCATGTGTCCCTGTGCAGATTAGTAGGTAGTTATCAAATCACGTCCCCTCTCCACACCCCACCCCAGCCCAATCACCACTTAGCCAAACTACATACATATATATTTAGCTCTTTTAATCTTTTTTTCTCATAAGGTTCTAATTTTACATTTTCCAGGGTATTTTGGATTTGGCAGAATAGCCTTCGTCTGTGAAGAGGAGAACTTAATTATCAAAAGCTGAGCTGGAGTGAGCAATCCATCACTGGGTGACACATCCTTGCCTGTGTTCATTTGAAAAACATTTTTTTGTGGCTCTTGGAAGAGGGAGAGAAAAAAAAAAAAGCTGTCAGAACAAAAAAAGAAAAAGAAAAAAGAAAAAAAGGAAAGAAAAGAAATAAAAAGAAAAAATTCATTCTGACATTCGTCATCCCACAATACAATCAAATAACATATCAAAATATCACAAGTTAGGGGATTAAGAGTTGGGAATGTTCATTTGATTTCTCTCCCGCCTGCCTTTTCTTCTTTTTAAAATTTTGTTTAAAACTGGATCTAAAATGTCTCCTAGCATGTGAAAGTTAGTCATGTCAAATGCCTCCTACAGTAAACATCATCTTTTTGACAAGGTTTGCATTATAATTAAGGGCTGTCTGAGAAGTTACCCAACTGTCCTGTTCCACTGTTTTCCTTAAGAGGCAGGGTTTTTTAACAGCCAGATAAATGCTCACCCTGGCCCAGCCCAGTGGCACAGTGACACCCTGTGGCCATGTCCAGCCATGGATTCATGGTGGGGCCACTCAAGGCTTGACCTGAGGAAGGCCTGCTGCAGAGGGTTTCTTGGGTGAATCCTGGCAGCATCTTGCCATCCGAACACTGACAAGATTTGCCAAAAGAGGGCCAGTCCTGAGGCAGAGAAGCCTGCCCTTTGTGGCTTTAGATAAAATACAGCAGGCAAAAGAGGCTGCTTTGTGGCCCAGTCATGGCAGGCTCTTACAGATCACGAGCAAATTTTCACACTCGTGTCAGGAACATCTTTCAGCCTCTCACCAAGGTGGGTGACAAATCTAGTCGGTCACCCACAGGTTTCCAAAAACCTTTGGACAATGGTTTCAAATATTTTATCTTTGCAGGGAAAAATGGTTTTTGTCAGTTGATTTGTATTGCAACCATTCATTTAAATAATTGACCAATAAAATAAACATTTTAATAGTAAATAAAACCTGAAGATCCTCACCCCATAATTGGTTAGTCCATCATCACTTTTACCCGTTATATATGGACTTAAATGCCACAAGATGGGATGGCGTGTCTCCTCCCGAAGGGAGGACTGTGAATGTTTACATCAGTGGTTACAGCTCCAGCTAATGTTTCCCCGAAACATACACAGTATTTGTCATCTTCCTCCTCTAACTTATTCCAGGTTCCTTCAAAACACAAGAATTTAAATCACTTTGTCCAAATTAATTTTTTTCTTTTTTAGTTTGTTATACTTATTGGGCATAACCAAAAAGACATTTCCCTCTGGCATGCTAAGGCCCGATGTTTCCTCAACTGCCAATGGCTGTTTCCACTCTGAGCTAATTGAGTCCTGACGCTGCGCCCCAAATTCCAGATGCAGAATGGAAGGTCAGCTTGTTTCTAATGGGTCCAATTCAATGCAACACTAACTCCGAAGGACTGACCCTCGTGTTAACAAACACTAAGAGAAAATGCACAACAGTGATGCTCACAATTGCCAGATGGAGAAGCAGCCATCTAGAAAGACAAGGCCAGAATTATTCCCTCTGTCTACTCTGTCCAGTATCTTTCACGCAGAATGTACTAACTGGTTTTTAAGGGCCACCTCTCAAATCCTAAGGCATAAGAACAGAAAAGAGGTTAATGGACATAAAAGTGATAATGATCAAAATACCTAACATTTTTTGAGCATTTACTTTCTGCTAACCACTATTTAAACACTTTACATTCATTAATTCATTTACTTTTCACAATACCTCTACAAGATGGTACTACTATTATCACTGAGGTAAAGACTGGGAAACTGCAGCACAGAAAAGTTAATTCTTTACCTGAAGGTCACCTACTTTTGAGGGAGCAGAGTTGGGTTCCTAATCAGACAGGTGACTTCGGAGGCTTCTTGTGTTATGGTGACACTGCAGTGTCTTTTAAATAATCAACTGATGAAATAAACATTTTAGGAGTAAATAAAGCTTGCAGATCCTCATCCCATAAGTGGTTAGTCTGTCACCACTTTTATCCATTGTATATGGGCTTAAATACAATAAGATGGAGAAAGATCTATTTTAAATCTGGGGAGACTGGGAGCCAGGGTGTGGGCGTTGAGTGCCCAGTCACACAAGGTAGCAGGGAGGTAGCATGGTTATTTCTCAGGGTAGTGTACTTGACCCTGCATTGTCACCCACACAGATGCTTGCCGGAATAGCAGCCACAGCATGGTATCTTCACCTTGACAGCAAATATCCAACTCCCTGCTCTCTGGTCTCGCACAGTCATCATTAGATCCTCAGAGGGGTTTCAAATCCGCTCTTCTTTCCCTTTCTCTGGTTCTCACTGTCACCATCAATGAAAAATAATTATTGTGTTAAAGAACAATTTTTTGTCACATGATACAAAGAGTACTCAGTTTGGTGATCAAGCGGTTGGGAGGATGTTCCACTTGGGGTCAATCCAAGAGGGGCCTGGGGATGGTGGCCCTGACTGCATGGACATCATAGATTCCTTCTCACCCTGTTATGTCACCTCCACGTGGCATCTGCCCCCAGACCCATCACTGCCAATCCCACAGGCCACATAGCATCTTTCCTGCTGGAGTCCTTCCCACAGCCTCCTTCCTTCTCCAATTCTCTCCACCCAGAATGACATTCATCTACACATTCATTGCTGCCCACTGAGTCTTTCCAAAGCACAGTTCAAATCTTTTTATCCCCTGCTCCAAAGCTTCCAATAGGTCCTCACTGCTTACAGAAAAAAGTCCTACCTCCCAGACCTTACCCAGCTTTTCACTTTTTTCCAGCCCCCTCCTAGCTCCTTATGCTCCAGCCAAAGCGAACACCATCTATCCTGCTTTTGAGCCTTGCTAGCACTTTTCCCTCCACCTGCAAGGTGGTTGCGTTGCACTGCTCCAGGAGGCTTGTTTTCATCAGAGGCAATGTATCTAGCACCCAGTGGAGTTGGTCAGGGTATAACCTGCCCAGCTATACCTGGCCACCTGGCTATTTGGGTCATATAACCCACCACACTCATTTTCCGCCATCTAAAGCTGGATTTCTCAGCAGCGGCACTACTGACACTTTACGTCAGATCATTCTTTGTTGTGGCGAACTGTCCTGGGCATTGTAGGATGTTTAGCGGCAGCCTTGACAGCCCCCGCTCCCAGTTGTAACAACCAAAAGCATCTCCAGACATTGTTAAGGGATAATTTTATCTCCCATAGGAGATTAAATTATCTTTGGTTGAGAGCCCACCGCTCTATGTCCTATACCAACTTGAAGCTTCACCCTCAAAGCCACTGACTCCACAAAGCTGAGAGACACTCACTTGCCAAGGAATACCCCCCCCCCCGAACTGTGCCCACGGTCCTCCATTAGAACACTGAGCCCTTTCTACCACAAATCTTATGTATTATATATATATACACACACATCTATACATGTATATGTATATATATATATACATATACATGCACACACACACATATATATCTTACCAGAATATAATCTCCTTTGGAACATGCTTTCTAACTGCATATCCCTCGAGGACTTACATATAATAGAAGCTCAACAAACATTTATCAAATGACTGAGAGCAACGGACAAAATAGCTGTGCCTCCCTCCAAGTAGGAAAGCAAGTTTCAAACATGCCTTGTGACAGCTGCCGTCCCAATCACATAAAAGTACAGCCTGTTGCTTGGTTAGATGCAATAGAAACCTAATATTTTACCTGAAACTCTGATTTATGTGTAACCACTCTGTTCCTTACTAAAATAGAGCTTGTTTTAGCAAATGGGTCCAGATTTAGTCCATTAGCTTAGGATAAGTGAAAAACTCTAGGGTTTGGTGAAATCACACAATAAAATATCATTAAGCACTATAGCTTGTCAAGGCAGACGGCAGGTTGGAGTTGAAAGTCCGAAGATCGTCTGAAGTGAAGCAAAATTCACAATGGCTGGGATGGGGGACAGCTGGCTTTCATTTGGGGAGGTCGTCAGAGGACTCTCATGTCTGTGATGTAAATGGAGAACAGAGGCCCCGACAATTTAACTGTCATCGGTAGAGATGCTTCGACTGGCACGGCCACGTGCTTCAGCCTGCCCTCCATCTGGGCAGCCCCTGGCCTGCATTGCAAGATGGGACTGCAGTGCTGGAAGATGAAAGACCTGGCCAGGCCCCCAGAAGTCCAAAAGGTCCTGCTAGTGTACCTGACTAGGGGCTAATGGGCAACTGGTGTCCTAGAAATGAGATGGGGGCCAGCAGCACTTCTGATGGTCCCTCGGTGTACAGATCCAAATCTCTGCACAGGGTGAATTAGACTCCATTCCCTGTTACGTCAGGTGTGGGGAACTATGGGCAGTCACTGGACTCTCCCTTCTCTCTCCCTTCTCTCCATTTCTCCTACCCTATCTCTCTGTGTTCCTATTTCACTCTGTGTGTGTATCGCTCTTTCTCTCCCTGTGTATAGCTGTCTCTGTCTCTACATGTGGATGTCTGTCCACCTCTGCATCTGTCTGTCTCACCTTCTCTGTGTCTGTTTTTGTCTCTCTGTGTTTCTCTCTTTCTGTCTCTCTCCATCTCTCTTGCTCCTCTGTGTCTCTCTGACCCTTTGTCTCTTCCTCTTCCTTGTTTGTCTCTCTGTCTCCTGTCTGCTTGTCTATTCATCCCCCTTACGTCCCATGCTTTTATTACTTCCCTTTCTCTCTCTCTCTTTCTCCTCTGTTTCTGTCACTTTCTCTCTTGTCCCAAGAGAATCAACCTAAAATGGGCTATTTCCCTGGAGATTTTCAAAAGTCTTTCTCAAGATGCTAAGCACAGTGGAATAAGAAGTCCAGGTTCAGTTACGCGCTATGGCTTCACGCCACCTCACTCCTTCAGTCTGCATCTCCTCCTGTTACCAGCTGCATAGGCAGTCAGCAGTTCTAACATCTTCCCTGCCAGAGTCTAGAGTCCAGCACACTCGTGCCTCTACTCCTTGCTCCTCATCCATGGCAGAAAGCACCAATTGCTCTTCCCCAGTGAGTTCCATGTAGCTCCTTCTGAAGAAACTCTTCCAGAGACCTCCAATCAACAATCAGAACAAACAGGGGGGACAGATGGATGTGCCATCTGAGACCTAGAGAGTAAAAGGCTCAGACTCATCCAGAAGTAGCCCAGCCATGGCCATTTATGGAATAATAACAAAGGCAGTCATTGTGAGTACCCGACGCACTGCTATGTGCTTACCTATGGTGTCTCATGTAACCTTCACGATCTGTTATTCACCCCATTCTCCAAATTTAAGAACAAAGGCTCAGGGAGAAAAAAAAAAAACAACTTCCCCAGGGTCACCCACACAGCAAGTCACCTAGCTGGGGTGAAATCCTGAAGCTATCTGACTCTGTGCACCAAATGGAGCTGT
The DNA here is from genome assembly GCF_027409185.1 of Cynocephalus volans. Lineage (NCBI taxonomy): Eukaryota > Metazoa > Chordata > Mammalia > Dermoptera > Cynocephalidae > Cynocephalus > Cynocephalus volans. Next base: position 76,270,377 of record NC_084469.1, on the reverse strand, counting down.
TCTTCCTCTGATTTTAGAAAAAGACTCTAATTTCTTCCATTTATTGAGCACATACTACATGCCAATCCCTGTGCTAAGCACTTTATATTCATCATCCTGTTTCAAAATCATCATCCTATAAGGTAGTTCCTATGCCTATCACCTCCCATTGAGCAGATGAGCAAACGAAAGACCAGAAAGGTTAATCCAGCTACCCAAGGTCACATCACACAGCCAGTTAAGCAGTAGAGCTAGGGTGACGGGCTGCAAACAAATGAATAGATTCCAACCAGCATCCCTAAATTTATATTTCCGCCTCCGCCAAGGTTCCTACCACTGCAAGTAATCCTGAAAATTCGTCATGAAGCTTTCAAAACAATTTATGCAAACAAACCTCAAGTGGGGCTATTTGTATTGGCAGCCCATTTCACTTAACCACCCACAACAAGGAACAGATGGCCAGCATGCTGGAATTGCCTGCAAAGAAAACAGAAGGGGCCAAGGCATCGGAAGCCGCCCGCCTTCCCCCATGCCTGCTCAGCATTGTGACGACTACAGGCTTGTTCTTGTTTATGTCTTTGATTCCGTTGTTATTTTATGTACTTGTGAAACCGACCCGGCATTGCATGAGACAAGTTTGTTCAAAGACCGTTTGCCAACCATCTTTGGTTACCAGGAGCCTGGCTTTCGACACCTAACTTGGAGTCCTTTTCTGGTTGAGCCTTCTGGAAGGGAGCACAGCAGGAAGTAGAAACAGCCTGCAGATGTTGGATTCGGGATTGGCGAAAACTTCAAGACAAACATTTGGAGAGTCATATTTACCTGCCTTTTTTTTCATCTTTGTTTCAACTGGGCATTTGCCACTCTGTGTGGGGATGAGTCCTGAATTGGAAGGAAAATCCTACGTTCCTTTACCAGCTGTGTTGACATTAGACAAGCTGTCTAACCTCTCTGAGTCCTTGGTGAACTCATGATTAGGGCTACCAACACCTCCTTGGCAGGGTTATTGTGATGTTTAAATAATATATAAATGATGCATATATCTGACTGATTTGTCAATTATAAAATGCTATTCAACTCCAATTGTATTAACCCATAATATTCATGTGGCTGTCTCCATTACAGGCCAGCTTATCTACCAATAAATATTACTGAGCATGTGTTACTTCTAAGATACTGTATGATGGGTATAAAAAAAAAATTCAAGGAGAAATAAGTCCTGGTCTCTGTCTGGGAGAAAAAAACATTTCTAGGGCTGTAGCAGACAGTATTTTCTAAAGATTGCTGCAACAGTATCTCCTTTCCCAAATGCTCTGACAATGTGTCTTTGATACTCCTACTGAGAGATGGGTTCTACATTTCTTCCCCTTGAATCTGGGCAGACTCAGGACTTAAGGTGGAAGTGGTGGTATGTGACATTCAAGGCTATCTCATAATAGACAACAGAGCTTCTACCTAGTTCTTTTGGGACATTTGCCCTTGGAGCTCTGAGCTGCCATGAAAGAGGCCTGACGTGGCCATGATGGTAGGAAGTCCAGTCCACATGCAGATGTAGGGCCACATGTAGATGTTCCAGCCAATAGTGAGCATCAAATGCCAGACGTGTGAGTAGAGACATCTCCTGGTGATTCCTGCCTTAGCCATTGAGTCACCCTCACCCTTGGGGTCTTCCCAGAAGAGACCTCGGACATTGTGGCACAGAGACTAGCCATCTCAGCTCTTCCCTTTCCTAATTCCTGACCTACAAACTCCATACACTTGACAAAATGATTGTGTTGAGTCCTAATATGGGGGAGTAATTTATGTGCAGCATTAGGTAACTGGAACAAAGAAACAAAATGATATGTATACACATGAAATTTCACTTAAAATATATGTTAATATATAGGAGGGTACTTCAAGAAGTTCGTGGAAAGATTTGTATTACCTCTTAATTCTATTTTTCCACAAACTTTTTGAAGCACCTTCATATCCTAGAAAGTAATCAAACAGGAGCTGAGAGGAAAGAAGAGGTATGTGGGCTGGAGGTCAGGAAATATTTTTTGAGATAATAAGGCAAAAGTTAAGCTTAATTAAATGGGTATTATTTGGATGGGGGGCACAGTGTGAAGGGAGTTCACTTATGCACAAAAGAACTCATGACTCAATGTGCCTGTAATGATTATAGCAATAACAACTATAGTCATAGCTAATGATGTGGGGTGGTGATTTTAAATACTTGCCAATTATTGTTTTTTTCCTGGTATTTTCTGTTACCCAAAAACCCTTTCTCACCTTTAAGGTAGCTCCACCATATGCCATCCACTGCCTCAAGGAAAGGATGTGAAAGGAAAGAAGAGAAAACTAGTTGGGAGCCAAGAGCCCAAGCCCCTGAATCCCTTTAGAAGGTTCACAATGAGCCAGAGCCATATTTACTGCCCTCTGTGATGAGATAAATAGCCCCTGGGGGTATAGGGGAATCTGGAGAAATCAAGAGGAGCATTTAGACACTGCTGGGTCTGGGCGAAGCATGTTAAAACTTGACCCACCCATCCCACCCCCTGGCAGGTATGTTTAAGGAATTTCAAAGCTGAAGATGCCAGTGTCCCTGTTCCCACAGCAGGAGCAAACAGTGTGGTGGGAGAGCAGAAGATAGAAATGTGACCGGCTGGAGGGGTACACAGCCTCACAGGGCCTCCTGTAGCTGTTCAGGGACAACGGATCCCTCTGCTTCTGTAGGGAGTGTTTCCAGCAGCCCAGAGGGAGAAGGGAGGTGTGGAAACTCTTCTGAAGGACCCAGCTGTGGCCCAGGGTGCTGACAAATAAAGGAGGCCTTGCTCAGGGAGGAAGGAAGTCACAGCAGTGGCCAGTGAGGACAGAAGACCAGAGGCCAGATGGGATTGAGAATGACTCGGCAGATGCCCCAGAGATAGAAGGAGCCACCCTTGTCTCCCTAGTGCTCTGCTGGAGCAAAGACACATCCCCAGGGAAAATGGACAACACTAAATTGTCTGGTTTCTAACCCTTGGCTTGCAATAGAGATTGAACTATTTGGCAAATCAGTGAAAGTGATACTGTTTGCACTTTGTAGAATGTTTCACTCTGGCTGTGCGACCATTTATGGAATGTTTACTAAATAGGAGGCACCTTGCTAAGCTCTTTGTATTTTCTCTTTCACCCCTTACAACAACCTTATAAAATGGGTCCTAGCCCCATTCTTCAGAAAAGAAAAATGAGTCTGTGTTAGTCCATTTCTGTCGCTTGTAACAGAAATTTCTAAAACTCGGTAATTTGTAAAGAAGTAATATTTATTCCTATAGTTTTGGAGGCTGGGAAGTCCAAAGTGCAGGGAACACATCTGGTGAGGGTCTTCTTTGGTGGTAACTTCTGCAACACGGAGTATCACATTGTGAGATGGCAGATGGCTTGAGCAGAGAGAGAGAGCTTCTCACATACTCTTCTTTTAAAGCCATCAGAACCACACCCATGACCACCATGAAACTTTCAATGGATTAATCCATTAACTACGGCATGGTCCTCACAATCTAATCACCTCTTCAAGACTCCACCTTTCAATTACCATAATAGGATTTCCCAACCACAACAGTTACAGTGAGAATTAAGCTTCAGTGACTTTGAGAGGACATTCAATCCACAGGAGAGGCCTAGAGATGTTAAGTAACTTTTCCCAAGTCACTCAGCCTCTACGTGGCATAGCAGGAATTCAGACTTAGGACTACCTGACTCCAGAGATCCTGTTTTTACTATGTGCTCTGCAATGCCTCCTTTGGGTGTCTGTTACCTACACTAGGACTCACTTCCATTCAAGTTCCTAAATCAATGTTGTAACCTGTGTTCTAAGATAGCCACATGGACTAGACAAGATCAACTAGAGAATGCTTTGGTGACAAATGATTGAAAATCTCAGCATCTTAGCACAACAAAGGCATAGTTTGGCTCACACTGCATATTCAGTGCAGGTCAGCTGGAAGGTTATGTCCATCAGGTTTCTTATTCAGGGCCCTGGGATGCTGAGGTTTCTTCTATCTTCAGTGTCACCAGCTGTGTGGCATGGGAAAGAAGAAAAGAGTGAATTACACATTGACACTTAAAGTTTCTGTCCAGAAGTGACACTTCTGCTTATCCCATTGGTCAAAGCAAGTCAATGGCTACACTGTGCCCAGGTGGAGGAGAAATTGAATATAGTAGTGGCATTGCTGATGACCACAACATGTGACAACTCCATTTATCATAGATTATGTTTAATGATGGAGAGAAGAGGAGGCTTCACGTGGCCTCTGATGAAACTCAGCTATCCATCAGTTCAACCAGTCAACAAGGCCACCAGCTATGGTGACTAATTGTAAATTCTTCCCTATGGTGACTTCTCACAAATTATCAAAGCTACAGGGGCAAGTAGATTATTTAAATGAAGCTCCAGGCAATATTAAAGAGAATCGACCATCCTGAGAGGAAAATGGATTGCCAAGGGGTTAGGGTCCACTTCCTCTCTCTGCAGGGCCCCCTTCCACATATTGCAAAGCCATCCCTGCCCTGAAGCGGACCCCAACTCCTTTTCAGCCATCTCAAAAGCAGATCCATTTCAATGTCACACACTGTTTCCAAGTGGACAGCACGTTTTCTGCTGATATCCCAAATGTGCCACTTGTCTCTTTGATCCCATTCTATGCTCAGAGATGATGAGCCAGGAATTACTACTGTAATATGGCTGAGACAGGGAGCGTTTCCCCAGCAGGGGCTTCACACACTTCCGTGGCCCTTTAAACCCACAGAGAGGAACAGCAGGTCAGCAAGGCAGGGGAAGGGAGCTGGGAGACGAAGTGGGGCCTCAGTGCCAATACTACAATTTCTCCTGGTCGTTTTGGTTCATCTTTAACACCAAATGGAAATTGGTTCTCCAAAATGTCTCAGATGTTAGTCACTGAGGAAATGTTAATTAATCCTCTATACTAGTTCTGAAACTTGGGAGGAAACAACAAACACATCTACGTAGTACTGAATTGTGAATGTGTCATCTTTCACACAAAGAGCTTGCTACCCTTTCATCCATGCGTCTATCCATGTGTCCACCATCCATCAGTCCATCCATCCATCCATCCATCCATCCATCAATCCATCCATCCATCCATCCATCCGTCCACCTATCCATCCACCCATCCGTCTGTCTATCCACCCATTCATCTATCCATCCATCTATCCATCCATCCATCCATCCATGCGTCCACCTATCCATCCACCCATCCATCTGTCTATCCACCCATTCATCTATCCATCCATCTATCCATCCATCCATTCAGTCAACAATAAGCAAATGTAGACAGTTTCTGCTTCACTGAAGTAACATTCTAATGGAGGCTGGGGGAAGGATAGACGCCCATCACATAATCACACAAATACGTAATTAGAAACTAATATATAAATAAGGTGTATGTTGAAGTGAGAGTGATAAAGAGACCTGGTCTGTTGTGGAAGACATCACTATTGTCCACTCACATCCAGTTCTTTTCTCCTGCCTAGGCCTTCAGGAGACTAACTTCTCAGATCTTTGTGGCTATGTGATAGGTACTGACCAATAAAGTGTGAGCATACATGACCAATGAAACACTTCTCCATGATTGTCCAGCCTTTCATTCCCCTTTGAGGCAAATGTGTTGAGAAGGTACAGCCACAGATGGAATAATCTGGAGTTACCACATGGAGGAGCAGGGCCCTGGAGAATTGCCTGCATCCATAGGGGACTTGGCATGATTGAAAAATAAACTTTAGCTCTGAGGAACCATTGAGATTTGGAGGTTGGTTGTTACTGCAGCATAATCTAGCCTAGACCGACTAACATCCCTAGGGTGGGACAAGGCAGGGGATCAAGTAAGACTTCCCAGGGAAGTGGTAATTGAAACCTACAAGATCAGTAGGCATTAACTCTACAAGTGAAGGTGGGCCTGAGTCATCCATAGCCTCTTTCCTGGCCTCCTATGACCAAGGTCAGGTATCTACACTGGCTGATGCCAGATGAGAGAGTACAATCCATAGAGATGAGCCCTGCAGTCCTGGTCCCAAAGGCTGATAAAGAAGCCCATGGATGAAGAGATTGTGCAGGACACTCTCATTTTCCAGTGAGACCCGTGATTAGAAGTAACCAAGATCAGTGCTGTACCCCACAGATATGTACAATCAATTACGTTTCGATTAAAAAGAGAGAGAGAGAACAAAAGAAGTAACCAAGACATCTTTCAGGAGGTGAATGGATAAATGAACTGTGGTATAGCCAGACAATAGAATATTATTTAGCACTAAAAATAAATGAGCTATCAAGCTATGAAAAGACATAGAGGAAACTTAAATCCATATTACTAAGTGAAAGAAGCCAATCTAAAAAGGCTATATACTGTATGACTCCAACTATATGACATTCTGGAAAAAGCAAAACTATGGACACAGTAAAGGGATCAGTGGTTTCCAGGGCTTAGGGGAAAGGGAGAGATGAATAGGCAGAGCACAGAGGATTTTTAAGGTAGTGAAACTACTTCTTATGATGCTGTAATAATGGATACATGTCATTATACATTTGTCCAAATCCATGGAATGTACACCACCAAGAGCAAATCCTCACGTAAGCTGTGGACTTTGGGTGATCATGATGGGTCATTGTAAGCTCATCAATTGTAACAAATGTACCCTCTGGTAAGGGATGATCATAATGGGGGAGGCTACACAGATGTGGGGGCAGGTGGTATATGGTAAATCTCCATACCTTCAACTCAATTTGCTGTGAACCTAAAATGGCTCTAGAAAAATTGAGCCTTAAAAAAGAAAAGCTCTCATTTGGCAGCTATGGAGAGGATAGACTACAGGGGAGCTAGGGTAACAGCAGGGAGAGCAGGTGCTCAATTACTGTTCATTAATTAATATTGAACACCTTGGAAAGATTTGCCTGTAGCAGTGACCAGTGATAAGAAGACACTTCTGAGTGGGACTCCCCAAGCCCTGGGCTTGCTTCTCTCAAAGCTCTAATCACACTGTGCTATAATTATCTTCTTATTTGTCTGTATCCCCTCAGAACAGAGTTCCTGGGATGTGATGCCTAAGTCTTACTCAGCACTGTAACTCACTCCTCACCCCTGTGTCCACAATAGAGTCTGGCACAACTTCACAAATGCAAGTTGTTCTGTGGCTGTTGGAACCATAGAAGCAGCTTTGATTGCAGCTGGAGGGATGTAAGTTAGATGACAAGCGGCCTTTCCCAGCATTGAGGAATATGTTAACAGCTCAAATGCAACCTGCCTAAAGATTAGAGGTAAAAATATAATTTATCATCTAAACTGGGACACTCCTCTTGGGGACAAAGATCAAGCCAAATGGAACACCAGGGCAACAGGTGTAGACTGGGAATGTCCTGGA